>NC_140172.1:67183587-67828587 GCF_963971535.1 Notolepis coatsorum
ATAAACCTTAGTCTAGTCTTCCATAGACTCACAGGAATTGTGTAAAGTTGCCCAAATAGTGCTAGGAATAGCAATGCAGGTCCCCTTTAAGTAAAAAATCTTACTCAAGTCAGAGTAGTATCTGGATAAAAACACACTTGAGTAAAAGTAAAAAAGTTTCTACTTTTAAATGTACTTAAGTACTAAAAAGTCAAAGTAAAAACTTTTTTCTGACCGTCTATTCTTCTGATAGCAGGTATTTAATCAAAGATCCCCACTTTCTAGTCTTGCACAAGGACCAATCAGCATGGGTATGGGTGAGTTAATTTTCCATTGATGGGGATTTGATTGGCTATTTTTAAATAAAGTGCGGCCGCATGATTAATGAACGTTAACATTAGTTCGGCCAGAGAAACAAATATACTAATTAAAATGGTTGGACCTGCGAGATTTGTACTTTGTAGGTCTGCATTTTAAATATGAGTAAAAAAAAAAAAAAAAAAATAAGTCTCTGAAATGTAATTAAGTAAAAGTACAAGTATACAACCTAATAATACTTGAGTAAAGTACAAATCCCCAAAAACAGTACTTAAGTATTGTAACAAAGTACAATTACTCAAGTACTTTACACCCCTGAGTAGCAGGCACTCAGGTGGGTCCTGTGAGGAGGTAGTAACAGGCACTGAGGTGGGTCCTGTGAGAAGGTAGTAACAGGCACTGAGGTGGGTCACGTGAGGAGGTAGTAACAGGCACTGAGGTGGGTCACGTGAGGAGGTGGTAACAGGCCCTCAGGTGGGTCACGTCAGGATGTACAAGATATGGTCGGTCTCCAAGATCAGTTCAGGGTCCGTTTTTCTTAAATAAGACTTCCTGTGGAGAAGTTTTGCCTTCAAACTAAAAGTGCCAGCACAAGCCAATTCATTAATCATGTTAGCAAGCAAGCAAAATGTACAAAAAAAGATTTGACTATTGCCACAAAGCCATGATTTTTTTAATATAAAAAGGCCACTTTAAAAAACATAGACCACCGCAACACTTCCGGGATTCTGAAATCATGGAGGAGAGAGCGGGGGGAGCAAATTAATGAATGTGGATGAGAGCCTTGATGTAAGTGGTTGTAGCTACAGCTGTGGGGGTGCTAGAGACATGATGGAATAGACTTATATACGCCCGAGTCTCTTGAACACGGCGCGACCAATTCCAAATCGATCGGAACTTTCTCGGCCGAGCTATAGTCCCTTTTTCAGCACCTACTCCCCATACGCATGTGCAGATTGCCAAAGGCGCGCAAGCTGATCTGGAATGTTCCATCAGAGGGAGGGGGGGGGGCTTGTGGTGGTAATGTGAGCGGCTATAGACCACTGCACTTAAATATAAAGTGGACAGGACTAAGATGTATAGACGTAGATCTAGGCAAGTTTTTTTATAGATGACCGAAATCAACATTAGTCTACCTGGAGACTCAATGAGGTAATTGTAGATGTCGCCATAAAACCATAAGTCTGGCCATTGAGTGGGATACTTTTTCCATTCTCCTGTTCGGCTGAAAGGACACTGGCCACCGAAGCAGGCAATTTTTTGCAAATACCGGCACTTGTCAGCAGCTGGCAATGTACTGATATAGCTAGCCATTTTTTAAGTATCGTAACCTGCCGCTCACATTCCCACCACAAGCTTCCCCCCCTCTGATGGAACATTTCAGATCGGCTCGCGCGCCGTTCAGACTCCTTTGGCAATCTGCGCATGCGTATGGGGAGTAGGTGCTGAAAAAGGGACTATAGCTCGGCCGAGAAAGTTCCGATCGATTTGGAATTGGTCGCGCCGTGTTCAGGAGACTCAGGCGTATAAAAGTCTATTCGATCATGTCTCTAGCACCCCCACAGCTGTAGCTACAACCACTTACATTAAGGCTCTCATCCACATTCATTAATTTGCTTCCCCCGCTCTCTCCTCCATGAGCTCAATGTAACGCGGAAGTGCAGTGGTCTATAGTATAGTTAGTATACCGTAGTATAGTTATATATATAGCATAACTATATTGTATAGTAGGGCTGCAACTAATGACTATTTTGGTAGTCGACTAATCTGTCGATTATTTTTTCGATTAGTCGACTAATCGAAAAACAATTATATTAAAAAAATATTATAAAAAAATATATATATATATTATTATTTAATTTTTTTTATTTTGCACTACCTATCTTTGTGAAAGTGGCTTCTCAGCTCTGGTCCAGCTGAAGACAGAGCAGAGGAACAGATTGGACATTGAGCATGACCTCAGAGTTGCTTTGAGACTCTTGTCAGGACCAAACAACATCCCTAGTTATCCCATTAGTTCCCCCAAACTTACTGTCGGTCTGTTATGTTAAGCTAAGAAGTCTTCAGCTGGCTGGACCAGAGCTGAGAAGCCACTTTCACAAAGATAGGTAGTAAAAAAAATATATATATATAATATATATATTTTTTTTAATGACTAATCGACGCAACAATTCCTCGTCGACGATTTTTTATAATCGACATCGGCGATTATGTCGACTAATCGTATATTGTATAGTAGTGTATATAGGACTCATTACCTTCAATTCGTAAGCGTAGCATTGTATTGTATTTCATCTTAGTACTTTTTATCATGTCCATTTTATTATCTATTCTATTCTATTATTATTTGTATTTTTTGCACAATCAAGGCGGGCATGGCCACCTTCATTTCACTACATGTCTCATATGTGACTAATAAATCTCTTGAATCTTGAATCTAGAGCCAAGGATCTTTGGTACAGCATGATAAATGTCAGACGTTTGCTGTGCAACTCAACTGAAAAATGGACCCTGCCGAACATATCCGGTACCTACACCAGCTGAACTGATCTGCGAGGCCGAACATATCCGGTGCCTACACCAGCTGAACTGATCTGCGAGGCCTAACATATCCGGTGCCTACACCAGCTGAACTGATCTGCGAGGCCGAACATATCCGGTGCCTACACCAGCTGTAATGATCCGTGAGGCCAAACATATCCGGTGCCTACACCAGCTGTAATGATCTGCGAGGCCGAACATATCCGGTGCCTACACCAGCTGTAATGATCTGCAAGGCCGAACATATCCGGTGCCTACACCAGCTGTAATGATCTGTGAGGCCGAACATATCCAGTGCCTACACCAGCTGTAATGATCTGCAAGGCCGAACATATCCGGTGCCTACACCAGCTGTAATGATCTGTGAGGCCGAACATATCCGGTGCCTACACCAGCTGTAATGATCTGCGAGGCCGAACATATCCGGTGCCTACACCAGCTGTAATGCCTTCTAGCCGTTACCGTCCTGGCAACGCTAACGTCTGTACTGCACCGGCTACGCTAGCTGGCAACATCCCGGCAATATGGCAGTCCTTACATCGTGATACTCAACTTGCAGACCACAGCACAACTTTTTCTCTGGCCCACAGGAACATTTATTATATCAGTTAACATTTCCAAACCCATTTGATTTGAACCTTCTGAAGATAACGACGATCAGCATTTTTCGGAGGACCTAGCGGGCTCAGAATTAAAGCTAGAGCAAAGGTGTATCATATGAAACTAGAGATCCTGAGGAATCCAGACATACCAGCCATAACCTGAATATAACACATACAACTTTGCCTGTTTTCGTAGGCAGTTAGCCTCTGGTATGCGTGCCATTAGCGTTAGCCACGCTTCTAGGCCTCTTTTCTTTTGGAAATAAATAAAAGTAAAATATTTCTTTATAATATATATTTTTTTGTGTTTGACTAAGGTTGGCAGTCGACTACGGCTCCTTTCGACCAATTAGTCGACTAATCGACTAATAGGGGTCAGCCCTAATATATATTTATTAGTGCTGTCAAACGATTAAAATATTTAACTCGATTAATCGCATGATTGTCCATAGTTAACTCGCGATTAATCGCAAATTAATCGCATTTTTTTTTTTTTACCTTAAACAGATCTTTTTCAAGTTCCAAGTTTTAATACTCTTATCAACATGCGAGTCAACAAATGCTTGCTTTGTGCAGCCATTTAACACAAAAGGATGACCCTCATGCATTGCAAATTTGCATCAAATTCAAAACAGAGTGATGCACAAAATAACTTAAAAGAAAATAATAATTTAAAACAATGAATAAAGTGTGCATGAAATAATAGGGGAAAGAAAACGTTAGGAACTTGTTACATTCACACACACAAGGGCTGATTAATCACACACCCCCCTCTCTCCCTCACACACACACTCCCAGCTCTTTTTCTCTTTTGCCCCTTCCTCATCTCTCTCACCCCCCTCTCTCTCTATATCTCACACACACACACACACACACACACACACACACACACACACACACACACACACACACACACACACACACACACACACACACACACACACACACACACACACACACACACACACACACACACACACACACACACACACACACACACACACACACACACACACACACACACACACACACACACACACACACACTTCAGAAACAAACATAGTATCAATGAGAGCATCAATAATACACCTGAGTGAAGTCTAGTAAAAAAAAAAAAAAAAAAAAATTTTTTTTAGTTAATCTTGAGTTAAAAAAATTAGTGGCATTAATAGAATCGGGAGTTAACGCGATATTAACGCGATATATTTGACAGCCTTAATATTTATATATCCACATCTGTCTGTACATAATCCTTTTTACATATCTGTAGATACTATATGTATACTGTATCTGTTATATCCCACTCTAGTTACGCTGCTGGTCAGTACAACTTACTACTGGGCAGGGGTGTAAAGTACTTGAGTAATTGTACTTTGTTACAATACTTAAGTACTGTTTTGGGGGATTTGTACTTTACTTGAGTATTATTAGGTTTGTATACTTGTACTTTTACTCAATTACATTTAAGAGAAAAAAAACATACTTTTTACTACTTACATTTAAAATGTAAACCTACAAAGTACAAATCTCGCAGGTCCAACAATTTTAATTAGTATATTTGTTTCTCTGGCCGGACTAACGTTAACGTTATTAATCCTGCGGCCGCAATTTATTTAAAAACAGCCAATCAAATCCCCATCAATGGAAAATGAACCAGCCCATACCCATGCTGATTGGTCCTTGTGCAAGACTAGAAAGCGGGCATCTTTGATTAAACACCTGCTATCAGAAGAATAGACGGTCATAAAAAAGGTTTTTACTTTTACTTTTTAGTACTTAAGTACATTTAATAGTAGAAATGTTTTGACTTTTACTCAAGTGTGTTTTTAGCCAGATACTCTGACTTTTACTTGAGGGTACTTTTTACACCCCTGCTACTGGGGTACAATGGGGTCCTGACCTCTCACCTTAAGACATCTGAAAGTAATTGGGCTGGAACTATAAGAGTCCAAAGAAGTTATTTTCACTTCTTTTTTTGTTTTGTCTTGGAGTTGGGTATAGTAGCTGAGACTGCAATATAAAATACCCTGTCCAATAAATTGAACAACAAAATCACCAGAAAGGCACAATTTTGGTCTAAAAAACATGCAGCAACAAGCATGGACCCCCCGCCCCGCCCCCGCACTCTGGCTCTATGATGCACCATCCATTTATCCATAAAGTGGCCCCCTGTGAATCTAGTTGAGTATCCCTGCCTTACATCATAATTTTGTTCGATGCAAGATTCATTATGTTTCTCCCCCTAGAAATGCTTGAATATGTGTGGCCCATGCTCAAACTATTGAGACACTAGGTCAGGGAGATTCAATTCAAAGAGGTCCAGTCAGAGAAAATGTCCTCAAGCATGAAATGAATGAATGAATGAATGAATGAATGAATGAATGAATGAATGAATGAATGAATGAATGAATGAATGAATGAATGAATGAATGAATGAATGAATGAATGAATGAATGAATGAAAACTTTATTTAAACAGATTGCAGAATGGGTACAATACAGTACGGCTCAATACACACAATTGTTAAGGGGATGCAGACCAGAGAAAGACGTTTGTCTTGTTTACATCAGGGTCCCCCATTTTCAATTCATAGTGACATTTATGACATACAACATACATGACATGACATTTATGGCATAGGGACATACATGACATACAGGTATATAGTACTGTTACATTTGTGACATATACGATATGCAAATATACAGTACTGTTACCCATAGATCCTGACAGAGTATATACATATGATGGGGAGGAGACTGTACATTAGGAGGGGGTAGGTGGGTGGGTGGGAGAGAAATATACATACGGTGGGGAGAGAATATATACATACGGTGGGGAGGAGACTGTACATTAGGAGGGGGTTGGTGGGTGGAAGAGAAATATACATACGGTGGGGAGAGAATATATACATACGGTGGGGAGGAGACTGTACATTAGGAGGGGGTTGGTGGGTGGAAGAGAAATATACATACGGTGGGGAGAGAATATATACATACGGTGGGGAGGAGACTGTCTATTAGGAGGGGGTGGGGGTGGGGGGGTTTGGACATTTACGGTGGCCAGTTTCGAATTGCAGCCTCCCGTAGGTGCTCTTTAAGAGCGGTTTTGAATGTGGGTAGTGATTCACATTCCTTTACAGCTTTGGGTAGGAAGTTCCACATTGATGTGGCATAATTGCGAAACGTGTTTAGTCCCTTGTTTGAGCCGAATCTGGGTTGAACATGATTTGTTGAGATTCCTCTGGTGTTGTGGTCGTGGTATTCACTGACCTTTGGGAAGTATTTTGACATGTACATGGGTACCATAGTCGTATAGTGTATCTTGTAGACCAGGCCCATTGCAAGTTGCTGTACTCTGTCCGTTGTCTACTCTAAGCCATCCTAGGTAGTCAAAGTGGGCAGGGGTGAAGTGGGTTCTAGGAGTAAGGTCAAGTAGTAGTCTGACCAGTTTGTTTTGTGATGTTTGTAATCTTGTTTTTAGCGCCTTTGAGGTGCTTTTTCTACCATGAGGTGCAAGCATAGTCGTAGTACCCTTGAATGAGTGCTCCTGCCAGAGTCTTCAGGGTGATCTGTGATCTGACAGCAAAGGTCCGGAACATTATAATGTCTAACTTGAGCTATGATTCAGAGCCATATAGTAGCCTAGTAGTTGTACTACTTCTGTATCAACGTCTGTATGTAGTTGACAGCTGACCGATTCAAATTGAATAAAGAAAGTAAAATTCACTAATACTTCAACAATATTTATTTATATATATTTATTTTCACATTGAAGTGGAAATTCATTTCAAATAGAATAAGCTGTGCCAGTTAAAATAGAAACGCTCTGTCAAAATGTATCAATTCTCAATCATTTATGAGTTATAGGTCATAGGTTATAGATCCGGTTCCGGATAGGACGCCGTCTGGGTGTGACTTATGATGACCTAGGACTAGGTGTTACCAAGACTGGAGGGTCGTGTAGCTACTGGCTAGAAGGCATTTACATTACAGCCAAACTCCTCACATGACATTATGATTTACCTTATGTATTAAATAATGCATGCATGGAAGTTTATGCAGATGACACAACAATGTATGTCTCTGCAGAGAACGATAACTTGGTTAATACGTTGCTCCAAGAAGAGTTAAGGCTGGTTATAGGTCGTGTAGCTCCGCTCTGCGTCTACTGGAATACATCCCTGTATCAGTACTAGCACTGAATAAATCTCCACATGCACCTTTACACACCTAACCGCCTGGCCACACCCCCATCCGCTCCTCTACATAAGCAGAGGTGTGGCCATACTAACAGCTCCTTCTTTGTTTTCACCACGGCGAGTGTCTGTATACACCACTTTGAGATTAGTGAAATATTGAAGAGGAGCTGCGTTGACATTATTTCTTGTTTTTTCTCTCTCTCACAAATTTTTGAGAAAAAGCTAAGTCTTCATCGGGGGGGGTTCGAGCGCTCACAACGTCACCCTTCACCAGCGGTTCTCCATTGCCGCCTCCGCCGTGCGTCGTGGGGCTGTGCTGACTCCACGTCGTGGCAGTCAGACGCACCCGAGCGGCGTCCGGTGGAGAGTTTGCCTCTCCGAGGAGCTGTTGAACCAAGGCCGTCTCCTGTGAGATGGCCTAGTTCCAGCTCTGGTTCCCCCTCCAGTGGGCGGTCGGCCGATAGGTCGACGGCTCCTTTGGTAGCGGAGGATCTGAGACGCAAGCTCTTCGCCTCTGCTCGCTCCCGTCGTAAGATGGTGAGTTGCAGGGGCGAACGGCCTGGCTTTGGAGAGCTGCTGGAGCCAGACGAGGGTGCTTCTGCTCGGTCTCCTTGTCCGATGGATATGGAGGATTTTATGGAGGGAGCGGAAGCGCTCTTGTTTGGCGCCCCGGTGGAGACGTATCACTCTCCCCCTCAGGGTGTGGCAGGGGGTGGTATGTCTCCTTGGGGTCCCTCGTCCTCCGGTGTTGGGTTAGAACCTCCGACTCGGAGACGGGATGCCCTGCTATCAACCGCATCAGATGGTGGCGCCACACTGAGTGGCAGCCTCACCGTACGTGAGGGACACGGGCTGCGTGGAGGAAGGTGCACATGGGGAATTGCGTGCCTTGTTTCCGGAGCTCATGGTGGCTGCCGCAGCCGCTAATGACGTGCCGTTGCCGCAGCCACTGCCTGCACCTGTCCCTGATGACTTGATAGGTCATCTCTGGCAACGTCGTCCTGTGAGGGAGACGGGCGTTGTCTGCCCATTCTTCCCCTCAATGGAGGCCTACGTGCGTCAGGCACAGGTAATCTCCCGCATCACCGGCCTTACCCCCACCTACATGCAAGTCACGCGGGTGGTGGGTTTGATCGAGGGATTGAAGGAAGGGGTGCCTCAGCTTGATAGCCCGATGGCATCTATTCTTTGTCCTGAGGTGGTGTGGGAGCCGTTGCGGAAGCCGGTTCCCCAAGGGAAATCGGCTAGGCAGTTGGCCAACTGAAGTGACCAGTCATTCATCGCCACGACCCAGAGCCTGGCTGCGACATCCAACATCGCGCAGCTGGCGCGCTTCATGTCGGGGATGATGGCGGGCGGGTCGGTGTTGGACGATCACCATTTGTACCTACACGCCCAGGCGGCTGGAGCCATCCTGCACCTGGTACAGCTGCAGGCAATCGCTGCCGGGAAAGTACGCGCCCTGGCCACTCTGACCCAGCGCCACCTTTGGCTGGAGCAGGCGCGGGTGCCGGAGCGGAAGAGGCTTCCCCTGCTCACGGCCCCCCTCTCCGAAGCTGGGCTGTTCGGGTCTGCCATGCAGCAGATGACGGCTGCATGCAGGGACATGGAGGAGGAGCGTGGCTGTGCTCGAACCCCATTTTCCCCCACCCGACGCTGCCGGTGAGGTTCGACGGAGGCCACGCCGTCGGGGATCCGCGACCGTCGCCACCGCCACCACCACCGCCGCCGCTGCTGGGGCTTTAGTCCTATCCCACTTGGACTATTGCCCAACAATTTGGTTGATCGCTTCAAAGCGGGATCTGGTGAAACTTCAGCTCGCTCAGAACAGAGCGGCGTGTCTCGCTCTCTGCTGCTCTGTGAGGAGCAGTGTTGAGGGGATGCATACCGCTCTGTCTTGGCTTAGAGTGGATCAGAGGCTGGCATGCAGCCTTGTAACATTTTTGTTTAATATTTATAAAGTTGGTAAACCTGAGTCTTTGTGGTCAGAACTACAACCCACCAATACTACACATGGCTATCTCACCAGACACGCCTTGGGTCATTTTACTCTACCTCTACCAAGAACAAATACACTTAAGAGAACCGTAATGTATAGAGCTGCTGCATACTGGAATTGTATAGCTGTGAAGATAATGATTATCAGCAACAAATTTACTTTTAAGAACATTTTGAAAAACGCAGTTTCAATAATGAAATACAGTTGAGTTATTGTTTGATTAGTTAGTATTGTATTTGTGGTTGGAGCCTTTTTGTGTTGTTGCAGATATTGAGAATGTACTTAAGCTAAAGTGTTTCTTATGTTTTTATTGTTTTGTTATTACTCCAATGTTGTAAGTTATGTGTTCGGACCCCAGGAAGAATAGTCTTTCACCCATGGGTGTAGACGAATGGGGATCCATATAATAAACAAATAAACATAATGACCTCACCATGACCCAGCTGATGTCACACCAGATTAACGGAACTCGCCTTTTTCATTTCAACTAAAATAATGAACATATTTTGCCACAATTTTGTTTGTTTGTTTGTTTTACTTAGATGCCCATTAGATGCTTTTGAATAGCGACAGCTATTCTTCCTGGTGACAACACAAAAATATACACTCACACTAGGGATGCTCGATATTGGCTTTTTTACCGATACCGATATACCGATATTGTCCAACTCTTAATTTCCGATACCGATATCAACCGATATCACATTTTAATGCCGATATCGGCCGATAATATCGGTAGGCCGATAATATCGGACATCATTTCTATAGAAATGTATAAAAAATAAAAATAAAAATAATAATAATTTTGAAAACCGATACAGATATTTTCCGATATCACATTTTAATGCCGATATCGGCCGATATCGGTAGGCCGATAATATCGGACATCCCTAACTCACACTCATCACCATATATTGATAAAACACAAATAACAATAAATAACACACCTAAACAAAACAAACTGAAATTAAACAAATAGACGTGCTCCGATACTGAACCTCGTGCTGTTTTGCTGTGGGGTTTTACAATCTGTGTTAAGTTCTGTTCCTGTGATCAAATTCTGATACTCTGTGTATGCAGGGGTAGGCTATGCAGGGGTATTCACGATTGGCATATCCTGATATATATCCAAGATATACATTTACATTTAGTAATTTAGCTGATGGTTTTATCCAAAGTGACTTACAAATTGTGAACAAGTCAGCAGGAAGGGTCCAACTCTGGCAGCTAAGGGTAAGTAACATTGTTCATCAAACAGTGTCGAACCTGAGTGCTACAGTCTTGAGTGCATAGTAGTATATACATTAGCATAGTAGATAGTAGTATACCGGTAGTCAAGGTAGATTACTTAGTAGCAAAGTGCATAATAGTAAAAGACAAAGGTTAGTATTATTTATTATAAATAAAGATATATGTAGGCTCGTATCCAGAATACTATGGGCATGTGAATGCAGTCGAAGGTATTGTTGATGATGACAAATGCATTTGTTGTGTTTCAACCAACCTCTTGAAGCTGACTCTCTTTCTTCTTTGCAGACAGATTGAGGTGTTTGTCTAATTGAGAGTAGTATTTTTCACTCTCTTTCTCAAACTTCTTCCTCTTCTCCTAAAGGGTGAGATAGGGAATAGGGATACATTAATGTTAACAGTATGATTAAATACTACCATTGCATTACCTTCTCATTGAAGTGAAAGGGGCATTTCAACCATTTTAATCTGAATCCCAGCGTTGTCATGAGGACGACATGTGACAACCTGGAACGCCTTCCAACTGAACACCATGTGTCAACTTGTATCCGTTTTCACAGATTCTATTATTCTATTCTATCGATTATATTGTTTATTCTTATAAAGTAGTAGTACATGCCGTTGCATGAGCGCAGAGACCTGCTGCAGACAGTGGAGGTATTGTAATTATTACAAATGGTAACTGACTGTTTTGACTGACAATATGCATTAAGCATCGGGTATATTGTTATGTCATTATTGCTGCTGCTTTAAGATGTGTTCTAACTCATGTCTTCTACTCACTAGGAGTACTCGATCTGGGAAAACATTACTTTTGCTCATCCCTACTCGAGACACAAAACACGTTGGTAAGTTTTATGTCACGTGTCGTTCTCAGCAGTTAAGCCTCCACTGTACCGCACCAGTTTTTTGAATTGATTGAATTGAAAAGTTTATTAACAGATTGCAGAATGGGTACAGTACAGTACAGCTCAATACATACAATTGTTAAGGGGATGCAGACCAGAGAAAGACTTTCGTCTTGTTTACATCAGGGTCCCCCATTTTCAATTCATCATAACATATATGACATACATGACATACAGATAGACAGTACTGCTACATCTATACATTTATGACATATCAGATTTGCAAATACAGTACTGTTTGTGATACAAAAGTGTCCAGAAAAGGAGTGTATATACATTTGGCGTAGAAACTGTACATTGGAGGAGGTTGGATGGGTGGGGTGGGGTTGGGTGGGTTGGGTGAGGGCTGTACATTGGAGGTGGGGGGGGGGTTGGGTAGGGGACACACACACATTTTACACTGTACATTGGAATACTGACAAAGCCTTACTTGGTCATTTACTGTACAACTAGGTTAGGACATTTGTAGGGGCCAGTTTCGAATTGCAGTCTCACGTAGGTGTTTTTTGAGAGTGTTTTTGAAAGTGGGTAGTGATTCACATTCCTTTACAGCTTTAGGTAGGGCGTTCCACATTGATGTGGCATAATTGCGAAACGTGTTTAGTCCCTTGTTTGAGCCGAATCTGGGTTTTACATGATTTGTGGAGCTCCCTCTGGTGTTGTGATCGTGGTATTCACTGACCTTTGGGAAGTATTTTGACATGTACATGGGTACCTTGGTCGCGTAGTGTATCTTGTAGACCAGGCCCATTGCAAGTTGCTGTACTCTGTCGTCTACTCTAAGCCATCCTAGGTTGTCAAAGTGGGCAGGGGTGAGGTGGGTTCTGGGAGTCAGGTCAAGTAGTAGTCTGACTAGCTTGTTTTGAGGTTTGTAATTTGTTTTTTAGTGCCTTTGAGGTGCTTTGGTACCATGAGGTGCAAGCATAGTCGTAGTACCCTTGAATGAGTGCTCCTGCTAGAGTCTTCAGGGTATTCTTGTTTACCAGAGAGGAGATCCGGTACAAGAATCGCGTTCGTTGGTTGACTTTTTTTATTACATTGGATGCCATTTTGTCACAGGAAAGATTAGCCTCTAGGATGGAACCCAGGTAGGTAATTTCATCTTTCCTTGTGATAATATTGTCACCCACTGTAACCGAGAAGCCGTCGGTCTTGCTGAGTTTGTTATTTGAACCGAAGAGAATGGACTCTGTTTTGCCCATGTGTAATGATAGTTTGTTGTCGGCGAGCCATATGCAGATTTTGCCTAGTTCCGAGCTGAGGGCTTTTTCAACCTGTAACTTGTTTTTGTCAGAGACCAGCAGGGCTGAGTCGTCCGCAAACAGGAACAAGTTGCAGTCACAAGCTGACGACATGTCATTTGCATAAATTAGGAATAGTAGCGGTCCTAGTATGCTTCCTTGTGGAACACCACAGCTCACTGTGAGGGGGGGGGATAGGGTACCGTTTACTTCCACCATCTGTTCCCTCCCCTCCAGGTAGGATTGTATCCAGCTCACTGATAAACTATCAAAACCAATTGCTTTTAGCTTGTCAATCAGAATGGTGTGATTGACAGTGTCGAAGGCCTTTTGTAGGTCCAGCATGACCATGCCGCAGTATTTGCCCGCGTCCACCTCTTGTTTGATGTGGTCGTTCAAGTAGAGAAGACATGTGTCAGTGGAGTGGGATGTTCTGAAGCCAGATTGGAATTCGTAGATTAGATTTTTTTCCGCGAGGTACTTTTCGATCTGTTCGTATACTATTTTTTCCATGACTTTCGAGATGGATGTAATAAGTCATAAGTGTCAATACTGTTGATTCCATTTCCGCAAAACACACCGTTTATCACCACAGGAAGACGTCTCCAGCTGCTTTTTCTTTCCTTTTTTCCGCTTCTTTCTGATCTCTCATCATGACATGATAGAACAGGCATGAGAAGTCTTTACTTCAGTAGGTGTATTTACATATCATCATATGTTCGATGAAAGCAAAGCATGTTACCTTAAAACATGCATGCTCTAGGGAGCTCCAGTAGCTCACCGCGTACCGCGAGCGCTATTTCGGCGCCGGGGACAACCGTGCTCGTCACGGATCTGGGGTTTAGCGAGTTCGATTCCCGGACTGCAGCCGTGCCTTTCTCAGAGTGTCTTCCCCCCATCTGTACCCCCATTCAACCTGTTTCTGTCTGTCGGTCATTCTTGACCAGAGAAAATGCGATAAACGCAAAAAAGAGCCAGCGGAATGGCCAAAGTTTAAAAAAAAAAAAACATGCATGCTCGGATAGGCTATCCCTAAGCCACTGAAGAAGAATGGAATCTCTAATACTAAAGCTGTAATCACATTGGACGCCTTTTTGAATGCACATGCGACTTTTTCCTATCGTTTTCAATGGTTTTGTCGCAACAGGCGCACGTCTCCTCCAAACTACGTGCCTATCAACTAGGGGTGGGAATCACCAGATGCCTCACGATACGATATTATCACGATACTTAACACTTTGGCTGCCATGGGTTAAATTCATTATCAACCGTAGGTTGCCGGCTCTATTTGTCTATAGAGAAAGTCCCCTTCTTTGCAGGGCTATAACTTTTTAAATTCTATTGCTACATTGCCATTATTAGGGCCCATTCAAAGTCCTATATGTATTGTTCATTGTGTAGCAACGTTAAACTTTTTCATTCACATATTCATAGTAAAGTATGGTCTAATGTATAAGTATGTTTTCATCTCTTTCTGCAGCTTTCTCCAGAACGTGATCTATAGCCCCAAATACATTATATTGATGATGCAATACAGTTTTATGGCAATCAGCGCGATATAAAAAATTCCAACTAGACGTACTTCTAGAAGTTACTACACGTCATCTGATGTGACCGGATGGGCTAGGGGGCGTTTATAATTCCGTGGGCAGCGTTATACCAATCATCTAATGTGGGTCAAATGTTGATAATAGCAGTTAGTATCGAAGACGGTAACTTTACACGCTAAAACTCACCCCAGTCTCCGCGCGCCGTTGGGCGATCATCGTAGAGTAGACATTTTATCATTATGGGATGTAGATTTACCCGGTCCATCTCCAGCTTGTATAATGGTATATACGTCCAAATCATGTTGTTTATCGAGTTATTGGCAATCGATCGCTGTGTATTGTGACAAGCTAGAATGCCGGGACCTATAGCGAGTGCCCGGAAGTAATACGGCCGTCCAGCACAACCTCTATGGCACTTCCTGTTAAGCGATTGCGCCGATCGGCCACCAGATGGCGCTCCTGAACCGCCAGAGAGCTCAGTGGGTCCTCCTGGTGGATCTCAGGCCAGCGGAGGGGACATATGAATCCGATCCCAGATTTTTGAAATATTGATATTAAAGACGCTGTAAAGCGTCTTCGGCAACTTGAGCATGGCCGGGAATGGCGTGTTTAAGCGTTTCCCGGCACCCAAAGTGTTAAGTCATGATACGATAGTATTGTGATTTAAAAAAAATATTGCGATATGCTGAGTATTGCGAAATTAATATTGCGATATATTGCGATCTATTACCTTTTTTCAACTGCAAAGTAAAACTTTGTCAAGATGTTTTATCTAATCAAATAACGTTTTCAGTCTGGTCATCTCACTTCAATAATTTGTATTGCAGCAAATGGGGTTTTCTCAAGCAGACAGATGTCAACACTGTAATCTGTGTTGCATGTACCTGACAAACTGAACTGTTTGTATTACAGTCATATTCCAATCTAACTGAATGCACACGTGTGTGTGTGTGTGTGTGGACTACTGTACTATTACAGGTATTAAAATGAACAATGCAACTTCCTTATACACATTTTTATAAATAATAAAATATCGATACTTGGCGTCCTTGTATCGATACAGTATCGCCACGCAAAGTATCGCGATACTACGTATCGATATTTTCCCCCACCACTACTATCAACACATAAAGCATCTGTGTGAAGCCCTGACAGTCAAATATAAATGTTTGCTCATCTTGTAAAGAAGTCACATCCTCTCAATTAAATTAGTTCCACTGAAACTAATTTAATTTAGACGACGCAACAACCTAACTATTTTCAGAGGGAGGATGATTTTGCCATCAACCACCAGGAGACAAATAATGTTCTGCCTTGTGGCAGCTGCAAAAAGAGAGAAAATAGGGATTATTTCAAATTTCTCTCTTTTTGCAGCTGCCACAAGGCAGAACAGGCATGTAGTGACCTGTTATATACTGATGTAAACTCAAACACTACTGTTACAGAACACTGCAGCACCATTACTGGTCTTATTGGTTCATACAAAGTTGAGAACTTTTTCAATTAACAGTATACACCAACAGAAGTGTCAACGTCATGCTGAATAAGCAAGGTAGTGGCCAGGTTTCCTCTGACTTTTGACAGCACATAGCTGGTCCACAGATATTGTCGTACAATTTCACCTTTGTGTGATTGCACTCATATTTGCTCAAACTCGCAACGTGAATTCACCTCCAGGTAATGTAATTATTTATTACAAATGGTAACTGACTGTTTTGGCTTTACTGAAACAAAAAGTAGTGCACAAGAAGAAGAACACGGAAAATCTACAGATAAAATCTTTTGCCCACAAAACGGGACTATGAAGACTTTCATCAAATCTGGTTTTAGTTTTTAGTTTGCAGATCATTACCAGACGTTAGATAAATACCACAGCAAACAGCAGATGTGCTTGTGGCTGTGTGTTACGAGTTTGAGCAAATATGAGCAAAATAGGAACTTGATAGTGACATTGTATGACTGCATCCCGGCGATGTGCAAAGTAAGCTGTCGCACTAACGCTGCTAGATATCGTGATATACTGATGGAGTTCAGCCCAGAAACATGTGACAGCACTGCTAGGTCCTATGTATTTTCTACTGAATGCCTTCAGCACTCAAAAAATTAAACAGGATGTTATTGTGGGTGACCTGTATCAAGGAAACTATAAAAGAAGGAAGGGTCATCACGTCAGAATACCAGCGTTCTATGCTCCGCTTGGTGTCAAGACTTTGAAGCCTGTATTCAAATAAAAAATATACAAGCTATGTGAGGAAATATAAACCAACCAATACATCAAACGTTAGCTATTTAACAATGCAACAGATTGCAGATGATTCTGACATCCGACGTAATAACCTGTTTAAATTAACAAATAAAATGAGGAGATGGCTGGTCCCATTCAACTCAATGTCGACCAAACTGAACGTTTCCACACTGGGCAACGATGTGCGTTCACACGCTACATGGTGACGCGATGACCCTTCCTTCTTTTATAGTTTCTTTGACCTGTATGAGGAAGTAAGTGAAGAGAGGCACATTACACAAGTCTTTGGGAAGGTTTTGCATCGGACTGTCACAACAACCAGACCGAAACTGTGATGTAACATTGCACATGTTGCAAATACAACAGAGCACTGACTCTAGTGCTAAATACCAACAGTGGTGTAATAGCTAAATAGTTAAAGATGCTATAGATAACATTTTAGAGTAATACTTTTTATTTATTTATTCTAAAAGAAAAATCTGAATGTAATTAAAAAAAACGTTTGCAAGTCCAACATTAACTCATTCTGCGCCAATCATGGAAAAAGTCGGGTTAACTCGCCAACCGTTCAGCGCCAATCACGAGAAAAGTCTGGTTTTAATTGTTATTTCTTTTATTAGCTAAGCTATATCCATTCATTTTTCATCCATCCAGCCTGATGTTATCATTGGGAATGGGTCTGAGCTTGCAAAAGGGCAAATACTGCCGCTTGCGTTGATCTGATATTTCTTTCTCCCGCGATCAAAGCTGTGTGTGTAGACTGTGTTGTGCTTTTTACCGTTGGGGGGGGGGGGGGGGGGGGGGGGCGCCCCGCTACAAGCCCTGTTTCATTCTTGTATGAGGAAGGATAATAACGATAATCTAGCGTTGATTTCAGAAAGATTCGATAATCAGGCGAAAAATGACAATGTGATAAGTGGATTCCACTAAAACGCTATTATCGCGTCTTTTCCGGCTGGGATTACTAAGAATCACCAAAACTATACTCATATTCAAAACGGTATAAAACGGAAATGTACGGATGAAAAAAACAATCTGTTTTTTGCATGTTGACCAGAAGCAACTCACTGACAATCGACGGTGTTATTAGACCCATAGCTATAATATAAGATATATTTTGAGTAGGGATGTCCGATATTATCGGCCTACCGATATTGGCATTAAAATGTAATATCGGAAAATATCGCTATCGGTTTTCCATTTTTTTTTTAAATTATCATCATTATATTTTTTTCCATTTATTTACCATGGCAAGCAAGTAAGAACAAATTTTTATTTTATTTATTGTCAAAAGTATGCATAATTCCACAACAAGAGATATGTAATGTTAATTACCTAAAATTATTCCGTTCTTTAGGGGGGGAAACCCCGCATATATCGGTATCGGTTGATATCGGTATCGGAAATTAAGAGTTGGACAATATCGGTATATCGGATATCGGTAAAAAAGCCAATATCGAACATCCCTAATTTTAAGCACTCGCAAATTTCGCAGTCTCCCCATTGATTAAAGCACTGGCGTTCTAGCCAGAAGGTAGACAGCGACCCCTGGCACTGAATGAGTTAATGTTGTTTACAAGTTGTGTGCATGTATCAAGAAGAATCAAGAATCAAGAGGTTTATTTGTCACATACATACCAGGGCATACAGTGAAATGCGGGTGGTCATGCCCGCATTGATTGTGCAAAATACAATAATAAAATAGAATAAAATAGGCATAGAAAAAATAAAATGGATAAAACACAAGATATGCATGGTAAAAAGAAATACATGCTAGGTTCCTGAGAAACTGGTTATTATATACACTACTATGCAATATACAATTTACAATGTTGACTCTTAATGTATCTAAACTATACAGTACCTCCTTCTTTATTTACATTTTTTTTATTATCTTTTCCCCCCCTTCTTTTTCCGTTTTTCTCCCATCCCAATGTTAGTCGCTATGCCAATTCCCAATCCCTTTCCTGGTCGTTGCGAACTCTACCCCCTACCGTCAGTCTGGGAGGGCGGAGACTATCACATGCTTCCTTCGACACATGTGTAGCCAGCCCACTGCTTCTTTTAACCTGGCAGCGTGGACTCTCACTGGGAAAGTGTAACGTGTGGAAGGTCACACTACCTCTCCCAGATACTTCCCTTGCTGTGCAGGTGCCCCGACCGAACAGTAGGAGTCGCTGTTTTACAACGACCAGGACCCACCCACGCCGGCTTCCCACCCGCTAACACTGCCAATTGTGTTAGTATGGACGGTCGGCCAAGCCGGAGGCACCACAGCCAGATTCGATCCCACTGGCTCTGTGGTGGTAGACAGATGCTTAGTCCGCTGCGCTACTAGGCTGCCCAGTACCTCCTTCTTTTAAAGTGTTTCTAAAGATTCTATTTTTAAGTGACATTTAGTTTTAAAGTGATTGTTTTAGCGGTTGCCGCATGAGTGGTGTGTGTGTGTGTGTGTGTGTGTGTGTGTGTGTGTGTGTGTGTGTGTGTGTGTGTGTGTGTGTGTGTGTGTGTGTGTGTGTGTGTGTGCTCATGTGTATTTGTGAGTGGAGAGTTCAGTGTGTGTGTGTGTCTGTGTGTGCTCATGTGTATTTGTGAGTGGAGAGTTCAGTGTTCAGTGTTCTGATGGCCTGGGGGAAGAAGCTGAGTCGGAGTCTCTCTGTTCTTGCAGCGTGTGACCGTAGGCGCTTGCCTGACTGCAGCAGCTTAAACAGGCTGTTGTTGGGATGGTGAGGGTCTTTCATAATTCTGCAGGCTCTGGATTTGCACCTCCTGTTATATAAGTCCTGCAGGGGTGGTAGTGCAATACCCGTAGTACGCTCAGCTGAGCGCACCACTCTCTGGAGTGCCTTCCTGTCCTGTGCCGTGCTGTTTCCAAACCAGGCAGTGATGTTTCCAGTCAGAAGGCTCTCTACAGCCCCGGAGTAGAAGGAGTGGAGTATCTTCCCCGATACTCTGAACTTCCTTAGCTGTCTCAGGTGATAGAGGCGCTGTTTCGCCTTTTTCACCACAGAATCTATGTGTGTAGACCATGTCAGGACCTCTGTGATGTGGACTCCCAGGTACTTGAAACTGCTCACCCTGTCCACGATAGCCCCGTTTATCCACAACGGCGTGTGTCCCCTGCTGTACTCTCCTAAAATCCACGATCAGCTCTTTGGTTTTACCAATGTTCAGGAGTAGGCTGTTGTCCCGGCACCAGCGTGCCAGTTCATCAACCTCCTCCCGATAGGCCTTCTCGTCATTGTTAGAGATCAGCCCCACCACCACCGTGTCGTCCGCAAACTTCACTATGGAGTTGGAGCTGAACCTGGCCACACAGTCATGTGTGTACAGTGAGTACAGCAGGGGGCTCAGAACGCAGCCCTGGGGGGACCCGATACTCAGGGTGATTTTGCTGGAGGTATGACCCCCCACCCTGACCACCTGGGGCCTGTCACTTAGAAAGTCCAGGATCCAGGCGCTCATGGCAGAGCTCAGACCCAGATCGATCAGCTTGTCAACCAGTCTGGTGGGGACTATGGTGTTGAAAGCTGAACTATAGTCAATGAACAGCAATCTCACATAGCCCCCCTTCTGACTGTCAAGGTGAGATAGTGTGTTGTGCAGTACTTGGGAGACCGCATCGTCAGTGGACCTGTTTGCCCTGTATGCAAACTGCAGTGGGTCCATGTTACTAGGGAGGGAGGCACAGATGTAATCCTTGACCAGCCTCTCAAAGCATTTCATGACCACAGAGGTGAGTGCCACCGGTCTGTAGTCATTAACACATTGGTCGCCAACAACGTCATAATTCGTTATTGCTCGCCATGCGTTGAACGCCAACAACATGATCATTCGTTGTTGGGATCAATATTAAATTTTTTCGCCATTGACATTCATAATTCATCCAGCCTCCCTCCGGGACTGCAGCGGCACCCTGTCTGATATTGCAACGCCTCAATACCGCCTCAATATCGATAATCTATCATATGCTTCAGGGCCTATAACTTGCGTTTTTGGAATTACAGCAGAAAAGCTTAAAAACATACTTATATTCTCAACGGTATTAAAGGAAAACTCCAACATTTTGGGAAATTAGCTTATTTAACATCTTCCCTGGAGTTAGACAAGAAGATACATACCTTTTCTGTCTCTGTGCATGCATTAGGCTTAGGGAACGCCCGCACCGTTAGCGTAGCTTAGCTTCATCACTGGAAGTGGGTCAGACTTTTACCCTGAAGTTCCCTACAGTCCCCTACAGTCACGAAATACACTCCAAATACAACTCCAAAACGTTCCTGTAAACATGTTGTGACCTGTGTATTTACCACGTGGAGAAATAAAAAAGAATTGAATTCGACATTTACGTTTTCTAAGCAAATATACTATATTTTTTTGCCGAACCACTCCTCTCTGGGCGCAGTGATTTCACGCAACGCAGTGCTACTTTCTAACATGACGCCAGTGTTTGTTTACATTTTCATTTCATTCAAAGGATCCGAACCAATTGAAGTTTATGGATACCATGACTGTGGTAAGTTTTAATTTATGTTTTTAGATGGAAGGCTGTATTCCATCTGTCTAACGTTAGCGAATATTGTGAGATTGATGAATAGGACATAACGTTGCTGGACTATCAACCTAGTTAGCCCCTTTCCTGACTGCGATGCACGGCTACAGGGTTTGGGCGAGTGAATCCACACTTGTGGTATTATTATAACTCATTTATTGTGTAACGCTAGACCCTTAAAACTTACCACAGTCATGGTATCAATAAACTTCAATCGGTTCGGATCCTTTGAATGAAATTAAAATGTAAACAAACACTGGCGTTAGCGTTAGAAAGTAGCACTGCGTTGCGTGAAATCACTGTGCTCAAAGAGGAGTGGTTAGGCAAAAATTTGTTCCGAGTATATTTGCTTACAAAACGTAAATGTTGAATTAAATTATTTTTTATTTCTCTTTTTTTTGTATCTACTTTTTCTCCTATTTTCTATTTTTCTCCCATCCCAATTTCGTATCGTCCAATTCTACCCTCCCCTGTCTCGAACGCTGTTAGGCCATGCCTCCCACAAGCCGGCTGCAATGTGGATAAAGCCTTACATCACGTGTCCCCTCCGGTACTCGAGGAAGCAGCCGTCGCATCTTTTCACCTGCACAGCGTGATCTCTCAGCGTCGGGGGTCTGCGTGGGAGGGACACGCCACCCCCGTCGCTTCCTGATTCTGCTGCGCAGGCGCACCAACCGACCTGTAGGAGTCGCTGTCCACAACGTCTGATCCCCACCCATCAGCTTCCCACCCCCTAATACTGCCAATTGTATTAGTATAAACGACCAGCCAAGCTGATAGCAATGCGGAGAGCTGGGCTCGAACCCAGCGTCTCCTGCATTGGTGGTGAGCGCCTTGCCCACTACAACACCTAGCCGCAATTATTTTTTATTTCTCCATGTGGTAAATACACAGGTCATAACATGTTTACAGGAACGTTTTGGAGTTGTATTTGGAGTGTATTTCGTGACTGTAGGGAACTTCAGGGTAAAAGTCTGACCCACTTCCAGTGATGAAGCTAAGCTACGCTAACGGTGCGGGCGGTCCCTAAGACTAATGCATGCACAGAGACAAAAAAGGTATGTATCTTCTTGTCTAACTCCAGGGAAGATGTTAAATAAGCTAATTTCCCAAAATGTTGGAGTTTTCCTTTAACACAACAATGTATGAATGAAAAAATATAACGGTCCCACATCCGGAACGATAGATACCCGATGTTGAATGGGCCATAGTAATGTCAATATAGCTATAATATTTAAAAAGTTATAGCCCTGCAAAGAAGGTAAACATCTCCATAGGCTTACAGCGGTGGCAGACTGGGTATAAGGATGGGCATACTGCGTGACAATCAAGTGTTAAGGCCTGTTGGAGAGGAGTTTTTTGGCACAGGGATTATAGTTGACATTTTGAAGCAGGCAGGGACCACGGACTCAACCAGGGATATATTGAATATGGATGTAAATACTGGGGCCAGCTGGTTTACACAGGACTTAAGTATTCGTCCTGTTATCCCATCTGGGCCAGCCGCTTTCCGAGTATTTATACTAGAGGTGGGCATAGATAAATTTTTTTAATCTAGATTAATCTATCTGCAATCCTGGATTTAATCTAGATTAATCTAGATTAAAATGGCTCAAAAAAAATCTGCCGAAGGCATTCAAAATATGTGTGTTCTACCCAAATAATGACCAGAAGTAAGTCCTTACTTTTTCTTTCCTCCTTATGTTTCTCAGGCCAGGTGGCCCATTACACCATGAGCCCATCTCCCGTTTCCAAAATGCATTACAGACTGTTTGAAAAAGCTGTTTTGCTATGATAATTGGTAATGAAATATCAAAATAATGTTCAATAAGATGTACTTGTGTTTAATAAGTTGTTTTATTCAGAAGTTAACACAAATAAATAATATTACCAGTACAGTACAGTATCTAGCACACTCTCAGGAGCAAAACAGAAAGAAGCATTTCAAACTTGAACTATGTGACATGGCTTGACTCAATCAGTCCAATCTCTATTTCTCCTTCTTCCACCAGTCACTCAGGCAGACCAGCTTGTTTTATGTAGCGGTGTCTACTTATAGTGCCTATAATATTTTTCCCGTTGGGTGCCAGACACGGCCAAACCCTGCCAATGCAAATCAACTGCTCCAGTGTAGTTGCTCAGTGGCCAATGGTATCAACTGTGGTTGTACTGGGCAGCTCCCAGGTGTGAATGGAACTGTGTGAATGTGAAGCAGGGCGTTCCTGAAAAAGAGCATCTGTGCTCACTCAGCGAACCTACCCTGGGTAAAAAAAATAAATAAAAAATTAGATTAACAGTCAATTATATTATCGTGCGATACTAGTATCGCGTTAACGCAGCACGTCAACGCCGTTAACGGCCCAGCTCTAATTTATACCCATGAACATTAATCTCACGCTGTGTTCTGTCAATGAGAGAGTGTGTCGTCCCCCCATGGATGAGCCCCCCCCTCCCGCGGCAGCCGGCGCGTCAGTGACGTCATTAGCCGGTGAGCTAACGTCGCTCCAAACCTGGCGTAAAAGGAGTTGAGTTCATCCGTGAGAGAGGCATCGGCACTCACTATTGAGGGGGGGCTGACTTTATATAATCGGTTATCGTTCATACTCCTCGCCATAAGCCTCTTGTGTCGTTCTGTGCCATCTGTGTCTCCATCTTGTTCGCATATCACCATTTAGCAGCCCGCACCTCCTTGCGTAGCATATAGGCTGCTACCTTATACTCTTCCATATTTGTTGGAGTTGTAAGCAGCAGTACGAGCATTCAGGGCCACTCGGATGGAATTGTCCACCCACGGTTTCTGGTTGGGGAAAACCCGCACCTTCTTTGTGGGGACAATACCATCAGCTAATGTTGCTATGAAGCTAACAACAACATCAGCATATTCACTGACGTCACTGGAGCTTGATTGGAGCATCCCCCAGTCGACGTCATCCAGTGCGTCCTGTAGCGTGGCCTCTGAGCTCTCGGACCACTGCTTCACCTCTCGCGACACAACAGCCTCTCGGGCTCGTTGTTTGTAGCTTGGCAAAAGAAATATGGCGCTGTGATCTGATTTACCTAGCGGAGGCGCTGGTACTGCCTTATAGCCCTGTTTGAAAGGGGTGTAGCAGTGATCCAACGTACCCCCCCCCCCCCTAGTTGTGCATTTGATATGTTGGTAAAAGTTTGGCATAACTTTTTTCAAATTAGCCTTGTTGAAGTCACCGGCTACGATCATAGCCGCATCCGGATGTTTGTTTTGGTGTTGATTCAAATAGTCCTGTAGGTCGGCCAGAGCTCTGGCGGTGTCGGCTTGCGGTGGAATGTAAACTGCAGTTGTTATGATGGCTGTGAATTCCCGGGGGAGATAGAACGGGCGACAAAGGATGGACAAATGTTCAAGGTCCGGCGAGCAGGAGCGGGAAAGAATCTTCACCTCCTTGGGACTACACCAGCCGTTGTTAGTGAGGAAGCAAACCCCTCCACCAATGGACTTTCCTGACTCTTCAGTTCGGTCAGCTCGGAAGACAGAGGAGGAATCCGATGGGATAATGTTTTGATCCGGTGTTGCTGGCTTCAACCATGTCTCCGTGAAACATAGTATGTTGCAGTCCCCCTCACATCTCGTTGGAATCGAATCCTTGCACGGAGAACGTCCATCTTATTCTCCAGCGAACGTAGATTTGCCAACAGAATCGATGGGATCGCCGGCCGGTAAGCAGAACTTTTTAGCCTTATTCTGATTCCACTTCTCCATCCTCTATGCTTCCTCTAGATCCCGCCGCCTTTTCTATTGTCCTCTTTGTCTTTGTCCTTGTCCCGTCTGATCTCTGATGGCCAATCTTGGCAAAAAGTGTCGTTAAACTCTTCTTCCAGTCCGGAATTTAAGTCCATGAGTGACTGGCGGTCGTACGACGTCCATGCCTACTTCCTACTTCCCCACATTGAATGCACCTGATTGGATCAATTACGTGATTGTGCTCTAGTGCGCCAGCTAGTGGCTGTATCTTATCTATAGCACCTTTAACAAAATCGCAGCCACTGGGATGAGTCTAATAAATCTCTAGAGGACCAGCAAATGTAAACAGACGTGGGGCTGTTTGTAGAGCTAAATCTATACTTTATAGTATTGCTATCTGTCCATTCTCATTGTCAATTGAGTCCATAAACCATCCCTTCAAAATGGCTTAAAGAAAAAAGAATTCATCAATACGTTCTCATTTTATAGCGCCGTGAATCAGGGTGCGAAATTAACAGGGGCTCTGGGCAAAATACCCGTGAAAATGGACAAAATGCCCTCGAAAATCATTTAAGGGGGGCACAAAATGCCCCAGACAGTTTACTGGTGCGGGAGCTTGGTGCTGGATTAGCAAGAGGCGTGCAGCTGCGGAGCCGCAGAGCTCACAGTTGTGCCCGCACAGTGCAGTACTCCAATTCAGCCATTGGGTGGGTGGCGCTGCAGAGCGGTCCCCAGACCGGACCTGATAGCGCCGCTGGCTCTGCGGCTCTGCAGTTGCATACTATTGGGATGAGTTTATCGCTTCGTTGGGAGGCGGAGGTTGTCGTTGGTTTCAGCGATCACGCAGCGTTGGACCGCACGATAATGTTGCCGTCTCTCTCTGCCAAATTTCATTAAATCCCCTTATTGCATAGTGAAATCCGCGCTCCAAAAGGTATTCCGTGGAACAGACAATAGCTATCGCTTCAGATGAGTAAAAAACGACATTAGAGATCCAAAAAAAATAAATACAACTTCTGCCACAGGGAACACTCTATTATCGCGATAGCGCCCCTAAGAGGATCTGGCCGGTATTGCACTTTGGCGAATTCAAAGAGTAGGGTACATCTGCAGTGCAGCTCGGCGACCTTGAATAGGTTATTAAAATGGAATAAAAGCCAAAACAACTTGCCACGGATATATCCGTCCTTCTG
The DNA here is from genome assembly GCF_963971535.1 of Notolepis coatsorum. Classification (NCBI taxonomy): domain Eukaryota; kingdom Metazoa; phylum Chordata; class Actinopteri; order Aulopiformes; family Paralepididae; genus Notolepis; species Notolepis coatsorum. The sequence goes on from NC_140172.1 coordinate 67,209,880, forward strand.
TCCACAATGGGTGGAATCGAAACACGGAGATATCCGTGCTTCGTCCCCAATGTGTTAATTAACCCATTTGGACCTAAAACGCCTGCTACAAATGCATTATATAGCCTGCATATACACACAAATGTGTTTCCCGGTTTCAATGGGTTAAGAAAAACATTGTATTGGATTACATTAAGACAATTACACATTTCAATTACAGGATGGAGTGAAACAACTCTTGAAAATAAATAGATTTTTAACAAGACTCACTTTTGCTAGTCCTATTTGCTCCTTCCGGAACTTCTCCAATGGCTTGATTAGCAGATCAGAAGCATTCTGAATCTGAAAAGAAAACATTTTGTTAAATAATTTGTTAATGACGGCAACACTGCCTTGTCATCTCAACACCAGTTGTTACATAACATCATATTTCTAAATATCATTGTATCTGCAGGTTTCAACAAGTTGGGTTTAAGACTTGTTAAGACTTTTTTAATGCCACTTAGAGCTAAATGTAATACAGTACCAATTTCTCTACCATACTAGCCCATACAAGCGCTCGCCAGACGCACCAAGCTCCCGGTAACCCCGCAAAACAAAAAAACAACGACTTGAATACAAAAACATTTAATATATTTAATATTATTTAATCTCCTGGATGCCCCCCCCCCCCAATAAATTAATACATGTGCAAATTAAATTTAAGACTTTTTAATACCTTTTAAAGTCTTAAATTGAGAATTATGAATTTAAGACCTTTTAAGACTTGAATGCCCCGCAGATACCCTGAATATATAGATGAACTAATGTGATGTGTGTTTAAGAAACACTATTGCTGAGGGTGAAAAGACATAACATAACAGACTGAATTAAAACGCAATATCAATTGACCTTTTACAGAAGAATTCTGTTGCTATTCCGTTGCCATGGGAACAGCTTTAGGACATAAAGGCTGCCACGTAAATAATACATACAATTATAGTGCAGTAACCAACATGAAGTAAAACTCCAACCCCTCAGTTCACACCCTCCTTACTGTTTGTCCTGGAACTTTACTGATAAAGTGATTAAACATATTCAGGTACATTGTCCTGTATTTAACTGGAATCGTGTACTCCCTGATGTAATCATAACTACTTACCTCAAACTATAGTCTATTCATATAACTCTGTATGATCGCATGCACATTAATGCTGGATATATTATATATATATATATATATATATATATTAGGGCTGTCCGTTTATCGCGTTAATTAGATTAATGAATTACACAGCAAATTATCGCGTTATGAAAATTAACTCAAAATTACAAAAAATATATATATATATATATTTTTTTTTATAATACTTTTTTTTATCTCATTCATTCCATAAGAATGTAGAATACACATTTACAGACTTTTTTTTAATATGGTCCATTTGCATGTTCTTGGTATCTGATTCTAGGGACATCTATGAATCTCAGGGAATGTATTGCAGTGTCAGAAATATTGTGGGCTAGATCCACAAAGAATGGATTGCACGGTGCAAGTTGCACCCTTACTTACAATTCATTATGAATTGAAAATGGGGGACCCTGATGTAAACAAGACGAAAGTCTTTCTCTGGTCTGCGTCCCCTTAACAATTGTGTGTATTGAGCCGTACTGTATTGTACCCATTCTGCAATCTGTTAATAACATTTTCATTCAATCAATCAATCTGTGCAGTGATTGATTGAATGAAAATTTTATTTTGAGTAAATTGTAATGAACCAAATGAGAATATCAATAAAAAAAAATGTATCTTTGACTGTGTATAACACCATGCTCAAATTGACCACACCTGAAAAATCTAAGCAAATTAATAGATGGAAGATGATTAAACAGAAGGTTTTGTAGATACAGTACTGAATTCTGCCATCCAGACATATGCTATTTGAAATATGATTATAGAATATCAGGCATAAAATGGTTATGCGATTAAAATGCGATTAATTCGATTAATTAATTACAAATATATATGTCTGAAACTCTGAATATACCTGCATAATCCTTTCTATATACATATTTATATAACTGAATATAACCCATATAACATTGTATGATAGCATGTACAATAATGCTGTATATATACAGTATTATACATATTTATATTTACTGTATATATATTGATCCACATATATCTGTATATACCTGCATATAATAAGTTGTACATACCTGTAGATACTATATCTATATCTGTATATATCCCTTACCTACTCTTACTAGTATGATGACCTTTATCACTGTACATAATAATACTATAACACTGTACATACCTCCGATTGGCACTATTACTCAGTAGTACTAATTTATATATTTTATATTATATTTGATATAATTTATATAGTCACCTCAAATCACCTGTACATTGTATATTACATTGCACTTACTGTTACATTTGCACTGTGGTTGAATGAAAAATGTGCTGTATAATGACAATACACTAAATCAAATCTAATCTAATGGGAGCAGTTCATATTTTGAATACAGGACATGAGAGGGGTGAGCGATTGTATTAATAGACTGCATATGGAAATACAATAAAGGATAAGAAAAAGGCCTATCATAATCAGCTAGTATCCCGGTTCTCCAGTAGGTGGTGCTCTTATTCACTGCAACATTCCCATCTTAACAGGTGTCGGCTATGCTCAAAACCCATCGGTATCTAGAACACCCTGTCTGACAGGAGTTGCCACTCCTTACTGAAACAAATAATGCATTGTCGTGACATGTTAATTCCCGTAGCACGTAACCACATGAGAGAACAAGGAGGACTGGTTTCTCCCTTTGTTTGGCAGCGAGAAGCAACAAAAGATGATCACCGCAGCAGATGGGAGTCAGGCTTTGATTCAATATTAAGAGCGTGAGAATGTTATATTAGCAACTTGTCTAACACAGGTCAAAGTCCATGTACAGCAAGAGGCCAGAGACTCTGTAGCCATTAGATTAGATTATTTATAATCAATGCTATATTCATTGCACAGCATGAGTACAGCACAAATAAATTAAGTTGGCAGTTGGAGTGCAGGGTATCAGTGAAGTGCATTGCAGTATACAGTGTAATGTGAATATGTGGAGTATATATGATGAAGCCATGGCGTAATTATGCTAAGCCAATGTATATACAGTATTATTATACACAGTGGTACAAAGAATGAATACACTATGGTAGTAAACAATGCTAGCCAGTGGTACAGTATAACTAATAAGAGTAGGTGTGGAATATATACAGGTATAGATAAAGGTATATACAGTGTGTAAAGTGTACTGTGAGGGGTATATATACAGATATATATGCAGATAGATATATACAAATATAGATACATGTATGTATGGTGTATACCATGTTATTGTACATTGTTATCGTACAGTGTTATATGGATAGACTATAGAATGAGGAAGGTAGTTAAATTGGACATAGAGGGGTTGGCCAATGACAGACCAAGCCATTAACTATTTCTTGCAGCTCCTTTGGATATGAACTAACATATATAAATATATACCAAAATATTTAACTTAAATATTGAGCATCTCCTGTAGTGAACTTCCCTTGTGTTCCTCAGTACCGACTGTGTGTGTGTGTGTGTGTGTGTGTGTGTGTGTGTGTGTGTGTGTGCGTGTGTGTGTGTGTGTGTGTGTGTGTGTGTGTGTGTGTGCATGTGTATCTGTGTGCATCTGTGAGTGTGTGTGTGTGTGTGTGTGTGTGTGTGTGTGTGTGTGTGTGTGTGTGCGTGTATCTGTGTGTGTGTGTGTGTGTGTGTGTGTGTGTGTGTGTGTGTGCATGTGCATCTGTGAGTGAGTGCGTGTGTGAGAGAATGAAGGACAATTGCTTGCCGTGTGTGAGAGAGAGAATTAAGTACATTTGCTGAAATACAGTTGTTCTTCATTTTCTCACTTGCTATGTGAGAATGTGAGTTATTATGTTCTCAATGCCCCTTGCATTGTATGAGTTGTGTGGAAGAGTTTGCTAGTTCTAGTGCTACCCCTTTGTACATTGTGGCTGTGTCTGACAAAAGTTAACAATAAATAATGGTATTAGGAATACATTTGCCTCCTGCGTGAACTGTGTGGGGGAAACCGTTGGTATCACTCAAGCACAGACACAATACCTGCATTCACAATTTGCAATAAACCCATTACAGTCTATTCACGTCATCAGACATACACATACCTGGGTCACAAGTTTAATGTGGCAGGTGAGTGGAAAGAACAGGTAGATAAAATCATCTCTGAATACACCAGCAGACTTGATTTAATTCATGCATCACCACTTCCACTCATCATGAAACTTGAGGCAATCAGAGTAATGGCATTGGCCAAAGTACAACACCTGTTCTCCAATGTACATATTCCACGAAAATCACTACATGATTTGACTAATAAAACCGTACACCTAGTGAGACAATGGACTGGCCTCAACACACATACAACACGCAACATTATATTTCACAGTAAACGTGAGGGTGGTCTGGGTGTTCCCAATTTTGAATGGGCATATATTGCTACACGGCTCTCCCATCTGTTGAATATGCTGAACAGTGATGACCAGTATGTGAGAACGCTCGCCCGTTCTTCTCTTTTCTTGGACCTAAAAAGACGTAAGGTCCCCCTGGCGCGTGGTTCGGACCCTAACTTCCTAGGCTTCAAGAGAAAGCCGAATGGAAAGCTGGACAGTCGCTCTCCTGGCTTCGGTGTGTGGTCAGACTGGCCGGACCTTAATGACATGTGTTGCTGGGCTGATGTTACCCTGGAGTGGGTGGGGTCTAACTCTGAGGCAGTGGCTGTCTCAGATAATATTATATCTGACCCCAGTATCTCAGTCAGAGCATCTATGTCTGTGTGTGGAATGGATCACCAACTTCCACTGACTAATGCCCGAGGTCGCCTCCTGTGGGCACAACAACAAAGACAGCGGGAACAATGGACTGAGTTGAGACTGCAGGGGAAGATTGCGTGTCTCCCTGCTGCGGACCATTCAGTCTCTCACTCTGTGTTCAAAAATGTTGCCATAGATGAGTGCATTGTTATCTTTACTCTGAAAGCGAGATTACAGGTCTTACCATCTAAACTGAATCTCTCCATCTGGTTTCCAGGCAGTCATACTCCTCACTGTATTCATCATGACAATAACCAAATAGCTGAAACCATGTCCCACATCTTAAATGGTTGCCATGTATACAGGGGCCTCTACATATGTAGGCATGACAGAATAGTAGATCTGATAGCGAAAGATATCTCTCTTATTTTTAGGTCCTCCATCACACTGTATAAGCATTCTACTGTGAAGCCAAGCATGTTCAACCTGTGCAATAATGATTCCATGTTCTCTAGTATTACAGCTAACACCCCTGATGTATTTGTGGTAAATGAACACCTTAGGGAGGTGACCATTCTTGAGGTTGGCTGTACTTTTGATTACAGCTTAGAAGAAGCCTTCCTAACCAAAATGCTGAAATACCAACAGCTGCAGCAGACCATCTCACAGCTAGGCTACAGATGTAAACTCCTAGTTTTTATCTTTGGCAGCCTAGGGCATGTGCACAAGTTGGTTGTGAGGGGCCTACAAATAGCCGGTCTCCCCAAAAGGAAGGCCAAGCAGTTAGCCAGATACTGCTCAGTATCAGCAATTATAGGAAGCCGCTCAATTTGGAGGAGGCGCTGTTACCTTTACCCTTGATTCTGCCACCCATGCACCTTGTACCTGACTGTTCTTCATGATTTTCTGATTGCACTCGCATTGTTTATGTCCTTTGTATGAGGCTTCCTTGTACTTCTGTTTATGTGGACATAAATAAACATTTCAAATGTGTGTGTGTGTGTGTGTGTGTGTGAGTGAGTGAGTGAGTGAGGTCTGTGGGTAGAGAGAAACCAGTCGAGAGAGAGAACACTACATGACTATTGGACCCCGCTCCAAAAGAGGATGTGAAGTTAAGTAAAGAGGATGTTGATAACTTACCAGCATCATCCTGTCATCCTCTACTTCCTGAAGAAGACCAGCAAACTCCTGGAAGGACTGAGCTGAGGGCGTAAACAACATGAATACCAGAGGAGCACACATGATGCACGTCCTTATCCAACTGTTTCATGCAGGGAAAACTTAATATGCAGGCGGAAATATAAGCTTGGACCTGATTGCAGACAAGTTATTTTGATAGTGTTACAATAACAACTAGCATAAATGTAGCCCTACCTGAGAGAATGTGCACACAGAAAATAAATCATCAATTTCAAATGTATACTTTTAAGTGTTCAGTATTATAATCAGGGTTCAAAATGAATAATATATATCATCCAAATGCTGGTAAAAGCTTTGTCTTTGACTGTTGAGGCTGTTATATAAGTTACAATTATATACCGTACTTTTCGCACTATAAGCCGCACCTGACTATAAGCCGCAGCAGCTAAATTGAATGATGTGTACATATAAAAGCCGCACTGGACTATAAGCCGCATGTGTTTTAATGTTTAATTACCATATGTAAGGAGTGGAGCCTGCGGCTTAATTTGACTCAACACGGGAAACCTCATCCGGCCCGGACACGGAAAGGTGTAGGAAAGCCCTGCTAATAAGACTATTTTGTTCCGTAATAGCTCTTTAATATGTTGTTGTTGACAGGAAAGGGTAATTGATTTATGCCAGTGTAATCGTTCAGCGTGATGTGCTAGTGTTGCACTCTAGTCTTCTGATAACGTTACTGGCCCTTTAAGAGTTTCTCCGTCGAACGTGTGCACAAGCTGTTCTCTGTGCTGCTGCCTGACGGTGCGGCTGCTGCAGCAGTAAGATCTGTCCCTTTGAGGAACGTGTGCGTAAATGACACGCGAGTACGGTACCTATGTTTAGTCCTGCCTAATTCATCCCTTCAGCTTACTCTACCTTTACAGTATGTTCACATTGTTCTATTCCTGTCGACGCTGTTTCTCTCTGTTCTCGAGAGGCTGCGCCGTTAGCTTAGCCGCAGGTTAGCAGCCTATGCTGCCTGCTAGTGATGCTGCATGGTTAGCTTAGCCGCACGTGAGCTAGCCTAGGCTATATAACTCACTCACTACTTCTAGTGAATAGAATGTATCTTTACACCTGGTTTACAGTCCGCCTACCTATATTGTTAACATGCACTGCATGAGTAATTCCCCTGCATAGGCTATGTAGGTTATATATAATAACTCCGGTTAAGTGAATGTCTTGGTTACTAGTTGCACTGTATCGCTAATGAATATTATTGTAGCTATAGACCACATGTTTATGACATTATGTTTATGTGCGCCACTACTGTGTTTACTAATGTATACTGTATTGTATTCCTTTGTGTTTACTAATGTATACTGTATTGAATTCCCTTGTAGACAACCACACACATGCAAATCTCCCAATACAACCAGTAACTGCAGCACGCCTCTGTGTGATTCTTTAATCGGAGTTACAACGCCATAGTGTCCGCCAGCTCTATCAAACGCAACCCGTGGAGGCCCTAGCCCTCCGTTTCAGAAAGGATTGACAGATTGATTGCTCTTTCTCGATTCTGTGGGTGGTGGTGCATGGTTGTTCTTATATTGAGCTTTAGTTTAAGTTCCGACCTCTACAGAGAATGACTCCCATTGGGACACAATACTGTCGGACAAATAACAAGAATTAACTCATTTACAAGTTGTATTAAGTAAATAAGGGAACAGAATAACAGATAAATAACATTTCAATGCAGTAAAAAAAGCAATATTTCGATTTTCGGGTTTTGTCCACATATAAGCTGCACCGTTATATAAGCCGCAGGGTCGAAAAATGGGGGGGAAAGCCGCGGCTTATAGTCCGAAAAGTAAGTAGTTTTGGCAGGTAGTCAACTTCTGTTCAATAAATCTCCTCTACTCTAACAACTACTTTGAAAAATAAGAAATTATACTGTACACCATCCTGATTGAGAACTGACGGTTCCAAAGATTACAACACCAATAATAAGACCGGTCTCAAAAGCTACAACACTAGTATTAACACCAGTCTCAAAAGCTACAACACTAGTATTAAAGGAAAACTCCAACATTTTGGGAAATTAGCTTATTTAACATCTTCCCTGGAGTTAGACAAGAAGATACATACCTTTTTTGATAAAACGTTTATTTTGTACATTATCTAACGTTAACACGAACCTAAACTAACGTTACAACTAACCTAAAGTTAGTTTAGGTTCGTGTTAACGTTAGATAATGTACAAAATAAACGTTTTCCGCTGCTATAAACGTCGCACTTTTATTTTGAAAACCCCAGAAAGGAAGTCATTATATTTGCTTTACCATCCTGTTCTGTGTTAGCTCCGGTTAGCTCAGAGCGTCCAGTAGTTAGTAGTATATTATCAATACCAGCCATTGGATTACTGTTTTCTAAATTGGGGAGGCTTTTAATCGTCAAGGTAAGAGGATTTTAAGTCATGGTATCCATAAACTTCGGTTCGGATCCTTTGAAGGAATGAGAATATCAACAAACCTGTAGGGAACGTCAGGCTACTGTCCTGCCTCACTTCCAGTGATGAAGCTAAGCTACTGTATGCAAACGGAGCAACTGTTCCCAAAGCTAAATGCACGCACAGAGACAAAAAAGGTATGTATCTTCTTGTCTAACTCCAGGGAATATGTTAAATAAGCTAATTTCCCAAAATGTTGGAGTTTTCCTTTAAGGCCAGTCTCAAAAGCTACAACACTAGTATTAAGGCCAGTCTCAAAAACTACAACACTAGTATTAAGACCAGTCTCAAAAGCTACAACACTAGTATTAACACCAGTCTCAAAACTACAACACTAGTATTAAGAATGCTTCCAATAAATGTATGTGTTGACCTTGTGGTTGTGGATACAGTACTTCCTGAAGAAAACCCACAAGGTCAAAACACTGATGTGATCTGTTTAATATATCTACTGAGAGCATTCTTAATACAGTAAGTAAGCAGGCTTGCTTCTTGTCTTATGATCTACTCCTCCTGCCTAGCAGCACTTGCCAAGTATCGTAGGCAAAGCTCCCATATTTCCATTGACATATCTGTGTGATCTCTTACCAATGTTGATCTCATCATCGGTCAGAGAGTCACCAATAAAGTCAAATTGGAAGACGTTGAGAGTCTGGGAAAACTTCTTCACTGCCGAAGAATAACCTATGGTCAAAGAAAACAAGACAGATTCAGATTAATCATTTCATTTCAACAAAGCTTCACACAAGTCAAACAAGCTCAGACAAGTCAGAAGAAGCTGGAGATGGCATCTTTTCAAATATACTTCATGCCCTGAAGATATGTTTATATTGCAATACCTAATCCTTGTTCTTCTAGGCCAGCTTTAGGCAGGTGCTGGACAGAGCACAAATACAGCAACTAGTGACGTTTCGAGTAGGGATGCACCGATCCGACTTTTTCAGTCCTGATACCAATACCGATACCTGGGCTTTGGGTATCGGCCGATCCGATACCCATTGTTCAATTAATAAACTGTATGCCTCACTGTGTGGAAGAGACTGGGATCATTATTTTGTGCAAGGCAACATCAGGCTTGACTTAAAACATTACTTTCCTAACTTAGTGAAACAAAATGTAACAAATTAACACATAGATATAAATGTACTGAATTGTTATTTATTATTAAAAATTAAATAACAAAAGAAATACAAATTAAATTGAAAAAATCTCCGATAGCCGATCTAGCTATTTTAGTCATATCGGGGCCCATATCTGATATCAATATCGGATCGGTGCATCCCTAGTTTCGAGCAGATTGCTCTTCTTCACATTCAATCAATTAACACTTTGGATGCCAGCCACGACAATTGTCGTCTTATCAGACCCCCCATTGAGTGCCGACGACGACAAATGTCGTTTGTTTGCCGTATTTTTTATTTATTGGCGATTTGAATTCATATTTCATCAATCAAGCCTCGGGTTAGTGCTGCAGAGTCTCTCTGAGCTCAATTGGGAAGATACCGCCCCCTATCGTCTCTCCCTGTGTAACTGCACCCCATCAGCTCAGATTGATGCAGGGGGAGTGGTTAGTTTGCTCATTTTATTTTTCCGTCAAGGCATCTGAAGAGACCAAGTGATCGCCGGCCCTCAGAACAGCGACGATTATGTATTTACAGTACCAACACTGTAATCAATGAGCGTGATCGATATTTGGAATGGCGATCAGGAATTGGAATAATCTTTTTTGATAACATCTGATCTCAGGTAAGGAATCTATTTTACCAGTCTTAGGATAATCAGACCTGTTTTCACGGAGATATAAGCGCTTGCCCTATGCTGTGTGTGGCTGTGATCGCTGATGAGGAAATAAGATAATCGATATTTCAGCCCGCCTCTAATAGCATGCATAAGTACACATATACTATCGATAATCTAGCGTTTATTTGAAAACGATTCATAAATAGGCCGAAAAATTACAACGTTTTTGTGTATTCTAGAATATTCCAGTAAATGCCGTTTATGGGGGGATATTTTCAATTTTCTGAAAGTTTTCTAGAGAACGATAGCTTTTCGAAATGCTATAAAAAGGATATGAACCGATTAAAAAACAATCCATTTCGACAATGTTGACTGCAAACAAGTCATTGATAAAACGGGCAGATTAGACACATAGCCATAATTTAAAACATAGATTATGCGTTTTTTTTGTTTTTTCTTTAAGATTTATTTTTTGGCGTTTTATCGCTTTATTTCTACTGGGCAGTCCAGTAGGGAAAGACAGAGGAGAAATGGGAGACAGAGTGGGGGGAAGACATTCGGGAAATAACGACGGATTCTGGAATCGAACCCGGGTCGCCACTGGGGCGCCCCAGATTATGCGTTTTTAACGCCAACATTGAAGTGGATGATGGCATTCAACGGGGTAAAAAGGTAAACAAGGTCGGCACTGATAGTGTTAATAATCATTTAAATCGGAAGTAGAACAATCTATGCTGAGACTTCACTTGATGCAAAAGTAAAGGAATTGAATGGGACGTTTTCAGTGTGCAGACTGTTCTTACTACATCCTTTCAAGACAAGACATCTATATCATATTAATTCTCAGATTTTTCAAGTATGCATTGCATATTGAATTTTCATTGGAGAATAGAGGAGAGGAGACAGTGTGAAGGATGGGAGGTATCCTTGGCAGGGTACGGTCGTCCATATCTCTAGGCAGAGTAATAAATCGCCTTCTTTAACTCAGAAGAAGCGCAGATTTTCCTTGCAGACAAAAACAACCCATTGGCAGAGAAATGTGCTGATCATGAGCTGGATTATGAAACGCTGTTAGTGACACTCCAAGTTAATCAGCGGCAATTTTGCGGTAATTCGTCTTTCGTGTGACGAGCTACTGAAAGTCAAGTTCACTGGACAGGCCCTCGCAAAGTTCTAGATATCAGTCCGGAACAAGTACCCAGTGTTGTGTAATGCTGCGCTGAGAAAGCTTGTCCCCTTCTCATCAATACCTCTGTGAGGCCGGATTTTCAGAGTAGAAGCGGATCTCCGCCAAAGCACACGTGAGCGCATTTTCTTTTCATGTTCTGGCAACATATTTTGGCTAAATATGCCTCGTTTTATAAATGTGTATACAGAAACAATTCCATTGCTTTTGTGTGCAATGTGTGCTTTTATTTTGATATTCCTTATTTCCACATTGAAATTACGCGATACATTAACACTTTCAATGCCCAAAACATGATAAGACGTTTTATCAGCCCAATGCCTGAATGCCCACGACAACAATCAGCGTTTTATTTTTGTATTAACGATCTGAATTCATATTTCATCAACCGAGTCTCCCGTTGGTATGCAGCCCCTGTAGGAGCTCAGATGTGAAAAAACCGCTCCCTATTGTCTCCCAGATGGTAATGCACCCTTTTGGAATGGACTCAATGAAAATGGATGAGAAAAGAAAAATCCGGAATCCACATTTGACTTCTCAGGCATGTAACCCGAGCCGATCGGATTCATTGTGGAGCCTCAGAACAGCGTGGAATACATAATACAGTATGTAGCGTTGGATCAATAAAAGCGATCGATTTTTGGAATGGCGATCAGGAATTGGAATGATCTTTTTGGAGAACATCTGATCTGAGGTAAGGAATCTATTTTACAAGTCTTGGGATAATCAGAGTTGTATTCGCTGAGATCTCAGCGTTCGCCCTATGTGTGTGTGTGTGTGTGTGTGTGTGGGCGATCGCTTTGAGGAAATCAGATAATAGATTTTTCAGATCGCCTATATAGCGTGCATACGTACACATATACTATCGATAATCTAGCGTTTATTTAAAAACTATTCATAAATAGGCAGAAAAATGACATGTATTCTAGAATATTCCAGTAAAGGGCGATTATCATGGAATATTTATATTTTCCTTGAAAACGAGGGCTTTTCAAAATGCTATAAAACGAAAATGAACTGATAAAAAACAATCCGCTTCGACAATGTTGACTGGAAAACGAGTCATTGATAAGCGACGGGCAGATTAGACACATAGCCATAATTTAAAACATAGATTAGGCGTTATTAACGCTAACATTGAAGTGGATGGTGGGCATTCAAGCGGAAAATCAAGATTAAGCTTGGGCTCTGAAAGTGTTAAGTGTGGGGCCTAGGGATGGGTACCGAATTCGGTACTTTTGAGGTACCGAACCGAAACACGTCGGTACTACCGAGTATCGAATCAAGTGAGAAAAAAAAAAAATAATAATAATAATTTTTTTTTAACCTTTTTTTTTTTTTACTTTTTTCTTTTCATGTCAACGTTCACACGCACAATATATGCTTACCTAGGATTTGACTTGATTCAACAACAAAGCAGTCGGAGCAATGACAAGCCGAAAACTGTCGGGCAAGGGAGTAGATGCGAAAAAGTGACTATAGCTTGACTGACTTGGGATTAGTGCCGATCGACTTGGGATTGGTCTCTCTCTACGGCGCACAGCCGTAGCTACAACCATTTACGCCAAGGCTCTCATCAACATTCATTAATTTTATCCCCCCGCTCTCTCCCATGAGCTGAAAATACCGGAAGTGTTGCGGTGGTCTATAGGCTAATTTCATTTTATGCACTTAAAGGTGCTATAGATAACATTCAGCCACTAGATGTCACACTAGAGCACCAGCATGTCATTTAGCCAAATCAGGTATACATTCCGCGTGATTTTTTAACGTAGCCTCTGTGAGCAAAGACGCTCTTTGATTGCAGCGAAGAAGAAAAAGACGCTCTCCAATTGGCTAACCCTAACTCTAAGCATAACCACGTCGAAAGAATGCCTAAGCATAACCACTTCAAAAGAATGCCTAAGCATAACCACTTCGAAAGAATGCCTAAGCATAACCACTAGGGATGCCCCGATCTATCGGCCACCGATCGTTATCGGCCGATAATCAGTATAAATATGCGATCGGTGATCGTGCTAATGCTTTATTTTCGCCGATCGTCAAAACCGATCGAAAAACATGATCCAATTCTTAGCGGAAATCTCACTCGCTGAGTTCTGTCTCGGAGCTGCAAACTGCCGCTCCGTCTCCTCCTCCTGCCCCTCCCTTACCCATGTAAACAAGCTCGGGCAATAGTCTGCTCTAACCTAGTGCATGAGACCTCCGTGAGCTAATGTTAGCTATACCGTTACTGTTTAAACAGAATGACCCAGTCAACTATTCACTTTTAGTTTAATACATGAGGCATTGTTAACGGTATCTAGCCGGCTAGCTACTGATAGCTCCTGATATCAACAAATGCTCCAGCAAGTCTAGTAGTGCATGATAGCTCACGTTAGCTCACTGTTCAAAACGAAACAGTGACTAAATAGTTCAATTCTATATGAATTGAAAATGGGGGACCCTGATGGAAACAAGACAAACGTCTTTCTCAGGTCTGCATCCCCTTAACAATTGTATGTATTGAGCCGTACTGTATTGTACCCATTCTGCAATCTGTTAAATAAAGTTTTCATTCATTCATTCATTCACACTGAGGCGTTGTCTTAACGTTATCTAGCCGGCTAGCAGTAGCTACAGATAGCTCCTGATATCAATGTCTTATAACACTGATTCGATGCGTATTCGAGCTGAGGGCATGTTGAATGTGATCAATAGGGTCCAGCTGCAGCTCCGGAGAATCCTGGCCGTAGCTGGAGGCTACTCGAGTACACACAGACAGTGGAGCTGTTTGCAGATAGCGAGCATTTTGACTTGTTGCGTGGTGGCGATGTCTCGCAGATAATACAACTACAAGTATGATTATATAATATATATATTTTATAAAAAATAAAAAATAAAATTATATAAAATAATTATAATTTTTTTTAATCAAAAACGATCGATATCGGATCGGTATCGGCCGATATGGCTCAAGACGATCGGTGATCGGTATCGGTGGCAAAAAACGTGATCGGGGCATCCCTAATAACCACTTCGAAAGAATGCCTAAGCATAACCACTTCGAAAGAATGCCTAAGCTAACCACTCAAGTTTATTATTATTATTCTTTTTTTATACAAGTAAAAGTATATTCTATATTGTAATATACTAAATTGTGTTATATCTAGTCAAATTAATGGAAGAACCAATATAAATGTAAGGCAAGGGGGTAGGGATCAATAAGCTTAGCTTCCCTCTACTCCTTTTTTGGACATGTCTGCTAACCACACATTGCTCTTTACCTTTTGTTTATAATTCCTTATTTTTTATTTTTTTTATGTTTTTTTTTATGTTTTTTTATTTGTTGTTATGATTGTTTGGTTTGACGGAGCAAGATACCGTGATTTGTTTGGAGGAATATGGAGAATTACATGTTCAAAAATAAACGTTTCATTCATTCATTCATTCATTCATTCATTCATTCATTAGCACAATGGTTCACACCTGTATGAAGTCCTTAGACTGAAACCTATACATGAGATGTCAAACACGGGGTGTAAAGTACTTGAGTAATTGTACTTCGTTACAATACTTAAGTACTGTTTTGGGGGATTTGTACTTTACTCACGTATTATTAGGTTTGTATACTTTGTACTTTTACTCCATTACATTTCAGAGAAAAAAAAACATACTTTTTACTCCTTACATTTAAAATACAGACCTACAAAGTACAAATCTCACAGGTCCAACCATTTTAATTAGTATATTTTAATCGTTTATCTGGCCCAACTAACGTTAACGTTATTAATCCTGCGACCGCAGGTAAACAGCCAATCAAATCCCCATCAATGGAAAATGAACCCGCCCATACCCATGCTTAGGCCTGCCGCGATAAGCAATAAATCGATTAATTGCTGCGATAATTAAAATGAATGCAATGATTTTGACGGGCGCGATTAATTGCTATTTGCGCGTTTGTTTTAATGAGGCGGAACCAGTGCCCCTCAGTCACTGTCCGTGTTGGGAGGCGGGCCGCTGACGTTACTAGAGTACAGCACGGGAGCTCCGTGGGGCAACGCCACATAGACATTTCTCAATAGTGTTGCTCCTTTTAACCAAGTAGCATTATTTGTAGTGTAACGTTAGCTATTTTTAGACCCAAGTAGTTACTCGCTACTGCCCGGAGAAACTGGACTGCTAAATAAAGATTAAAGATCTAGCGTTCGTTGATGCTCATTCAATGCTAACAACATTAGCTACAAACGAAATACAACGTATAGCATAGCTACAAGTACAACACAGAATAACGTTAATACAATTACATGCATCATTGTTTACAATTAGGGCTAGTCAAAGGACTGGACACGGGGACAAGTTAAACATGAATTAATTTATTATAACACTCCGGTAGTTTCGAGTCGTGCTGCAGTGCTTACGCACCACAGCTATTATATTACTGCTTTGACGCTTCCTCCTCATCGTTGATTGCCTGTAGTAGCTGCATCTAACGTTAGTAGCTAACGTTAAAACTAACCTAAAGTTAGTTGTTCACCAACAATTTGTTTTATCATTAGCTCAAAAACATCATATCATTAGCCCAAGTTGTCGGCTCATAGTTTCTGCTTAGGATAATCGCAACAATACTTCCGGTCCGGTCGGTGGGCTTCAAAATAAAAGTCTAAACACCGGAAAAGACGGAGCGGTGGGCTTCAAAATAAAAGTTTTGGGAAATAAATTTCTAAAAAAAAAATCTCTAACCGGTCGCAATAATATCGCTTATCGCGATATTTTCGGGGGCAATTAATCGCCCAGCAAAATGTGTTATCGTGGCAGGCCTACCCATGCTGATTGGTCCTTGTGCAACACTAGAAAGCGGGGATCTTTGATTAAACACCTGCTATCAGAAGAATAGACAGTCAAATCCGCATTATACTGTGGTTAATATTGTGATATTATTCAGGGTACTCAACTCCAGTATTCTGTCTTTAATATTGTGATATTATTCAGGGTACTCCAGTATTCTGTCTTTAATATTGTGATAATATTCAGGGTACTCCAGTATTCTGCCTTTAATATTGTGATATTATTCAGGATAATCCAGTATGCTGTGGTTAATATTGTGATATTATTCAGGATACACCATTCTGTTTTTAATATTGTGATATTATTCATGCTGTGATGTGAATGCCGTCCATGTTAGTTTACCTTCAATGGAGAAGTGCATTAAATAATTTTAATGCAAAAAAGTGTCCTCTGTTCTTTCATTTCAGCATTGTCTATCGCAGAACACATTCCATTGTGGGCAGAGTGTATGCTTGGTTTCATGCAGCCTTGCCTAAACACCAGCTGATGATTTCACTAATTGGCTCACCTCTTTAACTAACTCACCTGGTGCAATGTATAGTTAAAATGAAAACTTGGCCCACGATGGAATGAGTTTGAGACCCCTGGTCTATCCCTTTAAAAAAAAAAATCTTTTTAGTACTTAAGTACATTTAAAAGTAGGACTTTTTACTTTTACTCAAGTGTGTTTTTAGCCAGATACTTTGACTTTTACTTGAGTCAGATTTTGAGACGGTACCCATACTTTCACTTAAGTATAATTTCTGGGTACTTTTTACACCCATTGCTGTAATTACCCTGAAGAAAGTCTGTTGATCAAAACGTTGGTTTAAACTAAGTATTCCTACGTGAAGTGAAGTAGCAATAATACCAGTGTCGTCAGGTCGTCTGACCAGGGCTTGCTGGCTGTCCCCCGGTCTAGATTAAAGACAAAGGGTGACAGAGCCTTTGAAACCGTGGCCCCCAGGCTAGTATGGAATGCTCTGCCTTTGGACTCAAGATTTTCATTGTTGATCAGACAGACACAACTAAAATAGCCAGACAACACCTCAACTCACTAACAACACTGAATACGATTGTGGGTCCGAATGAGCTCAGCGGTATCCCAGAAACATCTCCCAGCACACCTGTTGGGATTATAAAAACTAAATTGCTACAGTGACGTACTACATTTACATTTAGCTGATACTTTTATCCAAAGTGACTTACAAATCGTTTACAACAAGTCAGGAGAGATGCACCTCTGGCAGCTAAGGGTCAGTGGCATTGTTCGTCTAGCAGTGCAGAGATTGAGTGTTACACTCTGACTGCATAGTAGTATAGACATAGTAGCATAGTAGGTATACAGTATAGCCATAATAGCATAGTACAGCACATACTAATTGGTGTTTACTAATAGTGAATATATTGATCATGGCATAGAAATCCGCCTTTGAATTTGGATAAAAACAAGCCTTTTCAATGAATGCCTGCTGACACAATAATACCCAGGCACCAAACACTTGCTATTATTGAGATTTGAATATATGACGTTCTCCATTCTGCTGTGCTGTTCCCCACAATGACAGTTTGTGTCTGGAGATGATAAGCCGATCATTGGTGATTTGGACGAGCAGAATGGAATCTTGGCTAAACAAAACAAACACTGTTCCAGTCATTTGACGCAGTGTAGACGGTCTGTGCTACTAGCGGATCTGGTCCACAGCCAGTGATGCAGCGAGTAACGCACAAAGTAAACTATGAACTTCAGTTAATGACAACATAAAAAAAACAGATCAGACCCTAGTTTTTACGAGTTGGATACTGTCGGGAATCTGACCATGCTCAGATACTCTTGAAAAGAGGGGGATCCGTCATTTATAGTTATTTTACGATAGATTAGATAGATAGATAGATAGATAGATAGATAGATAGATAGATAGATAGATAGATAGATAGATAGATAGATAGATAGATAGATAGATAGATAGATAGATAGATAGATAGAATTACCCTCATCACTACTATACCTTCTATATACACCTGCATATAACTTTGTGATAGCATGTACAATAATGCTGTATATATATATATATATATATATATATATATATATATATATATATAGCATTATTGTACATGCTATCACAAAGTTATATGCAGGTGTATATAGAAGGTATAGTAGTGATGAGGGTAATTCTATCTATATATATATATTGGATTATTACCGTATATATGTACCAACTGTCTGTACATAACTGCATATAATCCTTTTTATATATCAATATCTATATCTGATACTATATCTATATACCCCTTACCTACTCTTACTAGTTACGCTGCTGGCCAGTATGACTTACTACCATAATATCTTCATACCAGTATCACTGTACGCCCTGTACATACATCTGATTATTACTAGTCAGTAGTACTCATTTATATATGTTATATCCAGTTTAATCACCTGTACATTGTATTTACTATTACTACTGTTAGGCATTCTATGAATTTAAATCTGAAAGATTGATATTGTTTTAAAAGAGTGGATTAACTCAAGTAAACTGGTGATGGAATTACCATCTATTACCGGGCCTGGTCTGAGGTGCTGCAGTCAGCAGAAGGGCTGGTGGATCGTGTGACTTTGACGGTAAACAACAAGTCTCAGAGATATGACAAGTGAGTTCTAAAAACGAGATGTCACTACTCTTAGTCCAAAATGTTAAAACTAAGCCTTTGCGATTAATTACAGTAAACAGACAAATAGGCCCAACATCACACATCCTGGAATATTCCCATTAGGGGAGGGGGGATGCCCAGGGAGTAGCTGTTCTCATTGGGAAAGACAAATGATGTGTTGTGTTTAAAACAGAATTTGCCATTGGCGAAATGTTTGATACTACAATTAGTCAGGATTGTGTTTAGGAAGGTTCAAATATGACAAAAAGAAACCGCAATTGTGCTTATGTTACCTTACGTTACCCTAATGTAGTCTAACCCTACAACTGCTTAGTCCTCCTAATTAAAGTGCTTAACCTGAAAACAACAGAAATAATAATTGTCTGAGCCACGTTTTAGCGAATTCAGATGAATATAGAGAATGCTTACCCTTTATTGCATTGATTACATTGTTGCCATCTTTTATGACATCTTTGAGAAATTTGCTGGTTCTCTCCAATTCTACTTCATAACATTTTAGTCTTTCCCTAAAGTCGGGACTGTCAAGATAGCAGTCACTGAACTCTAGAGGAGGATGTCCCATTGTTTTGACCAATAATTTCAAATGAGTTGATCTTGATGTCGAGGCTACCGCATTGTTGATAATTTCTCAATCAATTCAGTGCAGATTAACATTACTTCACGTTCAGTTGCAGTCCACGTTTAGTTAACATTAGTAGTATCTCTTCACGAAAAGCAGAACACTTGGTAGGCCTATCCGTGCTGCAGCCAGTGGTCCCGAAACGGATTTAAGATTTCACGAGGCAAACGTTTAAATGAATATCTCTTTTCGATTCGCATTTCAAGTCCCAACACTTTAATTTCCGTGGCCACTTTCCCCTTGTTGCTCCGCCGTGACCGAAAAGAGCGGACGGACTGGCAGGGCCGGGGCTGCGTCCCAATCTAAAAAGACACACCCTTTCCTAAAACCATTTACTGTCCTACTCCTAGGATTTATTATATCAACGGGGCGGAAATGAATAGCTGACACTAAATATCCTCGTGACTTCTGATACAAGCAAAATATTATAGTCTTAACATAACGTTTATCCACAACTCTGTCACATATCGGTAAAGGAATTGGAGAGGGACAAATGAATGGAGCGTGTCCACGGTCCGACAATGGATTCGCCAAACACGTCCCACTTTTCACATCCATTAGGTCCTTAAAGGGACAGCTGCTCCTCACAATCCTGCAGGATACAAGAGAAGCATCCATCTGCAGGGTAGGTGGGGGGGGGGGGGGGCAAACAGTACATTGGAGGTGGTTGGGGGGGGGGGGGGTAACTGTCAGTGTTCGAATTATGAGGGGGCCAATGGGGGCTCAGCCCCCATAGCTATAGTCTGAGCCCCCATAGTCAAGACCCCCTGTGGGGGTCTCTCAAAAAAAATATAGATTTTTTTTTTTTATGTACGAATTAGTATTATTTATGTTACCTAAATAAATTGTTAATAGATCATATTTTTCTTTTCAGTTTTTAAAAGAACAGAGTAATTAATGTTGTGGAATAGGCTGCATTTCACCTCCAAGCCGCTATGCGTCGCCCATGAGCGTCGCCCCATAAGTTTAACGCTACTCCAACCTAGTGAAGAAGAAGCAGCAAGCAGCTGATGTAAACAGAAGGCCGGTCCGTGTCCTGCAACTGAAAACATAAACACTAAACAGTACGCCACATGCCGCCAAAAAAAAGGCTCAACCCGCCGCAAGGCTGTACAAAGCTGGACAGCTTTGGTTTTATAAAAAGGCCAAAGACTGACACTGTTAGTGCAGCAGCTAGCAGTGCTACTGTCACTGAAGTTGACACTGCTAGTGCTAGTACCTAGTGTTAGCTCTGCTGCTCCTGTGCGCAGTGCACCTGTTATTGTTACCGCGCCGGTTGCCACTGCCAGACCCGAGTCTCCACCACTAGACCTGGACTGCTACTCAACCACCACAATGCTGGGGTCTGAGTCAGTGGAACTTTTGGAAAAATAAATATAGCTGGTTATTTGCCAAGGAGGGATGCATTGGCTGCCTTCCATGTAAAAACGCCAAGATATTGTTAAATAAATCATTTGGAGCCCATTTAGCAGAGCAGTGGATGAATGGGACTGTGACTAGCTCTCAGAGCAAGAAGTTGAGGAAGAAAATATACTTGCACAGTGATAGCGTTGCTCATAAGCAAGCTATAGAAATAGAAAGTCAGAACCAGAAGGAAGTGCTTCCAAGAAAAGTGAGCAAAATCACATCTGCTTTGCTCAAGGAGACAGCCAAGTTCATTCAGGGCAGCATATACTGTCGCTAAAGAAAGGTTGCCTTATACCAAATTGAACCCCCTTATGACTTGTAATTAATTTTTCATTCAGTTCTTGATTACCTTTGTTTATAACATTATTTATTTTGATTTATACAAGTATTTATTTTATGTTCATTTTATTATCAGATGATAATGTTACTTACTGTATCCTGATAAATGCTGCTGTTGTGCCATACAACTATTTATTTTCCATTAGATTATTTTGTTAGTTTTCGATTTATAAGTGCAGAGACAAATAAATGTTAATTCAAGTTCATAAATTTGGTCTAATTTTTCAAATTAAATTTTGTATTTTATCAGATGCAAAATGCAAATATGTAAATATGGCATTATATATCAGAGGTGAGTAAGAAAATGAACAAATATTGATGGTTAAGAATGAGACTGAATAATGACATCACACAATAGTCTAATGATTAGACTGTTGTGTGATGTCATTATTACTTAGTATTAGACTAATCCTAATGAGATATTCCTCTAAATATGACTTCGAAAACAGCCACAATTTCAGGAAAAAAATTGTAAAAAAAAAAGAAAATCAGGGGGCCCCCATAGCTCTCAGGTGATAATTCGAACCCTGGTAACTGTACATTGGATTATCGACGAAACCTTACTTGGTCCCAAGAAGAGGGTCTCGTGTATTATTGGGTTATTGATTGATTGATTGATTGATTGATTGATTGATTGATTGATTGATTGATTGATTGAAAAGTGTATTAACAGATTGCAGAATGGGTACAGTACAGTACAGCTCAATACATACAATTGTTAAGGGGATGCAGACCAGAGAAAGACTTTCGTCTTGTTTACATCAGGGTGCCCCATTTTCAATTCATCATATGACACACGACATACAGATAGACAGTACTGCTACATCTATACATTTATGACATACCAGATTTGCAAATACAGTACTGTTTGTGATACAACAAGTGTCCAGAAAAGACTGTACATTGGAATACTGACAAAGCCATACTTGGTAATTTACTGTACAACTGGGTTAGGACATTTGTAGGGGCCAGTTTCGAATTGCAGTCTCCCGTAGGTGTTCTTTGAGAGTGTTTTTGAAAGTGGGTAGTGTGATTCACATTCCTTTACAGCTTTGGGTAGGGCGTTCCACATTGGTGTGGCATAATTGCGAAACGTGTTTAGTCCCTTGTTTGCATCATAGCAAAATGTAGATTTACCCTGTTCCGAGCAAACTCGGGGGACCTTATGGACCAGGCAGCCAGTCACTAGAACGGGTTCCATAGGTTCCAAAATTGCATTCCAATAATGATGTAGAAAGGCTCAACCAACCTTCTCCTAAAGGACACAGTGATGAATGCTGTATCTTTAGTGTCATTAGTGATTAATCTGAAGGCAAAGTGATAGACAGAGTCCAGAGATTTAAGGGTTGGGGCCTATACATTACATCACCTTTAAATTTCATAATAATAATAACAATAATTAATTTCAATAGCACCTTTTTTAAAGAGGTGTAAAAAGTGCTTTATAGACAATAAGATTAAAGGGAGTGCACTTTTCACATAAGCTCACACATATTCTTTCATTTAGTTGATAGTTATCAAGTAATGATGTCATCGTGGTCAGGTGGCGTAGCGGATATTGCGCTCGTCACCAATGCAAGAGACTGCGGTCTCGACTCCCGGAGTCAGCATTGCCTTGGCTTGGGCTGATCGCTATACTAACTCGTTTGGCTGGGTTAGGGGGAGGGAAGCAGTGGGTGGGAAACTGGCGTTGTGGACAGCGACGCCTACAGGTCAGGTCTGGGCGCTTGCTCAGCGGAGGCAGGACTTGAGGAAGGCAGCGTGACCTCCCACGCGTTACACTTCACCAATGAGAGCCCTCGCTGCCAGGTGAGAAGAGAGCCACTGGCTGTCGCCGCACGTGTCGGAGGAAGCGTGCAGATACTTCAGGGTTCCCTTGTACCGACCAGTAGGAGAACATGCGCACAACAACCAGGTAGGGGAGGGGGGGGAATTGGCACAACAACTAAATTGGGACGGGGAGAAAACAGAGAAAAATCAGAGAAAGAGAGATAAAAAAAAAAGTAATGATGTCATCAGAGGACACTGAACTGTGTTAATTGAAATTAGTAATCCCCATTGCTATTTTTTTCCATCTCTCATACTTTCATTGAGCTGTAATTAACACAAGGATTCAATGTGTCCGATGACATCGCTGGGGGACATACTCGATATCAACTCACAATAACTGTCAAATGGTGCAAAACTGTATTAATTAATATTCAACCAAAAACTGGACAAAGATAGTTTAGTTTATTAGGGTCCCCAATTAGCTACAGCATTGCAGTAGCTATTCTTCCTGGGGTCCACAAAAAACTTACATTGTGACTGCCACATAATACTTAAATCATAACATATAACATTACAAGTAAACAGGACAGAGGACTAATGTACACAAACATACACATACACTAACAAATGTACACATGTGATTGTGTGCAAAAAAAAAAACATGATTCCATGCACTCTTGCAAAAGGCTGTTTTTCATGACAACAACGAGACGTGACGTCACGTTATTGAAGACCATGTGATGCTAACGTGACAAAATAGTTAATTAAATATCGTTGACCACAACTGAGGACAGAAAAATGTAATTTACAAAAACCAGGACGAAATTTCTCTTCATGTATGTTGATATTGTTGACTAAAACAAGACTAGACAAAATAATTATAACTTTTCTTAATGCCATCGTCCCGACAGAGCAGTGTGACGGCTGATGGGGAGTGTTATTGGCATTAGCTGAAGAGCTATCTGAAAAGCTAGTTTTAGCTTAACGTTACCTTGGCTAAAGTTGGGACTATTCATAATCCAGCTGCAGACCTGCAAGCAAAGTACAGCAAATTGGCAAAGAAGTATTCCAAGGTAAATCACTTTTTCACCAGTAACGTTACATTGTTTGTATTTTCATCTAGCTCGCGTTAACTAGTGGCTAACCTAGCTCACGCTAACGTGGCTAACTGATTGACCTCTCCCACACATGCACGCAATTAATGACATAATGCGGACAGCCATACCGGTGACAATGTTTAGTTTTTAGTGCCAAATGATAAGAGTCTGAGGCGGAGTCTCAAAAGAGAATGTTGAATATTTATTTTGCATTAAAAATCACAACATAGATGTTACTACTAGCTAACTGGAACGGAGCAGGCTGGATAGGAAGTGAAACAATGTGTAACGTCCGTGCGGAACCAATGTGCCAACAACCTTTCCGTGGGTGAACTCATTGCATAGTTGTCAATTAATGATACTAATACTAATCTATACAATCACCTGTTGTTGAATAAATACCATTACTTTCTAGTTATTACTAAAAAACAGTATATATAAAACAGTAGCTGTAAAAAATGTAATGTTTAAATGTATGCACTGGTATCGGATCAGTATAACCAGACCTAGACCACCTCTAACTCTAACCCCTAACCAGACCTAGACCACCTCTAACTCTAACCCCTAAATTAGGGTTGTGACTTAGAGGTGGTCTAGGTCCGGATAGGGATTAAAAGTTGGTCTAGCCCTTTACATCCATCTATCTAATAATAAATTATAATGAATGCTTAACTACCCCTAAGTTACCCTAACCAGACCTAGACCACCTCTAACTCTAACCACTAACCAGACCTCTTCCATGTTGCACTTTAACACTGACCTCAGAATGTGATTTTATATAATGTTTTTATGCAAGCAGATTGTAATCAGTGTGTACTACTAGTACTACTGTGTGTTCTGTTTACTTAGTTTACAGTATCCTGTCGTTATAGAATAAACCGCTGCCAGCAGGCAGCAGCCCAGCACTGACCATCAACTTAGGGGTTAGAGGTGGTCTAGGTCTGGTTAGGGGTTAGAGTCAGAGGTGGTCTAGGTCTGGTTAATAGGGGCCATAACGTTAGGTTATAACTATAACCAAGTTCTGTTAACACTAGTGAACGCTCAGCGTCTCATGCATAATCTCGCTTCAGCGTATGCACACTGAATAAATTTCAAATGTACCTTTAAATGCCAGCATTCATCTGGCCACACCCCCATCCGCTCACCTACATAAGCAGGGATGGGCCACACACTCATCTCCTTCCCAACAAATTTCATCACAATGAAAAATCAAGGGCCTGCAGCAGCGTCTAGACGCTGAGCGTTCACTAGTGTTAACAGAACTTGATTATAGTTATAACCTAATGTTCTGTGCCACACTAGCTCACGCTCAGCGTCTCATGCATAATAGGAGCTGAGCGGGAGCTAGAAGCTCGACAAATGTACCCTGCTGAGGCCCCCCACAACCATCAGACCAGGGAGGGCCGAGCCCCCCCGACCCACCCTAATGGAGGGCACCCCCCCTATTGGTGGCTTCACGGGAGGGCGACGGACCCGACCGTGCGAAGAGGCACTCAAGCAACTCAACGCACAGGGTGAGCAGACCGTGGCTTGACCCCACGACTACACACACGCACAACCCGCATGCCACCCGGGAACGAACGGAGGAACAACCTCGTTACTGCCCCCAGAATCACGGGGTCAAGGGCAAACCCAACCCCGTGGCAAGGCCGTAGCAGCGGAGCGCGAAGGAAGACCCAGACCCACCAAAAGGACTGGACTCCCTGGAATGGGGGCCCGGAGAAGTCCATGATGCCAGCATCAAGACCCCACCAGGTGGGCACGTAGTGCCCCGCCCCCCACATCGCCAGCGTATTCGGACAAAGGCCCCTCAGTTACTGCACCTGGTATTCCCAGGCGGTATCCCATCCAAGTACTAACCAGGCCAGAACCTGCTTAGCTTCCGAGATCGGACGAGATCGGGCGTGTTCAGGTTGGTATGGCCGTAAGCCGAGCGGGCCCTGTCCACCCAATAGTACACCGCCTGGCACACTGACCCTGCAGAACAGGCAGTCAGCATGGCCGTAAGCACACAAAAAAGGTTAACCAACGGAAGCAGGCAGCGCACCAGGGAAAAACCAGGCAACAGGCTGTTAACCCTAGCCTGGAGACTGCGGACGAGACAGGCGCCAGAGGGGACAGCTGAACACAGCCGCCCCGGCGGAAGGGGCGTATGCTGGCGTTGTTGCATGACCAAGCCTCCATTTAAAAACCCCCACCCAGAGGGGTTGAGGCAGAGAAGGCTGACACGATTGGCAGACGTCATGAACGTGCAGGGGCACCCTCAACCGGTGAACCCGAGAGTTGACACTGCTCCAACACACCAGGGAATCAACCACCTTGGCGTTACCCAATGCGGTGGTTGTTCCTATAACCCCTCAAGAAAAAACTCCAAAACACACCTGCGGGTATACACCGGCTATACCGCAGTACAAGTGTCTCAGTTTTCAAAAAAGGGTTAACCCAGGCCTACGGGTCGACGAACATTACCTCGGACCGGGCCTGGCGATACGGGAAGCACAGGGTCACCAGAGGAGGTCAAAGACCACCCCAACAGGCCCCTCTTCGCCATGCGTGAGAGAGGAGCGAAAAAGAATGGAGAACCAGCCCCTAAGCACACCGTACTTGGTATTCCCAGGCGGTCTCCCAACCAAGTACTAACCAGGACCAACCTGTGTACAGTGGTGCAGTCATAATATGTGGATAGAGCGCATCTTTGTGCGCACGTACTGATCATCTAGTAACACGGCGTGTAACCGCGTGTGACCACGACTGCACCACTGCCTGTGTAGCGGCCGAGATCCGACGAGATCGAGCGTGTACAGAATGGCATGGCTGTAAGCCATTACGACAGTGCTGAGTAAAAACGTACCCAACCAGGGTCTCCATAGCGCTTAACCCTGTGACACCCGGACCGACCTGGCATTTTTCCCCCTGAAAAAAGCCCAAGTCCCTCAGGGTACCAGAACAGCAGATCTGCATCCCCGGCGGACAACTGGTTCAACTGATCCGGACCAGCGTGACCAGAACCAGTCCCGTGCCCTAACCACGCCGACATGCCTACTCCAGGAGAAGGGCAGATATGCGTGTCGATCTTAACATGAAAAGAAGGCGCCACCCAGACGTTCGGGCGAACCGCGCCTGGTGGCCCACCCCAAGGGCGTGAGACCCCTCTACATATGTTCAGATCCATTCCGTCATCATCCCCCAGACATGAACGAGAATCCGTCGAAAAACCAACCCAGGTCGTTGGATTTGGTTGTCGGAAGAGGAAAAACCCCCATCTCAGTTGCTTTATAAAAACGCTGTTTCAACCACAAGCAACCAAGGCGTGCCAGTCAGTCGCCTGTTTACAGCGAGCTAGCACTATACGTGCGTCGGGACACACCCCCATCAATGAACAGGCTATTTAGACCTGTCATTGAATCCCCAAGGCGCCCAGGGGAACGACAAGAGGGGTGTGACACTTCCTAACTCCAACACTTTTTGAATAGAAAAGAAGGAAGCATCAACAGTATGTATCCCAGTCTACACAGCCAGGGGTAAAAAAATTTCACATTTTTACATCCCACCACCCTCCCATAGGAAGGAGACAGGGATCCCCAGAGAGACTTCCCACGCGAGCTGTACAGATTGAAAAGAACATATTGCACCTTGAGCCATGTAAAAAATTGGTTTTAGGGCTCTCCGGGGAAGAGGCACTGAACCCATACACACTCAACAATCGAATTGAATCGAATACATATACAATAGAACAGGACACCTTCTAGAGGGTCCACTCACTTTGACAATCTGAGGAGGAAGGCTCTGTACTCTGATGGAGGCTCCCTCACATGGAAGAAGGAGTCCGAACTCACAGAAGGCCCGAATAGGCGCTTGGTGAGGAGGAGCCCTGACCACCCCCCCTGAAACAGATCCATCACATGGACCTGAACAGCACACGGAAGTCCTACCAACAGAGACGCGCACGGTGACGTACTCTATGGTGGGGGAATTCCTGCGGTGCACACGCCCAATACCAGGCCGTGGGACCAGGAAACTCCCCCCCCCCGTAACGTGCCGAACCGCCACGTGACGGGAACCTTGAAGGACAGGGGGTGTACCCCTGACCAACAGAAACAAGGGGAAGAGGAAAGGTTACCAGTTCACCCCTTTACGACCCCACAACCATGATACGATGTAATGACAAAAAGAGAATATGACACAGTCATAGTCAGCTCTATGAAGCGTTTGACAGCTCCACACAGCGCATGAGCTAACCTGCTATCTGATTTTTACTAAGGAAAAAACACAGAATAGAGAGGGCTCTAAGAGCCCCGGTCCAACATACACATGTGCTTCTGTGGCCAGTCCAACCCAGTTGTAGGTCACATGACACACACAACCCATCACCATCTACAAAAAATGGCAAAAACACTCAACAGAGGAACGCCGTTTTTCACAATGAGAGAATACATAATTCTCGATTAGTATCGGCCACAGGCCTTGCTAAGCACACACGACAGCGACCAAACCATCTTTTCTTTTAGGAAAATAACGTTTCTCCAGCAGTTTTAGCACAACCTCAGCAATCAAGCTTAAGGGTTACATCGCATCCCTACCACACAAAAGACACAAATTAGTGCACAACATGTCTGATAGGAGGATGAAAAAGTCCCCAGGGAACCGGGGGGAAACACAATCCTCTTATTTTACCCTCAATACGGCCAGTTAAAACAGGAAAACCTGTTAATATGTGAACACACTGTTCATTGTCATCACAGGCTGAGAAAAGAACATTCTTTTACTCACTTGTCACCAAGCATAGCTTCATAGGTTAGTTACCTTAGTTGTGAGTACACGGTACATATAAACACCATGATGTTTCTCACACAACAACCAGATCATTTTCACATCTGTAACAACAACCCGATTTGCACGGAGAAGCTAACTGCCAGTGACAAAGACAGTTCACACATAACTCGCGTCGGGAAAACATCGTTATTCACAAAACATTTAGAAAAGTAAAACCAGAAGACGTGTTATAAGGTCTGGTCAAACCTTGTCCTACCCGGAACGTAGATCAGCGAAGTGCAGTCACAGACACCGTAGGAACACAGCCGCTCCTGTGTTGTTCGAACTGGGCAGCGTCGCCGCTCCAACCCGCACTACAGTCCTCTTTGTTGACGCAACCTTGCCGTCCTGGCTCAGGGCAGGGTCGACGAAACATCCCCTGTCAAGGATGACGTCGTAGTCAAGAGTGTAAAACATGTTAAAATCAAAGCACGTTCAACAGAATAGCATCAAGCTAACGGCCGCTCCAACCGTTCGGGCGCTACTGCCCCTGCTCGCGAGACGCCGAGCTAACGGCGCACGCGACCAGAAGCGAGCTCACGGCGGCGCGCGAGAAGCTAAAGCTACCCCGCGCCAGGCCATGGCCTATAGCAGCAAGCTCTATCGCACATCCATGCACATATCTCCTTGTGAAGGAATACTCTCATTTGGATATGAAAGAAGGGGCTTAACACGGGACAGAGAGAAATCCACTCGTCCAGAAAACACAGGGATCACCAGTGTTAATGGTCGCGGCCCACTAGTTAAACTAAAATGGCATCAGACCAAGGTCTCCTGTCGTCTAGGAGACTGAACAAAGGACCCTAGCCTGGGGCCGGTTTTCATAACATTGTCAATTAGTCCCCATAGCACTAACAGACAAGTGGAGCCTGCCAGCAAAACACTACTCACCCAACCTGGAACGCACCGCTTCTCACAACAGCGGCGCGCCACTACAGTCCCTGCACCGCCGGAGGGTTTCACTCCGTCCAGCCGCATCCAAGAAGACTGTAGCTGGGAGGTATGTAGCGGCGTGAACCCCCAATACGAAACCGGTGGAGTTTGTGGAATGATCACCATCTTCCAGACACTCCAGTACGAAGACAATATCGCCATATTTTCTCGTTTTAAAATAGTGAGAGAGAAAATAAAGATATGATGTCAACGTATTCTCCTTATTCTTCCTTTCCTTAGAGCAATATTTTTCTCCACGTCAAGTGGGCATATGAGCAACACGTTGCTTGTGATGAAATTTGCGAAGGAGATGAGTGTGTGGCCCATCCCTGCTTATGTAGGTGAGCGGATGGGGGTGTGGCCAGATGAATGCTGGCATTTAAAGGTACATTTGAAATTTATTCAGTGTGCATACGCTGAAGCGAGATTATGCATGAGACGCTGAGCGTGAGCTAGTGTGGCACAGAACCAGACCTAGACCATCTCTAACTCTAACCCCTAACCAAACCTAGACCACCTCTAAATCTAACCCCTAACCAGACCTCTTCCATCACCATGTGGCACTTTACACCAACCTCAAAATGTGATTTATCATTTTATATGTTTTTATGCAAGCAGATTGCAATCAGATTGCTACTGTGTGTACTATACACACTACTATTACTATCTACTCAACTACTGTACTGTGTGTTTGTTTACAACACAGTATCCTGTTAGTTAGTTAGTTAGTTAGTTAGTTAGTGTTGTTACACTGTTACTGCTGTTACTGTTATTTTATATTTATCAAATAAACCGCTGCCAGCTGAGCAAGGCAAGAAGAGATAATGTGTCTTATTAAGTTATTTCTCCATTCACAGATCGACAGCGCACCCTTCCTGTGTATCACTTGTGCCGCCGACTCAGATTCCCCTAGGTTAAAAAATAAATACGCAATTTAAATCAGAATATGTTCCATGTTGACTATTTCTGACTTCTGACAAGTTTTTTTCCCAAAAATAGACAAAAATGTCATCCGTTTTCGTCGACTAAATCTAGACTAAAACAAAAAAGACAAAATTGAGACAAAAACTGACTATGACTAAAATGCTCAGACATTTAGTTGACTAAAACTGACTAAACGAAAAATAAATGAAAATGACTAAATATGATGAAAACGAAAAAGGAGCACTTGACACATGACTAAGACTAAAACTAAAATGAAAATAGCTGCCAAAATTAACACTGCATACAGGCTCAATTGACCGGATGGTACCTCACACAACACAATTACATAGACAATTCGTATTTGTAGGAAAACTTTGTTGGCTGGAGCGAGACTCTTCAAAAGTGACATAATACTTACATCACAACATATAACATTACAAGTAAACATGACAAAGGACTACAGACTTGGACTAGTACACACACACAAGGCAAGCTCCAAGATACAATAATACAATATCCAATAATCATCTATGTGAAATTGTTACGAGCTGGCTCAAGCTCACAACAAGAAAGGGGAGACACAGGCACAATTTAAGACAATAATTAATAACACAATTATTTATTTAAATATACTAAGGGGGGTGGGGGACACTGTACAACTGTACAAGCAAAACTGTACATTGGAATATTGACAACCACAGAGCAGCCTAAGTAAGCATGTGGGGGAGGGTCGTCACAAATAGTTACAGAATACTTAACACAACTATATGCCTACACATGTGTTCATACACACCTAAAGTGAAGCTGCCACTAAAAATAAAACAGAAGTTGTTTGTCTTTCTCCTGCTCAGAGGGTTTGACAAAACCTCAGCAACCCTAAGTGTGCTTCAGTAGCACATGGCTACCATTTGTTAATTTGAAAGTGTGGATATTAAATCATCATAGAATAGTCTCCTTATTATCAGAGTTTTGCTGACAAAGATCAAATGATCCCTTTTCAGGCTCTGTGTTCCACACAAATGTAAGCCAGGTTAAGACAAGATGCCCCTAACCCATTAAATACATTGTTATTGCTATTTTGTTTCTTTATGTTTGTACACACTCAAAAATCACACTTAACGTCACGGAAGGGTGAGATGCCAATGGGGCCTTTTACCCCAAATTAGAGAGGGTTTCTTCTCCCAAAAGGTATATAACTCAGAGTGGTTTTAACTGTCAACAACATGTCAGGGCCTCTATTTTGAATAATAACAAAATTAACAACAAATCTCATGGAGTCTTAAGGGCTCTGGTGTTTTGTTTGTCTGCTTGTTTGTCTTGTGTTCCAGTTCCACCAAATATATGTGCACAGCATTGATCTAATGTCAGTCATTCAAACCTGAGAATA
This sequence comes from Notolepis coatsorum, assembly GCF_963971535.1. Classification (NCBI taxonomy): domain Eukaryota; kingdom Metazoa; phylum Chordata; class Actinopteri; order Aulopiformes; family Paralepididae; genus Notolepis; species Notolepis coatsorum. The sequence continues at coordinate 67,242,026 of NC_140172.1, forward strand.
TCATCATCCCTGGAAAAGAAAATAAACAGTAGGTGGCAGCAAGACTCAGGAAAACATTGTAGGCTTGTATGGATGCTGGAGACAAGACTCTTCACCTGGGCCTGTATGCATGCTGGAGACAAGACTCTTCACCTGGGCCTGTATGCATGCTGGAGACAAGACTCTTCACCTGGGCCTGTATGGATGCTGGAGACAAGACTCTTCACCTGGGCCTGTATGGATGCTGGAGACAAGACTCTTCACCTGGGCCTGTATGGATGCTGGAGACAAGACTCTTCACCTGGGCCTGTATGCATGCTGGAGACAAGACTCTTCACCTGGGCCTGTATGCATGCTGGAGACAAGACTCTTCACCTGGGCCTGTATGGATGCTGGATAACTAACTGGGGGCAAGACTCTTCACCTGGGCCTGTATGGATGTTGGATAAATAGCTGGAAACAAGAATCTTCACCTGCCTGGGCTTATGTTCATATCCACTTCTTGGAGCCCCCTCTAGTCCTGGATGTATTTCCTAAACGCATATAAAACCTGTTGATAATTATGATAGGCCACAATAATTTTAGAATACAACATGTGGAGCAACTGGCTCAGGTGGTAGAGCGGTCATCTGGTAATCTGAAGTGAATCTGAAGGTTCCCACTTCGATTCCCGGCTCCTCCTGGCAGCGCATCAAAGTGTCCTTGAGCAAGACATTTAACCCCCTAACTGCTCTGGACGAGCAGGATGGCGCCTTGCATAGATGCCTCCGCCAGCGGTGTGGTGGATGTGTGAGTAACTACAATTAGAGCTAACACGCTTTTATGGCAACCTTATGGCATAGCCCGGAGCCCTATTTTCAGAAAATCCGCCTAAAATACATACCTAAGTAAATTGAATATGGCTCCACTTCTATAAGGCCATTTGCATGTTCTTGGTATCTGGGACATCTATGGACCTCAGTGAATGTATTCCCAGTGTCAGAAATATTGTGTCTATTACTAGGCTTGCTTTAATTGTGATGAAACAAAGGAGAATATGAATTATGATTTTTCTTTGCATCTTTGACAGTGAATAACACCATGCTAAAAATGACCAGACATGAAAAACTGCCACTGATCTCGTACAGTACCTTCTTGAGATCACATGTACAAAAAAATCGAAGGAAATTAATAAAGGGAAGATGATTAAGGTTTTGTAGATACAGTACTGAATTCTCCCATCCGGACCAATGCAATTTGAAATATTATTATAGAAGCAGGCTTATAAATGACCTCATTATAGCCAATTTGCACATTTATGGATTGTGCCAAATCTTATCAGAACAGATAATGAAATCTACTGTATGTACAGTAGGTTTATTATTCTGGCCAGAGTGACGCCATTTTGAAACTGATTTCAAATCTGATTGTTGCTAAATGCTCAAAATAGGGGAGACAAACTAACTGCGCTCCAATATATGCCAATAACGTTCATTTTTGTAGTATATTATCCTGAGTAATAAAAGATATTAAAAAAATGCATACAACCCATTTGCTTTTTTGACCTAGAGGCCTCTGGGAAGTGTATTTCTGAAAAATGGCGGACATTCGCAAACTAAACAACAGAAAAACTAAAACTAAAATCTATCTAATAACACTTTAACCTATTGGTAAACTAACGTATTGGTGATCATATACATTATAACTGCTGTAGTGACATGGTTATGATGTTTATACTTGAATATGTTTGACAAAAAAAACTATAATTTTGTCAGACAGTCTGGAGAACTTGATTTATGACGTGATGTCATTTTGGGACTGGTACCAGTCCCGTCGGGTTTAAGAGGTTATGGCAATCTCAATAGCTAATGGATGGTTTCAATTCCAGGGAATGATGCAGATGCACATTTGATACACATGCATACACATACACATGATGATGCAGCTAAATGTGTGAGTGGGTGAATGTGAGGCATAAGTTGCAAAAGCGCTTTGTATAAAAACGCTATATAAATGCAGTTCATTTACCATTTACAACATACACCCCTGGTTCATGTTACAGTATGTGAAATAAGGTTAGGTTATGACCTGAACTCATTGAGTTCATTGGCTAGCTACCTTATTCTACTGACTTGTAGCACCGGTATTAAAGTGTAAGTGTGTGTACAAGGCTTGTTGTAGGCTATCAGAGTCTACTGCTGAGTTCTCTTCAACTTGTCTTCAGACTGACGAGGCAATGGTAGTCTAGGTGGGCTCAGACCAATAGAAATCTTTGCAAAACCATGCAGTTTTTGCATGCAGTACAAATATATTTTTATATTTTTAGCTGCAGTCAAGCAGCTAGTATACAGTAAGTCTGTCTCTCTATCTGTCTCTCTGTTTGTCCATCCATCCCAAGAATGTCAAAACATTTGACTCCTCCCACAGTCACAGGTAATACCTCAAATAGAGTGAGTTAATCAGGAATGGTGTTATTTTGTGGAAAGCTTCTGTGTGGGAATTATTCAACTTTTTCAATTTTGCATACGAAATTGCACACAGAACTGACTGACGGAATGTTCAAAACGCGTGGCAGCTTGTTTTACAAAATCTTTAGCACATTTTCGATTCCAGCTACTCCTACAAATTCGGCCAAAATCTGGATTTTTTTTTACCTCAAAACGTTCCGCTTTTTATCTACTCATGCTCAAAAAAAACACTGAAAGCAATGCTTTGTTTTTGCAGTTATTCATGTTTGTTTGACATGAGGGTTTGACCTTTTCTTGTGATTTCTTCAGTGTGTCTGGGCGCGTCTATGCTTTTACCAAACGGTTTGTGTTTCCGCATTCCCGTTTTGCGCTCTGATTGGCCACGCACGTTTCTGGTCATGTGACATGTGCGCCCAATCGCATGACGAGCAGTGTCTTAGCCCATTTCCGTGTCGAACAGCCTGCAAACGACCTAACGCCTAGTTTATCACTGGTTAAGCTTAGGCGACTCTTTCGTAGTTGGTTAAGGTTAGAGTTTGGAATCAGGGCTGGCGTTCTATCGCCATGCTCTAAGACAAACTCTAACCGTAACCAACTTCGAAAGAGCGCCTAAGCTTAACCGTCCAAAGAACTTGACGTCACACGATTGGGCGCACATGTCACATGACCAGAAACTGACCAGAAACGTCAGTGGCCAATCAGATTAGCAAAACGCATGAACCGTTTGGTAAAAGTAATGAGGCTGTCTGCGCAGGTGCAGCAAATAAACCCAGGGCACAAGGGGGTCACATGCACATTGAAAAAAAAAATCTTAAAGGGACAAGTATTATAATATCATAAAAGCATATAATAAAAATGATACATACAACTGCTTCTACACAGACACACACAACTCGTATACACACACCACTTAGCCACGCCCCTTTCATAACTCGTAAACTGCTTGTCCTAGAGACGTGTGGGAGGCATAATTGGACTCAGTAGAGAGTAGTTTCTCATTGGTGTAGGTTAGCCCCGCCCCCTATAATTTAGCCACGTCCCCTCACAGTTCCACTGTGGAGATGCTCTTACAATTCTATTATAAGCTAAATGGTACTCTGAGAGCAGCTCTGAGAGGGTTGCAGCTTCTCACAAATTATATGCTTGTTTAAATGATATTTAGCTATTTTCTGCATATTGTGGTTGCTAAACAGCCTTGGAGTTGCATAAATATGTTATGTCTGTAAACCTAAGTATCTTGTGGTTGCAATCAGCCCAATAGCACATGAATGAACACCATTTAAAAAGAATTGGCTACGTTCACACTGCAAGCTTTATGCTCAATTCTGATTTATTGCTAAAATCCAATTTTATGGCTGTTCACATTCTTTTTTAAATGTGACCAATATCAGATTACAGTGTGAACTGGTCACACTCCTGAACTGACACGTATTTAAGCATTACATCACACGCAGGAGTGGTTTGTGACCAATAAACCATGCCTAGGGGTGGTTGTTAGGCCCGAGGCGCAGCCGAGGGTCGTTAGACCCCCCTAGGCATGGTTTATTGGTCACAAATCACGACTGCACGTGGTGTAAAGCTTTTATACAACTGCCAGATTCATCCAACCTTATTTCTATACAATAAACACACATTAATCGAAGATTTATTGAAAAAACCATCCGCCAGAAAAAGTAGTTCCCACAACTCCATGTGGAAGCAGCTTGAAGTGCATCCAACCAAACTAACACATCCAACTGTGTATTATTGGAATGATTGAGAGAAGTTGCCTCATGTGGAAGCAGCTTGAAGTGCATCCAACCAACTAACACATCCAACTGTGTATTATTGGAATGATTGATTGAAAATTTTATTACCAGATGCAGAATGGGTACAATACAATACGGCTCAATACACACAATTATAAAGTAGGTAAAACAAATTAAAACGTTTTCTTTGCCCTATAGGAAAAAAACGTTTTCTTCGCCCTATTTTTTTATTTATTTCTTTTAGCCTAAACTTAACCAGTTGGAAACCAGGGGTACAGTAATAAAATTAGCAATCAACCAATCAATCAATTCAATAGACCATGCTCACTTAAAACAGCGCTGCTTCTCTCTCAGTCTGACTCCCCCGCTGTTGCAGACAGGAGTGTGTGTGTGTGTGTGTGTGTGCGTGTGTGTGTGTGTGTGTGTGTCACAGTGTGTGTGTGCGTGTGTGTGTATGTGTGTGTGTGTGTGTGTGTGTGTGTGTGTATGTGTGTGTGTGTGTTTGTGGGTACGCCAGCGTCAAGTGAGAGAGAACGCTGCAGTCAGTAGAAAGTAGGAAGGAAGAAATTTAAATCAATCAATTAATCTATCAATCAATCCGCGATTTTTCTTTTGTTCTAGATTGAGTCAAGACCCATCAATTACATCATCCAACATTGTTTAAACGACTAAGACATTCGCTGTGACAGAATCGCTTGATATTTAGTCGTTTAGTCGCCATTAACATATCCATTTGTAAATATTATTGGCCACCTTCTTGTGATCCGGCGGAGTGATGTGATGTGGGTCGGTTGTGGGCGGGTCCTGGGCCAGCAGCGTGGATTGTTGCCAATAAAGACGTGTAAAATGACTGTTTCAGCCAATCAGAATCGAGAAATTTGCATGCCGTTGTATAAGAGCAAATTAACAATAAAGAAGATGGACGTAAACATTGGGATGCTGAAGTCACAGTTTATGGTTTCATTTAGAAGTTGAATGCAGTGAAGGCTAGCTAATTAAAACAAATCCTGTATCGGATTTAGGACCACATATGAAAGTGGCCCAAATCAGAATGGAAAAGATCAGATTCCATTTGTGCTGTTCACACTGTCATGACAAAAACAGATCTGAGTCACATATAATTTTTTTTTCTTAAAGATTCGGGCCGCAATTGCTTTCAGTGTGAACGTAGCCTTAGAAAGTATTGCTCGCTATGCAATTGCCAAAATGGCAATTTCTTTGCAGGAATCTCCAGATATCAAAGGTTATTGTATGACCTGTTCTTCAAGGTTCTGATGTCTTAATTAATGCTGTATTTCTTTCGGATGGATTTTTGACAATTTATTTATTTAAATTCTGGTGTTGATAAAAAATTGCCCAATATTGTACCTATGTAGATAACTAATGGTATCAACCATTGATACAGCATGGAACACATCATTGAGCATGGAAATTGTCATTATAGATAAATTGCATAATGTCTGTATAAATTGAATAGGCAAGATTCAAAACATAATGGTTATTACATATTAACAGATGGTAAACATCTCAAATGATTGCTCAGAGTCCCAACTTTCTGACATATTGGTATATGGCGCTTGTATGTGGCACCTACCGCTGACCTTGAGCTCCCCCCACCCCTCCCCCACAACCCCTCTCCTCCCAAAAAAGGGAGGGTTCAGAGGGTTAAAGGTTGGTCAAATGGCAACAATTTGAGTGCTGGTCCGTCCACAGTAATATCCATGCAAAGATGCATTTGCCACCATATCTGTCACAATGTCATTGAATTGCTATGACTATGTGTGAATGTCAAAACCTTGTATTTGAACAATTCACATACTGTACAGGTACAAAACCGTTCATATGCAGATTACTTAATATTTAAAAAAAATTTGCAAAAACGTTTCAAGTACATAACCACTTGACAGATACTTACTTATACAGTTTGTAATTATTCAGTTTGCTTATTATTCCAGCAAAGACTGCTACAGTTACCATAATCATTTCACTGAATTATAGTCGAGTTTGTCTGGTCCTGTTAGGGATTGGAAAGGATTAACGTTCTACAAACAAGTCTGTTTTTAGATGAATGATGTTTTCAAACCTAATTATCTAAATATGGTAAGTTTAGAGTGTTCTGTGGGCGCCCGCGTCCCGGGTTTGCCTCCCGCTCCCGGTGATATTTGTCGCATGTCTTCCCCACATCTCCTCCCGTTCGCCCTCTCTATCGGTCCTGCGTGACCTGAAAAGCTGTAAAAATGCAAAACAATTATATATATATAAAAAAAGAAAAAGTGTTCTGTGGTTCTTTGTCTGAAGGCTTCGTTTGATGCTTACCTTCCTACCGTGACAAAGGCACAAGAGCAGTGTACTTATTGGTGAAATAATATCCACTACGCATAGAATTCCTCCCAAATAGGTTTATTTAAACTGTGTGGCCAATGGTCATAGCCTCCTTTGACCAACAAGCTGATTTCGTCCACTAACAGCCACTTGATGTTTTTGGTTTGTTGCAAATGAATTGGTAATACCCAAGACATAGGCCTACTGTGTAAAAAAGCCCAAGGCCATATTTGAAATACTGGAATCGTTGCACCTGGCACTGACAATCACACATTGACGAAGTTGCTCAGGTTACTTGTTTGCCTATTCCAACATCTAATCGAAGTGTAACTGAATCTTTAGATGTCTGTGTGCCTGCTTATGAAGAAAACTACTTCCATGTGTCCATTTGATTCTCTTCGGATCAAATAACAAACTTAGCAAGACCAACGGCTTCTCGGTTACAGTGGGTGACATTTATTGTCACAAGGAAAGATGAAATTACATCCTAGAGGCAAATCTTTCCTGTGACAAAATGGCATCCAATGTAATCAAAAAAGTCAACCAACGAACTAGATTCTTGTACCAGATCTTCTCTCTGGTAAACAAGAATACCCTGAAGACTCTGCCAGGAGCACTCATTCAAGGGTACTACGACTATGCTTGCACCTCATGGCACCAAAGCACCTCAAAGGCACTAAAAACAAGATTACAAACAACACAAAACAAACTGGTCAGACTACTGCTTGACCTTACTCTTAAAACCCACCTCACCCCTGCACATTTGGACAACCTAGGATGGCTTAGAGTAGACGACAGAGTACAGCAACTTGCAATGGGCCTGGTCTACAAGATACACTACACCACTAAGGTACCCATGTACATGTCGAAATACTTCCCAAAGGTCAGTGAATACCATGACCACAACACCAGAGGGAGTTCCACAAATCATGTTCAACCCAGATTCGGCATAAACAAGGGACTAAACACGTTTCGCAATTATGCCACAACAATGTGGAACGCCCTACCCACAGCCGTAAAAAAAAATTGAATCCCTACCCACCTTCAAAACCGCTCTCAAAGAGCACCTATGGGAGGCTGCAATTCGAAACTGGCCACCGTAAATGTCCTTCCAAGTGCTTCCATCACCACGCGAACCTCTCCAGGCTGTTGGCGACCCTCTCCTGTCCAGCATCGCCTGGACCATGTTGCCACGTGCTGGTGGACGGTCGGGCTGAGATGTCATGTTCTACAGTGTGACTTACTACTATAGGGTCTTTATACCTGTATCACTGTACATATTAATACTACAACGCTGTACATGCATCTGATGAGCACTATAGTACTATTTCTATATTTTATACCCTGTTTAATCACCTGTGCATTGTATGTTACTATTGCACTTTACTGTTACATTTGTACTCTGGTTAGATGCCAAACCTATTTTCGTTGTATTGTACTTGTGCTGTATGATGACAATACATTTAAATTTTTTATCTAATCTAATTTTGATCAGTCGCAAATCGCTTCCGCACTACCTGTTGAATATGGGGGTCAGCACAGCACAGATGTAATGTTGAGCCTCTCTCAGTTTTGCACACGGTCCCTCACCTTATAAGGAGCTGGCGGGGCGTGTCTGTATGCAAATTCAGGTGTATGAGAACAAGCTTCCAGTTCTTAGGTTTTCTCTTATGAACTTCCTAGTTCCTACAAGGTTATTTACGAGGAAACTTACGAGAATGTTAGTGAATGAGGTCCATGAACAGCCAAACAAAAATAATATGATCTGAATGTAGACACCTGAATATGTCTGGCTATTATTCAGGGTGTCTAACGGTAATCTTTTGCATTCCCTGTGTTCACGTGGACGTTGTAACCAGTTGACCGCTCTTGATCATACCTACCCGGACATGGACAATTAACGTGCGGTTCTCTTTGATCACCCCTCCCTGACATTGACTATTAACTTGCTGCCCTTTGATTCTCCTCTTCAAAACATGGGCGTTTCATAGCGGGACAGGACTACAGGTGCCGGCAGGGGGCGGTGGTGGAAGGCTGGGCAGGAAGGACATGAGGGGCGAGGAAGAATGAGTTCAACGAGAAGTGCAGCACAGAGGAAGACTCTCTTCGGCGTTCGACACAGACGAGGAAGGACGTCGACTATCACGTTCCTAGGCCCGGTCCTGGCTGGACTGGGCAGGATGGTAACATTGGACAGTGCCCTCCACCTGACATTGGCTCTCTGCCTCCCTCTAGGGACCTAAGCCCTATGGTACGGGCTGCTATCATATGTTGGTTACACATTGTGGATTTAATTTGTAATGTTCTGTTGTCCTGGGCCACCCCTGTCTATGTGTGATGTCACCCCCCTGTTGTGTTGTTGTGTGTCATTGCCTTAGTGTCGTGTTTCGTTTGTCATTGCTTTTGTGTCTAGGTTGTGTTGTGATTCTGTGTGTTGGCCAGGTGTTCTTCATTATTAAATAGTATGGGTATTTAGGTGTCTGTCTGTCCTCACTTCCTTGTGGTGTCATTTCCTCCCAAGTCCTCAGTGTTACCCTTCTCGTCATTTCTCCTGTGTTCCCCCGTGCCTTGCTGTTTGTAATATGCGCTTGTAAGTAGATTAGTCTTTTGTTTTGTGGTTGTTTTATTTTCCGTGTTTTACAAATCAGTTCTCTTTCTCTAGCGCCAGCTCGGCTGTGCCGTTTATGTTCTCTTTGGTAACGTACAGTCGTGTTCAGTAAAGTCTGTTTACACGTATCCTGCCGTCTCTGCCTCCTCCATTCTGGTCCGCTACCTGTGTTCGCTTCGTCTACCCTCACTACCCACCTATCGTAACAGAATGGCACCACCATTAAAGAACCCAGCGGACCGAGTGACAGGGACGTTGACCATCATCAGTGGCATGATACGGGATGGGGATCATGCCAACTACACCCCTCAGAAATGGGTTTTTCTACTCAAACTAATCCAGTCCGTCGTGGATGAGCGTCCGGAGCTGGAGCCTCAGTTGGACGGCTTGACCGGCCAGGTCACAGACCTCATGGAGACGTTTCGTCCTGCTCCACCCTCCACAGCTAGAGGAGCCCCCGCTGCTAGCGCCTCAGTGCCTTCCACTAAGGCTCTTACTGCCATTACCATCCCTATGGCTAGTGTAGAAGGTACAGCTAGCAAGCCTCAGAGGGCTAGTAAACCTAAGAAGGGTATCACGTCAGGAGCTGCTAGGCTTTCCCCAACAGCTAGCTTAGCCTCTACGGTTTGCCAGGCCCAGCCGACCAGCATTACCCTCACGGTAAGCCTGGCTCCTGAGGCTGGCCGGGTCTCCCCAGCTAGCATTACCCCGAAAGCTAGCCTAGCTTCTACAGCTAGCATTGTTCCGGCAGTTAGCCAGGCCTCCCCAGTTAGCACAGTTCCCACTGCTAGCTTAGGCTCTGCAGCTAATAAGGCCTCCCCAGCTAACACAGTGCCCACTGCTAGCTTAGGCTCTGTAGCTAGCCAGGTTCAACCTACTAACCTTTCCCCCACAGTGAGTCCAGACTCCTCATCCCCGGATCCTACACCACGCCTCGCCGCCGAGACCAGTCCGGTCTCCGCGCCCTGCCCAGCCTCTACATCTGGTCCGGCTGCTGTGCCGGCTCCCGGCTCCCCGACTGACCCTGGCTCCCTGTCTGTCCTGGTCCTCGCCGCGGTCGTCGCCGTGGTCTTCGCTGTGGCCTTCGCTGGTGGTATGCGTGGGATCCTGCTCCGGGGGTCGTCGCCGCCGCACCTCCGTTCCGGCTCTCCTAAACCGGTTCCTAGTCCGGCGGCTGAAGGGTCTCGCGTCCGGGATCCGGCTCCGGGGTCCAGCTCCCCTTCCCGGGCTTCTACACCTGTCCCCACCCCTCCTCGTCGGGCCTCTGTTCCCAGGTCCATGCCCCCTCCCCGGGTCTCGGCACCCGTCCCCACCCCCCCTCGTCGGGCCTCTGTTCCCAGGTCCTGCCCCCCTCCCCGGGTCTCGGCGCCCGTCCCCACCCCCCCTCGCTGGGTCTCTGTTCCCTTCCCCGCTCCTCCTCTCCGGGCCTCTGTTCCCGTCCTCACCCCCCCTCTCCAAGCATCTACGCCCATTTTCAGCCCCCCCTGGCTGCTATGCCCCTCCTGGGGTTTTCGCTTGGCCTCCCGGTCCCTGGTCTTCGGGTCCTCTCCCTGGGTCCTCTCCGGGGTTCCGGCTTCCTCCCTCGCCTGGGTATGGACGTTGTTCTCGGGGGTCTGGAAGTCCCCCGTTGAGGGGGAGGTACTGTCACGTTCCTAGGCCCGGTCCTGGCTGGACTGGGCAGGATGGTAACATTGAACAGTGCCCTCCACCTGACATTGGCTCTCTGCCTCCCTCTAGGGACCTAAGCCCTATGGTACGGGCTGCTATCATATGTTGGTTACACATTGTGGATTTAATTTGTAATGTTCTGTTGTCCTGGGCCACCCCTGTCTTTTTTTTTTTTACTTTATTTTTTAGCGTTTATCGCTTTTCTGGTCAAGTATGACCGACAGAAACAGGTTGAAACGGGATGTAGAGCAGGGGAAGACATTCTGAGAAATGACGGCGGGTCCGGGAATCGAACTTGTGTCCCCCACGCAGAAATAGCGCAGAGATATGCGGTGAGCTACTGGAGCTCCCCTGGGCCACCCCTGTCTATGTGTGATGTCACCCCCCTGTTGTGTTGTTGTGTGTCATTGCCGTAGTGTCTAGTTGTGTTTAGTTTGTCATTGCTTTTGTGTCTAGGTTGTGTTGTGATTCTGTGTGTTGGCCAGGTGTTCTTCATTATTAATTAGTATGGGTATTTAGGTGTCGGTCTGTCCTCACTTCCTTGTGGTGTAATTTCCTCCAAGTCCTCAGTGTTACCCTTCTCGTCGTTTCTCCTGTGTTCCCCCGTGCCTTGCTGTTTGTAATATGCGCTTGTAAGTAGATTAGTCTTTTGTTTTGTTGTTTTATTTTCCGTGTTTTACAAATCAGTTCTCTTTCTCTAGCGCCAGCTCGGCTGTGCCGTTTATGTTCTCTTTGGTAACGTACAGTCGTGTTCAGTAAAGTCTGTTTACACGTATCCTGCCGTCTCTGCCTCCTCCATTCCGGTCCGCTACCTGTGTTCGCTTCGTCTACCCTCACTACCCACCTATCGTAACAGTCGACAACAAGAGCCCAGCAAGTGAGCGTGCGAGGAATAGACTCAGCTACAAAACGGGTTATTCCAGAAATACATGCGGTAGTTGAGCGTTTGATTAATGCGCCTGATGAGCTCAGTTACACAACAGGTTATCCTAGAAATACATGTGGTAGTTGAGCATTTGATTAATGCGCCGGATAAGCTCAGTTACGCAACGGGTTATCCTAGAAATATCTGCGGTAGCTTAGTGTTTGGTTCATGTGCCAGGGACACTGTTAAGGAATCAACGGGCGAGCATAGCCGAAGACAGGTGGTAGACATTAGCCACCTTGCGTTAGCTGTGTTTAGGCGAGTACCACAGTTTAGCACACGCACCGGCTCCCCTCTTCAGCCCAGCAGAGGACGCCACTACACTGCATGCTTCTCCAGCCTCTTCATGCCGGTGCCAGCAGCACCTGCCCCAGCGTCTACTCCGCCCCGCCGGCTGTTATCGCGGGATCTCCGTCGGCCATCTTAGCATCCGGACTAGCTGTGCTGAGTTTGGGCCCACCATCTTGGATAAGTAGCAGCGCTCTGAGTGTTGAAACGTATTTGGTAGACAGTCCACTGTGGGGAGCAAGCTCTATAAGAGTGAAGATAAACGGTGCTTTGAATGCACACTGGAGAGCAGTGTAAAGGGGCACCCCAACCATTTCAAGCTGGCTTTAGATAGGAGTTTATTTGCTAAATGTGGGCCCACTGTTAATTTCTTTTGAGTGTAATAATATGTGTTCCTTTATAAAATTCCCATTCAGTAACCCCTTTTATCCCTTCCCTTTTCCTCCCCTCTCTCCCCACCTATGGAGTAGTGGAACAGTATACCTTAAAGGGAAGGTCTTGTTACTGTGTCTAGCCCAGTGTGGGAAGCACTTTAGTCTGTGTTACAGAGCGAGAGCACTTGGTGCCCAGGGCGTAATTAACTTGAATCAGACTGTATTTAATTGTAACTTGAATCAGACTTCTCACTAAACAAATACTGAATGGGAGCACTGTGTGTGTCTGTTACCGAGTCTGTGTCTTAACCCTTTTCTGCCCAGGTAATGCTCATTATTATTTAACCCTTTCTCCACCCCTGCCTATAGTTTATTGTTAAAGGTCTCTACAGGTCATTAAGGAAGGGTACTGCTTTGGGGAGCGAAAACATTATTCATCTTACTGCCATCAGGTGTGGGAGGGCTCAGGAAATATTGGGGGAAGTGGGGGTGTGTGGGGAGCTACTGCTGATCGCCCTGGAAGGCAAGAAGGACCAGAGTACCATCCCTAGGTCGGTGAATCCTAGGCCGCATCCGCTCCTGCTGCTCAACCTCCATTTCGACATTCCTGGCCTACAGTCGGGGGTCCAGCTAGACTCAGCTCTGCTGCATCCCGCTACCAGGTGGCCGTGTACAACCACTCCCATAAAGCAGGGATAATCCACCCTGCTATATTAACAATAAATCTGAATTGAGCACTAAGGCTTGCACTGTGAACGTAGACTAATAAACTGTCCACAGAGAGTAAGAGAGCATATCTGGAGGTGAAAACCAACAAGACCAGCCTCATCACTCCTGGTATAAACACAGAGGTTATACCTGGCGGTTGGAAACTCCTAGCTGAATTGTAACAGGTCTGTAGCCAGAAGGTAAAAGGGAGTCTGGTTCTCATTCAGCTTGACATTTTACTTGGATCCAAGCGGCTACAGGGAGCTGGTCAATGGAGAATAAGAGAGGGTGGAACATGGTACAGATTAGGCGGGCAGCAGTATTCTAGAGGCAGAGGCGGAAGAGAGAGCACGCTGGGAGCTACAAAGAAATATGAAAGTGTGTTATTACAATACAGTCTGGGCAGATGGTTCCGTTATCTTTAAGATTTTGCTTAGCTAGAGTTTTAAAGGACATTCTTTGTTTTCGTCCCCTACATTTTACTCAATATTGCGTCACAAACATCCTCCACTTCCCTCACGGCACACAGCACAATAGAGAACGGGGGCCAAGACTGGACCGTCCACAGATTCCTTGGCTGGCGGTGGGCAGAAAGTGTTTGATCTGCATTCAAAAGCTGTTTTGTTGGTCCCAGTAAATGGATCTATTGTATGCAAATACTCTCACGCAGAAGCATCTGACTTGTCCAGTGCAGGGCGGTGACTAGTGTCAGGGGGGGAAGACATTAGCAATGCAAACTCACGCTGCTGTGTAGCTCTTGTTCACTTGAGTCACGAATGAAAAAAAAGCTATATTAATATCCACGCAAATGTTTCTGGGCGTGTTTTTGCATTACATCTGAAGGTAAATTTTTTTCCCATTGTTGATTTTACTACTATGGTGTCGGGTTTGAGAAATGCTAGATAGTTTAACTTCAAAAACCTTTTCGTATCAAGTGAGGTATGCTTTCCTGTTGTGTCTGACTAACGGGTTTAAGAACTCTTTACAGTAACAACTAACATTTTGAATCCCTATAACAACTCTTGAATTGTCTGGAGAGATTTGGACAATTCCTTATGAAGATTATATGAATGTTGCTGTATGTGATATAATACCTGCATGACACTGACAAATTGTAATAGTGATAATCTTTCTTTGATACTAACAGAATACAAGAAAGAAAAATGTCACACGCAACAAGAAACAAACACCAAATCAATATTGGTGGCCAAATTCTGTTCTTCCCTTCAAAATCTCTCTTACAGTAACAGTTTCTAGAAATTCTGTCCAACTCAACAACAATTCAACACTTGTTGTTGTTGTTGTTGCTGTGCTGTCCTGGATAAAGCGCAGACTAAACCACGTCACCTCCAAGATATTTATGTATAGTGTATATATATTTAGATCAGTACAGTTGCTCACGTGGAGTCCTCTCACTTTTAGAAATAAAATAGTTGTTTATGTTTTTACTGCCAAGTACATTCTTATATAGATAAGGTTAAAAGTTGTGAGTGCGTGAGTGAGTGAGTGTTGATGTGAGTGAGTGAGTGTTGATGTGAGTGAGTGAGTGTTGAAGTGAGTGAGTGAGTGAGTGAGTGTTGAAGTGAGTGCGTGAGTGAGTGAGTGAGTGAGTGAGTGAGTGAGTGAGTGAGTGAGTGAGTGAGTGAGTGAGTGAGTGAGTGAGTGAGTGAGTGAGTGAGTGAGTGAGTGAGTGAGAAATACAAAGGAATACATGAAAATACATATAATTGCAGGACTGGGACACACTTTTTATCAATAAGGGATTTCACCTTCTTTTGAATCTGGAGGGAGGAAATGGCTTGTTGTAAACAAAGTACAAACAAAGTACAAACACAGCAGGTCATTCCGTTGGAGTAAAATAAGTACATTTCAAAAGTACATTTCCTTGTCAACCTCTTAATCAATATGAACACAGACTGGCTGCATCTCTGGAGCTGAAACTTTGCAGGTCTTTTATACATTGATAATAATCTGCCCAAGTAACATGGAGCCGCCCCCCATTGATCACGTGTGCTAGTAGACCGTAGTCTTGCATTCTTAAGCAGCCTGCCAACCCCAGAAGGGGGCAGAGAGGCTGGCTTCTTCCTCTGGACGTCGTGTATCTATGCTACGCCGGCGGGTCGACGTCGTCCTCTACCCTGGGTACCGCCTATGCCTCTAACACCTCCTGCTGAGCCTGGTAACAACAACCACCTAGTTTGGTCTTCTGGAATGGCATGCCTGGGATCAAAGAGTAGAAATAATCAATGATATAATTATTGGAACAGAGATTCTCAACTAATTTAGACTATGAGTGTATTTGTTTATGTATGTATTTGTTTTAACATTTCAGATGAATTTCAATGTGGAATACTCGTACTCATTAATTAGATGGAAAGCAACATCCGTGCGCCGTTGGCTGTTTGTTGGTGATGCAGTTAGGAGCGTGTGATGACCATTAGGCAGGAAGTGAAAGATCACAGGGCAGCAAAGGAAACACATACATTCTCTGTTACACTAATGGAATGTTGCCAACATTTGTCTTTTCAGACCCAGAACCGAAGATGAACTGGGCCTCCTTCTATGCTGTGATAAGCGGTGTCAACAGACACTCTACGGGTATCGGCCGCATCTGGCTGTCCGTCCTGTTCATCTTCCGGATCATGGTGTTGGTCGTGGCGGCGGAGAGCGTGTGGGGCGACGAGAAGTCAGGCTTCACCTGCAACACCCAGCAGCCCGGGTGCAACAGCGTGTGCTACGACCACTTCTTCCCCATCTCTCACATCCGCCTGTGGGCGCTCCAGCTCATCCTGGTCTCAACCCCGGCCCTGCTGGTGGCCATGCACGTGGCCCACCGCCGCCACATCGAGAAGAAGCTCCACAAGCTGTCCGGTCGGGCCAGTCCCAAGGAGCTGGAGCAGATCAGGACCCAGAAGATGAAGATCACGGGCGCTCTCTGGTGGACTTACATCATCAGCCTGTTCTTCCGCCTCGTGTTCGAGATCACCTTCATGTACCTGTTCTACATGATCTACCCCGGCTACAAGATGATCCGCCTGGTGAAGTGCGACTCGTACCCGTGCCCCAACACGGTGGACTGCTTCGTGTCGCGGCCCACGGAGAAGACCGTCTTCACGGTATTCATGTTGTCCGTGTCGGGGGTCTGCATCCTGCTCAACATCGCCGAGGTCGCCTTCTTGGTGGGGAAGGCCTGCAGTAGACATTTACACACGGCTGGAGACTCTACTATGGGGGCCTGGATCACCCAGAAGCTCTGCTCTTACTAACCAATGCGAAACGGACCACGAATAGGGCCACCCTATAAGAGCATTGCGTAGTTTCAGGTAACATCCATTAATTCAGCTTGAAGAAAATGTACTGTAGGATTTTCATAGCTTTTAGAAGTTGCACAGTATATCCGGTGAAATATGACGTGTTTGGGTGATCAGCTGCACTCATTAAACCTACAAACGCCAAAGACAGGGACAGTTTAACTTGGGGGGGGGGGGGGGGCATATTACTGTTGAAATGTCACTTTACAATGTTTACTTACAATTAACAGTATAATGACATCTGACAGTATTTGTTCTTTTCTCATACACATTACATTGTGAATGGACATCTTTTTAGACCGTCCTTATCCAATTTTCATTGCAGATTGATATTCATATTGCAATGTGAAATCCTGATATTAATTGGATTAGCAAATAAAACACTTAAAAGTACAAAATACCCTTTTTCCAGGTTGACCCACATATTCATATTCAAGTATTATTACCCAAAACTGTGTTTGGCAGATTATTATGTATAGGGTAATGGGACAACATGGATCCTGCTTTTGGACTGCTTAAAAAAGCTCAGACTTCATACAATATAGCACTTCTAGAAAATTATTTGGAGACCCATTTTAATTGCCCCCCCAAACCCACGTGGTGGGTCCCGACCCCACACACTTTGAAAAACACCGCCTTAAGCTACGTTCACACTGCAAGCCTTAGTGCTCAATTCTGATTTATAGTTCAGATCAGATTTGTTTTGTTTGGCTGTTCACATTATTTTTTAAATGTGGCCAATATTAGATTCCAGTGTGAACTGGTCACACTCCTGAACTGAAATTGTGACACATAAAATCGCATGACTGTTGTAAAACAAATCAGACCTGTATCTGATTTAGGACCACATACGCAAATGGCCCAAAGCAGAATTGAAAAGATCAGATTCCAAGTGATTTGTGCTGTTCACACTGTTCAATCTGATCTGAGTCACATTATGAGCAGAAATCAGATTCTGGTCACATGGTCTGCAGTCTGAACATAGAGCACAGTATACAAGTACATAAACAAGATGATCACAGTGGCAAACTGTTTTACTACAGTAGTCTCATACATATTCAACAGAAACCACTTTCTTGCTGTTATAGGAAGGTAAAAACAAGCTAAATCTTTGTGAACTAATTATTATCACCACAGTTCAGTGTTCTCTTTGTATGTATCCATCAATCAGTTAGTTACGCTCTTGGCAATGCTATTAATATTATGAGAACAAATGTTGTACTTTGAATTGAAATAGTAGGCCTATTGTTGCTTGATATTTGACCAAATAATTATCATGACCTTTTCTGAAGCAATATCTTGACCAACCCTATAATGGGCTTACATCAATATTGCCTTGTTTTCTATTATTATTATTATTATTATTATTATTATTATTATTATTATTATTATTATTATTATTATTATTATTATTATTATTATTATTATTATTATTATTATTATTATTATTATTATTATTATTATTATTATTATTATTATTATTATTATTATTATTATTATTATTATTATTATTATTATTATTATTATTATTATTATTATTATTATTATTATTATTATTATTATTATTATTATTATTATTATTATTATTATTATTATTATTATTATTATTATTATTATTATTATTATTATTATTATTATTATTATTATTATTATTATTATTATTATTATTATTATTATTATTATTATTATTATTATTATTATTCATAACCTATATTGTAACATACAATGTATTTTGTTTAATCATCAAGTTTTAAGATATGATTGAAATGTCTAATTAAAGGGGAATCTGTGACCTTTGGCTCTTATGAGACCGTATTTGTTATTAATAAGCAGGCCTACAATTAGGTCAAGGCTACATATACTTATATTGAGGACATTGTGGCAAATGTAAAAGCAAATCCTTGCATCACATGTGATATTGAATGTTGGTTTATTTCCATCTGCATTGCAACAAATTAAATAGGACTAACTTTAAGAATATGATTAAGATGTAGGCCTGCCGGTACTAGTGCAACGCAGTGAACAATTTACATTACATTAATGTTAACTGTACCGTGTGTCACATATTTTCTTTGATGAAAGGCCAAACCTTATCAAAATGTAAACAAAGCCTCACCAGGAAATACTGGGACTGAAGAAGAGTTTTTGTTGTTGTCAAATGTATTTGCTCATTTATCTGTTTCTCTGTTTGTTTGTTTGTTTGTTTGTTTGTTTGTTTGTTTGTTTGTTTGTTTGTTTGTTTGTTTGTTTGTTTGTTTGTTTATTCAGAGCTTTTAATACAGTAATTAAACTTGGTGGATAGCTCAATCAAGAACCTGCTCTACAAATGTATTTATCTTTCTTCATAATTTGTCAAAGATTGACATCACAGATTTCAGTTTGATGGTTTTAGTCATCGGTTAGCTATAGCACTAGGACCAATTCCCTAGTGTCTGGTGATTCTGCATGCTAGAGCTAACCACATTAGCTTGCTTGCTAACTGGTATAGTGAATATTTATTAGATTGTAAGGTAAAGTAAACCTACCTTTCTCTATGCCACACACTTTGTTCGTTTGGCAGTATTTTAGGTCAGATAAAACAAAACAAAAAAAGAGCAAGATGTCAAATATATGACTGGCTTACAATAATTTTGTCTTTGGAATTGAGAATCAAAAAAGGTATTGGAATTTACTCTTACTCTTATGCTAACCTCTTGTGTTGCTTGTTTTCTCAAAGGTTTTGCCAAAATGGAGACATGGAGAAAGGGTTGGGCTCCATGGCTACTTCTGTCACCAGCTCTGGGGAAATATGCAGACCTAGGACTATATAGGAAAATAATCGAGTGAGACTTAAAATTGCTTAAAAGTAGAGGAGGCTTATTTGATTGAGCAACATATTTGGTATGTTTAGGGTCATAGAAACCAACACAGTCTTAATATTAATCGACCACAAGAAAAAGGTACATAATGTATGTAAATGTTATAGCCATAAGTAATATATTTACTTATTGTATAAGAAATTTTTTATGGCTGAAAGTCCAAAACAAATGGTGCAAGCAGGAGTCAAACTATCAATGATTGTGGTCACAAGCAAGTTGCTCTCACCACTAGACTAAGACACCCACCCACCCTAATACGGACACAGCAATACTATGATGATGATTCATTTTAATATTTAACTGTTACGGTTATATAGGATGGAATGTTAGTGTTAAGGTTAGGCTATGGTTATTTTAAGGTAACAGTGTGGTTAAGGTTAGGATTTGGGCGATGCTACAGTATCAATAAAGTGTCTCTTGGTAGTCTCGAAGTAAAGGCACTTGCCTTCCACACAAGTTTCCTGGGTTTGTTCCCCAGCAACATTTGTAATACGAACACATTTTCGTTAATTGTAAATACGTCAATATATTACTTATGGCTATAGGGGCGACAGTGGCTCGGGAGGTAGAGCAAGACACTTAACCCCTAACTGCTCCCGATGAGCAGGTTGGCACCTTGCATGGTTGCCTTCGCCGTCAGTGTGTGAGTGAATGGATAAAATGTGAGGATCATTTACCACACAATATGTACCTTTTTCCTGAGGTCAATAAGTGCTTTATTTACATATTCTAAGCAAGATCGGGCTGTAGAAACGTATTGGCATTTTAAACTCGGAATGTCATGCAGTGAATCTTTTTTAAACATCCCATGAAATGCGCCCTCCTCCATTTTACCCCATTTGTCTGCACCTAGTTCTCGTATCACTATAGTTATGTCTCAATTCAGGGGTTGTAGCCTTCGAAGGATGCGGTGTACAAAGGTGTGTCCTTCGTAGACCATGAGACTGATCTATGGAGGAGACTGGGGTTGACACATTCCCATTTAAAAGTAGGAATCCTCTAGGACGGTGCTAAGATTAGAGAAGCCCTCACATCAAGGCACACACATTATGACCTTAAAATTTGAACATATTTGAGTAGACTTAGACATTACTGATATCTAAGTCGATTGGTGCGCACATTATGACAGTTTTGTCGATGACGTGGTGTTCAGGGAGGACATCGCCTACCATTAATTTTCCCTGCTGATGTCGCTCTCCGCTATGTCAGCCAATATTGTCATCATTGGTGATTTAAATATCCATGTTGACAACCCCTCCTGTCACCTTGCAACAGAGTTTCTGAGTCTGCTTGAGTGTCATGGCCTGCAGCAGCATGTTGAGGTTCCCACGCACAACAGGGGCCACACCCTAGATCTGGTCATTACATCAGCCCCCTGAAATAGCCTAGAGGTCTATAACCTCGATGTGTCCGACCATAAGGTGGTCTCAATGACCCTGACATCGATGCTACCCTCTACTAGACAAAAACATCAAATGTCCTCCCGAAATTGGAAATCCATTGACCCAGCCACCATGACCACAGTCCTCCAACGCATCACCTGCCCAGCCTCTGCAACAATGGATGAACTAGTGGAGCACTACAACTCATCCCTGAGCAGTGTTTTTGACCTTCATGCCCCTGTCAAGACATGTGAGGTAAATTTTTAACGCTCTGCCCCCTGGTTCACACAGGAACTGCGGAAAATGAAAAGAGCTGGCCGTGCCCTGGAACGTCGACTCAGACACTCTGGACTCACTGTCCACAAATTGGCTTTCCGTGACCATCAAAAGGCGTACTGCAAGTCCCTGAAAGATGCTCGGTCAAACTTCTACTCCAACCTCATCAATAAAAACACTGGCAACTCTGAGCAGCTTTTTTCCACCATAAATCACCTACTGAAGCCACAACCATCTTCATCCACTGAAGCTACAGAAGAGCGACGTAATAACTTTATAGATTTCTTCAGATCTAAAGTAAACAACATCCGCTCTCTGATGCCCAGCTCTTCCTCTCTGTTTCCCCCTGCCTCTAACCCGTCACCTGAGAGCTTACCATCTCTCCCATGTTTCACTGAGGTTCAGCAGAGCCACATTGAAAAAACCCTAGGAATGAAACCATCCACCTGCACCCTGGATCCCATTCCAACTGCCCTGCTCAAGTCAAACATCCCCAGCATCAGCCCAATCATCACCCAGGCTGTTAACCTCTCCCTTCAAACTGGCCATATCCCATCTGCCCTCAGAGTTGCCATCATCCGCCCCCTCCTAAAGAAGCCCACCCTGGACCCGGAGGTTCTTGCCAACTACAGGCCAATTTTGAACCTTGCACTCCTGTCCAAGGTTTTGGAAAAGGTAGTTGCCTCCCAGCTCCAGGACCACCTTAAAAATAACACCCTGTTCGAGAAGTTCCAGTCAGGCTTTCGCTCATTCCACAGCACGGAAACAGGTCTGCTCAGGGTGACGAATAACCTTCTAATGACCGCTGACGCAGGATCACTATCACTTCTCATCCTCCTCGATCTGACAGCGGCGTTTGACACTGTGGACCACACCATCCTCCTGGAGCGCCTCCACAACACTGTTGGACTGTCGGACCATGCACTGCAGTGGTTCCAGTCCTACCTCTTAGGCAGGACTGAATATGTCTCACTGGGAGGACACAAGTCCAGGCTGCGTGTGGCTTTTTCCAAATCCAACAGTGCAAAAATGCGGAAGCATTCGTCACCGCACGCCACTACGGTAAAGCGCCTTTCTTTTCAGGCCCGCTTTGGGAGCTGTCGCGCGGAAATAGGCTGTCTATTGCCATTCTCTTTGACAAACTCTAACCTTAACCAGCTCCTTAACAGCGCCTAAACTTAACCGTTCTAACCTTAACCAACTCCGAAACAATGCCTAACCTTAACCTTAACCTTAACCATGCCTAACCTTAACCATAGAAAGAATATTGCCATTCTCTTTGACAAACTCTAACCTTAACCAGCTCCTTAACAGCGCCTAAACTTAACCGTTCTAACCTTAACCAACTCCGAAACAATGCCTAACCTTAACCTTAACCTTAACCATGCCTAACCTTAACCGGCGAAAGAATACACGTTAAAAAAAAATCATGTTAAAAAAAATATATTTGACGGGATTCGAACTCACCAGCAACTAGCTGTAGGATCCACAGCCATGGCGTCTTGCCAATTGAGCTATTTCTGGATACTGAATTTGGGGCGGTGACTTATATATATTGTTAAGGCGGGATCTCATGCGCATGCGCGAGCACCTCGCGAGCACCTCGCGAGCACGCCGGCGCACGCACGCACCTGAGCGAGCACGCTGGGCGCTGCGTGAAGGAAAATGAAAGGCGCATTACCGCACGCCACTACGGTACCTCCGGTGACGAATGCGGAAGCATTTTTGCACAGTTGGATTTGGAAAAAGCAAAAGGCGTCCAGGCTGCTCAATGTCACCTGTGGTGTTCCACAGGGGTCGGTTCTTGGTTCCATCCTATCCATCACCTACATGCTCCCCCTCTGTCGTGTCATCGGCAGACATGGAATGTCCTTCCACTCTACATAAAAACTGCCCCAAACCGCTCTGCAGCTCTGTCATGCCTCACCACCTGTCTTGAGGAGATAAAGGCATGGATGAACAGCAACTTCCTCCAACTAAACAGCAAAAAAACCGAGGCACTTCTCATTGGCACCCCTCACCAGGTTTCAGTCTTCATCCATATCCCATCTCACCTTTGACGGCCCCCTCTCCCCCTCAGTCACAAATCTGGGGGTTCGATTTGACCCCCACCTGACCTTCAACATCCACATAAAACACCTCTGCAAGACCTCATTCTATCGCCTAAAAATATATCAAAACTCTGTCCCACTTTAACCCTGTCAGACGCAGAGAAGCTTGTCCATGCCTTTGTCTCCTCAAGACTGGACTACTGTAACAGACTCTTCATCGGGATTCCTGGCAAGAGCATCCAAAAGCTGCAATACATCCAGAACAGCGCTGCCAGGATCCTGATGAGAGTCCGTAAACACGATCACATAACCCCCATCCTCCACTCACTACATTGGCTCCCCGTCTCATCCCGGATCAATTACAAAATCCTGATGCTCACCCATAACTGCATAAACAGACACGCACCCATCTACCTTCAGGAACTCATCACTCCACAATCCTCCACCGTACCCTCAGATCTGCAGGTAGCCTGCTCCTTCGGGTCCCCAATACCCGGCTCTGCACCATGGGTGACCGAGCCTTCTGTACGGCTGCACCACGCCTGTGGAACAGCCTCCCCATCCAGCTGAGGGCACCACAGAGCCTGGACTCTTTTAAAAAGGCCTTTGACTGTTAGCTTTAAAAAAAAAAATCTTGTGATATTATTATAATTTATTTTTTCTTGTGCTGTTGTTTTAAATGGTCTGTTTATACTATGTTTTTAACTATGTTCTATTTTTATCTTATTTTATTTTGTATTTAATTTTTTTTACTAATAATCATTTAATTTTTTAACTATGTTTTAACCCTGTAACACTTTGGGATTCCAACTAACAAAAAGTGCAATACAAATTCAATTTATTATTATTATTATGACCCTGCACCAAGAATGTCATGCTAGCTTGCCAGGAAGGGGGCTACATAATACTCTAAAGTTAGGCTACATTTTGGCGAGGGAAAAAATTGCACCATCATTTTCTAAGGGGTCCGTTGACCTCTCACCTCTAGATATGTTAATGAAAATGTATTTTTTTATCAAAACCCAAGAGTCTCCCATTAACAGACATGCCCACTTTATGCTAATCCTATGCTGTTTTTTGGGCCAAAACCATGCAGGTTTTTTTCAGCTATTTAAAAAATGGTGCACACTGTGGTCCCTAAACAGTCTTGAATTGCATAACTCGGATATGACTCT
This sequence comes from Notolepis coatsorum, assembly GCF_963971535.1. Classification (NCBI taxonomy): domain Eukaryota; kingdom Metazoa; phylum Chordata; class Actinopteri; order Aulopiformes; family Paralepididae; genus Notolepis; species Notolepis coatsorum. The sequence goes on from NC_140172.1 coordinate 67,266,146, forward strand.
TGTAGATCCAATGAGCCCAACTAAATTCATGTGTGATGATGTTAGTCCCCATAGTAGCCACTGAGACGTAGTGTCATAATCACGGCGAGAGCCTTCCTGTTCCCTCCTGCTTCCACACCCTTATATGGGCAGCATTCGACCCCAGCATTCCCACGCTGCCAGAGGGACATCAATCAGTGCGGCTTTGAGGGATTCCCTCATCAACAGCCCCTACATCAACCCACGGATCCTGTCGTCCCTTGTCGCAGTGTTATCCTAACAACCTAGGTACAACGACGCACACTAGCCTTGCTGCTCTTTCCCTATTGTCTGCCTTGTCCTAACCTTTGTTCTCCCTGTGCCCAGGACCACCGCTCCCGAGTTACGCTGTCTCCCGAGACACCACCCACCTGGACGTTTCTGTGCTGCACGAGGAGTGCACCTGCTCGCACCTGTTGTACATTCCTGTACATTCATGCCCGTCTGCTTGGTGCCTATATATTAAAACCAACCTAAAACGCTCCATTCTCTCTCTTCCTGTGTTCTGCTATTGGGCTCCGCCACTGCTGCCCTAACAGAACACTGCAACCAAATGACGAGTCCAGCACCACAGGATGCCGGAGAATTGATAGAGATCCGGACCATCATCAACGGGCACGCCACTCTGGTAAACCAATACTCTCGCTCACTAGAGGAGACCACTGCCCAACTCCGCGCTCTCACGCTCAACTCTGCGGAGCGAGACAAACAATGTAAGCGTTTTGATGCATACATCATAGCCCAGCCTACCCCACCTGTCGCACCCCCATACAGAGAGCCCCATGTCCCCGCACCAGAACGCTACGACGGGGACGTCTCTAAATGTGGTGCCTTTATTTTTCAATGTTCACTAGTATTCGGACAACACCATCCAAAGTGATAAATCTAAAATCACTTACCTGTCGGGTCTGCTCTAGGGTCCTGCGTTAGAATGGGCAACAGCTCTCCACTTCAGTGAGTCCTCCCTCTGCAATTCGTTCCCCGCATACATCGCCGACATGCAAAAGGTCTTCGACCACCCTCCCGGGGGCTCGGATAGTTCTGCTGGCTTGTTCGCCATCCGCCAGGGAAACCGCAGCGTGAGCGAATATTCCATTGAATTCCGTATCCTAGCAGCGGGCTCCGGGTGGAATGACATTCCGTTAAGAGGGGCATTCCGTCAAGGCCTCAGCGACGTTCTTAAAGACGAGTTGGCATCCAAAGAAAGACCGAACTCCCTGGACGAGCTAATTGATTTAGCCAGAGAACTGGACATGCGTCTTCGCGAGCGCCGCCGGGAAAAGGCTAGCGGCACCCATCCTCCGTTGTCCAATTCATCTCGCTCTCCCCCCCCCAGGCGCGCTGCTCGCACCGAGCAGAACCCCTCTGAGCCAATGGAACTTGACCGGTCTCACCTTCATCCCAACGAACGCCTCCACAGGCTCAAAACGGGGGCATGTATTTACTGCGGTCAGCTCGGTCACTTCCTCGATTCATGTCCGCTTCGCCCAAACGGTGGGGCTTGACAGTAATGCTGGGCGCATGTTCGAGCCTAAAGTATGTCCCCAGCTCCGGTCCCAATATGCAATTCAGTGCCACCCTGTGTTGGGACGGCCAGTCACTTCCCCTGTCCGCGCTGGTTGATTCAGGCACTGACGAAAACCTCATTGACGCTGGCGTTGTGTCCCGCTTCCGCATTGCTACCGACACGTTGCCTATCCCCCGCGATGCCCACGGTCTAAATAGGAGGCTACTCTCACGGATAACTCGCCACACCAGGCCACTCCGCCTGCTGCTCTTGGGGAATCACAACGAGGTTATTCGTTTTCACGTCACTATAGTTCCCCCCATAATCCTATTGTACTCGGCATGCCCTGGTTGAAGTTACACAACCCAGTGATAAACTGGCCAACTGGTTCGGTCGTGAGCTGGAGCGCTCACTGTCACGCTACCTGCCTACAGTCTGCTCGGCCACCACTGGAGGTCGCTGGTTCTCACGTTCCCAATGAACCCATTGACCTTTCCACTATCCGTCCAATTTATCATGATCTAGAGGCTGTTTTTAGTAAACAGCATGCTCTCTCCTTGCCACCCCATCGCCTGTACGACTGTGCCATTGACCTGTTCCCGGGAGCCCCTCCTCCCTGCTAGTCGCCTGTTCAATCTCTTGCGCCCGGAGAGGGAGTCCATGGAGAAATACGTCCACGAGTCCCTGGCCTCGGGAATTATCACCCCCTCCTCTTCTCCTGTCGGCGCTGGTTTCTTTTTCGTTTCCAAGAAGGATGGTTCCCTTCGCCCCTGTATTGACTACCGTGGTCTCAACAACATCACGGTCAAGAACAAGTACCCCCTGCCGTTAATTAACTCTGCTTTTGAACCCCTGAAAGGTGCCACCATTTTTACGAAGCTGGACCTCAGGAATGCCTATCACCTCGTCCGGGTGGGGGACGAATGGAAGACAGCCTTTAAGACACCGCTCGGTCACTTCGAGTACAAGGTAATGCCCTTTGGGCTGACCAATGCCCCTGCTGTCTTCCAGGCCCTTGTCAATGACGTTCTCTGTGATGTCCTTAACCGCTCTGTTTTTGTTTATTTGGATGACATTCAGATTTCTTCCCGCTCTATGGAAGAGCACGTCCAGCATGTCCGCCGGGTCCTCCAACGCCTGCTGGAGAACAAGTTGTTCGTCAAGGCGGAGAAGTGTGAGTTCCACGTCTCCTCCATCGGGTTCCTCGGCTACAAAATAGAGGGCGGCCACATCCGGGCAGACCCTGAGAAAATCAAGGCAGTGTCGGACTGGCCCAGACCCACCAACGTCAAGCAGCTCCAACGCTTCCTGGGATTTGCTAACTTCTATCAGCGTTTCATCAGGGACTACAGCCGGGTCGCTGCACCCCTCACCCAAGTCACTTCGCCCTCCGTGCCCTTCGTCTGGTCCGCTAAGGTGGACTCCGCCTTCTCCGAGCTGCGTAGATGCTTCACCTCCGCGCCCATCCTCGTCCAGCCGGACACGTCCCGCCAGTTTGTGGCTGACGCGGACGCCTCGAGTACCGGGGTGGGGGCGGTCCTCTCCCAGCGCTCCGCTCTCGACCAGAGACTACACCCCTGTGCCTTCTTCTCTCGCCGCCTGACCCTGGCGGAGGTCAACTATGATATTGGGAACCTGGAGCTCCTGGCAGCCAAGCCTTGGAGGAATGGAGGCACTGGCTGGAGGGTTCAGAGATCCCCTTCCTGGTCTGAATGGACCATAAGAACCTCGCCTACATCCAGACGGCCAAGTGCCTGAACTCCCGCCAGGCCCGCTGGGCGCTGTTCTTCGGCCGGTTCAATTTCACCTTGACCTACAGGCCAGGCTCCAAGAACATTAAGCCGGACGCCCTCTCCCGGCAGTTTGTCCCCGAAGGGGGCCCCTCACACCCTGACACCATCCTCCCCTCCTCCTGCTTGGTGGCTTCCGCCACCTGGGAGATCCAGTCCGTCATCCGAGAGGCCCAGCGCGCCCAGCCTGATCCAGGTAACGGCCCACCTAACCGGCTTTTTGTCCCCGACCTTGTCCGCTCCCAGGTTCTCCAGTGGATCCACGCCTCCCGGTTCACCTGTCATCCTGGGGTCGACCGTACCCTGTCCCTGCTGAAGCGGCACTTCTGGTGGGTCTCCATGAGGCAAGACACCCGCGCCTTCGTCCTTGCCTGCACCGCCTGTGCTCGTGGGAAGGCTTCCCACCGACCGCCTGCCGGGCTCCTGGGGGGGGGGAATTGGCATAACGACTAAATTGGAATGGGGAGAAAAATAGAAAAATCAGGCGGAGAAAGAGGAAAACATTTAATAAAATAAGCAGACCTGTGACTATATAATAATAATAATAATAATAATAATAATAATAATAATAATAATAATAATAATAATAATAATAATAATAATAATAATAATAATAATAATAATAATAATAATAATAATAATAATAATAATAATAATAATAATAATAATAATAATAATAATAATAATAATAATAATAATAATAATAATAATAATAATAAAAAAATTGATTTAAAGAGAGAAGCGCCTTTCTCAGACTCAAGGACACTTTACAAAGAGAGAGAAGCTATATAAAAGAAAGGGTAAAAATATGAATATATATCTATAGTAACAGGAGAAATAAAACAAGTAAAATAAAAAAGGTGCTGTCCAATTGGATGAAACAGTAAAAAAAATAAACTAAACTAAAACAAAAGCAACGGGATCAGTAGCTTATAAGAAAAGAGTCAGGGGGGAAGGGGGTGGGCTACTTGGGAGCAGGGGCGTGTTGTGTGAAGGCAAGTCTGAACAGGTGTGTTTTTAGGTGTGTTTTGAAAAGGTTGATGGTGTCAGAGCCTTGGATGGTGGGGGAGAGGGAGTTCCACAGCCTGGGGGCAGCTACAGAAAAAGCTTGGTCTCCCAGTATGGAACGTCTGGTGCGGGGGATGGTGAGCAGGGGCGGATTTAGGATTGTAGGAGATCCGGGGCTTAGCCCAGATAGGTGCCCGCGTGAGTGTGCACGGAATTTTTGTACTTCGACACCACAACCTTTAACTTATACCACCACCTTAAAGTGGAAATGAAGCAGTGCGATAAATACATATTCATAGCATCACATTAGTATTTAGATAAGCCACAGAAGAAGTCACGTTATAAAAATAAGCAGTTTCTAAGAAAAAACGATTTGTTGTGTACATTTCTGAAGCATTTAGCATTATGGGCGCGGCCATTTTGTTGCTGACGTCATACCGGGGGTTGGGTGTATACACTCTGGTTAGCTGCCTATATTGAATGGGTCAGTCAGCAAATAAAATGTTGCCTACAAAACAACGGGACCGCGGTGGTTCTGTTTGTATTGCTCCTGGCTGTTCAAACTAATTTTACCATGTGAGAGAGAGGAAAGTTGGTTAATTTCCACAAACTACCAGTGAAAAAAACAGTGTTGTCGACATGTTGGCTCGGGCTGGCTGCACTCAGGCGGCGCGACCAGCCTGTTGGACAGGGAAGGAGGATCTGCAGCGAACACTTCATTGCCTCGGATTATGTTGTTGGGGTGGGATGTTTGTCCAGAAGACCACTAATCAGCTGAAGCCGGACGCGGTTCCCTCGGTCTTCGACAGACAGACCGGCGTTAGCTCTCGGGGCCCGGCGTTAGCTCTCGCTAGCTAGCGTTAGCAACCGGAGCGTCGCGGAGCATTCAGCCTGCTGGCTACACAGCTTGTGTAGCCAGCAGGCTGAATGCTCCGCGACGCTGGTTGAAGTGGGTCTAGGTAGCCAGCAGGCTGAATGCTCCGCGACGCTGGTTGAAGTGGGTCTAGGTAGCCAGCAGGCTGAATGCTCCGCGACGCTGGTTGAAGTGGGTCTAGGTAGCCAGCAGGCTGAATGCTCCGCGACGCTCCGGTTGCTAACGCTAGCTAGCGAGAGCTAACGCCGGGCCCCGGCTGGTGCCAACTAGCTAGCGATCGCTCCCGAGAGCTAACGCCGGTCTGTCTGTCGAAGACCGAGGGAACCGCGTCCGGCTTCAGCTGATTAGTGGTCTTCTGGACAAACATCCCACCCCAACAACATAATCCGAGGCAATGAAGTGTTCGCTGCAGATCCTCCTTCCCTGTCCAACAGGCTGGTCGCGCCGCCTGAGTGCAGCCAGCCCGAGCCAACATGTCGACAACACTGTTTTTTTCACTGGTAGTTTGTGGAAATTAACCAACTTTCCTCTCTCTCACATGGTAAAATTAGTTTGAACAGCCAGGAGCAATACAAACAGAACCACCGCGGTCCCGTTGTTTTGTAGGCAACATTTTATTTGCTGACTGACCCATTCAATATAGGCAGCTAACCAGAGTGTATACACCCAACCCCCGGCATGACGTCAGCCATGACGTCAGCAACAAAATGGCGGCGCCCATGTTGAAAACAGGGATATTATATTATATTTTTCAGACAAATAAGATAGATTTCACATTTGATTATAGAACCCTGTCTTACACAAGGTACACAACAAACAAACTAGGATCACATTGCTCACTGCTTCATCTCCACTTTAAAGCGGACAAAAGGCACTAGAGAACACTTAAATTCACACCCTTTAATTAATGAAGCAAACAATAATAATAATTAATAATAATAATAATAATAATAATAATAATAATAATAATAATAATAATAATAATAATAATAATAATAATAATAATAATAATACACTGTGGGCGGCTACGTGGTGCAGTGGGCAAGGCGCTCACCATGAATGCTGGAGACGCTGGGTTCGCCTGTTCGAGCCCAGCGCTCCACATTGCTTTCAGTTTAGCTGGTCGTCCGTACTAATACACATTGGCAGTATTAGGGGGTGGGAAACTGATGGGTGGGGATCGGGCGTTGTGGACAGCAACTCCTACAGGTCGGTTGGTGCGCCTGCACAGTAGAATCAGGAAGCGATGGGGGCGGCGCCCCTCCAAAGCGCAGACCCCTGACGCTGAAAGATCGCGCCGCGCAGGTGAAAAGATGCGACTGCTGTTACCTCGAGTATCGGAGGGGACTCGTGCTATGTATGACTTAGTCCACATTGCAGCCGGCTTGTGGGAGGCAAGAAACAGCGTTCGAGACAGGGGAGGGTTGAATTGGATGATACAAAATTGGGATGGGAGAAAAATAGAAAATGGGAGAAAAAGTGGATAAAAAAAATATAATAATACACTGTATTTGTATAGCACCTTTCATACAAGAATTGCAGCTCAAAGTGCTTCACAGCAGTAAAAAAAGACAGGCATAAAATGAGCACAACATTGGCAGATCAAGAGCAATTCGCATAAAGTGCAGACATAAAGCATAAAATAGATAGCAGCAAAATAGACAAAGTCAAGGTAAGACATAGAACATTAAATCACATCGTTTTTCATATTAGGATCTAAGATCTAGGGTTAACTCGCCGAACATTGAGCGCCAGGACCCCCGAAAACCAGAGTATAGTCGGGTTTTCATCGTTGTTTCTTTTATTCGATATTTCCATTCATAAAGACATGCCGGCAGCCTGTGTTATCACTGGGGATGGGTCTGAGATCTCAAAAGTCCAATACCACCGCCTAACCCCTTGTGGCTGCTATTGCACTCAATTTGAAACTCGTGTCTGCGGGCGGGGTCTAACTACTCGGTCAAGCCAAGCGCTTATAACGCATGCATCGACGAGGGTCGGGTTCATGTTCAATGCTGGATTACGTTGGCACCTTGATCGACATCAGTACTTGGAATGGCAATCAGATAATTGGAATATTCTTTTCGGGACAGATCCTGGTCAAGGTAAGGACTATATGGTATCAATATTGCGTTGATCCAAAATTCCTTCATGCTGATTGGGGTGTGTGTGTGGCGTGTTCCGTTGGTTGCGATCAAAGCACGGAGGGGCGCCCCCCTTTTTTTGCATCTTGACCGGAAGAAACTCAATGACAATCGACTATATTATTAGATCCATAGCTATAATATATAATATAGCTTTAGGCCTGCAAACACAGCCACGTATCCCCATGTTAAATGGCGCTGGCCTTTCAACAGTAACAGTAAACAGCGCCATCTGGCACTGAAAGTGTTAATAGGCGTCTTTGTTTACGGTTTGATTATCACTGATACAAAGTAAAATAGTGCAGTGCAATAAAATAGTTAGTAAAATAGAATAAAATAATGCAGTGCATTGCAATAAAATAGTTATCATCGTATTTTTTCGGGAGGCCGGATCTGGTTTTCAGCGTCCTTTTGATTTATAAATGGCCGTACTTTAGCTATGTTTCTAAGGTGGAAGAATTATGTTTTTGTCAACTTGTTGATTGTGATTTAAAGCTTAGGTCTAAGTCTACCATAACACCAAGTGAAACAGAGGGCTAGGGCCTCCACAGGTGCGTTTGATAGAGCTGGCGGACACTATGGGGTTGTGACTCCGATTAAAGAATCACAGAGGCGTGCTTCAGTTAATGATTTGTATTTGGGAATTTGCGTGTGGTTGTCTACAAAGGAATACAATACAGTATACATTAGTAAACACAGTAGTGACGTACATAAACATAATGTCATAAACATGTGGTCTATAGCTACAATAATATTCATTAGTACTATAATACAACTAGTAACTAAGACAATCACTTAACCGGAGTTATTATATAACCTACATAGCCTATGCAGGGAAATTACTCATACAGTACATGCAAACAATATAAGTAGGCAGACTGTAAACCAAGTGTAAAGATACATTCAATTCACTAACAGTAATGAGTGAGTTATATTTATATAGCCTAGGCTAGCTAACGTGCAACTAAGCTAACCAACATAGCATAGCAAGTAGCATGAACAATAGCAGAGCACAAGCCCCTGTAAATGTCCGAACACAACCCCCTCCAATGTACAGTAAATTACCAAGTATGGTCTTGTCAATAATCCAATGTACAGTTTTGTTTGTACAGTTGTACAGTGTCCCCCACCCACCCCTCCTACCCAACCCCCCCCCCCCACTCCTACCCCCCCCCCCCCCCCCCCCCAACCACCTCCAATGTACAGTCCCCCCCCACCCCCACCTAGCCAATCCAATGTACAGTTTCTACGTCAAATGTATATACTTTTTTTTTCTGGACTCTTTTTGTATCACAAACAGTACTGTAATTGCAAATCTGGTATGTCATAAATGTATAGATGTAGCAGTACTGTCTATCTGTATGTCATGTATGTCATATATGTTACGATGAATTGAAAATGGGGGACCCTGATGTAAACAAGACGAAAGTCTTTCTCTGGTCTGCATCCCCTTAACAATTGTATGTATTGAGCTGTACTGTACTGTACCCATTCTGCAATCTGTTAATAAAGTTTTCAATCAATCAATCAATCAATCAATCAATCAATCAATCAATCAATCAATCAGAGAGAAACAACATTGACAGAAATGTATCAATGTGAACAAAAGTGTAGAGTAAGCCGAATGAATGAATTAGGCAGGAACTAAACATAAATACTGTACTTACGTCTGTCATTGACGCACACTTTCCCCAAAGGGACAGAAGTAAATACTGTACCGTCAGACAGCTGAACTGAGACCAAACTTGCGCAAGGTTAGAAAAAACTCTTAAAGGGCCAGTAACCTTATCAGCAGACCAGAATGCGACACTAGCTGGAGCACATCACGCTGAACGATTACACTGGCATAAATCAATTACCCTTTCCTGTCAACAACAACATATTAAAGGGCTATTACAGAACAAAGTAATCTTATTAACAGAGGCTTTCCTACACCAAGACTTAACTCACTCAAATACAGTTAGCAGCTGGATAGACTACAGATGGAAATTAGCTTCTGCTAAATCTGGTGCAAACATATTTTCATGTAACAATGATGAATTGTCAAAAAAAAAATTAAGTAGATTAGGGGCTTTTCAGAAAACATTCAGGGCTTGAGCCCAAGTAGCCACCCCCTAGCCCCACCCCTGATGGTGAGGAGGTCGGAGTTGGAGGAGCGGAGGCCTCGTGCTGGAGTGTAGGGGTGGAGTAGGTCGGTCAGGTAGGAAGGATGACACAAAAGTGGATGTAACAAAACTTCATGCAGTTAAATGAGAGCAAAACCGAAATAATCCTGTTCGGCACACCCACCTCTGTCACCCAGATCACCAACAACATGGGCACTCTGTCCACCCTGATAAAACCTGGGGGTCCTTTTTGACTCTGAGCTGAAACTCGACAGACAGGTGCGAGCAGTGGCTCAGTCCTGCTTCTTCCAGCTGCACACCATCGCAAAAATAAAAACATTCCTCTCCCCCAGCGACCTTCAGAGGGTCATCCTCACTCTCATATTTTCAAGACTGGACTATTGCAACGCCCTCTATTCTGGTGTGGCAGACAAATACATTAACCGCCTTCAACTCATCCAGAACGCAGCCGCCAAGCTCGTGTCGGGCACCAAGATGAGGGACCACATCTCCCCAGTCCTTGCAAAAACGGTCTCGCCCCAGCCTACATAAAGGAACTACTGGTCCAATCAGCCAGTTCCAGATCCCTCAGATCAAACAACCAAATCTGCCTTAAAATCCCACACACAAGACTGGTGACGAAGGGAAACCGGGAATTCGCAGTTGCAGCACCGACACTCTGGAACAAGCTCCCACTCAACTTAAAATCTGCAAGCACTCTACAGACTTTTAAGGCCATGCTCAAAACCCACCTTTTCGACATAAAAAATATCCATGAGCTAGTTTTTGTATTGTAGTATGACTGGTGTATTATGTCTGTCTATTGTATTATTTTCTATCTGCATGTATTTTTTTCTGTTTTCGTATTGGTCCTGTCTTTCTGTTTCTCTTTCTTTGCCGGGCTGCGCCCCGGGCCGATGTAACTATTGGTTGAGGGGCGCAATATAAATAAATGTATCATATCATCATATCAAGGAGCCAGCCCGTGCAGGAATTTGAAGGTGAGGAGGAGGATCTTGTAGGGGATTCGGTAGTTGATGGGGACGGGGAGCCAGTGGAGTTTTTGCAGGGTGTGGGTGATGTGCTGCCAGGGTTTGGTGCACGTGAGGACCCTCACAGCTGAGTTTTGGACGTACTGTAAGCGATCCAGAACCTTCTTGGAGGTAAGCGATCCAGAACCAAGCCAACAAACTATCATTACACATGGGCAAAACAGAGTCCATTCTCTTCGGTTCAAATAACAAACTCAGCAAAACAGACGGCTTCTCAGTTACAGTGGGTGACAATATTGTCACAAGGAAAGATGAAATTACCTACCTGGGTTCCATCCTAGAGGCTAATCTTTCCTGTGACAAAATGGCATCCAATGTAATAAAAAAAGTCAATCAACGAACTCGATTCTTGTACCGGATCTCCTCCCTGGTAAACAAGAATACCCTGAAGACTCTGGCAGGAGCACTCATTCAAGGGTACTACGACTATGCTTGCACCTCATGGTACCAAAGCACCTCAAAGGCACTAAAAACCAAATTACAAACATCTCAAAACAAACTAGTCAGACTACTGCTTGACCTGACTCCTAGAACCCACCTCACCCCTGCACACTTTGCCAACCTAGGATGGCTTAGAGTAGACGACAGAGTACAGCAACTTGCAATGGGCCTGGTCTACAAGATACACTACACGACCAAGGTACCCATGTACATGTCAAAATACTTCCCAAAGGTCAGTGAATACCACGATCACAACACCAGAGGGAGCTCCACAAATCATGTAAAACCCAGATTCGGCTCAAACAAGGGACTAAACACGTTTCGCAATTATGCCACAACAATGTGGAACGCCCTACCCAAAGCTGTAAAGGAATGTAAATCACTACCCACCTTCAAAAGCACTCTCAAAGAACACCTACGGGAGACTGCAATTCAAAACTGGCCCCTACAAATGTCCTAACCCAGTTGTACAATAAAGACCAAGCATGGCTTTGTCAGTATTCCAATGTACAGCCCCACCCAACCCCACCCCACCTACCCAACCTCCTCCAATGTACAGTTTCCATGTCAAATGTATGTCAGTATTCCAATGTACAGTGTCCCCCCCCCCCTACCCAACCCCCACCTCCAATGTACAGCCCCACCCCACCTACCCAACCTCCCCCAATGCACAGTTTCTATGTCAAATGTATATACTCTTCTTCTGGATTTTTTTAGTATCACAAACAGTACTGTATTTGAAAATCTGGTATGTCATAAATGTATAGATGTAGCAGTACTGTCTATCTGTATGTCATGTGTGTCATATGATGAATTGAAAATGGGGGACCCTGATGGAAACAAGACGAAAGTCTTTCTCAGGTCTGCATCCTCTTAACAATTGTATGTATTGAGCTGTACTGTACTGTACCCATTCTGCAATCTGTTAATAAACTTTTCAATCAATCAATCAATCAACCTTCTTGGAGGCACCAAGAAGGATTCCGTTACAGTAGTCAAGATGGGAAGTGATTAAGGCATGAATAAGTTTTTCCGCTGAGGTGTCGGAGAGTGAGGGGTGGCGGAGGTGGGAAATGGTTCTGAGGTGGAAAAAGGCGGACCTGGTGACAGACGTGTGGGTGGGTGACGTGAGGGTGAAATGAGAGGGTTGAGTCCAGTATTATGCCCAGGTTCCTTATCTCCGTGGAGGGGCAGATGGAGTATCCATCTATGGAGAGAACAAGGCGGTTGATCTTTTGGAGGAGGGCTGGGGAAGCTACAACTATTAGTTCAGTCTTCTTACTGTTGAGTTGGAGGAAGTTAGCAGTCATCCATGTTTATATGTCCTGGAGGCAGGCAGTGAGGGAGGGGGGAGGCAGGGGAGCACAGGGTTTGGAGTGGAGGTAAAGCTGCGTGCCGTCTGCATAAGAGTGGAAGTGGAAGCCGTGTTTCTTTATGATCTATGATCTTTATGATAGGGAGGAGGTAGATGGTAAAAAGGAAGCACCGAACCCTGGGGAACACCCTGGTTTACAGGTGCTGAAGCTGACCTGGACACGTGAACACTTAAGAAATAGGCTGCTGCTCGCGTTATGTTCGAATCGCGCGAATACACAACATATTTATCAAAACAACTACCAGATTCACTCATAACGTTATTTCGCGTGACAACACAGCCCAGCTGTCAGAAACTGTACATTGTAACGTTATATAACGCAACGTTGTATAATGTTATTTCGCGTTTTTATTCATAACGTTATTTCGCGTGACAACACAGCACAGCTGTCAGAAACTGCACATTGAGGGGGTTTGAATCACTGTACATCAGTGGAGGCTGCTGACCAAATTTTTAGGTGAAGCACAAATTATTATATTATATTATATATTAAATTATATATTTTTAAACATCCCCAACGCTGCAACACCCCCATTCCTCCCAGGTGTCAGGCTCCTCATTCGCTTCCATTCATTTTGGGGACCATGTTTAAATATCGGAGATGAACGTTATTTCGATTGATATGAATAGCTAATTACGTTTATATAGAGAGATGATAAATTAATTAAACGTAAAAAAAAAGAAAAAAAAATTGAAGTGATTCAAACTTGTCACAAACTGACCATAGGCTCCACAGCAAGCTGGCGAACGAGTTGAGCTAACCGTTGATGTTAAAACTGAGTGACGAATGTATAATTTACACTTGTGCCAATTGCCTACTTATTAATAAGCTAGGTATTGTGCGAGCGTTGCTTGCATAACCTGCGTGGTTATTATGTAGGGGGGATTACGAATGCATAATGCCGCGGCAACCTATTAATATTACCTACTTATTATTAAGCTAGGTATTGTGCGAGCGTTGCTTGATTAACCTGCGTGGTTATTATGTAGGGGGGATTACGAATGCATAATGCCGCGGCAACCTATTAATATTACCTATGCGACCTATGTATGTGACACATTAAAGATGGCGGCTTTGTGTTTTTCTGGAGAGCGTTCTGAACGAGCGTATTGAGCGCCTCTGCCGCTCTGCCGTGGGGGCGTGCTAGCGCGCGGTCACGTGGGCGTCGTGGCCAATCAGAGAAACGCTGAACGCAAGTTAGTTACCTTAAGTGTTCACGCGACCTGGACCCCCAGAGGGAAACATACTGCCACCTGTTGGTCAGGTAGGATGTAAACCAGGACAGGGAGGTACCAGTGATGCCAAGGACACTTTCCAGATGGTCTAGAAGGCTTGAGTGGGAGATGTGGATATACAGTATGGTAAGAAAAAACAAGTGGGATGTAAAGTTGCTTATACCAATAAAAGTAGAGGACGCTTATTTGACTGAGCAACAGATTTGCCATGTTTAGGGTCTTAGAAATGTATCAACATTTTAAGTGAGGTTAAGCTAGGCTAGCTATTTGGCTAGTTTTTACATCAAAATGAGAAGATATTTTATTGAAAATAAACATTGAAATTGACAGTCCTGATATGTAAGCAGTAGATTGGTGTGACAGTTCAGTTTTCAATGAGGAATTTTCCCGGCTGATCTCCCTCTTCCTCTATCTAACTAACCTATTTAGTAGCCATTTCAATGTACTGACACCATTTACCTCTAGGATAATCACAGCCTCATGGAACTTTGCAACCAGAAATCCGGAGCATCCAGGGGAGGTATATTGGGAGGGTTTCTGAGACATTTTCACAACATATTTGCTCACCATCCAATCGCCGGAAAATGCAATTCTTGCAATTCTAACGCCAGATTGCAAAAATGCTATTCTAACGTCAGATGCATGGCATTTTAGAATAATGTGGTGACTTTTATGGGTTTAGGCTATGTGGTGTTTATTTTCAGATACATTGAAGATGGTGGCAAATCAGCAAAAAATAAATACTACAATTTCAGTAATGACCAGTGTTGGGACTAACGTGTTACAAAGTATTTGTATTTACCACGTGGAGAAAAAAAATAAAAAAAATTGACATTTTCGTTTTTATTTTTTATTTTTTTTGTCTTTTTCCCCCTCCATTTTCCTCCGATTTTCTCCCATCCCAATGTTAGTCGTATGCCAATTCCCAGTCCCTTCCTGGTCGCTGCGCACTTACCCCCCACAGTCAGATCATCTGGGAGAGTGGAGGCTACCACGTGCTTCCTCCGACACACGTCCAGCCAATCACCGCTTCTTTTCACCTGGCAGCGCGGATTCTCATCGAGAGGGCGTAGCGTGTGGGAGGACCACACTATCCCCCTCGAGTCCTATCCGCGCTTAGCAGGCGCCCCGACCGAACTGTAGGAGTCGCTGTTTACAACGACCCGGACCCACCCCGCCAGCTTCTTCCACCCTCTAATACAGCCAATTGTATTAGTGCAGACGGCCAGCCAAGCTGGTGACAACCCCGGAGCTGTGAGCTGGATTCGAACAGGCGAATCCAGCTCACAGCTCCGGGGCTGTGACATTTTCGTTTTCTAAACAGTTATACTCATCAAATAATTTTTTTGCCAAACCACTGATTTCATCACCTCAAAAGCCCTGTTGCTTTTTGAAAAACAGGGCTTTTGAGGTGATGAAATCACTGCGCCCAGGCAGCAGTGGTTTGGCAAAAGAAAAATCCGAGTATATATCTGCTTAGAAAGCGAAAATGTCAAAATAATTTATAAGTAAATACACAGGTCACAACATGTTTACAGGAAAGTTTTGGAGTTGTATTTGGAGTGTATTTCATGACTGCTGGGAACTAGGCTACACTGGCACACCTACTTCCATTGAATGATGCTAAGCTAGGCTAACGGTGCAGCTGTTCCCTAAGCCTAATGCATGCACAGAGAAGAAAATGGTATGTATCTGCTTGTCTAACTCCAGGGTAGATGGCAAATAAGCAAATTTCCCAAAAAGTTGGCGTGTTCCTTTAAGCGGATCAAATTCTGATTGCAAATGATCATACCGTCTATAGTGATATCAATATATCGGGGTTTTAACCCAGGGCAATGAGGCCAAGTGTTATGTAACTTCTGCAGCAATTATGTTAAAGTCACTATGACATCAGGACAGGCAATCACAAATACAAACTAGCCCATACTATGCTACTATAGTAGTATGACTGTACTGGGTGTTGTTTTCAGTACCATGGATCCCCAATTCTAATTTAAGTCATGGTACAGTGGCAGGGTTTTATTTGGTCAGTACCATGATGGCTTTGGTTGGTTTGCCAACAATTTAAATATACAGTATGTAAATACAGTCGGACGGGAATTTACGAGAGAGGGGCGAGTGTGTTTTGCAAGTGTGTGCCTTACGTTCTAGACCCCCTCCCCCCACGCAGCCAGAAGCTTTAAATTGCCAGTCGCGTGAGCTGGAATTTCTGTTACCATTTGACCCAATGGGTATGTGCTCCAAATCTGAACATAGTGATTGATTACATACACACTTAAACTCTCAACCTGCTGAGCGGAGGGTGGGGGATGCACTCATAACAGAAAAAAACACTTCTACAGTATGCAATTACGTTATATGATGATATGATACATTTATTTATATTGCGCCCCCTCAGCCAATAGTTACATCGGCCCGGGGCGCAGCCCGGGAAAAAAGAAAAACAGAAAGACAGGAACAATACGAAAACAGAAAAAAATACATGCAGGCCAACCAAGCAGATAGAGAACGGACGGACATAATACACCAGTCATACTACAATACAAAACGAGCTCATGGATTTTTTTATGGGCGAAAAGGTGGGTTATGACTTGAGCATGGCCTTAACCATAAACTCTGTTAGCCACACCAAACAAAATGTCCAGATCTACGTCACCTTTTCTCAGTGAAAATGGTCTGGCTTGTGGTTAAGTGAGCACCATCCTGTCAGAGTGTTTTCCACACCTACTCCCTTCTCTGTGTGTATTTATAGGTTCCTAGCGGATTGATTCCAAAGTACGGTAGATGCCAGTGCTCACATTTCATCACAATAGATTCCAACAGGATTTCTCTCATTGGATTAGTGAGGGATGTATTTGGATTGGATTGGACAAGTGGCTTCCCTGTTGTCAGCCGCGTCACTGGGACATGTTGAGGCTACTGTAAATTCACAGCAGGGTTTCCGGTCATCCATAGTGATCTCAGTATGTTGGAGGTCCTCGCCACCTGTGATGAAACGTCTCCCGCGGCCTGTGTAATTGAGTTCTCATTCTGGTTTGCAGAGCATAGTTTTAAGTTATCAATAGCGTAGAAGTGCGAAGGGTCATTCTGTCTGGGGTAAGAGGAACAGCTGGAGCTGCCAAGCATGAGGGCAACTCTCCTATTCTGGAACATGTCAATCAGACCTGATACTTGTAATGGTTTGATTTAGCCCACCTCGGGTGCCGGATTCACGTAGGAAGTGCCAGAAATAGTAGACTTTTTTGAGTCAATTTAAGTATGCTTTTCTGAAATCAATTGACCTGAATTGTCCCGATGCAGTAAAGCCCTATCCATACTAGTACATAGAGCAGGTATGGGGACAACATTTGCACTATTTCACAATCAAAATTAGAATCAGAAACGGAATGTAATCAATGTGAAACGATTAGTCTCAGTGATAATAATGCTACGGCATATCAACAATTTACAAAGTTCCACGGTACAACATATAAACATGGTAAAATAGCAACAATAGTGCACTAGACCAGTGTACCATGAAGTAGTAAGTAACTGTAGTGCACTAGACCAGTGTACCATGAAGTAGTAAGTAACTGTAGTGCACTAGACCAGTGTACCATGAAGTAGTAAGTAACAGTAGTGCACTAGACCAGTGTACCATGAAGTAGTAAGTAACAGTAGTGCACTAGACCAGTGTACCATGAAGTAGTAAGTAACAGTAGTGCACTAGACCAGTGTACCATGAGGTAGTAAGTAACAGTAGTGCACTAGACCAGTGTACCATGAAGTAGTAAGTAACAGTAGTGCACTAGACCAGTGTACCATGAAGTAGTAAGTAACAGTAGTGCACTAGACCAGTGTACCATGAAGTAGTAAGTAACAGTAGTGCACTAGACCAGTGTACCATGAAGTAGTAAGTAACTGTAGTGCACTAGACCAGTGTACCATGAAGTAGTAAGTAACTGTAGTGCACTAGACCAGTGTACCATGAAGTAGTAACAGTAGTGCACTAGACCAGTGTACCATGAAGTAGTAAGTAACTGTAGTGCACTAGACGAGTGTACCATGAAGTAGTAAGTAACAGTAGTGCACTAGACCAGTGTACCATGAAGTAGTAAGTAACAGTAGTGCACTAGACCAGTGTACCATGAGGTAGTAAGTTAACAGTAGTGCACTAGACCAGTGTACCATGAAGTAGTAAGTTAACAGTAGTGCACTAGACCAGTGTACCATGAAGTAGTAAGTAACAGTAGTGCACTAGACCAGTGTACCATGAGGTAGTAAGTTAACTGTAGTGCACTAGACCGATGTAACACGACCCTTACAAAAATGATCATGGTAGTTAGATGGTAATTTCAGTTTCACTGTGGTACCGGCCATTGTATAAATCATTTCCCATGGTACTGCCGTGGTTAAAGTCATGTATCACCATGGTACCAATTTTGTACTTAATACGATGGTATGATCTAATTTCAACCATGATACCGATAGTAATATCATGGTATTTCCATAATTCTTTGGTCACTACCTTTTTTTCTTTGAATACAATGACACTTTTTTGGAAATATCAAGTTTGTAAGGGGAGGTACTTTTGACTATTTACTGAATAGAATAAGCAGTATGAAATGTGGGGTAGAGACCATCCAGGCCACACATTTGACAATGAAGAAGACCTCAGGGTACAGGATATCTAGGCCAGAGAAAATTGTGCAATAATTCTGAGCCTTTCACAATGAAAATATTGATGTCTGGTACTGTGTTGTCCCATTGCAAGATGGTGCTGTGGATTAAGAGTCCAGCTAAATTTACTCTGGACTGACACAAGGTACAATAAGCAGAAGCTACTTTGGCTAAACAAAGCTTTTTCCCTGTTTAGAAGGATATCCTCTGTTGAACGTGTCTAACCATCACAGCCTACGGTTTCCGTCGGTACGGGCAAAGGCTGAACGAGGCACTTCACTTTTCAGCCCCATCTCACCTAACGCCAGTGCAGTGTGAGAGTGACAGCCATGAAGAAGCCACTCCCTCCAAAGGGAATTATATTTAGAGCAATGACACGAGAATAACCCTTGTTCTCATTGGGTGTCATTAGGTGTCAGTCAAACATATAGGCACACCACTTTAGCTGTGGGCTTTATAAAACTCCACAAGAGCGACCGTTTTCATCCTAGCTCAGTGGCCCAGTGAAACAGGGGTAACCTGGAGTGGAGTGTGAGTGGGGGGGGGGCTTCAACTTGTAGGTTCCTCGATCCAGTCATTTGTAATTCAGAGAACCTTTAGACCTGCACTATCGGCACTGGCCCAGAGGGATCTGATATTTCTGTGGACAGGAGACGCCATCATTGACCCAAGTCAAATTAGACCATCTCTGGACCTGGAGATGAATGTTATCAGGTGAGCCATTGTTGAAGCTCTGGATATCTCTGGCTGTGGACAATTATACATTTTATTCAGTTGTGATAATAAAATTGAATAGATATTGGATAATTACTATTATCCTGCTATGGCATCTAAATACTTTGTCTTATGGTAATTTGGGGAACAATATTGGTCAGTTTGATGTAAAAAAAAAATTAAGTCAAGTGTAATTTGCAGTGTGTTATGAATCCAGGTCTGATCACAGTTGGCAGTGAGTTTTTAGTGTTAATCACATCCTTAGGCTGCATTCACACTGCAAGCCTTATGTGCTCAATTCTGATTTATTGCTCAGATCTTATATTCAGATAATTATCTTTAAATGTGGCCAATATCAGATTCCAGTGTGAACTGATGACGATCCTGAACTGACCCTGCATGTGCAAATTAACAATAAAGAAGAAGATTCTTTTAAATCTAGAGTGACGTAAAAGTCACATAACTGTTCAGACTTGAGGTCGCATTGCAAAAAAAACAGACCTGTATCTGATTTAGGACCACATTATGAAAGTGGCCCAAATCAGAATTGAAAAGATCCAATAACATGTGATTTCTGCTGTTCACACTGAAAATAATCAGATCTGAGTCACATATGAGCAAAGAAATCAGATTCGGGCAACTCTCGTCTGCAGTGTGAACGTAGCCTTAACTCCTGGCCATCTATGCCTATACTTCCAATGGGCACCATGATTCAGAATTAGCTAAAGGCTGTCAATTGCAATACTTAATTTAAAACCTGATCCCAACTTTTAGAGGGCCCATCACACAGTCATCAAACAATTAGTTTAGTTTAGTTTCACTTTATTGTCCACAGTGTGGAAATGTGTCTTTGGTCTCACCATTGAACAAACAAATACATAAATATGCATATTTGTTTGTTTATTTGTTTATTGTTATTCACACTTACAAACATACATTCTGGAATAAAATAAGTAAAAAGAAGAACAGTTAAAATGTGCAGGAAAGGTAAAAAAAACCCAAGGGCTTATAAGTGACCTCCCCTCTTAAACCTATATAGGATAACTACACAACCCCCCCCCCCCCCCCCCCCCCACATTATGCACAAACACATGCACATATCCCTCTCTCATACACACAGATACATACAATACAGCATTATACAACTATTATAATATTGGGGAATTTTTTTTAAGACTTTACACAACTACATATGGATACTATAGACTACAGGATCTGTAGTTATTTTTTAAGCTTACTTTTAAATATATTTAAAGTGGAACATGTTTCTATTAGATTTTGTATATCATTCCACATCACTGCACCTTGATAAACAAATGAGAAAGGAATGCGTAAGTCTTTATTTCTTCTTGTGAGATGTAAATATGCATATAGCCTGCTAACTAACCCCATGGATGTGAACTGGAAACCAGAATGTGGAGAGAGAGAGAGAGAAGAGCTCTGTATTGGGTGGTGTCTTAAGATCTACACTTGTGTGCTGCCACCTGCTTCCCAGTGTTTACTCTCAGTCAAACGGTGGCCCTGGCTTCTGTTGTCACCCATTTAAAGAATTCCATAATGGTATTCCTGTGCCCCAGGACAGTACAGTCAGTATTCATTCAAGCAATCTTGAAAGATCATTGAGAGCAAGCTCTCATTTACAGTACAATGACGTTGAGTATTAATTAATTTGCATCACCCTAAAGCTAGAAGTCAGAGAGAGAACTCTCTAATTTGACACTAAATAGTGACTTTGTGGGGATCCACAAATTGATTGTGTGAGCGCTTACATCCAAATGAGGAATACATTCTGATTCAGACTTGTAAGCATTATACTATAAATTATAGTATAAACTATAAATCACTAATATAATAATTTTCAAATCGGTCAAGGACAAGTATTTTATTTGAATCCATTGTTCATTGAAATACATATTCAGTATGAAGTTACACCTTTTGAAAGCAAGAGGGTGATACTACACAGCTTCACTGCTCAGAGCCTCAGAGAATCAGCTCGCTGGCCTCTGTTTACAACATGGACATGTCATAGTGAACCTATTGTAGTTGATATACCTATGCAATAACAAATTTATTAATTGCCATCATTGTCCTTTCATATCTTATTTGTTTGTCATACAACTGAGACTTATTGGAGGTGTCAATGTACAACTCAACTCAGTATAGAGACAGACAGTACCACATCATTGGTCTAGGTTAACCACACCCACATGTTTAAGTGTGTAATAGTGTGATAGTGTAATAGTCTGTAATAATGTAATAGTGCAATAGGAATAGTGCAGGGCAATCTGCTTTCATTGGTCTATGTTTGCCCCACCCCCTACAGTTAAGTCCCACCTAACATGTAGGCGAACTGTCTGTCAGCTGTCCTTGGTAGGCTAGTGACTTGTCAACACAGATGGGATTTTTCTCTTTCTCACAGACAGTGGATGATCTCTGTGTATGTTGTGCAAGTGTGTTTGGATACCGGTAATTATAATGAATGGTAATAGATGGATTGCTCCATATTGTAGGTGTGTTTTTTTGCTCTGTGAGAGAGAGAGAACACGTGGCTGCCGCCATGTGGAGATTTGTGCTCTACAGAGGCACCTTTGTAGTTAGTATTTCATTATTGTGTGTAAGCAATAGTATAGTAATAGTAATAGATAATGTCTATTCTGAAAATCTGGTTCCAAATTAAAGATATATTGTCAATAACAATACATGGTTAACTAATAACCCATAACAGTAACAGATACTCTAATAAGCCATACGAAGACGCTTTCAAAGATTCATGAACATACTTGGACATACTATGTTGTTCTAATAAAACTAAAGCATACTAAGACGTATAAGATAAGGTAAGATATTCCTTTATTGATCTCCTTGGGGAAATCCGGGCATCATAGCAGCATGGGGGAGGGGAGGTACAGGTATGGTCAGGGTAATAGAAGAAAGACATAAATATAGGCAATATATTAGATCTGAATATAAAAATATGAGAAAAAAGAAACAGTGTAAACAATATAATTAACTCTGAATATAAGAATGTGAGAAAAATAAACAGTGTAAACAAAGGTGCAGATGAGGGTCTGTATGCCCTATCGGTTATAGTATATGTTATAATAAATATAGGCAATAAAGAATTTTAATCTGTATCTATACTATGAGTAAGAGTAAACAGTATACACAAGGTGAAATATACACAAGGTACCCTAACTGGCATGATATATGTTTTCAATGATTCATGAACATACTTGAACATACTATGTTGTTTCAATAAATATCTCCCTCTGCCTTTCCCAATAATGTTCTTTTTAGCCCACAGCATTATTTATTGTTTCCAATAAAGAACATTCACTTAGGCCTACATGTTGTTTCCTTTTGCCTACAGGTTTCTTTCCTGGTTGTCTCTATAAAACTGAGCCTATGTGTGAGCCACCATGGGGGACTGGAACTCGCTGGGGAAGCTTCTGGAGAATGCCCAGGAGCACTCCACTGTCGTGGGCAAGGTCTGGCTGACGGTACTCTTCATCTTCCGCATCCTGGTGCTGGGGTCCGCGGCCGAGAAGGTGTGGGGCGACGAACTATCTGGCTTTACGTGTGACACTAAACAGCCCGGTTGTCAAAACGTCTGCTATGATAAGACGTTCCCCATCTCTCACATCCGCTTCTGGGTGCTACAGATCATCTTCGTCTCCACTCCAACACTCATCTACCTGGGCCACATCCTTCACCTGATCCGCATGGAGGAGAAGCAGAAGCAGAAGGAGAAGGAGGCGGCCAATGAGAAAGAAAAGCAGCAGCTGACACCTGCCACCAAGGCCAAGAAGGTCTTCTCCAGAGATGACAAGGGCCGTGTCCGCCTACACGGGGTCCTGTTGCGCACCTACGTCTTCAACATCATCTTCAAGACCCTGTTCGAGGTGGGCTTTATTGTGGGTCAATACCTTTTATACGGGTTTGAGCTTAAGCCTATGTACACCTGCGACCGTTCACCCTGCCCCAACATGGTCAACTGTTACATCTCTCGGCCAACGGAGAAGACCATCTTCATCATCTTCATGTTGGCGGTGGCCTGCCTCTCCCTGCTGCTCAACCTGGTGGAGATGTACCACCTGGGCTTCACCAAATGTCGCCAGGGACTCCACTACAGACGTTCGCGTGACGCGATCCAGGCGGTTCCCAAGCTCCAGAGCGACGCGGTCGTGCCCTTCGTGCCGAGCTTCAACTATTTCTCGGGTCATCATGAATACCACCATGAGCCGAAGTACGGCCTGGGAGAGCCGGACTCCACTTACCACCCCTTCAACAGCAAGGTTTACAAACAGAACAGAGACAACTTAGCTGTAGAGAGGCAAAGTAAACCAGAAGCGGATGATATGAACGCAAAGAACAGCTCCACTCAAATCACTGATTCGACCACCGAGAGCGACCGAACAACCAGTCGATCAAGCAAGCAGAGCAGTAGCAAGACCAGGAGTGATGATCTGAAGGTGTAGAAATGAGTCGAACAAGCAACCAGAGCAGTAACAAGACCAGGAGTGATGATCTGAAGATCAATAGGATCTCTTGTATTTTTTTAATCAGAGGATGAGGGAGGAACATTGTGGAAAATTGTGTTGCCAGTCCCTCCCCAAAGATTCTTATGGGGTGAGGGAAGATGCATGTGTTAACTCAAAACCAATTTTTTGTTTACAAAACGTTTACTTGAATAGAACAAGGGTCCTGGTAAGGGACCTGGTAACTAATATCACCCTTTTCTGGAAGGCCAAGCTACGTTCATATTGTTCATTATTGTACTGCCATTGGAATTTGTAAAAATGGTAATAAACGGTGTGATTATGTTCACTATATAACTGCCAGGTCAGTGCAAGTATGCACAACAAACGAGTCACTCAGCTGTAGTTCGCTAGCAATCCACTAGAATGATATAAAGAGCTATGGTTATGCTTGTCATTTTCAGATCTTAAGATTTCATCATTAAGTTCTGATGCCCGTATCCACCATTACATCTCTTGTGGCTGTATGTATTCATTTATATTTGTACACATTACTACCTTCCTTCTCCCCTTACGTTGTTCATAATGCACATTGTGATTGGATTGCAATCACACCATATGAAACATGATTGGATGATAAAATTCACATTGTGTGCCAAATCTGTCCAACTGGTCTAACGTGAGCATTGGACACACATCAATCCAATATTAGCCATCAGTGTAAGATCTTTTTATTAGGAATTTCCATCACTTTCATCACTGTGTTTGATTTCTGGCCTGACTGGAGATAGAGATAAAGCACTCCTTGTCACAGGTGCAATACTGTAAATACTGTACAGGCTACCAAATAACGCAAGTTTACATTTGCCTTAAAGGTTTGACTGTACAAGGTAGAATTTGAATTACAAGATTGGATATGAAATGCTTTCATTTGTAGTCACTTATTTGAAAGTCAGTTTTTTCAATATGTAATTTCCTTTTACTTGAAACTCATTTTAAACATTTCATTTGTAGAAATTAAATGTAGAAACTTACCCAGAGCCTTTATTCAACTTTTCAAAAAGTTCGGTGACTAACTCTCGCCTTTTCAGCCTCAAAAATCTAGTTTTAGAAAGATCTAAGGAAAGTATTACACATTATATGTAATACCTTCCAGCCTATCATTCCTTTTAGAAAACACAGCAGCAGTATCTATTTTGGAGTAGTCTCTGTACAATAACATTATATAATTTGTTCTATTGCTTACTTTGTTATTAGAATATATTTATAGCATGTAGAATTTATTAAAATGTATCTTTTTATAATGTATCATTATTATTGTAATTTATATTTATGCAAAAGGTAATTTTGCTAATCTTTGTGCTAATTGGCTAGAAGGCAAGAGGTTAACTCAAAGCCACAGCCAGTTATTCTTCTGACAAGTTTATGACTGCAAAACAAAACAAACTTGGTCCTTGACAATGATGAAGGTATAGATTATTACATTTTTAGACTAAATCTGGCTATCCTATATGGATAACATACAGTAAATTTGGTATGTTCCAATAATGTTACATTCTCCAAACCTCGATTTTATTTGCTTGTCATATTTAATTTGTTCCCTTGCTTGTACCCAAAACATTTTTCTTTCTTTCTTTCTTTCAAAGGTTAATACCCTTGTTGACCCAGACATGTCTTATGTGATTAACTCATGAGAATTTGTGCTGCATACAGAAAATTACATTGAAATACATTATTTGTCATTCATAATGTCAAACATGTATTTTGCTATACAGGCATATACATATCTATACTATAGGCTATGAATGAATTTGAATGTATTCTCTGTTGGCATACAGTTTCCTCTTGTTTTAGTTGTAATTCCAATATGATTAATAAAAGGGAATAATTCTAGAATATAAACTGTAACTCTACTGTATAAATGTATAAAATAACAGATCAAGATGAATAGTGCTTTTAGTAGACAACATTGTATCTATGTACCCAATAAAGATTTGTCATTTAAATTTTACCAGCATGCTGGGATGCAATAAATCATTACAAACTTCTTTGGTTGGGACATGCTGACATGCTGCTGCTCTAGTGGGACATCTAGTGGCTCAATGTTATCTATAGCACCTTTAAGACCTCCACCTCTGAACAATAGTATAGCTGCAGAACCGCAGAGCAATGCGAGCGAGCGAGAGCGGCGCTCTCAGGACCGCGTGCCACCCACCCAATGGCTGAATTGGAGTATTGCACTGTGCTCTGTATTGCACTGTGCGCTACAAACAGGCCAGAGGATGTACATACTGTATGAGTAAATTAACTATACTCTGGGATAGAAATATACGCTTTGTACATATATATTCTCTGCTTCGAAGTGGTTATGCATTGGCGCTCTTTCGAAGTGGGTTATGCTTAGAGTTATGGTTAGGGTTAGGTCTTCGCTGTTCGCGGGCTAGCCAATCAGAGAGCGTCTTCGCAAACTGCGGCCACGGAAAAAAATCACGACTCACAGCAGGGCCGTCAGAGCGCCGGTCCTCAGAGCGCCGGTCCTGAGAGCGCCGCTCGCGCTCGCTCGCATTGCTCTGCGGTTCTGCAGCTGCATGCTTCTCCCTCTGAAACCACATGTAGCCACACTGGTCTGGGTTTGAACCCTCCAAGTACAAGAACACAAGAACAAATATCTGAATTACTTATTGACAATAAGTCATTCAGATATTCTTTCACTTATTGACAATAAGTAATTCAGATATTTGTTCACTTATTGACAATAAGTAATTCAGATATTTGTTCTTGTTTTCTTGTACTTGGAGGGTACAAGAAATAATATTGTACTTTATACAGATTTTTTTTGTTACCACTACAGAAATGCAATGTTTTATGCAGGTCTTGAGAGTTGGGTCAAGGTAACGGACATTAATTCCAACCCCAAAGTCATCACTCTAAACTTTGAGTACAACTGATTTCTGTATCACAATAACAAAAATAATTTGAGAAACACAGGTTATCCTAGTGACCATTAAAGGGGAATGAAAACATTTCAGTTATACAGTCTACTCAAAGACAAGGGATCTATCAATGTGATTTATTTTCTGCTCAGTAGCTCAGATATTTCTCAAGGGGACATTGACACTCTGTTCCCTCTGTAACACTGTTTAAGCTGTCAGTTTCCCCCTCCTAGCCTGATGTGGGGTGAACCCTATGTTCCCATAGCCCAATGTCCCCCCATTTCTAAGAAATTTTCTTCCCATCAAGATTAGGCTCTATGTTCCCTCGTGGTCATGTTCCACATGGTCCTGCTCATGGAACCTAAACACTCAAATATCTGGATCCTCATCCTTATTATTGAACATGTTTATATTCACTGTTGTTCTGCAGTCCTTACACCAGCAACGGCAATAAATATTTTTGCACCTTGCTTGATGCCGGTGGAACTGGAAGTTCTGAACAAGTAAAACCTTTCCTCCACGGTTTCCAGGGATCAAGCTCCCATGAATATCAGCCATTTTAAACTGATGAAACATAAGGCTGTGGGAATATAGGGCTGTGGGAACATAGACATGCTCCCCCTGAATTCAGTTTATTTTTCATTTTGAGCAATGAGCATAACAGCTGCTTGGTCACAGCTAAAAAGCATGCGGCTGAACACAGAATGGAATACCTGGAAGATGTTCAGACTAGGCTTTCAAAATACATCCCCAAAGTACAGCCAGTAGCTATTATTAGTTTATCCTGTGAAAATATCCCGCCAAACCCTTAAACATATAAGACCTCAGCTGCATATAAATGTTTTTCATTGATGATTTATGTAAGTTGTGTTGTGTGCAGAACTGAGTATTAAATCTTTAGCATGTCAGAGAAGTATTCAGTCCAGGACTTGCCCTGCATATCATATAGCCCTACTATTAGTCACTGCCCGTTCTGGCTTCTTTGGCTACATCAAATAGGCTACAGGCAGACGAGAGTCTGAGTGTGCTGTGCAGGGCCATTTCTGAGACACATGCTGGTGGTACATCTCCCATACCGAGAGCAGCACTTGGTGGTATAAATAGCTCAGACACACTCAGAATAGCATGGGGGGGGGGGGGGGGGGGGGGGGCTAAAACTTCCTTGTTCCACATGAACAAATAGACCCAGGTGAAGGCCAGTAGGCCACCGAAGGCAGTAGGGGTTTTAATTCAATCCAACGACGACTCAAAGCTGCTTTAATGATTTGAGTCAAAGATTTGATGCATCATACTTTAAGATAAGATAAGATATTCCTTTATTGATCCCTTTGGGGAAATTCATAGCAGCATGGGGGAGAGGCGAGGGGAGGTACAGGTATGGGCAGGGCAATAGTAGAAAGATACAAATATAGGCAATGCAATTTGATATGAATATAAAAATATGAGAAAAATAAACAAATAAATCTGTATGCCCTTTCGGTTAAAATATATGTTACAATAAATATAGGCAATAAGAGGAAATTGTATCTGAATATATACTATGAGTAATTATAGCATTATGAAGCTTATACCATCAACCTGGGCAGCCAGGGGGGGTTCTGGAACCTACTGTAGTCTAATCAGAGACAATCTATAGCAGGGGTAGGCAACCCTATAGGCACGCGGCATTTTCATAGGCATTTCATCATTTCATTTTTCCCACAGGTTATTTTTACTACCACATATTTAATTGAGACCCTTTATTTGTTTATTATTTCAATTTAGCTGGAAATACATTGCTACATCATTCAGTAACATTTGCAGAGCATTATAACAAAAACATTATTACGGTCACCATTGTGACCAGTGGGATTAATCAACACATTTTATTATTTATTTTTCTATTTCATTGAACATTGCACATGTTAAAAGCAATTTTTTTTACTCAAAATGTGAGTATTACCAAGTCAACTTGTGTTCTTAAAATAATGACAATAAACATAGGTTGAAATAATGTGGTTTTTCTGTTAACTTATTATGGATTGAAAACTGAAAACCTTTCCCTGATTGGCTGGGACACGCCCCGCGGCAGCGCGGCAGCCGCAGAGCGGAGCGGCAGAGCTTGCGGCATTATGTAGCCGTAATCCCCGATGTTTTTCCATCAATGCTTAGCTCAACTGGTACGCTGCCATGCTGTGGAGCCTGCCGTGCGGTTGGTCACAAGTTCGAATGACTTCAATTTTTTTTTCTTTTGCACGTTTATCATCTCTCGCTATAAACGTGCATTCTTCCGCTGGTTATGTTTAGGCATTCTTTCGGAGTTGGTTAAGGTTAGGGTTAAGTTAAGGTTAGGGTTAAGGTTAGGCATTATTTCGGAGTTGGTTAAGGTTAGGGTTAAGTTAAGGTTAGGGAGGGTTAAGGTTAGGCATTATTTCGGAGTTGGTTAAGGTTAGGGTTAAGTTAAGTTAAGGTTAGGGTTAAGGTTAGGCATTATTTCGGAGTTGGTTAAGGTTAGGGTTTGTCACAGAGAATGCCTGTCTGTCTTTCTTGACGTGGAGGATGCAGCCTATTTCCGCACTGCCGCTCTCTCGCGCTGCCGCGGTCACATGGGCGTCATGGCCAATCAGAGAAACGCGACGCACTCTTAGGCTGGGATAAATATAGACGCGTACAGTACACACACCGATGGTGTGTGATGTGTCCAAAAATGAATGGGCAAATGTGAGTGAAATGGTCGCACTGTATGCAGCTGTTTGTCTGCATTGCATCCCCCCCCCCAACTCAGATTTAGGGTTGATACAACCATCATAATAATATTGTTAATAATAACAATAACAATAATGATGTAATTATCATTAAAAAGACCTGATTATGAGAAAAAAAATATTACGATGCATGGAATATTGTTGAGGCACACTAGTTACAACTATATTTCAAACAGGCACTCCATGTCAAAAAGGTTGCTGACCCCTGATCTATAGGCTATATAGCATGCAACTATCAATGCTACAGTAAATTAAATGAGTCACAGATTTTTGAGCAAACATAATGTTAGATTATATGTTGGTTTTTATCTGGTGTTGAGGTATTCCCATACTATATTGATTTTACACATAAATCCAGGCAGTGGCTTCATCTCAGTGGCTCAGAAAGCGCATTTTCATCATGGAGCTATTCAAACAAGATAACTAGAGCTAAGAGCTAGCATTAGCTGCTACACAAGTGAACCAGTTTTTCAGGTAACGTTAGCTAAGTTCTTGCAGGAGGAATTGGCTGGAACAGAATACAAAATATCAGAGGGATTTACGAATATGGATTGGAATCAGGCACGTGCACACATAGAGCCAAAGGGGTGCTTGAGCACCTGCCCTTTTGAGCCTCATAAAAAAGTGCCATTTAAAAAATTATAATAATAATAAAAAAATATATATTTTTTTACCGTTACGCATATAGACTGCCCTTCCAACTGAAAAATTTCAGGATAGAATCAAAATATTAGGTAAAGAGAGAGAGATGCCCCATATTCCATTGCAGTTTGCATGGCCTCCTAAGCGTGCCTCTCCGCGGACCT
Organism: Notolepis coatsorum; assembly: GCF_963971535.1. Lineage (NCBI taxonomy): Eukaryota > Metazoa > Chordata > Actinopteri > Aulopiformes > Paralepididae > Notolepis > Notolepis coatsorum. The sequence goes on from NC_140172.1 coordinate 67,296,030, forward strand.
ATATATTTTATGCATAGCGTGGGTGGTGATGATGATGATGATAGAAACCGCTGTGGCACATACAGTTGAATGCTGGTATTACACTCACTGAGGGACACGAAGAAGTCAAGTCCGATGGGATTTGGGAATCTCAAATACAAATCGGGATTGGAATAAAAAATGCATTTATATTAAACAATACAGAATATACAGCACTTCTTGGGGTCTGTAGGGTAAGCACTTATTCCCTCCCCCCTGAACATTTATGGAGATGTATGGGCCTTTTAGGTCAAGTTTCAAGTTTCAAGTTTCTTTAATAGTTGTCATACAGAAGTACAGAACACTTTCATACAAAATGCTTCTTACTGTTATGCTCCAGAGACTGTGCTAGACAAGATAGTATCAAATAACATAGTATAGCATGTAATTTAGAAGAAGAAAATGAGGTCACAGTGTTCGGTATAGACATATGTACAATGTTCTGAGTTACCATATAATATACAATACTATGCAGTGTACTAATGTACAGTACTATATAGTGCAAAGCAGAAATGGGATGGTACAATTTAGGTACAATTTACAGTAAGGTGTACGAGTTGTAGTGCAATCCTTCATCAATAAATATAAAGTGTGGGGAGTGGGTGCTACAGTGTGTTTGTTTAAAGTGGGTGTGTGCTATAAAGTGTGTGGAGTGGGTGCTACAGTGTGTTTGTTTAAAGTGAGTGTGTGCGTGTGGATGTGTGTGCTATGTGCGTTTGGTGGTTGTTGTTGTGTAGTGTTCATTGTTCGTTTAGCAGCCTGATGGCCTGGGGATAGAAGCTTCTTCTGAGTCTTTCTGTGCTCGCCTTGAGACTCTGGTATCGCTTGCCTGACCGCAGCAGTTCAAAGAGGCAGTTGTTCGGGTGACTGGAGTCTTTAATGATTCTCTTAGCCTTGCCCTTGCAACGCTTGTTGTAAATGTTCTGGAGGGTGGGGAGCCCCCCTCCAATTGTGCGTTCGGCTGAACGTGTCACTCTTTGTAGTCTGCTTCGGTCTTGTGCAGTGCTATTCCCAAACCAGGAGGTGATGTTGCCGGTCAAGATGCTCTCTATTGTACATGAGTAGAAGTTCTTAAGGATCTTCTGACTGACTTGGAACTTCCTTAGGCGCCTGAGGAAGTAGAGGCGTTGTCGTGCCTTCTTCACAACACTGTCAATGTGTGTGGTCCATGTCAAGTCCTCGGATATGTAGGCTCCGAGGTACTTAAAGCTGTTGACTCTCTCAACCGGTGCCCCGTCGATGCTGAGGGGGCTGTAGTCCTTGACCCCCGACCTCCTGAAGTCCACAATCATCTCCTTTGTTTTGCTGACGTTCAGGGAGAGGCTGTTTTCCTGGCACCATTCCGCCAGGACCTTGACCTCTTCCAGGTAGGCCCTCTCGTCGTTGGCAGAGATCAGGCCCACCACCACTGTGTCGTCAGCAAATTTGATGATTGTATTGCTACTCCGCTGAGCCACACAGTCGTGTGTGTACAGGGAGTAGAGGAGGGGACTCAGAACACAGCCCTGGGGGGCCCCTATGTTGAGGGTGATGGATGAGGAGGTGCAGTTGCCTGCTCTCACCACCTGGGGTCTGCCAGTCAGGAAGTCCAAGACCCACTGGCAGAGGTCATAGTTCAAGCCCAGGTCCCTGAGCTTGGCTATGAGTATGGAGGGGACTATGGTATTGAATGCCGAGCTGTAGTCGATGAATAGCATTCTCACATAGTTCCCCTGCCTCTTGTCCAGGTGTGATGCTGCTGTGTGCAGCACATGGGCTATGGCGTCCTCCGTGGACCTGTTGGGGCGGTATGCAAATTGCAGGGGGTCCATGTTGATGGGGAGGGAGGAGCAGATGTAGCCCTTTACTAGCTTCTCAAAGCACTTCATGGCTATGGAGGTGAGAGCTACAGGGCGGTAGTCGTTGAGGCAAGCAGGCTTGGATTTTTTGGGTACAGGGATAATAGTGGACTTCTTCAGGCAGGTGGGGATGACAGCCTGTTCTAAGGACAGGTTAAATATGTCAGTGAATACTGGGGCCAGTTGGTCGGCACAGACTTTTAGGACGCGGCCGGGGATGCCGTCCGGACCTGCTGCCTTCCTGATATTCACTTTTTTAAAGGTCCGCCTCACCTCATGCTCTGTTACCCTGAACACTGCGCCTCCATCAGCAGCCGACCCCCCCCCCCCCCCATTGCCGTGGCTTGTGAGCTGGTGTTGTTATTACCAGCATCAAACCTCGCATAGAAGGTATTGAGGTCATTTGCTAAGGAGATGTCACTGTTCAGTTTGAGGGAGGCGCCTTTGTAGTCTGTCATCGTTTTGAGCCCCTGCCACATAGCTCTAGAGTCAGCTTGTTCAAACTGGAGTTCAATTTTATCCCTGTAGCGCCGTTTGGCCTCTGACACTGTCCTCCTTACGTTGTATCGCGCCACCTTGTGGTCATTCATGTTGCCTGCCACTAGGCCGTCGTTGTATGCTTTGGTGCGCTCTCTCAGAGCTTCACGGACGGATTTGTCTACCCAGGGTTTTTGATTTGGGTAAACTCTCATTTTGGTAGTGGGGATTGTTTCTTCCACCAAAGTACAAACATAGTCCAGCACTGTCTCCGTGTAGACATTAATGTTATCTGTGTCGCGGAACACATTCCAGTCTGTGCAGTGAAACGCAGACTGGAGCGTCTCCTCTGACGTCAAATCCCATTTCTGCACCTCTCGCGAGACTACAGGAGTACTTTTGATTATCTGTTTGTACATTGGTGAAAGAAAGATGGACGCGTGATCTGATTTACCAAAGCCACTATCAGAATGAGCCTTGTAGCCACCTTTAAATTGCATGTAACAGTGATCTAGGATGTTACCGCCTCTGGTGTTGCAAGTCACATGCTGATAGAAGTCAGGTAATACCTTTCTCAGATTGGCGCTATTGAAATCACCCAGCACCAAAATGGCGGCGTTAACGTTCGCCGCTTGTATTCTATTTACCTCGTCGTGGAGTCTGGAGAGCGCGACGTTGTTGCTGGCTTGCGGTGGAATATACACTCCTACAAGGATGATCGCCGTTAACTCCCTCGGGAGGAAGAAAGGACGACACTTGATGGTTATATATTCCAGGTCTGGGCAGCAGTGGTTGGATAATTCCTTCACGTTAGTTGGATCGCTCCAATTGTTGTTAACCATGAAGGCAATACCTCCTCCACGTTGTTTACCGGACTCTGCTGTACGATCCTTGCGGTGGATAAAGAAGTGTTCAGCTGGTTGGATTGCGTGGTCTGGAACGTCCGACGTGAGCCATGTTTCGGTGAAGCAGAGAACGTTGCAGTCCCTAACGTCTCTTTGGTATTGAATCCTTGCTCGGATGTCGTCCAGTTTATTGTCAATTGATTGTACATTGGCTAGCAATATACTGGGCAATGGTGTTCGGTGGCGTCTGGATCTCAGCCTGTTACGGATCCCAGCTCTCTTCCCACGCCGTCTGGTTCCTCTGTTCCTGGGATCAAGGAACAAAGGCTCTGGTCCCATTCTCCGGAGAATCTCCTCCGGCCATTGTTGCGGTTCGGAAAGCTGGTCCAGTGAGTAATCCAATCGGTAAGTTTCCCGTAATCCGATGTCTATAAGTGACTGACGGTCATACACATTAAATGCACCTACTGTTGGTACAGACAAAACTCTTAAAACTATAAATATTAACAAAAGTAAGCACAGTCTCGACGGAGCGAACAGAAAGGCAGCAGGACGTTGCAGCGCCATCATAGTGAGTCAGTGATAAAAGTGTCTTTCAAGGATAAGTGAGCTCCTGCACTGATTATTATAGTTCAATATTCAATATTTGATCACCAAAAAACCCCAAAAAGCATAAAAAGGGGCCCCCCCGCCCGAAAAGGGCCCTTAAAAATCGGGCCCTTTTCAGCCTTTGAGCACCTGCCCGTCTAAAGTCCTGTGCACGTCCCTGATTGGAATAATAACAGATGTTAGACTTGCTAGCTAATGCTAATGTAACAGCTTTGCAGTAACAAACGAACAAGACAGACAGTCTAAGTTAACAGCTGATACTACAGGAGAGCGTCCCTGCATCACATCTCCTCGCACCACATCTCCTATAGTAGCAGCTGTTAACTTAGACTGACATGTCTGTCTTGTTAGTTTGTTACTGCAAAGCTGTGACATTAGCATTAGCTAGCATTAGCAAATCTAACCGGTCCGGTTGGGTCTGAATGCACTGAACAGCTCTGACTATATTCATTAAGAGCTTCTTACGCTAAGTTAGCAGCTTATTGTCATAAAGATAGCATCCCAGCTGTCACTGTTCTCTCGCTAGCAGAGCTAACAATAAATAAACTAGCTAGTGTACATTGGACAGCCAGCATCTTGCATTGGCGTTATGTGCAGGCAGCCAGGAGGACCTACTTCCTTCATCATCATCATCATCATCATCATCATCATCATCATCATCATCATCATCATCATCATCATCATCGTTTTACGTCCCTATTTTCCCACTTCAGTGAGGTTGGACGGGGCAATGACTCCACGCCACTGGGCACGGTTTTGTGCCATGTCTTCATCATTTTCCACACATCCCCTCCACGTCTGTTTCGGTCTCCCTCTTGGCCTCCGCCCATCCACAATCATCTCCTCCACCCCTCTCAACATCCCCCCTCCTCCGATCTTCTCACATGTCCAAACCACCTGAGACGTCCATCACCTTGAAATCAATTTCCCTGAATCCACAGATCTCATCCACCTCTGCATTGGTCCTCCCGTCCTGCGATCTGACTGCCGCCACATACCTCAACATCTAGACCACCATCTCCAACAACCTCCTTCTCTTCCTTCTCACACGTGGGGCATCTAAAATCCCTCACTCCCCTCAGATTTTCCAAACCTGAACATCTTTGGTGACACCATTTGTCACATTCTCTACACAGCAGTTTACTCCCACTCCTCTTCCAGACTCCACATGAGTATCTTCCTGACTGAATCCTCTCTCCTTCACTCCCTGTTATCATTACCTTCGTCTTGTCGATATTTATCTTCATTCCCCTCTTCTTCATTCCATCCCTCCACTCAACAAATATTCTCCTCACTTCTTCCTCCGAATCTGCCGTCAGCACTTCCTCATCAGCATAAAGCAGCTCCCACGGTCCTTCTCCTCGTGAATCCCTTGTTGCTTCCTCCATTATAGTAATGAAGAGCAGTGGGCTAAGAGCCGAACCCTGGTGCACACCCACTCCAATGCCAAAGTCCTCCGATGTTGCAGCTACTGTCTTAACTCTCGTAGTGGCTCCCACATACAGGGACATTACAGCTCTCACAAGTCTCTCTGGTATCTTCTGCCTCCTAAGCGCCCATTCTATAGCACTCCTTTTTTTATTAGATTAGCAAATTTTTGTTGTTTAAATTGTAATGTGTCTATAACTTTCATATTTCCATACTTGGTTTTATAAAAGCTTCAGGCCATGGCAAGTTTGGCATCCAACCAGAGTGCAAATGTAACAGTAAAGTGCAATAGTAATATACAATGTACAGGTGATTAAACGGGATATAAAATATATAAATGAGTACTACTGCATATGGTGCCAATCAGATGTTTTTACAGAGTTGTAGAATTAATGTACAGTGATACAGGTATAAAGACACTATTGTAGTAAGTAGGGCTGACCCCTATTAGTTGAATAGTCGACTAATCGGTCGAAAGGAGCCGTAGTCGACTGCCAACCTCTTAGTCGGATACAAAAAAAATTAAAAATAAAAATTAGATTTTTTGTTTTTATATATCATTCTTTCCAAAAGAAAAGAGGCCTAGCAGCGTGGCTAACGCTAATGGCACGCATAACTAACTGCCTAAGAAAACAGGCACAGAGGCACTGAAAGAGGATTTCACCCATCTAATGAACACACTAGACTAGACAAATATCAAAATGTATCCATCAGTGGACCAATTGCATGCTTTTGCAGAGGACAAGAAGCCTTCAGTCGACTCCTTCAGACATTAAGCACCCCCCACAGCCCAAATGGAATGATAAAAAAATATATATATATATATATATATATAATTTTTTTTTAACAGCAAATTTTTGCCAATCATAGTCGACTATCCAAATCCTTAGTCGGGGACAGCCCTAGTAGTAAGTCATACTAGCCAACAGCGTAACTAGTAAGAGTAGGTAATGGATATACATATAGTATCTACAGATATGTAAAAAGGATTATATGCAGGTAAGTACAGACAAGATAGACATAGATATATATATGCTTTTACTCTGTCTGATCTCCCTCTACCACCTATTACTTTTAATATAGAAGTCATGATTTCTGATAGGGTTCATGATCATTACCCAACACATTGGCATACTGTAAATGATGTAAAGAGATGATTGTGGACTTCAGGAGGTCGGGGGTCAAGTGTAACATGCGTTACTTTATGAAGAAGATGTCAATGTGTTGATAAATGAAGTGTGGGCCCAATATGTTAGGATATGCCAATGTCAGCATATTTGGGTCACTTTACCTTTAAGATTCCAGGTATGGGTGTGGTTAGGGGCGGTCCCAACCATCAGGGGGGCCATCTTGGATTGGAATCATGGCCTCATGGAGTTTTGTTTTGCTACTGCTATTGTGAGAGGAAGGAGGGATTTTGCCAGGCCTCCAAAAACATTCTTCAGTAACCAAGGACAGGTCAGCTGCAGTGGTGCTTCCCAGTGGATTACTATTTTTGCCTTTCCTTTTTCTAAGATGTGGATCAACCCAGGACTTATCACCTTTTGGACACTCAAAGGTTTGAGTGTTGCTGGACAATACTAGCTCTACCATGCAGGCTGCATGGTCGGGTAGGCCTGAACATTAACATGGTTACATTAGACATGGTAACATTATAACATGGTTGCATTAGACATGGTAACATTAACATGGTTACATTAGACATGGTAACATTATAACATGGTTGCATTAGACATGGTAACATTAACATGGTTACATTAGACATGGTAACATTATAACATGGTTGCATTAGACATGGTAACATTAACATGGTTGCATTAGACATGGTAACATTAACATGGTTGCATTAGACATGGTAACATTATAACATGGTTGCATTAGACATGGTAACATTATAACATGGTTGCATTAGACATGGTAACATTAACATGGTTGCATTAGACATGGTAACATTATAACATGGTTGCACTAGACATGGTAACATTAACATGGTAACATAATAACATGGTTGCATTAGACATGGTAACATTAACATGGTTACATTAGACATGGTAACATTATAACATGGTTGCATTAGACATGGTAACATTAACATGGTTACATTAGACATGGTAACATACGGTACATTAGACATGGTAAACATTTATGTTGGGGCTAATGGACTGTAAAGGGACCGTTCTTATTGGTTTGAGATGATTTTTGTTGTACCATACGTTGCTATGGGGTGCCCCATTTATTTTGATCTTCTTTTGGTTAATACAACACTTTGAATTTAACACTGTTCCAGTACTCTCATTTCTTTATAGCTGAACAGTTTGTTTATTATTATCAAGCTTGTTACAGAAATGGCAACCACGAAGGGACCTTAAAAAAAAAAAAAAAAAAACAGTAACAGTGTAAAATATTCTCTGTGTTGTTAAGAGCTTTTGTTTTGTTAGTTTGGGGTTGCTATACCATGGCTACACCTATGCATTCTCCTACTCCAGGGAGTATTGTCGAAGAAGAGGTTGCCTCAGACCGAGAAGAGGTTGCCTCAGACCAGGGAGAGGGAGAACTTGCTGAAGCTCTCATGGACTTCACGGCTGGCCCTTTTGTGACAAGGAGAGAGCCTGTACAGGAGCTAGCTGAGTCTCTTAATGACTTATATGTGAATGATGACTGCTCTGGGGGTAGTGAGGAACAGCAACCTGAGGTCACTGTTATCCATTCTGGCGCATTATCTACCTCTGGGATGGGGGAAGCCGAAGTAGCTACTGACATTACACAGTTTCAGTCACGTTTGAGTGCTGTGGAAAGAGAGATCCAGGCTTTCCATATAAATACAACTAGACAAGATGACATGCTCAGGTATTACATTGACCGTAAATGTCAACGACTACAACAGACTTTTCAGAGCGATATTAATAACCTCCAACAGTCAATGGTGGAGTGTTTGAAAAGATGAGACAAACAGCTTAATACCCAACCACAAAACCCCATCAGGAGGACTAGCACTCCTGTACGGGATGATACACCGTCTGTTCACTTTTCTGTTTTCAACCCTAGGAGCGAGCCTGCTGAGTTCAGAGGGAGCTCGAGGAGAGAAATGGGAGCACCTGTTCACAGCTACAAACTGCCGGTGAAAGTCGAGTTTCCTTGCTTTGGTGGTCCAGAGGACGACACTGATCCGCTGTCATACATAGAGAAGTGTGAGGAGTTCCTGGCCCTTCATCAGCTGACCCATGAAGGTATTTTGGCAACCCTAAATACTGTGCTAAAGGACACCGCCAAAGATTGGTGGCGGGTGGAAAGGTCAAGGGTCAAGACATGGGCACAGTTTAAGTCATCATTTCTAAGGTCATTCCTCTCAGAAGACTATGAGGCGGAAGGAGAGAAAAGGCTTCGGGATCGGATTCAAGGCCAAAAGGAGAGTATTAGAGACTTTGCATTCCAATATAGGGCGTTGTGTATGCGTTGGAGGCCAGGTTACAGTGAAAAGGAGATAGTCAATCTAATTTTGCGCAACTGCAATCCCAAGTTAGCTAGTAGTGTTAGAGGAACCGCCCACACAGTTGATGAGCTGGTGAGAATCGGGACTCTCATTGAAGCTGACTGGGCTAGTCAGTCTTCCTATTGGGATAAAGTCAATGCTAATGCAAGTAGAGACAGAGAGTGGGGAAAGAAACCCAAACCGAGTAAGGATTCCCCCCAGCCAAAGGAGAGCTACAGGGGACTAGGACCAGGGTATGTGAGCACACTCATGCATGACTCCCCTAGTGGCTCCAGCATTCAAGGACTCCAGAGTAAGATTGTAGTTCCAATATTGGTTCGTGGAGTGAGGTGCAATGCATTGCTGGACACAGGGGCTACATACACCCTGCTGCAAGAGTCTCTCTGGACACACATAAAGAAACCTCAGGAATCCTTGACATCAAGTCCAGAGCAATCATTCCTCCTGGCAGACGGAAAAGTTCATCCTGCTTGGGGGCGGGCTAAACTTTGTTTTGAGTTGCATGATGACTTATGGCTGATGGATGCCTACGTTATGAGCAAAGAACACTTGGCCTTCCCAGTTGTGTTAGGCCTTGACTTCCTGTTTAAGACGGGAATCCAACTTGACTTTAAGTCGGGGACATATGGGATTAGGCATGGAGGGAAACTCCAGTTCCATCGCTTTCTTCAAGAGGAGGTAGGATGGGAGGGTCACTGGGATGAAAAGAGGAAGCCCTTGGTGGGGCTGTACTTAGCAGCAACCCCTGTAGCCCAGCAAGAAGTCAATCTCCAAGTACTTGTCAGCAAGGCTGACGTGGATCAGTCCACCAAGGAAGCCCTACATCACCTTCTACTCCAGTGGCCAAATGTCTGTTCAGAGCAGCTTGGGCAAACAGAGGTGGTGACACACACTATCCAAACGACAGATGAGCAGCCAATTCGAAAAAAGGCATATCGGGTCTCACCGAAGAAAAAGGCTGTGGTGGATAGGGAAGTGAAGTCCATGCTGGAAAAAGGCATTATCCAACCTTCCAAGTCTCCTTGGGCTGCGCCTATGGTAATCGTTAAGAAAAAGGATGGAGGCGATCGCCCCTGTGTGGACTATAGGGGTCTCAACTCCAAGACCCCTCTTGATGCCTACCCTATGCCAAACATTCATGAAATCTTGGAATCACTGAATGGTGCAAAGGTGTTCAGCACCTTAGACCTCAAAAGTGGCTACTGGCAGGTGAGGATGGATCCAGCCAGTAGGCAGAAAACTGCCTTTGTGACCCATGCCGGACTCTTTGAATTTAGAGTCATGCCTTTTGGCTTGAAGAATGCTGCTGCTACGTTTCAGCGCTTAATGGAAGTGGTGCTAGCCGATCTTAAGGGAGTCACGTGCTTTGTTTACATAGATGACATTATAGTCTATTCAAAATCTGAAGCACAGCACCTTCAGGATCTGGCTGATGTTTTTCTCCGCCTGCAGAAGGCAAACCTCATCTTGAACCTCAAGAAGTGCAACTTAATGCAACACCGCTTGCAGTTCCTTGGACACATTGTGACTACCGAGGGAATTGTCACAGACAACCAAAAGGTTGAGGCAGTCCAGGCCTTTCCTACTCCCAGGACACTTCCGGAGGTCGCACGTTTTCTGGGAATGGTGGGCTGGTACCATAGGTTCATTCCTAGGTTTGCAGAACGGTCTGCAGCCCTTAATGCCCTGAAAAAGAAAGATGTAAAATGGCAATGGACACCAGAGTGCCAAGGCGCATTCGAGGACCTCAAGGCAGCACTCCAGTCAGCTCCTATCTTGCAACAGCCAGACTACAGCCTGCCATTCACACTGCAGACCGATGCTAGTGGGATTGGCTTGGGAGCCGTACTGACCCAGCAGAGAGACGGACAGGACCATGTTCTTGCTTTTGCCTCAAGATTGTTGAAGCCAGCTGAAATCAACTATTCTGTCGCAGAGCGAGAATGTCTTGCTGTTGTATGGGCCGTGGAGAAGTGGCGGGCCTTGATCGAGGGTCAACGGTTTGAAGTAATTACCGACCACGCTGCCCTTGTTTGGGCTTTCAACAACCCCAAACCCACATCAAGGCTCATCAGGTGGACCATTCGGCTTCAGGATTTTGATTTCCAGGTGGTATACCGGAAGGGAAAATTGAACGTGGTACCTGATGCTTTGTCACGGGCATTCACAACCCCAGACTCCATCGCTGCGGCCTGTGTGACCAAGCAGAACAAAAGTGATTCTTCGGGATGTGATCTACCAACGGATTGGGCAGAGATTGCTGACGCCCAAGCTGCTGACGCAGAGTCCCAAGCGTTGATGGAGGAGATAGGAAAAGGAAATCCTAAAGCAAGTCGGATAGTCTATGTTATTGAAAATGGAATCCTGTTCAGACAAATACCTGGTCAAACTCTAGGCCACAAGTTACAGCTTTTCGTGCCTAGATCACTAAGGGAGTCCTTTCTGAAGTATTATCATGACAACCCGCTTAGTGGTCACATGGGAAGGCTGAAGACACTGTTGCGACTGCTGGAGGTAGCCTACTGGCCTCAAGTCAGGAATGATGTGTGGGCCTATACAAAGAACTCTCTCATATGCCAGCAGTACAAACCTGGGTGTCAGAAACCGGCGGGTTTCCTTCAGTCCACCACGGTCAGCGAACCAGGGGAGATGTTGGGGATTGACTTGATGGGTCCTTTCCCCAGAAGTAAGAAGGGGAATCAGTATCTTCTGGTTATAGTAGACTACTGTTCTAAGTGGGTGGAACACTTCCCTTTACGAGACTCCAAAACACCAAAGATAATACATATCCTCAGACAGGAGATCTTCCTTCGGTGGGGAACCCCAAAGTACCTCTTATCTGACAGGGGTCCACAGTTCACCAGCCATCTCTTAAAAGAACTCTGTCGCCAGTGGGGTGTAGTAAAAAAACTGACCACAAGCTACCACCCCCAAACTAACTTGACCGAGAGAGTCAACAGAAACCTGAAGACCATGGTGGCCTCTTACGTCAAAGATCAGCATCAGGATTGGGATCTGTGGTTGGGCGAGTTCCGCTTTGCCATCAACACCGCCTACCATGAGAGTACTAGGTTCACTCCCGCAGAGATTGCGCTGGGAAGAAAATTGAAAGGACCTCTGGAGCGACTTCTATATCAGCCTCCCAAGCCGGACCAAAAGGCCTACTCCATGTTAGAAAGGCACCAGCAAATCCTGCAACAAGTTCAGCAAAATGTGGCTCAGGCCCAGGAGCATCAAGCTCGAAGCTACAATAGAAGGAGGTCTCTTGTCACATACCAAGTAGGAGAGAAGGTATGGGTTAAGCTGCACCCACAGTCTGATGCCAAGGTCATGTTTATGGCAAAACTTGCTCCAAAGTGGAGAGGGCCAGCCACAGTTCTCAGACATTTAGGGTCAGTGAACTACAGAGTAGCCATGGATAGCAGTCCCACCACCCATGAAACCTTGCATGTTGAGAACATGAAGATGTTTTATGGCGGTGGTACTACGCTTGGTGGGGGGGATGTGTAACATGCGTTACTTTATGAAGAAGATGTCAATGTGTTGATAAATGAAGTGTGGGCCCAATATGTTAGGATATGCCAATGTCAGCATATTTGGGTCACTTTACCTTTAAGATTCCAGGTATGGGTGTGGTTAGGGGCGGTCCCAACCATCAGGGGGGCCATCTTGGATTGGAATCATGGCCTCATGGAGTTTTGTTTTGCTACTGCTATTGTGAGAGGAAGGAGGGATTTTGCCAGGCCTCCAAAAACATTCTTCAGTAACCAAGGACAGGTCAGCTGCAGTGGTGCTTCCCAGTGGATTACTATTTTTGCCTTTCCTTTTTCTAAGATGTGGATCAACCCAGGACTTATCACCTTTTGGACACTCAAAGGTTTGAGTGTTGCTGGACAATACTAGCTCTACCATGCAGGCTGCATGGTCGGGTAGGCCTGAACATTAACATGGTTACATTAGACATGGTAACATTATAACATGGTTGCATTAGACATGGTAACATTAACATGGTTACATTAGACATGGTAACATTATAACATGGTTGCATTAGACATGGTAACATTAACATGGTTACATTAGGCATGGTAACATTATAACATGGTTGCATTAGACATGGTAACATTATAACATGGTTGCATTAGACATGGTAACATTAACATGGTTGCATTAGACATGGTAACATTATAACATGGTTGCATTAGACATGGTAACATTATAACATGGTTGCATTAGACATGGTAACATTAACATGGTTGCATTAGACATGGTAACATTATAACATGGTTGCACTAGACATGGTAACATTAACATGGTTACATTAGACATGGTAACATAATAACATGGTTGCATTAGACATGGTAACATTAACATGGTTACATTAGACATGGTAACATTATAACATGGTTGCATTAGACATGGTAACATTAACATGGTTACATTAGACATGGTAACATACGGTACATTAGACATGGTAAACATTTATGTTGGGGCTAATGGACTATAAAGCTGACGGGACCGTTCTTATTGGTTTGAGATGATTTTTGTTGTACCATACGTTGCTATGGGGTGCCCCATTTATTTTGATCTTCTTTTGGTTAATACAACACTTTGAATTTAACACTGTTCCAGTACTCTCATTTCTTTATAGCTGAACAGTTTGTTTATTATTATCAAGCTTGTTACACAAGGACTACAGCCCCCTCAGCATCGACGGGGCACCGGTTGAGAGAGTGAACAGTTTCAAGTAGGAGGAGCCCACATATCCGAGGACTTGACATGGACCACACACATTGACAGTGTTGTGAAGAAGGCACGACAACGCCTCTACTTCCTCAGGCGCCTAAGGAAGTTCCAAGTCAGTCAGAAGATCCTTAGGAATAGGAACCTCTACTCATGTACAATAGAGAGCATCCTGACTGGCAACATCACCTCCTGGTTTGGGAATAGCACTGCACAAGACCGTAGCAGACTACAAAGAGTGACACGTTCAGCCGAACGCACAATTGGAGGGGGGCTTCCCACCCTCCAGAACATTTACAACAAGCGGTGCAGGGGGAAGGCTAAGAGAATTATTAAGGACTCGAGCCACCCGAACAACTGCCTCTTTGAACTGCTGCGGTCAGGCAAGCGATACCGGAGTCTTAAGGCGAGCACAGAAAGACTCAGAAGAAGCTTCTATCCCCAGGCCATCAGGCTGCTAAACGAACAATAAACAATATGCAACAACCATCAAATGCACACAGCACACACACGCACACTTAAACAAACAACACACTGCAGCACCCACTCTCCACACTTTAGATCACACAAACACACTTTATATTTATTGATAAAGGATTTGCACTACAACTCGTACACCTACTGTAAATTGTACCTAAATTGCACTTCATCCCATTTCTGCCTTGCACTATATAGTATTGTATATTAGTACACTGCATAGTATTGTGTATTGTATATTATATGGTAACTCAGTTACGTCTATTCTGCATCGAACATTGTACATATGTCTATACTGAACACTGTGACCTCATTTTTTTACTTCTAATTTACATACTATACTATGTTATTTTATTTCATACTTATCTTATCTTGTCTTGCACAGTCTCTGGAGCGTAACAGTAAGAAGCATTTTGTATAAAAGTATTCTGTACTTCTGTATGACAACTATTAAAGAAACTTGAAACTTGAAACTTAAATCACTCCAACTTAATATCAGTCACTTTACAGTCTTCTATTTCCTTGTCACGTGAGTCAGATTCCACACCACTTTCTTTAAATAATCCACATACCTTTAAAGAAAGGAAAGGTTTGGGATTGATTCACCTGAACATTAGAAGTCTCCTTCAGCACCAGAAGTTGGACCATCTTAGAATACTGGTAGCACAGGCTGATACACATATATTGGTCATATCTGAGTCCTGGTTGAAGAAATCTGATTCTGACTCCACAATAGATCTACATGATTTTAATGTGTTTAGAATTGATAGGGTAGGTATGGGTGGTGGGGTAGTTATTTATGTTAAATCTCGTTTTTCGGCTTCTGTTGTTAATGCTGTCACTATCCCAATGTGTTTTGAAGTACTTGTTTTAAAGGTTGAGTTGGGGATCAACTATTTTATTTATGTAATTGGTGTCTACAGACCCCCTTCTTTAGATAGATTAGCTGAGCTCCTTTTGCAATATATTGACTCTGAGGTGATTGTCATGGGTGATTTTAATATTGACTGGTTGAGTGGTGCTGCAAAGCACCTTAAAGAAATCAGTGGTAACCTCAGTCTTTCCCAGTTAGTTACTGAGCCCACCAGGCCAAACCTTAAAAATGACTCTAGGTCTACCCTTATTGATCTTATTTTTGTGAATAAATATGATAAGATCTCAGCGTGTGGGGTTTTTGTCTTAGGCATAAGTGACCATTGCCCCACAGCCTGTGTAAGAAGCAAGAGACTGCCAAAAACAAGATCTCACACAGTTTTAAGGAGGAATTTTTAATCTTTTAATCACCAATCATTTTTAGACAATCTTGTTTTTTTTAATACTTATTGTAACACTGAAATTGATGTTCAGTTAGCCCTAGACTCCTTTGTAAATACATTTAATTTATTAGTTGACAAACATGCTCCTTTAAAAAAAGTCTGCATTAAAGATAGAGTAATACCCTGGTTTTCTCAGGAATTGTCAACCCTAATTAAAGACAGAAATGCTGCATGGTCTCGGGCCAGGCGTTCTGGAGACCCTCAACATTGGCTTTCTTTTAGGCAAATTAGGAACAAATGTACTGCAGTAGTAAGAAAATCTAAAACTGATTACTATCTGGAGTTGGTTTCAAACTCATACTCTAATCCGGCAAAATTTTGGAGTGCTGTGAATGTGAACAAAATAAAATCATCAAATTCTTTACCCTCTCATATTAAAGTTGAAAACTGTGTGATCTCTGAGCAGAGTGCAATTTGTGTTGCCTTTAATAGGCATTTTGCAGAGGCTGGTAATTTATTTAATAGGAACTATAATGGACCTTGTCCTGTTAATTCTGATTGTTTGTACCCTGTGGGCGTCACTTCCCATTTCTCCTTTCAACCTTTTACACAGTCAGCTGTATTTGATGCTTTGCAATCAATCGATGCAAAGTGTTCTACAGGTGAGGAGAGTCTTTTTTTTATTAAGTTGGCTGCACCAGTTATCGCTGAACAGATGATTTATATTTTTAATCTCTCTATCTCATCAGTATAGATTTCCTCTAGTTTGGAAATCTGCACGGGTGATTCCTTTACATAAGGGAGGTGATAGGGATAACTTAGATAATTATCGTCCTATCTCCAGGCTGCGTGTACCACTTCCGCAACGGATTTGATTTCCGGGGTTGGCCTGATTGGCCACTAAGCCCACGTGACCCTACGCTGGCCCGCCCCCCTTACCCCGCTTACGCCTGAGAGTCACACACCTGCTAGCGGCAGCCAGAGAGCCTTGCTACTACTAGCCGAGTGATGAATGAAGCTCTATCTGTTTGATTGATTGATTGATTGATTGAAAACTTTATTAACAGATTGCAGAATGGGTACAATACAGTACAGCTCAATACACACAATTGTTAAGGGGATGCAGACCAGAGAAAGACTTTCGTCTTGTTTACATCAGGGTCCCCCATTTTCAATTCATCAGGACATATATGACATACATGACATACAGATAGTCAGTACTGCTACATCTATACATTTATGACATACCAGATTTGCAGATACAGTACTGTTTGTGATACAGAAGGAGTCAGGAAAAGGGAGTATATACATTTGACGTAGAAACTGTACATTGGAGGAGGTTGGGTGGGGGGGGTTGGGTACACTGGGATATTGACAACCATACTGGGTAATCTACATTGGAGGTGGTTGGGGGGGGGGGGCACACTGTATAAACAAGCAAAACTGTACATTGAGGGGGGGGGGGGGGAGGCACTGTACAAACAAACAAAATTGTACATTGGACTATTGACAAAACCATACTAGGTAAATGACTGTACATTGGAGGGGGTTGGGTTAGGATATTTACAGGGGCCAGTGTTGAATTGCAGTCTCCCGTAGGTGTCCCTTGAGAGAGGTTTTGAAAGTGGGTAGTGATAGGGCTGGGCGATATAACGATAACGATAAATATCGCGATATATTTTAATAATCGATATCAAATATCGAACTTAAAAAAAAATCGAAAAATCGTTTTATTTTTTTTACCTGCAACAGGGCAGTTTTAAAACCAGAGACAGTGGACAGACTTGTCTTTCTTGCCTGCAACTTAAAGTAATGGCTTTGCTTGTCCAAATGACAATACTGACCAAATTCAGATTTCTTTTTCTCTTGTCCATTTATTTTGTTTGCTTTCTAATTTAAAATACATTTTGAAACCGTCTGTACACAGTAGGCTATGTGTGCTAGCAGAGCTAGACTCCAGTCACGAGTCACGGTGCACATTTGGTTTGTCCACCAAAAAAGCGCCAAAAGATCGAAAATAAACTAGCAGAGCCAGAACTGTTCAACTCCTCTGGAGCCACAGCCAGCAGAGAAGCTGGTTTACTTTAGCTTTTAAACCAGCTGCAGCCTGAGAACTGGAGTGTGAGGGGATGTAACACTAAAGATGGCGGCAATGACAGAATTGCTGCAAAATAAACATACATCTGTTGTTAAAAAAAATAAAAAAAAAATAATTTTTTTTATACTTATAACAATTCGATAATTATCGATATCGAGAAATAAAATAAAATTATCATATCGTTATCGCGATATGATTTTTTTTCCATATCGCCCAGCCCTAGGTAGTGATCCACATTCCTTTACAGCTTTGGGTAGGGCGTTCCACATTGATGTGGCATAATTGCGAAACGTGTTTAGTCCCTTATTTGAGCCGAATCTGGGTTTAACATGATTTGTGGAGCTCCCTCTGGTGTTGTGATCGTGGTATTCACTGACCTTTGGGAAGTATTTTGACATGTACATGGGTACCTTGGTCGTGTAGTGTATCTTGTAGACCAGGCCCATTGCAAGTTGCTGTACTCTGTCGTCTACTCTAAGCCATCCTAGGTTGTCAAAGTGGGCAGGGGTGAGGTGGGTTCTAGGAGTAAGGTCAAGCAGTAGTCTGACCAGTTTGTTTTGAGATGTTTGTAATTTTGTTTTTAGCGCCTTTGAGGTGCTTTGGTACCATGAGGTGCAAGCATAGTCGTAGTACCCCTGAATGAGTGCTCCTGCCAGAGTCTTCAGGGTATTCTTGTTTACCAGAGAGGAGATCCGGTACAAGAATCGAGTTCGTTGGTTGACTTTTTTTATTACATTGGATGCCATTTTGTCACAGGAGAGATTAGCCTCTAGGATGGAACCCAGGTAGGTAATCTCATCTTTCCTTGTGACAATATTGTCACCCACTGTAACTGAGAAGCCGTCGGTCTTGCTGAGTTTGTTATTTGAACCGAAGAGAATGGACTCTGTTTTGTAATGATAGTTTGTTATCAGCGAGCCATATGCAGATTCTGCCTAGTTCCGAGCTGACAGCACCTAACAGCACTATTGCTCCGTGATCATAGTCATCCATCTCTAAAGCTAACCACTATTTGTAAAAGCCACAACCACTGTGACGTACATGGGTACCTCCAGGCTACCTTGCCTAGCTAAAGTCTTGGAAACACTAGTAAGCAAACAACTTAAATTTTACCTTTCAATTAACTCCATACTTAGTTCTCAACAATCTGGTTTTAGAGCCAAACATAGTACAACATCAGCCATCACTTTGGTTACAAATGACATTATTTCAGCATTAGATAAGAAGAAACATTGTGCTTCCCTCTTTGTTGATTTATCAAAAGCATTTGATACAGTTGATCACTACTTACTTCTAAAGAAACTATCTAACATTGGGTTGGATGTAGAGCTGCCGCGATAACCGCATTACCGCGGTATCGCTGTTGCATCACGCTCACCGCAGAGTTAGGCTCAATACCGCGTCACCGCTGTTTTTTATCATAATAATAAAGTTGGCTTGCGGCTCTGCAGATATACCCTACTCGGTTCCAAGCGACCCTATTGGTCCAGCCTGGCTCTGCGGCTCTGCAGATACCCCCTACTCGACGCGTCACACTTTGTAGCCTCTGAACGAAAACAGAACGCCGCGCCGCCATCTTTACTGCCTCGCTAAGGATGCATTTCATTCAGGATTTGTTTGCGACAGAACCAAGTGCAATAAACAAAAAATAATGGATTCACTGTGTATTCTGCCTTATTTATTGATGAAACAAAACCGACATCAACCCAATTTACCACCGAGCGGAGTTTAGTGTCACAACAAGATCGCTGATGTGTTAAGTTTGTTGTTGTTATTAGCCTAATACTACAGTCAGCCGATATAGAGAGGTAACGTTAAACCCGGGTTTGCCTGGTAGAATACACAATGAGAGGTAACGTTAGCGTTGGCAGAATAGACGCAACGAGAGTCTGGTTAATGTTGTTATTGATTGATTGATTGAAACTGTGTTAAACTCTGGCTTGCTGCAAGCCCTCGGACATCTATGCCCACGGAGCTTTCAGTGTACACAAGCGAGCGGCGGCGGCCCCGCCTGCATCCCCATTCCCCACACGGAGACAAACGGAGTAGTAGTACCTGGCTGCAGTGGAAAAGGAACGAAGTACCAGGTGCCTAAAGCGGGTCGAGTCGAGTAGGTACTATGCAGTGGAAAAGCGCCATTAGACTAGAGGCAGGCTATAAGAGTAGACTACTAAAAAAAAAAAAAAATGCATTCAAACTTTTTTTTTTTTTTTTTTTTTGTGCGCACTGTGCGGTAATTACCGCGGCGGTAGGAAATATTTCGCAAATTCGTGCGGTAAGGAAAATATCAATACCGCGGCAGCTCTAGTTGGATGATAATGCCTGTGTCTGGTTTCAGGATTATCTATCTTCTAGGCGGCAATGTGTGAAGTTAGGTCAAGCACAATCTGAATTATTGGCCATGACTAAAGGTGTGCCACAAGGTTCAGTTTTGGGTCCTGTCCTTTTTACAATTTATATTAATGATATTGTTTCTTCTTTGTATGGATGTCATGCCCATTTGTATGCTGATGACACAATTGTGTACTGTATTGCAGACTCTGTACAGTTGGCCATTGAGAAATTGCAACTTTCCTTTTATGCTCTACGGGATGCCCTTACTAGTCTTAAATGGGTTCTTAATGCTAGTAAGACAAAGTTTATGTTGTTTTCAAGAGCAAGGAATATTAACTTTGATGATGTGAGGATATCTATGTCAGTGGCTCTTGTATAGAGAGTCACTGAGTATAAATATCTTGGCCTGTGGCTTGACGAGAAATTAACATTTAAGTTCCATGTGGACAATCTTGCCTCTAAACTGCGACAGAAAATTGGTTTCCTGTACAGAAACCGATCCAATTTTCCTCTATTTCGTAGAAAAAGAATTGTTGAATCAGTCTTCTTATCAGTTTTGGACTATGGTCATGTAATTTATAGGCATGCTGTGGCATCAACTCTTAAACCTCTGGATTCTGCATATCACTCAGCTATCAGATTTATAACTGGTGACAGATATGATACTCACCATTGTTCTGAAGGTCCAGATTAACACATAAAGTCCACGTTTATTATTTTGTATACCTTATATATTGTTTATATATATAAGATATATATTTTCACGTCGTCTATTTACCTAACAGTATTTATCATTTGCTTATTTGTATATGTTCCATTCTTAACGCCGTAGGCGCGCGCGCATGCACCTGTAGACAGCGTGAGCGCATGCGCAAGGTTTTAGAACATGCCTGGGCAGAGTGTGTGAGAGAGAAGAAACGTTTGGTGCAGCAGTAAACCAGACGGCAAGCAACGTATCTTGATAGAAAGCTGTACAGCTAATTAGATACCACTATAATATTGTCGAGCCACCATTCGCAAAGTAGAGTGACTTGTTCGAGCGAAGTGAAGTAAATAGCCATCTCTGTAGATTTGCAGACGGGCAAATAAGGAAGTAATGTTGAGAGACTTCTAGCTGAACCCAGCTGCGTTCTGGATTCAACGACCTATTACGGACTACATGCGGGTTAGCCTTAGCATACAAGGGCTAACTAGCTAGCGACCATGCCAACGGGCGTTTGGAATATTAGCTATTAATCCTGCCATCGGGCGCTTGGAATACAGGAACCAGGTCCGTACGAGACCCCCCCCCCCTAACCAGGGACGACAGGATTATCCCACTTTGGTCTGCAGCTCTCTGGAGTATAGGAACTCCAGAGAATATCATCTCCATCCGCCATCTTGCTTCCCCCGTGCTGTTCACTCCTTCTCACTCCATTCAGAGCTCCGGTGGTCGGGTACTAGTAGTCCAGGACTATACTTACCTCTGACATTATTGCATTGACATTCTATTAGTAACAGGAGATCTGCGCTATATATAATATGTATGTTTGCTATTAACATTAAAGTGATTATTTAACTTTGTATCACTGTCCCCTCTCAGTTAATAGAGTGTCCGCCATTTTGTGTACATTTAATGTCTGGCTAATTAATGGTTTAACCTATCCTTTAAATACAGTCAGGGTCGTGTAGCCCTTTAGCTACAACCATTGTGTCCTGTATGATAGGGTGTGAGGATTCGCCTGTTCCCTGAACTTTTCCCTGTCTACTCTCCCTCACCAGCCCCCACCCTTGCGATGATTTACTCTCCTCTACTCTTCACCAGCCCCCACCCTTGGACTACCTTCACGCAGCTGTCATAGTTTATGATTAGCGCCCCAGAGGGCTTTATATACCTGGACCTCCCTTCCAGTCCTGGTCGGGTCGTTCTGTATCTGTGTTCACTCTGTGTTCATGGAGTTCTGTACGTTACCATCCTGTACGTTACCATCACCTGCCGCGTCTCTGGCGTGAGACGACGTGCCAGGCTGCCAGCCATCACCACCTGTCGCCGTTTGCCTGGAGTGGGACACCGTCTTCGCTCTCTAATTCTCTACGGGAGGTTTTCCAGTGTTCCCACTCCAGACGTCAAGCCGGCGCGTCATCGCTCCCTATTTTCCACGGGAGGATGGCATCTCTTCGCCCCGGTCCCCTGGGACCCCTTTGTTCTGCGTTGCCCGGCCCCCCCCGAGGAGGAGGAAGAGGATCCCCGTGCCTGGAGTGGGACACCGCCTTCGCTCTCTAATTCTCTACGGGAGGTTGCCAGTGTTCCCACTCCAGACGTCAAGCCGGCGCGTCATCGCTCCCTATTTCCACGGGAGGATGGCGCCTCTTCCCCCCGGCCTCCGCTGTCGGGCCCTTGTCTCAAGTCAAGTCAAGTCTCCCTGCCCGGCCCCCACAAGGAGGAGGAAGAGGATCTCCGTGCCTGGAGTGGGACACCGCCTTCGCTCTCTAATTCTCTACGGGAGGTTGCCAGTGTTCCCACTCCAGACGTCAAGCCGGCGCGTCATCGCTCCCTATTTCCACGGGAGGATGGCGCCTCTTCCCCCCGGCCTCCGCTGCCGGGCCCCTGCCTCAAGTCAAGTCAAGTCAAGTCTCCGTGCCCGGCCCCCCCGAGGAGGAGGATCTCCGTGCCTGGAGTGGGACACCGCCTTCGCTCTCTAATTCTCTACGGGAGGTTGCCAGTGTTCCCACTCCAGACGTCAAGCCGGCGCGTCATCGCTCCCTATTTCCACGGGAGGATGGCGCCTCTTCCCCCCGGCCTCCACTGTCGGGCCCCTGTCTCAAGTCAAGTCAAGTCTCCGTGCCCCCCCCCCCGAGGAGGAGGAAGAGGATCTCCGTGCCTGGAGTGGGACACCGCCTTCGCTCTCTAATTCTCTACGGGAGGTTGCCAGTGTTCCCACTCCAGACGTCAAGCCGGCGCGTCATCGCTCCCTATTTCCAAGGGAGGATGGCGCCTCTTCCCCCCGGCCTCCGCTGTCGGGCCCCTGTCTCCGTACCAGGCCTCCGCCGTCAGGCCCCTGTCCCCGTGACAGGCCTCCGCCGTCGGGCCCATCTCCGTGCCCGGCCCCCGCTGTCGGGCCCCTGTCTCCGTACCAGGCCTCCGCCGTCGGGCCCCTGTCCCCGTGACAGGCCTCCGCCGTCGGGCCCCTGCCTCCGTGCCCGGCCTCCGCTGTCGGGCCCCTGTCTCCGTGCCCGGCCCCCGCCGTCGGGCCCCTGTCCCCTTGCCAGGCCTCCGCCGTCGGAACCCTGTCCTCATCCCTGTAAGCAGCCCTGGCCCGTAGCCCTGGCCCTTAGCCTTTGTCCCTGACACTTAGCCCTGTCCCTTAGCCTGTTCGCCTCTTAAAGGCACAGTGCCGCATTTTCCTTATTTCCTTGACTCTAGTGTTTTGTGTTCTCCCCTGTTCCCCTCTCCAGTGCCCCTGGTCCTAGTCCTTGACATTTAGCCCTGGCCCTGTCCTTTAGCCCTAGTCCCTTAGCCTGTTCGCCTCTTAAAGGCACAGTGCCGCATTTTCCAGTTTTTCTTGACTCTAGTGTTTTGTGTTCTCCCCTGTTCCCCTCTCCAGTGCCCCTGGTCCTAGTCCTTGACATTTAGCCCTGGCCCTGTCCTTTAGCCCTAGTCCCTTAGCCTGTTCGCCTCTTAAAGGCACAGTGCCGCATTTTCCAGTTTTCCTTGACTCTAGTGTTTTGTGTTCTCCCCTGTTCCCCTCTCCAGTGCCCCTGGTCCTAGTCCTTGACATTTAGCCCTGGCCCTGTCCTTTAGCCCTAGTCCCTTAGCCTGCTCGCCTCTTAAAGGCACAGTGCCGCATTTTCCAGTTTTCCTTGACTCTAGTGTTTTGTGTTCTCCCCTGTTCCCCTCTCCAGTGCCCCTGGTCCTTGACATTTAGCCCTGGCCCTGTCCCTTAGCCCTAGTCCCTTAGCCTGTTCGCCTCTTAAAGGCACAGTGCCGCATTTTCCAGTTTTCCTTGACTCTAGTGTTTTTGTGTTCTCCCATAAAGGGACTGTGCCGCCTTTGTTCTATAATAAAGATTTGCCCTGTTTTGGCTTACTCTCATACCTGTCTTGTGTTGTGCGATTGGGGTCGGTTACAAACCATAACATAGGGTGGGTTGGCCTTCTCTTGCAGAAAGGCGCAACAAACACAGGTATTTATTTATTTATTTTGAAAGCCCTTATTGGTAAACAACCTGTTTATATCTCCTCACTGTTAGATTGGAATATTGGAACCTATTCAACTCGATCCAATGACTGGATGGTTCTTAGGGTTCCTCAAATTTGTTCTGAGCTAGGGAAGTCAGCCTTTTCCTTTGATGCCTCTAACTCATGGAATGTCCTTCAACTCACACTGAAATTGGAGGTTCTCCCTTCCCTTGGAATGTTTAAACGTATGATTTCAGACCATTGTGTGACTACCTGTAACTGTTTTAGTTGATATTTTTTTTTATTATTTTGAAAAGTTTTTTATTTTGGTTTTTAAATTTCTTTGAATATTGTTTTTATTATGTACTGTACAATCGTCGTTTCTGTAAATGAGGGAAACCTCAGATGCTTACGATTTTAAATAAAGGTTGAAATGAAATATATATACAGTAACAATTAGGGCTGACCTTCGAATTTTTTTTGGCAATCGAAGCTTCGGGGCCGAGCTTCGATTTTAATTCGAAGCTTCGAATTAAAATTTTTTTAATTAATTACATTTTTTTTTTTTTTTGTATCTTATGTTGTGGGACTTGTACAGCACTTTGGTAAACTTTGTTGTTTTTAAATGTGCTCTATAAATAAAGTGGATTGGATTAATGAATTAAGTAGCCCCTTTCGTGACTGTGACACAGCCAACACGGCTGTGTGATTTAATTCAAGGTGGATCGCTGTTGTCGTTTGAACAACTTCAGATTTCATGGGAACTACCAATCCCCCAAATCAAGAATGTTTAAGATGAATGAAGTAAGATTTTGATTATTTGAAATATGGCCTGTGTAGACTAAACTATGCACAGAATTATGTCAGTCTACAAGGTCCGGCAATGTAGACCTTGTAGACTCCACTTCAGACCAATTATCAGTGAATGTTCATGCATTTTTAAGAAGGGCTACTTCCAAAAAAAAAAAAAAGAACTCACCAAAACATCTCAGTAGCACCTTATCTAAATGTTCTATTTCATATATGGAGATTCATATTTATTTATGTATTGCATGCATTTCTACATTTTATTTCCTATTTTGTTTATTCATCGCAGTATCTTTCTTTCTTATGTGTGGAATTCTACAAGGCATTTACATTCACATTTACATTTAGTCATTTAGCTGACGCTTTTATCCAAAGCGACTTACAAGTTCTGTACGACAGGTCATCAGGAAGGATACAACTCTATCAGCTGAGTAACAATATTCATCAAAGTGTTGCGTGTTACAGTGTAGGTTAGTTTATTAGGACAAGTGCATGACAGTAAGGTTAGTTAGGGTTAGATTATTTTTATTTAATTTTTTTTATTTTATTTCAGATAATGGTTGAAGAAGTGCGTCTTTAGTCGACGGCGAAAGATTGGACGGGATAGTTCATTCCACCATTGTGGGGCAAGGACTGAGAATAGGCGTGTAGGTGGTGTATATGTGTTTGAGGATGATATCCTTCAAACAGGCAATAGTGATGATATAATTTGGGCAGTGCTGAGCTGAGTTACTTTCCTCCAGTGTATTTGTCCCCCGGCCCCACCCAATGGCCCCATGCACACACACACACTGAAGTAAAAAAAAAATTGAATTTTTATTTTATTTTTTTTTAACTTCGATTTTTTTTTAATGTTCGAAGCTTGTGCCATCGAAGTATTTAAGACAGCCCTAGTAACAATTCATATGTATATTGACCTCTCCTATTCTGTCCTGCCTGCTGCCTCATCAAGGACCGACACGGAATAAGGTGCTGGAGCAGTAGAGTGTGGTTTTATTCTGTCTGTACATAATTTGGAACACACAACCACAGCTTGTAAGGAGACATTTGTAGTGGGTCATCTCCATCAGCAAAGGATTCATGTGTGCTGACAGACTTATTGTCTAGTAATGGATGATGGATGATCGTATAGTGGAATTAGTTTTTACACAAAGTCTGATAGAAATACAAATAATAAAAATAAAAAACATTTACTTATAAAATACATGTAACTTAAAATAAGACAATACAGTAAACAACATTACAAAATAGCATAGTAACTTCTTCCCTCTAAAGCCAAATTTTCTATAACAAAAGGCAGAATGAACATCACTGCCGCCCTGCTGGAATAAATGCTGAATTGCATGTAGGCCTGAATAAGTATTTACTGTGCAAAATAATAACCAAAACCAGATAAACAATATTACACAGAAGACATACCTGTATATAATTTGGAACACACAACCACAGCTTGTAAGGTACAAGACAGCATTGGGTCATCTCCTGTTCAGACACAGCATTTTCCATGTTAGTGAGCTGTTATTTAACACAACAGCTAGCTTAGCATGCTAATCGTTTTTTAACCATGAACCAAGCAATTCCATGAAACAAAATATAAAAACGAGTGTTACTAGACAATAAATATGAAACACAAGTGCATATTTGGCCTTTGGCCACTAACAGGGTTTTTTATGAAGCACAGATCATGTTAATGTTAAAGTCTGAGCAGACAGAACACCATCTTACCATCAGCAAAGGATGTATGCTGAAGACCCACAATGCAACACAACAACTTCAAGATAAAATGCCTCACATACAAAACGAAATAAAATATAAATAGCCATGGCTGTGTCCCAAGTTTAACATAATTATTAAACTATAATAAAGTATTTGTTAACACTGTTACATATATATATATATATATATATATATATATATATATATATATATATATATATATATATATATATATATATATATATATATATATATATATATATATATATATATATATAAAAAGATAAGATAAGATATTCCTTTATTGATCCCCCTGGGGAAATGCAGGCATCATAGCAGCATGGGGAGGGGGAAGGGAGGTACAGGTAGTAAAAACAAGCCGTGTAAACAATATAACAAGTTAATATAATTAACTATCTAACTAACTGAAATATACAGTATTCACAGTATCACATAAGGTGCAGTATGCATTGTTATTGTCCTTTTTAGGTTCCTAGTAGTTGTATAGTTGGATGTCTGGCAGCAGTCCCTGCCCACTGTTGTGGAGCCTGATGACCGCTGATATAAAGGACTGGCCGAGGCGGTTGCCTATTCTTTATTCCCAGCGGAAGAGTGCTGCCGAGTGCTTCCGTGTTTTCCCTGATTGGCTGCGACACGCACCGCGGCAGTGCGGCAGCCGCAGAGCAGAGCGGCAGAGCTCTGCCGCGGAGCGGAGCGGCAGAGCTTGCGGCATTATGTAGCCGTAATCCCCAATGTTTTTCATTCGATGCTTAGCTCAACTGGTATGCTGCCGTGCTGTGGATCCTGCGGTCCGTTGGTGACAAGTTTGATTCCCTTCAATTTTTTTATAAATTTTTTTTAACGTGCATTCTTTCGCCGGTTAAGTTTAGGCATGTTAACTTTAAGCATTGTTTCGGAGTTGGTTATGGTTAAGGTTAGGCATTGTTTCGGAGTTGGTTAAGGTTAGAAGGGTTAAGTTTAGGCGCTGTTAACACTTTGGTTGCCTAAGGTTAAATTAATGATATACCATAGATTGCCAGCGCTATTTGTCTATGGAGAAAGTCCCCTTCTTTGCAGGGCTATAACTTTTGAAATTCTATTGCTACATTGCCATTATTAGGGCCGATTCAAAGTCCTATATGTATTGTTCATTGTGTAGCAACGTTAAACTTTTTCATTCACATATTCATAGTAAAGTATGGTCTAATGTATAAGTATGTTTTCATCTCTTTCTGCAGCTTTCTCCAGAACGTGATATATAGCCCCAAATGCATTATATTGATGATGAAATACAGTTTGATGGCAATCAGCGCGATATAAAAAATTCCAACTAGACGTACTTCTAGAAGTTACTACACGTCATCTGATGTTGACCGGATGGGCGAGGGGGCGTTTATAATTCCGTGGGCAGCGTTATACCAATCATCTAATGTGGGTCAAATGTTGATAATATCAGTTATTATCGAAGAAGGTAACGTTACACGCTGAAACTCACCCCAGTCTCCGCGCGCCGTTGGGCGATCATCGTCGAGTAGAAATTTTATCATTATGGGATATATTTTTACCCGGTCCATCTCCAGCTTGTATAATGGTATATACGTCCAAATCATGTTGTTTATCGAGTTATTGGCAATCGATCACCGTGTAGCGTGACGAGCCAGAGTCACATGAACCATAGCGAGCGCCCGGAAGTACTACGGTCGTCATGACAACCTCTATTCAACATCCTGTTTTGGCGATTGCGCCGATCGGCCACCAGATGGCGCTCCTGAACCGCCAGAGAGCTCAGTGGGTCCTGCTGGTGGATCTCAGGCCAGCGGAGGGACATTATGAATCCGATCGCAGATTTTTGAAATATTGATATAAGGACGCTGTACAGCGTCCCCCGGCAACTTTAGCATGGCCAGCAAAGACGTGAAAAGACGTGTCCCGGCACTCAAAGTGTTAAGGAGCTGGTTAACGTTAGAATTTGTCTTAGAGAATGGCAATATTCTTTCGGAGTTGGTTATGGTTAAGGTTAGGCATTGTTTCGGAGTTGGTTAAGGTTAGAAGGGTTAAGTTTAGGCGCTGTTAAGGAGCTGGTTAACGTTAGAGTTTGTCTTAGAGAATGGCAATATTCTTTCGGAGTTGGTTATGGTTAAGGTTAAGGTTAGGCATTGTTTCGGAGTTGGTTAAGGTTAGAAGGGTTAAGTTTAGGCGCTGTTAAGGAGCTGGTTATGGTTAGAGTTTGTCTTAGAGAATGGCAATAGACAGCCTATTTCCGCACTGCCGCTCTCTCGCGCTGCCGCGGTCACATGGGCGTCGCAGCCAATCAGGGAAAACGCGGAAGCACGCAACGCACTCTTCCGCTGGGAATAAGCTACACGCGAGACGGTTAGTTGAGTGTCGGGGGGGTATGAGTCTGTGACTGAACGTGTTTCTCATCTTGACTAGCTCGTCGTAGAGGGGGTGGGAGGGATTCTCCAGGATAGCAGCCAGCTTCCTTCTCATCCCCCTCTCTGCCATCACCTCTAGCAGGGACGTGCACAGGACTTTAGAGGGGCAGGTGCTCAAAGGCTGAAAAGGGCACTATACCTGTATGTGTTTTTACAGAGCGCGCACAGCGCGCAAGCCCGATTTTTAAGGGCCCTTTTCGGGTGGGGGCCCCCTTTTTATGCTTTTTGGGGGGTTTTGGTCATCAAATATTGAATATTGAACTATAATAATCAGTGCAGGAGCTCACTTATCCTTGAAAGACACTTTTATCACTGACTTAAAAGGCCCATACATCTCCATAAATGTTCAGGGGAGAGGGAATAAGTGCTTACCCTACAGACCCCAAGAAGTGCTGTATATTCTGTATTGTTTAAATGCATTTTTTATTCCAATCCCGATTTGTATTTGAGATTCCCAAATCCCATCGGACTTGACTTCTTCGTGTCCCTCAATGAGTGTAATACCAGCATTCAACTGTATGCGCCACAGCGGTTTCTATCATCATCATCATCACCACCCACGCTATGCATAAAATATAGGTCCGCGGAAAGGCACACTGAGGAGGCCGTGCAAACTGCAATGGAATATGGGGCATCTCTCTCTTTACCTAATATTTTGATTCTATCCTGACATTTTTCAGTTGGAAGGGCAGTCTATATGCGTAACGGCAAAAAAAAAAAAAAAAAAAAAACTTTTTTTATGAGGCTCAAAAAGGCAGGTGCTCAAGCACCCCTTTGGCTCTATGTGTGCACGTGCCTGACCTCTTGTCTGACCAGCTCGATCACACCACGGAGCTAGCCTTCCTCACCTGCTTGTTCAGTTTGTTGGTGTCCCTCGATTTGATGTACAGCATTATTGTACTATTATACAGAGTTATATGCAGGTGTATAAGTAGGTATATAGAAGGATTATAATGGTATATTCAGACAGATATGGATATATATATATAATATATATGCAGTAAATATAGATATATAAATGTATATATACGTTAACTTATACAGCACTATCATACAGAGTTAGACTATAGTTTGAGGTAGGTAGTTATGATTATTATGATTACTATGATTACAGTGTAGGGCAGCTGTAGACAGTGAAAGCTGCCTACAAGTCAAGTCAAGTCAAGTCAAGAGTTTTATTTGTCACGGCATACAAGTATACAATGAAATGCGGGTGGTCTTGCCCGCAACGATGTGCAAATAACCAACATTGTGCAATAAACAAGTAAGATTGTGCAATAAACAAGTAACATGTTAGGGCATATTGGAATATGTACATAAGTTATTTACAGAGCATGGAGGACATGCTAGGTCCTTTGGTAGTGTCTTTCTGTACATGCTAATTTATACAATCTCCGGTTATACTATACTATTTTTAAAGTGACCTTTCCTTAGTGGCCATAAGTGTGGGCGTGTGCAGCATGAGTGTGTGCTTGCTCATGTTAAAGTGGCTGCTAGTGTGTGAGCGTGTACAGTGTGTGTGTTGTGTGTGTGCTCATGTGTGCTTGTGTGTGGAGAGTTCAGTGTTCAGGGCTCTGATGGCCTGGGGGAAGAAGCTGAGCCGAAGTCTCTCTGTCCTAGTAGCTGGTGTTCACAGGCGTCTGCCTGACTTCAGCAGCATGAACAGGCTGTTGTTTGGGTGGTGTGGGTCTTTCATTATTCTGCAGGCTCTGGATTTGCACCTCTTGTTGTATAGAACCTGCAGGGGTGGTAGTGCAATACCCGTGGTACGCTCGGCTGAGCGCACCACTCTCTGTAGGGCCTTCTTGTCCTGTGTGAATGAATGAATGAATGAATGAATGAATGAATGAATGAATGAATGAATGAATGAAAACTTTATTTAACAGATTGCAGAATGGGTACAATACAGTATGGCTCAATACACACAATTGTTAAGGGGATGCAGACCTGAGAAAGACGTTTGTCTTGTTTCCATCAGGGTCCCCCATTTTCAATTCATATAGACATTTATGACATACACAACATACATGACATTTATGGCATAGGGACATAATAGGTATTTAGTACTGATACATTTGTGACATAAACGGTATTCAAATATACAGTACTGTTACCCCTAGATCCTGACAGAGTATATACATATGATGGGGAGGGGACTGTACATTAGGAGGGGGTGGGTGGGTGGGAGAGAGATATACATACGGCGGAGAGGGAATTATATACATGCGGTGGGGAGGAGACTGTCTATTAGGAGGTGGTGGGGGTTTTGGGCATTTACGGTGGCCAGTTTCGAATTGCAGCCTCGCGTAGGTGCTCTTTAAGAGCGGTTTTGAATGTGGGTAGGGATTCACATTCCTTTACAGCTTTGGGTAGGGCGTTCCACATTGATGTGGCATAATTGCGAAACGTATTTAGTCCCTTGTTTGAGCCGAATCTGGGTTTAACATGATTTGTTGAGCTTCCTCTGGTGTAGTGGTTGTGGTATTCACTGACCTTTGGGAAGTATTTTGACATGTACATGGGTACCTTAGTCGTATAGTGTATCTTGTAGACCAGGCCCATTGCAAGTTGCTGTACTCTGTCGTCTACTCTAAGCCATCCTAGGTTGTCAAAGTGGGCAGGGGTGAGGTGGGTTCTGGGGGTAAGGTCAAGTAGTAGTCTGACCAGTTTGTTTTGTGATGTTTGTAATTTTGTTTTAAGCGCCTTTGAGGTGCTTTGGTACCATGAGGTGCATGCATAGTCGTAGTACCCTTGAATGAGTGCTCCTGCCAGAGTCTTCAGGGTATTCTTGTTTACCAGAGAGGAGATCCGGTACAAGAATCTAGTTCGTTGGTTGACTTTTTTTATTACATTGGATGCTATTTTGTCACAGTGCCGTGCTGTGCTGTTTCCATACCAGGCAGTGATGTTTCCAGTCAAGATGCTCTCTACAGCTCCGGAGTAGAAGGACTGGAGTATCTTCCCAGATACTCTGAACTTCCTTAACTGTCTCAGGTGGTAGAGGCGTTGCTTCGCCTTTTTTACGACTGAGTCTATGTGTGTTGTTCATGTCAGATCCTCTGCGATGTGGACCCCCAGGTACTTAAAGCTGCTCACCCTGTCCACGGTAGCCCCGTTTATCCTCAGTGGTGTGTGTGTCTCCTGCTGTCCTCTCCTATAATCCACGATCAGCTCCTTGGTTTTACCAATGTTCAGGAGCAGGCTGTTGTCCTGGCACCAGCGTTCCAGTACCTCAACCTCCTCCCGGTAGGCCTTCTCGTCGTTGTCCGAGATCAGCCCCACCACCACTGTGTCGTCCGCAAACTTCACTATGGAGTTGGAGCTGAACTTGGCCACACAGTCATGTGTGTATAGTGAGTACAGCAGGGGGCTCAGAACACAGCCCTGGGGGGACCCGATGCTCAGGGTGATGGTGTTGGAGGTCTGACCCCCCACCCTGACCGCCTGGGGCCTTTCACTCAGAAAGTCCAGTATCCAGGCGCTCAGAGCGGAGCTCAGACCTAGCTCGATCAGCTTGTCCATCAGTCTGGTGGGGACTATGGTGTTGAACGCTGAGCTGTAGTCAATGAACAACAGTCTCACATAGCCCCCCTTCTGACGGTCCAGGTGAGAGAGGGTGCTGTGCAGTACTTGGGAGACCTAGGAAGAAGCTTGTGTTTCTGTGGCTGGTTTCTGAGCACAATATGTTTAGACTACCACATTGGTAAGAATCTAGCTTCAATCTTCTATTAAAACAATGTTGGTTAATTGAGAGGGTTCTGTTTATTGTATTTTTATTTATAATTTATTTAATTATTGTATCTGTATGTACCTTAAAGATGTGAGTTACATTTATTTAAAGTCTTATGTTTGTCTATATTTTTGTAATCTGTCACAGAGAAGTAAGCCTTGGGCCTCTACATAATACATTTGCCTGTTTGTGTTGCTTTTATTTTTTAGTATTATTATTATTATTTTAATCTCAATGTCTTTTTGTGATTAAATGGAAAATGTTAATAAAAAAATATATATAGAAGGAAAAAAATGTTGGTTACTGTTTATAGTGTGTGCCACCATGTTGACGTCAGAAAACTGCATCTCGGAAAAGTCGTAGTTGAGAGACCAGCCCTGAGTTTCCTACTTGGAACACAGACTTTGAGGGGCCATCCCATTGCATTTTTCCTAGTGGGAGGTTGGATTTTCACTACAGTAGTTCCCACTGGAATGCACCTCTAATACAGTCCCCCATTGTACAATTGTAACACCAGACCATACTGCATATAGGTTAAATTCTGACTCATTGTCAAACATCCAGTACATCCAATCATGAGTCATTAACACACAATATGCGCCGGAAACGAGTATACTCGTTATTGCCCGCCATGCGTTCAGCGCCAGAAACGAGTTTTTGGGATCGTTATTTCATTTATTCGCTATATCTATTCATAATTTATAGCTGCAACCTCTGGTATACCATTCAGAACCTGTCTGAGCTGGCAGATGGTCAACACCGCCCTCTACTGCCAGGCGGAGCTATTGCATCTCATTGAAAATGGGCTGTTGTGTTTTATGAACCGATCTGAGCCGGGCGGGCGGGGTTTAAATACTCAGGCGTGTAACGTTTGGGTCTTTTACTCTCTCCTAGGAGTAATAGTAGTGATGGACAGTAGTGATGGACAGGCTGACAGACGAGGTCCATGATAGTGAGAGCAGGGAGTAGGTGGAAGAGAACCTGGAGAAGTGGAGGCATGCACTGGAGAGAAGGGGGATGAGGGTGAGCAGAAGCAAGACCGAGTATATGTGTGTGAATGGGAAGGAAGACGGAGGGGTGGTGATGATGCAAGGAGTAGAGGTACCAAAAGTGGACGAGTTTAAGTACTTGGGGTCAACAGTCCAAAGTAATGGGGACTGTGGTAGGGAGGTGAAGAAGAGAGTGCAGGCCGGGTAGTGCGGGTGGAGAAGAATGACAGGGGTGATCTGCGATAGAAGGGTACCAGCAAGAGTAAAGGGAAAGGTCTACAGCAGGGGTCAGCAACCTTTTTGACATGAAGTGCCTGTTTGTAATATAGTTGTTGTAACTAGTGTGCCTCAACAATATTCCATGCATCGTAAAAAACATTTCTCATAATCAGGTATTTTTTATGATAATTTTTACATTATTACATCATTATTGTTATTGTTATTATTAACAATATTATTAAGATGGTTGTATCAACCCTAAATCTGAGTTGGGGCGGGGGTGCAATGCAGACAAACAGTTTTGCTTTACTGAGCTCCGTTATCTGGGGGCTGTAGTTGGTCACTTTAAGCTGCACACCGGAGCATCTTTTAATCCAGCCGTTTGCTGTTCTCTGATATTTTCTGACATTTCGTTGATGCGTCGCTCGACACTTCAAGCAGACTTGGGGATATCTTTTATCCTTGATTTGATTGTCTCTTTGTTTGGCAAGCCTTCAAACAAAACATCTGAGCTACAGAGAAAAGCCTCCTTGATATACTTGACTTTAAAAAAAAGAACCTGTGGGAGGATTTCAACAAGATAAATGCGACAACAGTGCAAAATATTTCACTATAATATTTCAAAGCAAAAAAAATATATATATATAATTTTGTTTTGTTTATGCTGCCCCCTGTGCCAATGAAAATGCCCCTGCGTGCCTAGGATTGCCTACCCCTGGTCTACAGCACGGTAGTGAGACCAGCTATGCCAGGGGTGGCCAACCAGTCAGAGACTAAGAGCCACAAAAATTACTGTGGTACCACAAAGAGCCACACCATCGTTTCTCAACCTTTTTTTTCAGTCACTGCACCCTTCATGTGTTTATAGGTCTCACCCTCTGGCCTCTGAAGTTGCTAATGTCTTTTTTATTTGGGCCTCACAGGGTTAAAAGTACCCTGTGAGACCCACGGTTGCAAAATTACAAAATCACTTTTAGCCATTTAAAAAAAGAATGTTTATTTAAAAAAATGTAAGCACATGTATAGTCAATTGGTCCTGTTGTTCAGCCTCACAATGCTATTTGATAGTAAATGTGTTTATATGTCCCACCCTCTGGCCTCTGAAGTTGCTAATGTCTTCTTAATTTGGGCCTCACAGGGTTAACCTCTTAAGCCCAAGATATACAGTAAAAGTGTATATTTTCAGCATTACATTTGTTTACCAATTATTTTAACTGTTATTAGTGAAATATAAGATTATAGAAATCTCAGGGCATTGAGTCGGAAACCGGCGCATATTGACAGCAGGAAGTGGCAGAGCCAAAAGTGAGTGTAGTCTTTTGAAGGAAGAGACTCAGGGCTTTTGAATTTTGAAAAACTACCCTACCCAACTCACACCAGCCCCTGTCAATCATCTGACTTCTGGATTAACTTTTTAATTTCTCTTATTTTTTGGGATTATCTCCCACAAACCTGAACATTATTGCCATAAAACAGAACGCAGTTAGTTTCTCTACCTTTCTGTGAACGTCTTGCAAAAAAACGGTGTTGCAATACGATGAAAAATGGTGGAGAAATTTACATTATAAAAAAGATAGCAGAATTCAGTACTGTATCTACAAAACCTTCTGTTTAATCATCTTCCCTTTATTCATTTGCTTAGATTTTTCAGGTCTGGTCAATTTTAGCATGGTGTTATTCACAGTCAAAGATAATTTTATTTTTTTTTTAAATAGAATTGATATTCTCCTTTGGTTCATTACAATTTATTTACTCAAGCCTAGTAACAAACACACTATTTCTAACACTGATCCATATATGTCCCTAGATTCAGATACCAAGAACATGCAAATGTTTATTCTACGTCCTTATGGAATGAGTGACACAAAAAAAAAAAGTAAAAAAAAAAAAAAAAAAAGAAAAAAATATATATATATATTATACCTTTTTTTTTTTTTTTTTTTTATGGAAGAGCCGCACATTGACGGGTAAAGAGCCGCATGCGCCTCGCGAGTCGCGGGTTGGCCACCCCTGAGCTATGCTGTATGGTCTAGAAACAGTGGCGCTGACCAACAAGCAGGTGGCGGATCTGGAGGTGGCAGAGATGAAGATTAAGGTTCTCTCTGGGAGTAACAAGGTTGGACAAAATCGAAAATGTCTACATCAGAGGAACGTCCCATGTTGAGCAGTTCGGGCAGAAAGTGATAGAAGCAAGACTGAGATGGTTTGGACATGTGCAGAGGAGCGAGGTGGGGTACATCGGGAGGAGGATGCTGGAGATGGAGCTGCCAGGAAAGAGGAGGAGGGGAAGGCCC
This sequence comes from Notolepis coatsorum, assembly GCF_963971535.1. Taxonomy (NCBI): domain Eukaryota; kingdom Metazoa; phylum Chordata; class Actinopteri; order Aulopiformes; family Paralepididae; genus Notolepis; species Notolepis coatsorum. The sequence continues at coordinate 67,331,988 of NC_140172.1, forward strand.
AAGAGGAGGTTTATGGACACAAGGAGGACATGCAGGCAGTGGGAGTGACGGAGGACGACGCAGATGACAGAAACAGATGGAAACGGATGATCCGCTGTGGCGACCCCTGACGGGAAAAGCCGAAAGAAAGAAAAGAAGACTCTCTCCTAGGAGTAAAAGCTCCTAGCGCCACCCTGAAGTATTTCACCCTCTCTATTCTTCCAGGTTGTCCTGATTGCTGATTGATGCCTGCTGTGTGTTTGACTCTCTTTATAATGGCCTTGTGTTTATTCTCTCATTTGTCAGTTCTTCATCTAACGTTACCGTGAGTAGCTGTCTACTTATTATTTAGTTTGTTTTTCTTTTGTATAATACCAGTATCGCTCTTGATGTTTCAAAAATAAAAGGAAACACTGTTTTTTGTGAGAAGAGCAACTACCGTCTCCGCACCTTTCTTCTGTACTGCATTTGGGTTCAACACACCTACCTGAGCCGTAACAAGGCGAGCCAGTTCTATACAACGATGGCATCAAACAGTAACTCCGCCCGCCCGTCATTGTGAAACGGTCGGTAGTGTGGTACAGACCTCCCCAAGCATTATTTGGAATTGCGATCAGATATTTGGATTATCTCTTTTGCATTACATCAGATACAAGGTAAGAACATTGGGCCTCATTCAACAATACTCTCTTATTATTTTTCTTATATTCTTGCTTACCTGTCTGTTAAGAGAACAATAAGAAAAGCCACCGCCACATTCATCAAGCCGTTCTTAAAGTCCAAATCTGTTCTTACCCAGGTTTTTTGAATGGTGAATCCCACTCATTCTAAATTGGATGCGCGTTCTCGCGCAAGTCATTTGCATACAGAGACCCGCCTCGCGGGCTCATTATAATACGAGAGCCGTGGGTCTGCATCGGATCCCCCGGCCGTATTCAAGCGCTGGAGCACTTTGTGATGGATCAAAATTAGATAGGAATCAAATGTATTGTCATCATACAGCACCTATAGCTATATAGTGGAATATACTGTATTAATATAGTAATATAATAGTAGTTGGCTAGTTGCGCGCTTCTGGCCACCTCCCGCAGTGCGCACATACACACGTACTGTATACAGTACGTGCAAAAGGAATCGTTCCAGCAAAGTACTGTAGGCTTTGTCAATACTGAACGACTGTGCGTTGTCAAGAGCCAATCGCTCTTGAGTGCCTTCTTCGGTGTCTATGAAGGCCTGCTTGTGTGTGTTTGTTTGTTTGGGGGGGGGGGGGGGGGGGGATTTTATATTTTATCTTGATATAATGTAATTTTGCTTCCTGGTGAATGCCACATGCAAGCCCCTTGAGGGTTTTTAGGCAATTCTCCTACACATCCCTTGTGGATTATATTGTATTATATATGTAATTGTTTTTATATGTGTAAATAAACAAACAAACAAACAAACAATGACTGGCAGTGCGCATAGTACAGTGCATGCTCCAAGTCAAACTGGATGACACATCTCTCTCAAATCCATTCTGAGAACGGAACGCAGTGCCCGCGACGCAGGTCTTGATTGATTGATTGAAAATTGTATTAACAGATTGCAGAATGGGTACAATACAGTACAGCTCAATACACACAATTGTTAAGGGGATGGAGACCAGAGAAAGACTTTCGTCTTGTTTACATCAGGGTCCCCCATTTTCAATTCATCATAACATATATGACATACATGACATACAGATAGACAGTACTGCTACATCTATACATTTATGACATACCAGGGCCCTATTCCCCGTACCTGGTTCAACTAAGTCGATCAAAAGTCCCATTATCCAGATTCAATTAACTTGATGTTTGAATCCGCGCTTTTCCTGTTCCTCGAAGGTGGATTCAGTCTCGTTCATTTGAACCAGACTTGAGACTCAGGATAATTGCGCGCGGCCGCCTCAGCTGAAAAGACAGCAGGTGTCGATCGCAGAAATCCTGATTTTCTAACGGCATTGATTGATTGATTGATTTAAAACTTTATTAACAGATTACAGAATGGGTACAATACAGTACGGCTCAATAGCCTCGCCGACAAGTTAAATGCATATCTATAGGTTCATTTTAAGTCCCTCATTACCCCAATAAATCAGATTATATTTCTTTAAATGTGCCTGCTGGCACTAGGCTTAATGGAATGAATAATCAAATGAGATCTTGCTAGAGAAAATAATTTGTTCAACTCTTTCAGAATAAGGATAAAAACAAGCCCAAATAGTATATCTAATTGATACGAATTATATTATGAGGATATCGGTAGGCCTACTGTATGTGCTTATGTATTATGTACTATATAAATATTATACATGGTTCCCAAAGAGAGGCTTGGAGGGAGGCTTGCAGTTACACTATTAATCAGGTTTTAATCTGTTCATCCATACATGCATTGAATTGATTAACCTTCAGTTTATACCAGTGACACCCAGACCAGGCTGCAGAAACAAATTAGTGGGGGGGCATAAAATGTTCTCGGGGGGGCACAATGGTTTTTCAACACAGGTTCCCTTTTATACGTTTCAGCTGGGACAACGGCGCTGTGGCTTGCTTGGCGTTGCCCACGGTGCTGAACTAAACAGCAGAGAGGCAATTGAAAAATCAAATTTCTCTATCTTAAGAACATTCACTTATACAAAAACAGACTGAACGGATATATATAACAGACCTGCTGGGGCAGCGGACTGAGAGCAGGGGACACAGACAGGCTGGATAAGATGGTCAGGAAGGCCAGTAGCGTGGTTAGGGTGTAGCTGGACGCCCTAGCGAGGGTGGCGGAGAGGAGGAGCCTTACTAAGCTCCAGGCCATCAGGGAAAACCCCTCCCACCCACTATACACAGACTTGGCTGACAGGAGGAGCATGTTAGGCTCACACTACCTAAATGCAGCACTGAACGGCACAGGAAGTCCTTCATTCCGACAGCCATCAGACTTTATAAAACGCATCACTGTGCCTCACTGCATCACTGAGCACAGAGTGACAGTTACCATCTTCCTGGACTCTTACTTTTTAAACAGCACTGTGCAATATTACACCTATTGTAGACTTCAGTATATTTTTACTGTATTTATTTACTGTATCTTTTATTCTATTTTTATTGTATTTAATTTAATTCTATTCTTAGGCCATTTGTTTTGTTATTCTTATTCGTGACTTGTTCTGTCTAAATGTTTAATGTTGAGTGATTTGGAGTGTCAAATTTCCCTCAGGATAATACATTTCTACTCTATTCTATTCTATATCTTTGAAAAGTCTCCATTTATTCAACACGTCTGAATTCACTGACAAACTGAACTGAACTGACAAAAATAAAGTGCATAAAAAAGCAAACAAAATTCCTCCACAGGCTACTCACCATCGTTTGGGGACAGAGTGAAATCTTCTTAAAACACTGCCCCTCCACTCATTCCTGAACTTTTTTGTTAAGTCCTTCTCAAATGCCAACTGAATTAAATTGGCCTTGCGTTGATGAAGCATACTAAGGCGATGTTCTGTAAAGATGTTCTTGAGGGCAGAAAACGAATTCTCACAGAGTGCTGTGCTAGCTTCAGTAGTGTTGTTGTTGACATCAGTGCCCACTAGGGCTGTCCCCGACTAAGCATTTGGATAGTCGACTTTGATTGAAAAAAAAAAAAAAAATCCAGGGTGGGCACAGCTGACTCAGTGGGCGGGCCAGGCCCCCCAATGCCCGCCCATGGCGCCGGGTCTGGTGACACCTCGTGTTCATCATCAGATAACAGTGCTTGAAATGCATTTTCTCAAATTCATTCATCAAAACGTCAAAGGCTCATTCAATTTATCAAGTCACATCACGTCATCAAATCCATCAAACAGCGCATCTCCTTTTTAAACCCAGTTACAATATCACAATAACGTGTGACACTGTCACAGTGACAGTGATACAATTAAACACTCCACAGATTCAGATTCCTCATAATTCATATCCACAATCCGCGCATAGATGCTTCAGCTTGAATGAAACACAATCCGGGCCCTCCGTTGAGCCAATACACAGCAAAGAATATGAAACTAATCAGAGCCAAATGCCCGATAGGTTTCATTCATTAAAAATATCCCTGCGGGATTCACATTTACAATGATCTGTTTAGTCCGTTATTAAAATAACTGTGTGTGTCGCGAGCACCGTATCCATATAAATATGACGTGCATAATAGGACAACGTAAATTCATAGGCTGAATATGATTTATTATCAGCGTTACTGCAGACCTATTATTTTACATTTCAAACGAAGCACAAAAACATAATTCAGAATGGTATAATGGGATCTAGACTGAGAAATATTTCAGGAAGGGAGCTGGCATTTCTTTGCGAGGGTGTGGCCATGCAGGTTATCCAGCTAACTGAACTAAACCCTGCCCTCGACCAGGTTCAAACTTTCTGATCTGTTACCATGGCGATTTAGAAAATCCGACGTCGGGGAACGGAAATGTCTGGCTTAAGTCAAGCTATGCTGAAAATTATCCGGCTAACTCAGTTAGCCAGGTACGGGGAACGGGGGCCAAGATCTACAAATACAGTACTGTTTGTGATACATACATTGTACTGTACATTGGAGGTGGCTGGGTGGGTGGGTGGGGTGGGGGTGGATAGGCGGGTGGGGGTAACTGTACATTGGATTATCGACTAAACCTACTTGGTCCAAGAAGAGGGTCTTGTGTATTACTGGGTTTAAGTCAGTTGTTTATTTATTTATGTTTTACTGTTTGCATACGAGGTGGTCCGCAAATGTTCTTGATAACAATCTAGTGAAGGATTCTTAATAGGACTAGTTGTTAAAGATCCCTAAATATTCAGCACAACAATTGAATGAGGTTGGAGTGAGGTGGAATTTGGCAATGATCACGTGGTGCCACCAGTACGACACATCTTCAGTTGTGTTCCCCGACCTCATTGGGTGTTTCGGCCATTTATCACAATACACCCTCTGCCGAGGTTGGCCCACCACAGGCTGATCAGGCCTGGGTGTGTGTCGCACGGTGGCACCACGTGTTCATTTAGCAGCCCATGATGCGTCTCTACGTTTAGAATAGAATAGAATCTTTATTGTCATTGTTGGTACAACAAAATTTAGTTTGGAACATCACCACTGGCATACAAACATAAAATATAGCATGTGCAAAATAATAATGTCAATAATAATAATAATAATAATAATAATAATAATAATAATAATAATAATATAATAATAATAATATAGTATCGATGTCCCAATGTCCTCAATAATAATAATATACCATCAATGTCCCAAGTGCAATAGTGCTAGTGCAAATAAATAAATATTACAGTGAAAGTCCAGTGAGTTAATGGATGGAGGGGGGGGGGCGTTGACTTGCAATGGATGAAATAGTGTATAGTGCAGCAATGCAAGTCCGGTTCACAGTTATTGTTGTAATGGAGTTGTAAGTGGGAGTTATGTCACCGGGGGTTGGGGACGGGTGGTGCGAGGGGGAGGCAAGTTGATGTTGATTGTTGAGCAGCCTGACAGCCCGTGGATAGAGGCTGTTGGTCAGTCTGCTAGTTCCGGACTGGATGGATCTATACCTTCGACCAGAGGGCAGCAGTTGAAAAAGATGGTGTGCTGGGTGGTACTGGTCTTGCAAGATGTTATTCACACGACGTAGGCAGCGGGAGGTGAAGACTGTGGAGATATCTGGGAGGCTAGCTCCAGTGATCCTCCTTGCAGCCTTTGTTGACAGAATTGGCTATAGGGCGACAATAATATAGACATGAGGCATGGTTTCTACCTTTAGCCCTTAATCAGCGTGGTTTATTATGTACAATGATTCATAGCACCATAGATATATATAGAACACTAGATAGCTTGTCCACGCTGCCGGCCAATGGAGAGCGACGTCACTGAACCGCCGCCATCTTGGGAGGGTCAGCCTGGAGTGAGAGTGAGTGAGCTGCACAGACAAAAATACTCATAACTCGCTGAAATATTGACGGATTTACAAACGGTTTGGTTTATTACAAGCATTATTAACGTGGCTATGATTCAAGCGGTTTGTAAAAAAAAACATCTTTAAATTTTTTTTTTATAAGTATGCAGTATCATAACTACATCTTTGATGTTTATAGCAAACCAACCCGTTTGTAAATCTGTCAATATTTTTGCGAGTTATGAGTATTTTTGTCTGTGCAGCTCACTCACTCTCACTCAAGGCTGACCCTCCCAAGATGGCGGCGGTTCAGTGACGCTGGTGACTCCGCCTTAAGCTATCTAGTGTTCTATATATATCTATGCATAGCACAGCAGCACATAGAGATCTCCTCTCCGTGAGAGGCAGATGTGAGAAGAAGTAGAGGAGGAGGAGACAACTCTATTTATACTCGCCACCTGGTGGCATCATGAATGGCTCCGCCTATAGCGCCCTTCAGTGGACACAGATATACATAGTCAGTGGAAGCAGTTGAGTACAGTTAGACAGTTAATTGCAACCCTACATATAACCTCTAACTTTAACACTCCCACTTAGGGTTGTTTTAACACACTGTATGACTTCTTCAAAAAATGTACAAAGAAAATAACACAGTTTAGAACATCAAAAAGAATATGGCAGTCAATATTTACACACCAAACATGACCTCTGCAAATCTTTTCAGTTTCAGTTTGGAAGCAGGCTTCGTCATAGCGTCTGCTACCATGTCGTCTGTTGGACAATAAACCAGTGTCATCCTTTCTTCTCTGATGACAGATCTGATGAAATGGTACTTTATATCCACATGCTTATACCTCTGTCGGCACACAGGGTTTCTTGCAATGGCAATGGTTCCCTGGTTGTCCTCATAAACAACAGTCTTCTTATATACATCAGGTAGGTATCCATCCCTTCGAGCAGTTGTTCTAGATCAGGGGTCTCAAACTCGCGGCCCGCGGGCCAATTGCGGCCCGCTGGATGATATTTTGCGGCCCCATACTTGACATCAAAGTTTAGTGTTAGTGCGGCCCGCGCGCAACTTGTTGCCGAGTCGTTGCGCGAGTTGGGCGTTTTATTTATTTTATCACTTGTAGGCTACCATAGCGCAGGCTCATGGCAGCAACGTTAGTGGTTGAAACGTGATTCCGGAGTGATACCAAGTAGAAGGAAATATATCCTGTCATCAGTGCGTATAGCAGGTATCCTCGAAATTCTCTGCTATCTCCTCTGCACTGCTCCAACCGTCTGTGTCTGTCTACTGCTTTGGTCCAATCATATTCAGCGTCCCGTCAGCATCCCCCCCCCCACCCACAGTCTGCGAATCAGAGGCAGAGTAGGGCGGGTCTTCACGGAATGCGTGTTGTCTTTCAACGGGTCGGGGTCAGAGCGAGAGTTGACAGCGCATCGACAGGTCTCAAAAATATGGCATGTTCAAAGATGGCCAGTAAAATAAAAGTCAACAGTGAAAATCGCTGCAATTCAAAGGTGAATGGACTGAAAAATATGCGTTCATCCTCCCTCCAACCAGCACAATGTGCCAAGAAACGGTAGCTCTTGTGAAGAGTGGCAATTTGAAACGCAATTTGAAACGCCAATACGAAACAAAACACAGTTATTTTGATGCAACCTTTCAGCACTAAGAACCACAAAAATAAATGGAATGAAATCATCATATCAAGCTGCAAGCAGAACTATTGTTAAAGTTATGTCACAACGATAAAAAGCAACCAAGTGTCACTGCTCACTCAGTGGCATGGGTGTTGGCTAAACACAAGAAGCCATTCTCTGACGCATAAATAATAAAATAATGTATGACTGAAGTGATGGAGACCATGTTTGAAGGCAAACAAAAGCAAATCCTCCTCAGATAGCACAGCAACCAGAATAACTGAAATACTGGCTGTGATAGAATAAAAAAAATGCACAGTGCATTTCCATAGCTGTGGATGAGTCCACTGACACCACTGAGAATGCTCAGTTGCTGGTGTTTTTGAGGTTTTATGATGAGGCAAAGGGGTAGTTTGTTGATGTATTAATACATTTTTGGAATACTTGAAACCCTTTTTTTGTGGAATATTTGATGCGGCCCAGCCTCACCCAGACTCTACCTCCAGCGGCCCCCAGGGAAATTGAGTTTGAGACCCCTGTTCTAGATAAATACACTCCTGTATTGTCATGGCCAGAGCCATGTATTGGGCTTCACAAGTTGACAGTGCCACTGTGTATTGGGCTTTGTTTTCCATGAAACCAGTGAGCTGTTTGTGTTCAAACTAACACAATATCCTGTGGTACTCCTTCTGTCTGTGATGTCAGCAGCCCAGTCTGCATCACTGTAGGCTTTAAGCCCTAAGCCCTCACTGCTCTTTCTGAAGCACAGCTGTTTACCTACTGTACCTTTGAGATAACGAAAAACATGTTTTACCGTAATCCAGTGCTCCTCTGTGGGATCAGCAAAATACTGTGACAACTTACTCACTACAAAACATAGGTCAGGGTGAGTACATGTTGTCAAATAGATGAGGCTACCCACAGCTTCCCTGTAACATTTTTAGATCTGTCAGTTTCTGAGCATCCTCCTGGTAATCCAGTTTTTGATCACATGGTGTTTCCCTTGTTCTATATTCCTGCATGTCAAAACGTTTCAGGATCTTTTCCACATATCTCTTCTGGGATACTGTTACACAATTGGCAGACTGTTCAAAGTCCATGCCTAGGAAATGCTTTAACCTGCCAAGGTCTTTCATTTTTAATCTGGTGGAGAACATACCTTTCACCTGATCTAGGTTTCTAGTGTTGTCTGCTGCGATGATCAAATCATCCACCCAAATGACGATTATCACTTTTCCTGACTCTTTTGACTCCCTTGAGTAAACACAGGGGTCTACTGGATTCTGTAGGAAGTGATCCTCAATGAGACATGTGTGAAGCATCTCGTTCCAATTTCGCCCAGACTGTTTCAGGCCGTAAATGGATTTTTCTAGCTTGCACACTAGCTTCTCTCCTTTCTTTTCGTAACCTTCCGGTTGTTCCATATATATCTCCCTATCTATGGGTGCGTGCAGATAGGCTGTCTTCACATCCATCTGATGTAAAATCAGGTTGTCCTCAGCTGCTTTCTGAACCACTACCCTTACACTGGTCAGATTGGCCGTGGGGGAGAATGTTTCCCCATAGTCTATCCCCTCCCTCTGACTGAAACCCTTAGCTACAAATCTCGCTTTGTACTTTTCGTGGCCTTCGATCCCTTCCTTGATTGAGTACACCCATTTCCCTCCCATTGTCTGTCTGCCCTCTGGCAACTTGGTGAGGGTAAAGGTGTGGTTGTCCTCTAAGAACCTCATCTCCTCATCCATCGCTCTCTCCCACTTACTCGACTCTGGGGACACTATGGCTTCTTTAAAGGACTGAGGCATGACACACACTACTCTGTAGCAGTAATCAATACTGGCGAGTGTACTGTCATCCTCGTCACTTCCTCTCCGGGCATAATCTTTCAGATATTTTGGGGGTTTGTGTTCCCGTGAGGGATACCTCCCACTGCTTGGGGCACGTGACGTCACCCTCGGGTGCTCCTCGTCATCGTCCTCTGGGGGTGGCTGGCTGTCTGCCTGCACGTCTGTGCTCAGTACACTAGGCTGTGGTGTCTCTGTTCCTCCATACCTTACCTTGGAGTCCAGCCATGGCTCCTCTGTCTGTGTCTCGATTTCGCACGTTGTCTTTGTGACAAATTTCACTAGTCTGTGCTTTTGCACCTTCCCTTTACCGGGATAGTAGACTAGGAGTGCGGGGCTCCCTTTGTCGTGTCCTACAAAGAGTCCTTTTTCACATCTGGACTCAAGCTTGCCTCTGTCCTGCTGGTAAGCATAGCACACTGATCAGAATTTGTGCATTCCGGCTAGATTACACCTTTTCCCTGTCATTGCCGTATATGGGGTGGTGCCCGTGTGTTTATTAAAACACCTGTTTCTGGTGTAAGCGGCTTCTTGTACCGCATAATGCCACAGGCTTTTGCCACAGGCCTCTCTGCTACCCCGTTCTGATGTGGGGAGTAGGGACATGACGTCTCGTGTCTGATCTTGTTCCTTCTCAACAGTGATTGGAACTCTCTGTTTGTAAACTCGGTCCCGTTGTCTGACCTCAAACATTTTATGTCCCCATAAGGGGCTATATCGGCAAGGAACTTCTCCGTGGCCTGGAGTGCGTCACTCTTTGCTTTAAGGAAATAAACAAACACTATGCCTGTACGGCCACATCTGTAAAGGACTGTACATAGTTGAAGCCACCTATGGACTCGTTCCTTACTGGACCGGCTAGGTCGGTGTTAACTACAGTAGCTCCAGTGGTCTCTTTACCTTCTCCGTGGGGCCCCTGTTCCTCATTTGAGTAAACTTCCCCTTTATGCAAACTTCACATTCTTTGTCAGGTCTATGCTTTTCACCTTTAATGTGCATACCGTCTGTCACTGCTTGCAGCTTCAGTAAATCCTCGTGATTACAATGACCCATGATTTCATGCCATGTCTGGATGTCATGACTAACAGTCACATTACATTTATCATTGTTATTACACTCCGTTTGTAGGTAATACATTCTCTTATACACGTCAATGTTAAACCGTGTACCGTCTTGTTCTACAAGAACATCTTTACCTTCACTGAAGAACACCTCGGCGCCGTTAGCAGTAGCAGACTTTACTGAGAATAGTTCTTGTGGGAACGAGGGTATATAGAGAGCGTCCTTCAACGTCACTGTACACCGATGCCCCTCACTGTCTATGAGGCACACCTGTGCGTCTCCTCTCCCTTGCGCCAACCCGTAGGTGCGCTTCCCGTCTGCGAGCTCCATGCTGTGTCCCTCCGGCTCGAAGGATTTGTCAAAGTTCTTGAAACTGTTCCTGTCGTTGATGATGTGGGACGACGCACCTGTGTCCACAATTAGTCCCTTCCTCGGGAACTGCGGGTGCTGTGTTGGCCGGGTGATGTACGTAGTCTGTCCTCTCGTCCTGCCGCTCTCCGGGCTGCATCTCGACTCGCCTCACGTCCACCGTTGCCGCCATCTCGTCTGTAGTCGTCATCTCGTCCACAGCCACCATCTTGACCATAGCCGCGATCTCGTCCATCGCCGCCATCTTGTCCGTAGCCGCGATCTCGTCCATCGCCGCCATCTTGTCCATAGGCGTCGCCTCGTCTATGGCCGCCATCTTGCCTATGTGCGTATCGAGCGATCTGGCCTCGTTTCTTTCGGCACTCTTTGTCTGTGTGCCCCGAGGATCTGCAGAAATGACACCAGACAGTCTAGGTGCAGTTATCTCTCCGATGCCCATTCTCTCCGCATCGCCAACACGTCAGCTCCGTCGTGGGCCTGGCCTTCTCCCTCGGCGTCGCTCGGGCCTTCAGCGCTATCCCCCCCGCCTCCGCGGCGGCTTGGTGGATATCTTCTGAGGCATCAAAGTTCCGCAGCTTGGCTTTGAACTGTCCCAATGTCATGTCCGTTGAACCATGGGTAACCAGTAGCGTGAACGGCTTATACGACTCCGGTAGTCCTCTCATCACCATCGCCATCATTAGCCCCTTGCTCGGTGCCTCTCCTGCACTCTTAAGCGCCGTGATGATCTGCTCAGCTCGGATGATGTATTCTGTCACCGTCTCTGTGTGCCCCTCAGAGCCGTTAACGTTATGTAGAGGGACACTACTCGGGGTCTTCCTCGTCCGATGTAATGCTCCCTCAACACTTCCAGGCTTTCTCGGCCTTTGTCCTTCGTGTCGCGGAATATTAGCCCCAAGCTTGTATCGTCGAGCAGCGGTGCCAACTCACAGTATGCGTCCGCATTAAGCTTGTCGTCTTGGGCTTGTGCCTCCGCCGTCAGGTCTCCTGTGGGGGCCGCCAAGATCACCGCCTTGAGTCCCATGCCGTGCATGCAGCATAGCATGCGCTCTTCCTAGGGCTCATATTCCTCCGCCTTTCCATGGAATGAGGGCCATTTGCTCCTTCCCTTGGTCGCCATCCTCCTTTTTGATGGTAGGCGTAGCTTTAGCTCCGTTTGCCTAGCGTCTAGCCATGCGGTGCTCCCGGTGATAACCTGGCCTACACTTATTATTTTGCCCCTGCGAGATCTGGGCCCATAACCTGTTGACAGAATTGGCTATGGGGCGACAATAATATAGACATGAGGCATGGTTTCTACCTTTAGCCCTTAATCAGCGTGGTTTATTATGTACAATGATTCATAGCACAGCAGCACATTGAGATCTCCTCTCCGTGAGAGGCAGATGTGAGAAGAAGTAGAGGAGGAGGAGACAACTCTATTTATACTCGCCACCTGGTGGCATCATGAATGGCTCCGCCTATAGCGCCCTCCAGTGGACACAGATATACATAGTCAGTGGAAGCAGTTGAGTACAGTTAGACAGTTAATTGCAACCCTACATATAACCTCTAACTTGAACAGCCTTGACCACTTTGTGGAGGGCCTCCTTTTCTGTCCTGGTGCAGCTGGAAAACCACACCAGTAGTCTGTACGTGAGCACACTCTCTACTGCGCAGTGGTAGAAGTTGGCCATCAGTCCCTGTGGGAGTTTAGCCCATTTAAGCTTCCGCAGATAGAAGAGGCGCTGCTGTGCTTTCCCCACAGCAGAGGTAATGTTGATCCCCCAGGACAGGTCATCAGACATTGTCACGCCCAAAACTTACATTTTGAAACCCTCTCCACCACCTCATTTCCAATGAGGAGTGGAGAGTGGCTGAGGTCACTCACCAGTCCTGCGGAAATCAATGATCATTTCCTTGGTCTTCGTGGGGTTGAGAGCAAGGTTATGACCATCGCACCACTCCACTAGTCGCTCAACCTCCCTCCTGTATGAGGTCTCATCATTTCCTTTGATGAGGCCAGGTACTGTTGTGTCCGCATAAAACAGAAGTTTGGGAACCACTGATTATCTCTAAATACGCGTTCTATGCTACGTATACAGTACTGCATATCTGTATGTCATGTCAAAAATGTCATGATATATATCTGTATGTTGTGTATGTCATAAATGTCATTATGAATTGAAAATGGGGGGACCCTGATGTAAACAAGAGGAAAGTCTTTCTCTGGTCTGCCTCCCCTTAACAATTGTGTGTATTGAGCTGTACTGTATTGTACCCATTCTGCAATCTGTTAATAAAATCTTCAATCAATCAATGGCCTGGGCGGCCAGAGCATAACTGTTCTAACAGCAATATATAATCCATTTCAGACAGAATGCACGCAATAAGTTATAATAATAATAATTATTATTATTGAAAAGTTCTGTATTTTTAAAGTCGTATTTGTGGGCAATTAACCAATGGTAGGCTTTTTTAATTTTATTATTTTGGGGTAAGAATTTCTTATTTCGGTAAGAGTGCTCTCGACCACTCTTATAATTTGTTCTTGCCTGAGAAAAAAGCAACAATAAGAAAACGTTGCTGAATCCCAGGTAAGAACAAAGTAAGAGGAAATGCTAGTTAAGAACGAAATCTTCATGCATGAGGCCCATTATATATAAATTTGGTCGTTTTTTTTTTATCTACTTTTTCTCCTTATTTTTCTATATTTCTCCCGTCCCCAATTTCGTATTGTCCAATTCTACCCTCCCCTATCTCGAACGCTGTTAGGCCATGCCTCCCACAAGCCGGCTGCAATGTGGACGAAGCCTTGCATCACGTCCCCTCCGGTACTCGAGGAGGCAGCCGTCGCATCTTTTCACCTGCACAGCGCGATCTCTCAGCGGCGAGGGTCTGCGTGGGAGGGACATGCCGCCCTCGTCGCTTCCTGATTCTACTGCGCAGGCGCACCAACCGACCTGTAGGACTCGCTGTCCACAACGTCCGATCCCCACCCACCAGCTTCCCACCCCTTAATACTGCCAATTATATTAGTATGAACGACCAGCCAAGCTGGTAGCAACGCTGAGAGCTGGGCTCGAACCCAGCATCCCCTTGCCCACTGCGCCACCTAGCCGGCCTATAAATTTGATCGTTGATCTGACATTTATTTCTACCCCGATCACAGCTATCTGTGTGGACCGTGTATGGCTGTTTACCTCTATTCAAAACGGTATAAAACGGAAATGTACGGATGAAAAAACTATCTGTCTCGGGCATGTTGACTAGAAGCAACTCACTGAGACTCGACAGCGTTATTAGACCCATAGATATAATATAAGATATATTTTAACTAAGCACTCGCAAATGTCACAGTCTAAAACTATATCCATTGAATAAAGACCTGGCGATGAATGGGGTATCAGCGCCCCCTGCTGCTGGCGGTCAATGTGTTAAGGATGACGGACTACAACGTATGATGTATATCATAATAATAATAATAATAATAATAATAATAATAATAATAATAATAATAATAATAATAATAATAATAATAATAATAATAATAATAATAATAATAATAATGGCTTGAATTTATATAGCGCCTTTCACATACCCAAGGCACTTTACAATAAAAGGGGGAGGGGAGAGGATAACAGTGACCTAAACTAAGAAACAAAATACAAAACAGAACAAAACAGAACAGAAGAAAAACAGAACAAAACTAAATAGAACAAAAGTTAAACAGAATGAATGGGATACTCAGGAGCATCTGAGACCATAGGCCTGGGCGAAGAGATAGGTCTTCAGCAGTTATTTTTTTAACTGGACAACAGAATTTGCATTGTGGATGTCCATGGGGAGAGAGTTCCAGAGGGTGGGGGCATTTATATGTCAGCAGGAGGATTTTGAAGGTGACACAAGATCATGCATGTTAGGGTACCTTGTGTGTACTGCACTTTGTGTATACTGTTTACCAGGCACCTGCACACATAGCCCAAGGGGTGCTTGAGCACCTGCCCTTTTGAGCCTCATAAAAAAGTGGCCTTTATAATTTTTTTTTTTTTACCGTTACGCATATAGACTGCCCTTCCAAATGAAAAAATATTAGGTAAAGAGAGAGAGATGCCCCATATTCCATTGCAGTTTGCATGGCCTCCTCAGCGTGCCTCTCCGCGGACCTATATATTTTATGCATAGCGTGTGGTGATGATGATATAAACCGATGTGGCGCATACAGTTGAATGCTGGTATTACACTAATTGAGGAACACGAAGAAGTCAAGTCCGATGGGATTTGGGAATCTCAAATACAAATCGGGATTGGAATAAAAAATGCATTTATATTAAACAATACAGAATATACAGCACTTCTTGGGGTCTGTAGGTAAACACTTATTCCCTCCCCCCTGAACATTTATGGAGATGTATGGGCCTTTTAAGTCAGTGATAAAAGTGTCTTTCAAGGATAAGTGAGCTCCTGCACTGATTATTATAGTTCAATGTTCAATATTTTATCACCAAAACCCCCCAAAAAGCATAAAAAGCCCCCCCCCCCCCCCCCCCCGCGCCCGAAAAGGCCCCTTAAAAATCGGGCTTGCACGCTGTGTGCGCTCCGTTAATACACATACAGGCAGTGTTAATCTTGTCAACTAAAATGGTGACGAAAGGTGTTTGTCAACGACGTTTTTTTTCATGACGACAACGAGACGTGACGTCACGTAATTGAAGACCATGTCACGCTAACAAGACTAAATAGTTTATTAAATATCGTTGACCACAACTGAGGACACAAAAATGTTATTTACAAAAACCAGGATGAAATTTCTCTTCATGTATGTTGTTGACTAAAACAAGACTAGACAAAATAATTATAACTTTTCTTAATGCCATCGTCCCGAGTCAGAGCAGTGTGACGGGGAGCTGTTATTAGCATTAGCTGAAGAGCTATTTGAAAAGCTAGTTTTAGCTTAACGTTACCTTGGTTAAAGTTGGGACTATTCATAATCCAGCTGCAGACCTGCAAGCAAAGTACAGCAAGTTGGCAAAGGAGTATTCCAAGGTAAATCACTTTTTCACCAGTAACGTAACGTTACATTGTTTGTATTTCCATCTAGCTCGCGTTAGCTAGTGGCTAAGATAGCTCATGCTAATGTGGCTAACTGATCAACCTCTCGCACACAATTACACAAATATCCACCTTCTGGATAGGAGGAAGTGTGCAACAACATATAATGTCCGTGTGGAACCAATGTGCCAACAACCTTTCCGTGGGTGAAGCATATAGTTGAGCATATATAACCTTTAATGATACTAATCTATACAATCACCTGTTGTTGAATAAATACCATTACTTTCTAGTTATTACTAAAAAACAGTATATATAAAACAGTAGCTGTAAAAAAGAAAAGAAAAAAAAAGTTTTATAATTTATATATATATATATTTTTTGTACATTAACTAAAAATAGACAAAAATGTCATCCGTTTTCGTCGACAAAATCTAGACTAAAACAAAAAAGACAATTTAGACAAAAACTGACTAAGTCTAAAATGCTCAGACATTTAGTTGACTAAAACTGACTGAACGAAAAATAAATGAAGATGACTAAATATGATAAACGAAAAAGGAGCACTTGACACATGACTAAGACTAAAACTAAAAGGAAAATAGCTGCCAAAATTAACACTGCACAGGTAAAGTGCCCTTTTCAGCCTTTGAGCACCTTCCCCTCTACAGTGCACGTCCCTGCCTGGTTACCTTTACTCATAGTATATATTCAGATACATTTTTTTTATCACCTATATTTATTGAGAGTAATGGGTAACACTTTATAATAACACTCAGTTATAAGACCTTTATAAGGTATTTGTAGATAATGAACTAATCATGAACAAACCATTTATATACATTCGTAAATTATTGTTAAATAATTTATAACTATATTTATATAACATTTACAAATTAGTTACATTATTTATAACTCATTATCAACATTGTTTGTACTTGATTTGTTCATCATTAAATAATGTTGTTTAATAGATGCTTTGAAAAATAGATATGAAAAAAACTACTATACTGTACCTCCAGTTCATGTTCATGTTCAACAAAGGATTTGTTAAGACATTCATAAAACATATATAAATCATTTGCAGATGCTATTGTGTGCCCTAATCTAAAGTGAAGCCTATTCATCATTAACAAATGACTAATAGTTTGTTTATTTGTGGACTTTCATGAATACACACAAAGAAATTACCAGACTTGTCTTTTCATGTTTAACAAATTATTTGTTAAGACATTCATAAAACATCTATAAATCATTTGCAGATGCTATTGTGTGTCCTAATCTAAAGTGAAGCCCATTCATCATTAACAAATTTCTAATACAGTTCATTATTTGTTGACTTTTTCATCACCTATAGCTTTTGTCAAGTGCAAAAGCTAATGGGGATCCTAAATAAATATAATATGCCAGTGTATGTAGAGGAAGTATCACGCGAGTGAGACTTGACTTCACGTTTGTTGCCGCCTGTTTGAATGGAAGCACGATATACATTAGCAGAGCCAAGTTATTCGTGCTGCCCCACGCTTTTAAGGTATGAGCAGGCTAAACACCTTTTGTGTTGTTAAATCTATTCCATCATTTCTGACCTACAACTCTTATATTTTGTGTAGACGTACTTGATGTGGTGGGCGCTAACGTTACATTTGAATTATGTGTTTGTTCCTAATGTGTGCTCAGTATATTGCGGTATGTGATGATGACACGAGGGTAATAATTATTTGTATTTTCAGGCTGTATCGGCGCCTATACAGCCTGAACAAATATATTATTATTACCCTCATGAGTTGTAGGTCGGAAATGATTAGATTTAAATAGATTTACCAACAAAAAAGGTGTTTAGCCTGCTCATACCTCTTCCAAATCGAATTACACGGCGGCGTACAGACAGCGCACTACCTATTCATATCCGCACTGTTCAGCCATTTTTTGGCGGAGGGACACCATTTCTTGTGACCATATTAGGAACACCGGCCCCCACACACACAGCAAATATCAATCCGCAGCTCTGACCGGAAGTCTATAAAAGCCTCCGTCGACCGCCGCTCGAGTTTTCTAGTAGTTTCCCCCAGCGCTGGCAGTTGCAGACAAAATTTCTCCGGGGAATTGCGCTCTACTATACATTTCTAAACGACTGTGTAAGTACTGTTTATACTAATCTGTTGGACTTCTTATAGCATTCGTTAACTTTTATGACCGTCTATAGTGTTTGTGAGATGTTTTTCCAGAGATTCTGGTCATATTTTCCATCAAAAAGCTTGTTTTGAAATGTACCGTGGGCGCATAACATTCTTCCCAGAGGAAAAGTTCCAGTCGTTGCGGTAGCATCAGCGCTAGCTGCGTGCTAACGCACGGCTAACGGCAACACAGTTGACGTATTTATTTCGCAAATGCAGTGTTTTCAAATAGCCACATTGATGTATTTCGTGTATTCATTAGTGGGTCATATTCCTATATGTAACATATCTCATTTTATGAACCTAGAATTGATGGGAATGTCTAGATGCTGGAACTAGCTCCCATGCTAGCGCTGATGCTGAGTTCCAGGAAGAGCATGCACAGTCATTCTCTACCCAGGAAAAATCCTTCTAGAAGGGAGATGTTCTAGAAGGAAGACAAGGCTCTATGAAGATAATGGGGTAAGTTTGAAGAAACATTTTAACATATCACATGAAAGTTTTATAATTACCATCACAATATGTAAAAAAAATATATAATTTTCATTAATTAGTTAATAACTTTTGAACAATAGATGCTATTTCTAATCTGTCAGCTGTTCTATATTGCCAACAAGATTGTCTACATTCCATTCATTATACATAAATCATTAGCAAGGAAAGTTAATTTAATTAATTTTTATCTTCCAAGTTTAATTTCAACAAGTTCAAGTGCAACTACATATGAACCATAATAATAAAAATTATGATGATAATCACACACTTATTTTATATCATTGGAAAGCCCTAGTTGTTAGCTTCAAAATGGCACCAAATATGAGGTACTTTGAAATACCCAGTAACTAATAATCTATCAAACCAATGCAATATCATGTTCAGGGATTTTCGGATTTTCGGATAGTCCTAGTAGAGTTAAGCGTGGGGCAGCACGAATCGAATTACACGGCGGCGTACAGACAGCGCACTACCTATTCATATCCGCACTGTTCAGCCATTTTTTGGCGGAGGGACACCATTTCTTGTGACCATATTAGGAACACCGGCCCCCACACACACAGCAAATATCAATCCGCAGCTCTGACCGGAAGTCTATAAAAGCCTCCGTCGACCGCCGCTCGAGTTTTCTAGTAGTTTCCCCCAGCGCTGGCAGTTGCAGACAAAATTTCTCCGGGGAATTGCGCTCTACTATACATTTCTAAACGACTGTGTAAGTACTGTTTATACTAATCTGTTGGACTTCTGTTATACTAATCTGTTGGACCACGCCCCGCGGCAGCCCCAGGAGCAAGCGCGCTACTGCTGGAGTTCGCTTCGCCTTTCACATCGCTGCCGTTGGCGAAAGCAGGATGAGAGGCGAGAGCGTAGATTTCGCTGTGTATCATTTAATCATTTAACATTTGAAAGACATACATTGTTGTCATACAGAAGTACAGAATACTTTTATCCAAAATGCTTCTTACTGTTACACTGTTAGAGACTGTGCAGTGCACAGCTTTAGTCTCACTCGAGTGAGGAAGACCGCTGGTTCTCCAACATACAGCGGTGTGCTCTTCAGAATGTACCGGGAGAAACGTTTACTGTACCCCGCAGACATAAGCGTCTCACAGGGCTGAGCTGTGCACGGCTTTAGTCTCACTCGAGTGAGGAAGACCGCTGGTTCTCCAACATACAGCGGTGTGCTCTTCAGAATGTACCGGGAGAAACGTTTACTGTACCCCGCAGACATAAGCGTCTCACAGGGCTGAGCTGTGCACGGCTTTAGTCTCACTCGAGTGAGGAAGACCGCTGGTTCTCCAATATACAGCGGTGTGCTCTTCAGAATGTACCGGGAGAAACGTTTACTGTACCCCGCAGACATAATAAGCATATAAGCAGTGCTTACTAACGTTATTAGTTACGTTATTTCTGACCGAATTAGTCATTCATTTGTCTGCTTTCGCCAACGGCAGCGATGTGAAAGGCGAAGCGAACTCCAGCAGTAGCGCGCTTGCTCCTGGGGCTGCCGCGGGGCGTGGCCGCGGCGGGTCACGTGCCTGTCGAAAGGCATACATTGTTGTCATACAGAAGTACAGAATACTTTTATCCAAAATGCTTCTTACTGTTACACTGTTAGAGACTGTGCAGTGCACGGCTTTAGTCTCACTCGAGTGAGGAAGACCGCTGGTTCTCCAACATACAGCGGTGTGCTCTTCAGAATGTACCGGGAGAAACGTTTACTGTACCCCGCAGACATAAGCGTCTCACAGGGCTGAGCTGTGCACGGCTTTAGTCTCACTCAAGTGAGGAAGACCGCTGGTTCTCCAACATACAGCGGTGTGCTCTTCAGAATGTACCGGGAGAAACGTTTACTGTACCCCGCAGACATAAGCGTCTCACAGGGCTGAGCTGTGCACGGCTTTAGTCTCACTCGAGTGAGGAAGACCGCTGGTTCTCCAACATACAGCGGTGTGCTCTTCAGAATGTACCGGGAGAAACGTTTACTGTACCCCGCAGACATAATAAGCATATAAGCAGTGCTTACTAACGTTATTAGTTACGTTATTTCTGACTGAATTAGTCATTTGTCTGCTTTCGCCAACGGCAGCGATGTGAAAGTTGAAGCGAACTCCAGCAGTAGCGCGCTTGCTCCTGGGGCTGCCGCAGGGCGTGGCCGCGGCGGGTCACGTGCCTGTTGGGGCCAAGCAGGCCTACCCCGGAAGTAGGAACGGTTGCGGAACAGCTACAGGCTACCTGGCCAGGGTACTCCTGGGTCCTAGTGCCCCCCAAGTTACACTATATGTTATGTTTGATTGATTGATTGAAAACTTTATTAACAGATTGCAGAATGGGTACAGTACAGCTCAATACATACAATTGTTAAGGGGATGCAGACCAGAGAAAGACTTTCGTCTTGTTTACATCAGGGTCCCCCATTTTCAATTCATCGTAACATATGACATACATGACATACAGATAGACAGTACTGCTACATTTATACATTCATGACATACCAGATTTGCAAATATAGTACTGTTTGTGATACAAAAAGAGTCCAGAAAAAAAAGTATATACATTTGATGTAGAAACTGTACATTGGATTGGGCAGGTGGGGGGGGGGGGGGTGGGGGGGACTGTACATTGGAGGTGGTTGGGTGGGTGGGGGGGTGGGGGGGGGGGTTGGGTAGGAGTGGGGGGGAGGGGGAGGTTGGGTAGGAGGGGTGGGTGCATCCATGTGCACATGTATTTTATGTTAATAAAATTGCATTTATCTATAGTCCTAATTCTGTCACTGTTTGATGTCACAAAGAAGGGTGTATCCGAAAGCTGTCTACAACATTTGTAACAGATGATGAAAAAGTTAACAAATAATTAACTGTATTAGACATTTGTTAATGATGAATAGGCTTCACTTTAGATTAGGGCACACAATAGCATCTGTAAATGATTTATAGATGTTTTGTATTTTATTTTTTTATTATTTTTTAAACAAACACATAAACAAACATGACAACACACGATAAGATATACAAGCATTAGTTGTCAGTGCACATCCAATGAAATCACATTTTAGTTAATTGTCTTATATAGGATATACCCCTAATACCTGTTATCTAAAAACCTACACACATATGCTCCAGCTCGAACCCCCCCCCCTCCCGGACCCCTCTTTGGATAGTACCTCCATTATCCCTCGCTCCTAACCAGACACTACCATTATAAGCTAGCTTTTATTCTCTCCACCACTTCTAACCACATTGACATTTTGGATTCATTGAGACCCAGAATTCTTGCTGTAGATATTTCTTGATAAATCACATCGAGATATGTAAGAAACCAAACTTTCCGGCAAATTTTTTCCGGTTGAAACCAGCGTGATGCGATCAGCTTTTTAGCTACTGTGATACCCGATAAAACCAATCTCTTTAGCTGTGGATTTACTGCAAACTCAAAAACATCATTCAATAGTAATACAGAGGGGTGTACAGGTATATTCCAAGATACGAGTTTTGATAATTGTTGGGTCACATCTTTCCAGAATGTCTTAACTGGTGGGCAGTCCCAATACATGTGCATAAATGTCCCTTCGTCCCCATTTGTACATTGGGAGCATTTGGAGTCTTGTTTAAGACCCATTCTGTTCAGTCTTATAGGAGTCAAGTATGTCCTGTGAATATAGTTAAGATTGATTTGTTGATGGTCCGGGTTCCTTGATGTAAGTCGGACATTTGCCCAGGCTCCTTGCCAATCAAAGTCACTTTCCAGGTCTGGTATATCCCTCCTCCAGGCAGAGTCTAGTTGGAGGGTTTCATATGAGGACGTTATTAATTGATGATAAAAATCTGAAACAAAACCTCTCGATGTCTCTCTTTCATAGAAGAATTTGTGGTATCTGTGGTGTTCAATTGGTATGTCTAATGGAACACCGTGAGACTTCAAACATAGCCGTAACTGTATGTAAAAAGCCATGTGGACTTGGTGAGATTAAATTTTTTGCATATTTCTCCATAACTACAAAAACCCTGTTTGTTAAAAACATCCCCTAATGAGTGTATGCCTTGCTCTTCCCATATAGGGAATCTTATAGGTCGTTTTTCAATTAAGAGTGCATTGTTATTGAATAAGGGAGTATGATTGTGCCATTTATGTGGGTTAGGATATTTTTTTTGTGTTTCACGCCATATCCGGATCGCATGAGTAATTATGGGGCCAAATTTCCGTTCACAGTGCTTGATTGGCAGTTTAGTGTATGCTATGTCCTTCAGTCTATGTGGGGCTAGTATGTTTTCTTCTAATTTTCTCCAGGATACTAATGCTTGGGGATCAAACCATGTTGTCAATGGTCTTAATGTGTACGCCTTAAAATAGTGGAAAAAATCTGGAAATGCCATGCCACCGTCTGCTTTATTTCTCTGTGCGGTGGATCTTTTTATACGTGGTGGTTTGTTATTCCAAATAAATTTGTATGTGGAGGAGTGTAATCTTTTCCAGTAACCCTCTGGAGGGGGTAACGGTAGCATTGAACTGAAGAAGTTGATTCTAGGTAGTACATCCATCTGAACTATTGATATCCGTGCCTGTACTGAGTTTTTAAGTTTTGCCCACCTATCAAGGTCGTCTTTGATTTTGTTTTGGATTTTTGTGTAATTGTGCTTCACCGTTTGTCTTATGGTGGGGAATATTTCCACTCCCAAGCATCTAAAATGTTTTACCATAGGTATCTCTCCTGGGAGGGTTATATCTTTTTTTGCAGGGGTGTTAAGTGGAAGGAAAGCCGACTTCGGCCAATTTATCTTAAATCCCGATAAATCACCAAAGTTCTCAATCAACTTGAGCAGATGAGGCAATGTGGTGTTGGGGTTTTGCATGAACAATATTACGTTGTCTGCATATACACTAATTTTATGTTGTGTGCCCTTGATTACGATTGGTTCTATGGATTGGGATTGTCTTATATATTGTGCTAAAGGCTCTAATGATAGATCGAATAGTCCGGGACTAAGAGGGCAACCCTGTCTGGCTGAGCGTGATACCGGAAATATTTTGGAGATGATTGTACCTGTTGTAATCATGGCCGATGGGTCTTTGTATAATACTTTAATCATATCAATGAATCCTTTTCCTAACCCCATCCTTTCTAATACTGCCCATAGATACGACCATTCCAGCCTGTCAAAGGCTTTCATAGCATCCAGGGACAGCATCGCCTTAGGTATGGTGTCGTCCTTGTCGGCATCTAGTACGTGCAGTATTCGTCTTATGTTATCAGTGATCAGGCGGCCTCTTATGAAGCCAGTTTGGTCCGGATGAACTAAAGACGTCATATGCTTTTGTAATCTGATGGCTAATACCTTAGAGTACAGTTTGATATCGGTTCCGAGGAGGCTTAAAGGTCTATAACTACCGCACTCGGTGGGGTCTTTGTCTTTTTTAAGGAGGACTGTTATGAGTGCAATATTGTCATTCTTATGGAAGTTCCCCGCTCCTTGACTGAGTATAAGATCATATTTAGTAATAAGGGTCCAATTATGTCCCAACAAGAAAGGTACATTTCTGGTGGGATACCGTCTCTTCCAGGAGCCTTACCACTTTGCATTTCGGATATGGCCTTCTTGAGTTCCTCTAGTGTGATCGGTGTTTCTAACTGTTTAGCGTCATCCTCTGAAAGTTTAGGGAGAATAATTTGATTAAGATATGTGTCCATTTTGTTTTGATCGAAGGTCGTTTCTGATTTATATAAGTCGGAGTAGAATTCTTTGAATGTATCGTTTATTTTTTCAGGGTCTGTTTCAAGTACTTGTTGTGCTCTAATGGTAGTTATATCTGCAAATTTTGCATTAATTCTTAATCACATGGCTAATAGGTGACTAGGTTTAGAACCTTGGGAGTACTGCTGTTGTCTTGTGCTGCGTATTTGTATTTCCGATTGTTGTCTGTATATGGCATTGATCTCTATTTTTAGTACGTTAACTTGATTTTCTAGTCGAGTTGAGTTGTTGTATTTTAAAGAATTAAATAACGTTGAGTAAAGCGTTTCCAGCTCAGCCAGTTTTGTGCATTGATTCTTGCGCATTTTGGAGGAAAAGCTATCAGTGAAATCTTTGATCATTCCCTTTACCGACATCCATATTATTCTGGGGTCTTGCACCGAGTTTGCATTCTCCCGTAGGAATACTATAAGAGCTTCTTTGAGTTGTGTAATGAATTCCTTGTTATTAAGCAGCATCGAGTTAAATCGCCATCTTGGGGCTCGGGAAGATAGTATACCAAATGTTCCTTTTAGGAGTAAATAACAGTGATCTGAGCGTTGGGTATCATTTCCACTTCATAATTATCAAATAGTCTCGGGGATGCAAAGACATAATCTATTCTGGATAATGTGTTATGTCTCGCAGATCGACAAGAGTACTTTCGGGTTGTGGGATTAAGTGATCGCCATAAGTCATTTACACCTGTAATCTTCGACCAATCCTTTAATGCATTAGATGAATTCTTTTGTTCGCTGGAAAAGGCGAGGTAAGATTTGTCCATCCTTGGATTCCAAATGGCATTAAAATCCGCACCTATTATAAATGAGTAATCGGGAATGTCTAACATTGCATTGGTTAGTGTAGTGAAGAAACCCTCTTCGTACAAATTTGGGGCGTATACCGCTACCAACGCTATTTTCCTGTTCTTGTGTACAATCTTAGCTATAGTTATCCGACCTTCTACATCAGACCATACTCCCTTTAATTCAATATTCAACTTACGTTTAACGACTATGGCTACACCCCGAGTTCTCGTACCAATAGAAGAGTGACTAATATTATGATATGTGTTGTCCGCTAACTTATCTATGTCTTTCTCTAGAATGTGCGTTTCGCTTAGCAGAGCAATGTCCACCTGTTCTTTTTTCATCAGTGTGAGCACGCTTTTGCGTTTGAGTTGGTTATTTATTCCCCCGGTGTTCCAGATCATTATATTCAAACTAGCCATAATCTATACATGTTGTAGATTTATAGATGTTTTATGAATGTCTTAACAAATAATTTGTTGAACATGAACAAGTTGTTTACACTGTTTATCTTTCTCATATTTTTATATTCAGAGTTAATTATATTGTTTACACTGTTTACTTCTCTCATATTTGTATATTCAGATACAATTGTATTGCCTATATTTATGTTTTTCTTCTATTACCCTGCCCATACCTGTACATCCCCTCCCCCATGCTGCTATGATGCCCAGATTTCCCCAAGGGGATCAATAAAGGAATATATTATCTTATTTTACACATACAGCAATTATTTTAACACTTTGACTTCCCTTAGATTATATTAGAATATATTAGATTAGATTAGATCAATGTGGAGAAGATACTTGACTGCATAGGTTAAAGTCTGACTCATTGTCACACTCATTGTACAACATCCAGTACATCCAATCATGAGTCATTAAGGATGACGGACTACAATGTATAACGTATATCATGGCAGTTAGGGTACCTAGTGTATACTGCTTAATTTTACTCGTACTCATAGTATATATTCAGATAAAATGTTTGCATTGTCAATATATTTATTGTAACATTATAATATAACCAATAGGGCCTGCCTCTGTTTACACTTTTTATTTGTCTCATATTCTTATATTCAGATAAAATTGTATTGCCCATATTTATGTCTTTCTACTTTTACCCTGTACCTCCCCTTCCCCATGCTACTATATGTTATGTTATGTTATCTTATCTTGTGGAATTCGTGATTGCAGACATTATGCAAAATATTTGTATTAAAATATTATCCCTAGAGTAGAGGTAAAACTATCTCTGCTTAAATGAGTGAAGGGTGAACAATGTTAGTGAGAGAGACCATGGGCATGGAACTTGTCGCCATTAATAGGAATCTAGTGGTGAAATTGATATCTAGAAAATGATACCTTGTCTTAAAAATAGCCACCTGGCTGGAATGTGTGCTCCAACTGAGTCTGACCACATCAGTAAACATGAAACCTTTCAAGGATGCGTGTGTCAAGAGAGGATGCAATGTTTGAACCCCCAGTTTGGAATCAAACGCTGCAGGATCTAGACTTGAATCCCATCAGAGCCATCTCTCCTGTGTCTCTTCTACTCTGTCATCTTCATCTCAGCCTTCTAATTGTCTTATTAAACAGGAAAATACTTAACACTTCATTCTGTTGTGAGGAGGACATGTGATAATCGGACATGTAACTCACCAACATGTTCTGCACTCAGCCGCGTCGGCACCCCAAGACATTCCTCCAGGTGACGTCACAGAGAGGAGAGCTGACGCTAGTTCCTCAACAATTTTCAACTGCAGTAGAAGCCAAACTTGAGGAAAGTTGAAGAAACGGAAATAATGTCTGCAGTTCGCTAGAGTTCCGCTCTCCTCCGTTTTCATTTGAACAGATCTCATAAATGTTCTATTGTTAATTAAGACATTTTTATTGAGCACCAAACTATTTTAAGGCCT
The DNA here is from genome assembly GCF_963971535.1 of Notolepis coatsorum. Classification (NCBI taxonomy): domain Eukaryota; kingdom Metazoa; phylum Chordata; class Actinopteri; order Aulopiformes; family Paralepididae; genus Notolepis; species Notolepis coatsorum. The sequence goes on from NC_140172.1 coordinate 67,358,974, forward strand.
TGTTCCCTATATAAATCAATTCAAGTAGTGATAGGAAGATTATCTGTCTGATCAAGATCATTCCTTGGACATAATGATAATATGCATTTTGTTCACATGCATTCCAATCTATGTAGTTCTATAAAGTGTAAGAGTGAGTGGTAGAATGCTATCGCACAAATCACAGGCAAAGCTCATAGTTCATTATAATAGTTCGCTTTACATAATAATAATATAACACTGTACATACATCTGATTAGCACTATTACTCCGTAGCAGTGATGCCAGTAACTAGTTACTAAGTAACTAGTTACTCTAATCTGATAACTTTTTTCAGTAAATAGTAATCTAACTTGTTTTTTTTACAAGCCAGTAATCTGATTACAGTTACTTTTCCAAGTGGCTGTGCATTACTATTTAGTTACTATCTCATAATGCTGATGATAAGAGAGCCAGGGGGGTACAGTCAGCTAGACCGGAGATGGGACGTGCGCCCACGCATGCACGCACGCACACATTTTACGTTTATAGCTGATTTTAGAATGGCTTCAGCAGGAAGTTAAATCAACTATCGAGTTCGTTTTATAGTGTAATTTTGCTACTTGAGAGAGTGAGAGAGTGAGAGTGAGAGAGAGACTCATGTTACGCGTGACTTGCGGAGTACCACTGAGTCCGTTGTCTCAGAATGGATTTGGTAGAGAGAGAGAGAGAGAAAGAGAGAGAGAGAGAGAGAGAGATGTAGAGAGAGAGAGAGACTGGATAACGTTATCACTTACCGAATGAGACGGTGATGTTGCTTCGCAGAAGCAAAAAAGTCCCCTGAAGACTCCGATTGAGTCCATTCAAATGCTAAAAAATATCTGCCATGTATGCCAATTTGGCAAGCCACTGAGCATCACAGAAACGATGTGAAAGATCACATTTTGAGTCAAGTAAAAACATCATCACGCAACTCGTAGAGCCGCGCAAGCAACTTTCCTCTCGATAGCAGCGGACCTCAGTGTGGAGAAGTAATTGCCGGTGATTACTGCCCATCTCATCGCATAAAGCTGCAAACAACCGTGAATTCAATGGACGGGCCTTGATAAAATTGACAGTTCTTACCGCTTCGTCCAAAACCTTTTTTGAGATCAGCAGGCATTTTTTTGGCAGCTAGGGCCTCCCTGTGGATGCAGCAGTGAATATATTTTGCTTGCTGAGCCACTGCTTTTACGCTGGTAAGTGCAGAGCAGAGGAGCAGGTGCGTCAGTAAAACTGTCATCACGCACAAACGCCACTATTTACCCATAATGATAAGCCTAATTTGAGAGAATAACAAACTATAATACCATGGCGGCTGGGTGGTGCAGCGGTCTAAGCGCTCGTCACCAACGCGTGAGACACCGGTATCGAATCCGGCTGTCAGCGTTGCCTCCGGCTTGGGCCGGCCGTCATATTCACTCAATTGGCAGAGTCAGCGGGAGGGGAGTCGATGGGTGTTAATCTGGTCATTGTAAACAGCGACTCCTACAGGTCGGTCAGGGCGCCTGCACAGCAAGGACAGGAGATGTCGAGGGTAGTGTGAGCCTCCCACACGTTACACCTCGCCAATGAGAGTCCGCGCTGGCAGGTGAAAAGAAGTGGCTGGCTGACTCCGCATGTATCAAGGGGACATGCGATAGATTCTTCAACCCTCCCTACGACCGACCAGTGGGGGGAACATGCGAGCAACGATCAAGACAGGGGAGGGGGGAATTGGCACGACTAAATTGGGATGGGAGAAAAACAGAAAAAGGAGAAAAAGTGGATAAAAAAAATAACTATAATACCATGTTTTATATTACACAACGGTTTTACAATTTGTATTTTTATTAAAATTATATACATTTTCTATTTTATTTAGTTTGGGAACCACTGTCCTAGAGTGCCTGAGCAGTGGACAGATGTGACCTTATATGGCCTGATGGCTGATGACGTCTCATGATGATGACCTGTCTGAGCAGCCAATCATGATTTATGACATTATGCACTTTCAATGAAGCATTATTTAAAAAAAACTGTTGTAATTCTTATGTTGTGGCAGCAGCAGGGGGGACGACAACGACTTTGTAACCTAGTTACTTTCCTAGTTACTGATAATCAAGTAATCAGTAAAGTAACTAGATTACTTTTTAAAGGAGTAATCAGTAATCAGATAATTTTTACAAGTAATCTGTGGCATCACTGCTCAGTAGTACTCATTTATATATTTTATATCCAGTTTAATCACCTGTATACTGTATATTGCTATTGCACTTTACTGTTGCATTTGCATTCTGGTTGTTGTACATTTGCACTTCTATTCGTTGTACTGTACTGGTGCTGTATAATGACAATACATTTTACTCCAATCTAATCTAATAGCCATAGGTCTACCAACAGAATAAGAATTTAAGAAAATAATTACCTTTATTGAATAGTAAAAGTTATAAAATACTCAAAACAAAGCAGCAAAAGTTAAAGATCCTTTATTTTCACCATTCGTTGTTCATGATTGCACTTCTTTAAATCCCCAACCTGCCCTTTAACCTTTCACAGGACAAGGCTAAAGGTTGTATAATTCAAGACACAGCTGACGGGGGTTAAAGTTATGAGGTCAGGGTTATGACCTTATAGGGAGGGGGAGTCGACGTCATCTCCCATGGCAGCTCTTGCCTATTCCCGTACGTTGAAATTACTTCACATAAGCAAATTACCAACCACACAGCTCGGATTCTGAAATATGTCACAATATGTGTGTGTGTGTTTTTTTTTAAAGTGTATCCCTTGACTTGATTTGAATAAAAATTTATTTGGTAGAATTTAAGATAATGACAAAATATGATATATATCCACTAATAAAACACTACACACCCAGTAACTCCTTGCTACGAACACTGCACAACCTTTCTGTTTTGGAATGTTCCGACTCCGGTGCAGGGAACTTGCTAACTCCTATCAATAAATGTTCATTAAAACAAGACATGTATTAGTAGTTAGTTTTGTCAAATTGTAGTGACTTAAGTTTATTGACATTATACATTTTCATTTTATTATGTACATCCGCAACAGCTATGCAGCTCAGAAACGTACAGCCCATCTAACTGGTGTTATGGTCAATGTGGTCAATTGAAGCAATACATTTCTCATTTCTCTTCACCTGGGAACTCACAACGAAACAATGTCGGTATAGACCAAATAATCGGTGACAACAAATTGATGCTCTCGCTAGGAAACCTATCTATTACAGAAAATTGCGAGCTAGACCTGTCACTCCTACGGTCAGATGCGGTGTAATCAATGTGGGAGATGTGGTCAGGTGATCACCATGCCTCCTAAAATACACCGTCTTGTACCCAAGCCTTTTTAGGCAGAAATTACAAACATGTTTGCTTACGTAACAGAGGGTGGTGACTTGCGATTCTTCAACCTCATCTGTTGCTCTGTTGTTCATTTGCTGTAAGATGTGTCCGCTCAATGTCTATGGAAAATAGCGCTACGCACCTTGCCACAATAGTCAATGTGTGGGTGGGCACAACTACACTTCCACTTTGCCTCCCTATGCAACCAAACCTCTGAGCCAGGACTGTGTGAAGTATACCTTTACAATACAGTTATCTTTGTTACATGGAGAATGAGCTCACTAAGTTCATTCTCTAAGCTCACTAAATAAAGTTCATCCTGGTTTTTCTGGTTTCAGAAAAGGTCTCGATGTGAGATAAAGATCTGGGGAAATGTATAAACTGGGGAGACTGGGGAGCAGCATGCCAGTAGTCTATTCGTTTAACATTTTGTTTCTGTAAAATCTCTTCACATATTGGAACGTAACCCAAATAACGGGAGTAGTAGGTACTGTAAGCTGCTGAGGCGGCACAGTGGCACAGTGGTCAGCACTGTTGCCTCACAGCAAGAAGGTCCTGGGTTCAAACCCGAGCAGGGGGGCTTTTCTGTGTTTGTGTGGTTTCCTCCCGCACCAAAAGTCATGCATGCTAGGTTTCCTGCCATTGCCCTTGACCGAGGTACTGGCATTACAACTGGAGTTCCTGGGGCCCTGTGTGTGGCTGCCCACTGCTCCTAAATAGTTAGGATGGGTCAAATGCAGAGGAAGAATTTCCCCAAGGGGATTAATGAAGTTCATCTTAACTTAACTGACAGAGTATTCCAGAGACCTGGCCTCACGCATGCCACCACTGGAATGAGAGCCAGTGGTTCTGACGACAGAAAGCTGATGACAAGCGCTGCCGTGCGCCTGGGACCATCGGGTCAGGGGAACCAGCGTGCTGATCCCTGGTCCTGCACCATCGGAATGAGAGTACAGCGATCTACTTTCACCCTATCCAACAACTGATCCAGGAACAGGGAGAACGCATCCACTCCCATTGGAGAGTTGTCCTTTGGCCTGCACACCTCACCATATATAAAAAAAAACATGTGGGCCTGATGAATTAGTCTTATAAACTTCATCCAACAACATAGCCTCACCTCTGCATCTCCCAAAATCACCACTTCCAACGGCATTATGCTACACAAGACTTTTGGAAGCAAAACTGTATTGCCTAATTGTAGCATTACACACACTGTACAGCCAGGAACCAGTAAAATCATCACCATTATTAGTTCATGATAATGCTATGCGATTTGTACAACTCATACCTTTGGGCCTGTAAAGTTAAATAATCCACATTCATCAAGCACTGCAGCATGACTTGAATCATCCATAATGTCTGTCCAGTTGCTATGGTGTTGCTTTATTCTAGTGACCTCTCTCTTTCTCAGTATTTCTCTTATTCTCTCTTTCCATCTCTCTCTCACATGCGTGCGCGCACGCACGCACGCAGAGAGAGAGAGAGAGAGAGAGTGCCCCCACCCAAAAAGTAATAAATATAGGTCATTGAACAATGTAACTGCAAGCATTTGTTTGGACATATGATTTTATTTGAACAGAAACAGACCACTAGACTAACCCACTAGGGTTATGGTTAAGGTTATGGTTAGTTTAAGGTAACAGTGTGGTTAAGGTTAGGTTTAAGGTTATGGTTAGTTTAAGCTAACAGTGTGGTTAATAAGGCTAGAGTTGGGGTTAGGACGAGGCTATCAGAAAAGTGTGTCTTGGTAGTCTCAAGGCATATGCCTCCCATGCGAGTGTCCTGGGTTCATTCCCCAGCAGGGGAACTCAAATGTTTTCTGAATGTGGAACGCCCTACCCACAGCCGTAAAGGAATGTGAATCCCTGCCCTCCTTCAAAACCGCTCTTAAAGAGCACCTACGGGTGGCTGCAATTAGAAACTGGCCAATGTAAATGTCAAAATTCCCCGCCACTCCCCCACCCACCCAACCCCCTCTAATGTACAGTTTCTTCCTCATCGGATTTTTTTTTTATGATGTTCTCTCTTTCTTACACAGTACCGTATATATTTGTATGTCTTGTATGTCATAAATGTCTTGATGATTTGAAAATGGAGGACCCTTATGTAAACAAGACGAAAGACTTTTTCTGGTCAGCATCCTCTTAGCAGTTGTTTGTATTGAGTTGTACTGTATTGTATTTGTACCCATTCTGCAATCTGTTAATAAAGTTTTCAATCAATCAATCCCAAGGAGGGATACAATAAAATAAAGTTAGTGTCTCACCAGTCACCAGTCACTGTGACAATAACGGTGGCTTTGGCATAGTATGCATCCACTTTTCAGAACACTATAAACCACGGCAGAGGCTGCTGCTCCGTAGACAATGAAAGGGGCTCTGACTTCATGAGGCCATAAACTGTTTGTTTGACCCCTTTAGCAGGTGCTAGAGCGCATGTGGGACTGATGAATTAGTCTTGTAAATGTTGTCCAACAACACAGCTTCACCTCCCAAAATCACAATTTAGATTAGATTAGATTAGATTAGATTAGATTAGATTAGATTAGATTCAAATGTATTGTCATTATACAGCACAAGTACAGTACAACAAAAAGACGTTTGGCATCCAACCAGAGTGCAAATGTAACAGTAAAGCGCAATAGTAATATACAATGTATAGGTGATTAGACTGGGTATAAAATATATGAATTAGTACTACTGAGTAATAGTAGATGTGTCATGGTCTTTGCTTTATTTCACCTTTCTGTGAGGGATAGCTGTCAATCCCTGGTCTCTGTGGTTAATTGCCTCATGGGTCGGCAGGTGTGTGGGCTTGATTGCACCTGATTCAGTGCAGCTGTGCCACGTCTCTACTTTCCGTAGCTCCATTTCTGCAGACCCCTCTCTGATTGGTTGAGCCCATTTCTGCAGACCCCTCTCTGATTGGCCGAGCGCGCGCATGCGCATGAGCCGCGACAAGCTCCTCTAGCCAGGAATCGAAACTCTGTTAAGCTCCAGAGAGAGAGGCTGAAAACCCACAGTTCTTGCCCGACAGATGGGAGCCGAATCCCGGATCCGAGTTTTCTGATGAATACCCCCAAAACATGGAGGTCGCGAACGCAATTTATACGCATGGAAGTATTGATTACGCCATAACGAATCATAAAAAAAATATACCGTTAACTGGAATATGTTGTGTGTGCCTTTACACATATGTTGGATTATGTAATTGGTTTGTCATTAAAAACCAATAATAATCGCTCGCATCGCCGGCTTCGCTGACCAGAGCTCTCTCAGATTCAAAGTTTTAATTGCAGCCTGGAACATACATGTTTCGGAACCAATGTGTAACTAGACAGTTACAATATAACATTTATATTAATTAACCCAGTTAATGCCTTAAGAGAAAGTCTGGTGGTCAATGTCACTTCGGATTGCTACGGAAATGTTGTGTCTTACTAATAATAACTAATTCCTTGGTCAATAGAAGTCTCTGTGATACTTTCTGAATATGATTTGGGAACATCAAATGGGCAGGGTTATAATAGAAGAAAGACAGTGTAAACAATATAATTAACTCTGAATATAATAATGAGGAAAAAGAAACAGGATACACAACAAGGTGCATGAGATGAGGTTATATGTAGAACATGGTACAGTTACAGTAAGTGGGGAGTGTAAACACTAAACAGTGATTCAAACCCCCTCAATGTACAGTTTCTGACAGCTGGGCTGTGTTGAACTTGTCACGTGAAATAACGTTATGTGAATAAACCGCGAAATAACATAACGTTATGTTATATAACGTTACAATGTACAGTTTCTAACAGCTGGCTGTGTTGTGAAATGTGCATAACGTTATGAATAAACCGCGAAGTCACGCGAAATAACGTTATACGCGAATCTGGTAGTAAATTTATTTTTATCTTCTTGATATGATAACATTACGTCCGCCTTTTTCCGCGTGACGAGCTAAACCAATCAGAGAGGGGCTTCGCTCAACCAATCAGAGAGGGGTCTGTAGAAATGGGCTCAACCAATCAGAGAGGGGTCTGCAGAAATGGAGCTACGGAAAGTAGAGATGCAGCTGTGCCTATGGCAATGCTGAGTCTATTTAAGTTTGGATCTCGCAGTGTCAACTGCTTATTAATTTCCTTGTGTTGGCTATCCTGTTGGTCAGGCTTATTATATTAAAGTGTAGTGCTGCCCTATTCAGTATTTAGCCTTCTTTGTAGCCATCCTTGTTTTCGGCTACTGGCTTATTTTACACTTTATTTTATAGAGGCTGACCCCTTTATGGTAGTGTTTTCTTGTGTTCTTTTGGAACTGTCCTTTGCACATAAACTCCCTTGGTGGAGGTTTATTGTTTTATGTTTTCAATATAAACTCAGTTTTTAGTTGCCTTTGTGGCTTATTTATTTTTCTACAATACCTCTTTAATGAGTGTCGTCCTGTTTTTTGGACTTTACTTATTTTTTTAAATACTCACTTTGAGGCTTCCACCTGTAAAGGATGTTTTTTGTTGTTTATTTTTCCCCTTTGGATGCCACGCCGTGTTTTCCTTTTTACCCCCTTGATGCCCAAACCCACTCCAATGTTAACTTAATATCGCCTAATCTATGTTTTAATATCGCCTAATCTATGTTTTAAATTATGGCTATGTGTCTAATCTGCCCGTCGCTTATCAAAGACTCATTTTCCAGTCAACATTGTCAAGGCAGATTGTTTTTTTATCGCTTCATTTCCGTTTGATAGCATTTTGAAAATCACTCGTTTTCGCGGAAAAAACAACCCTATGATGATAATCGTCTTTTACTGGAATATTCCAGAACGTTGTCATTTGTCTGCCTATTTATGAATAGTTTTCAAATAAACGCTAGATGATCGATAGAATATGTGTGTGCACGCACGCTCGTGCCGCGCGCTGAGAATCGCTGCTCTTATTTCCTGATGGCTTTTACAGTCAAAACAGCTATATCACATATAGTGGAAACGCTTATATCTCCGTGAAAACGAGTCTGATTATCCTAAGACTGATAACATAGATTCCTTACCTGACATCAGATGGTATCCAAATGGTATATTCCAATTCCTGATCACCATTCGAAAAAATCGATAATTGTATTGATCAACCGTGTATACAGTAGAACACATAATCCGCGCGGCTCAGAGGTTCCAGAATGAACTCTGGTAGACCCCGGTTACATCAGTGAGAAGTAAAATGTGGAGTGAGAAATCCGTTCTCCCATTCACTTTCATTGAGTCCAATCCAAAAGGGTGATTTACCATCTGGGAGACGATAGGGGGCGCTTTTTTCACATCTGAGTGCCGGCGGTGCCTGGATATCCAACGGTAGGCTCGCTTGATGCAATATGATTTCAGATCGCTAATAAAAAAAAAAAAAAAAAAAAAAAAACGATGGGCATTCAGCGGTCGGGGGGTAAACCCGAGAAATCTCGGGCGTGGCATCCAAAGTGTTAATGTCTGCGTAAGCAGTTTAGTGGTTATTCATACACGGATAACTTAGAGAGTCCCTATTATCTGCTTGTGACCCACACACACACGCAGCCCTTACAAGATGTATGTACAGAGTTGTAGTATTAATATGTACATTACAGTGATACAGGTATAAAATTAAAGACACTATGGTAATAGTCATACTGGCCAGCAGCGTAACTAGTAAGAGTATCTAGGCTCTAGGGATATGTACAGATACTGTAGATATAGTATCTAGAAATATGTAAAAAGGATTATATGCAGATATGTACAGAGAGATGGATAGATATAAACACGGTAAGAATATATATATATATATATATATATATATATATATATATATATATATATATATATATATATACGGTATATACAGCTTTATTGCTATTTGCTCCTTACACAGGTTATTGCCTAACGCTAATTCCATAGTACATAGTCGTTAGTATCACTGTAACTTATTCACGTCTGTAAATTGGCCATCGTTAAACTCCTGACGAGAAATTAATTGGCTTACACTCATTTCCAAAACCCTCCTTGGTCTGACCCCTCCTTATTTGATTAGACCTGTTAGAATTGCCATCTACTCCCTATAACACCAGAGCTGCTCACCATATCTGGCTAGATGTTCCCTGTTGTTGTGAAGGGCCAGATTAAAGCTGAGAATCTACATTTATTGTTTTATATACATTGTATATTATTTATATATACACAGTATATCCCTTTACCTGCGTTCGAACCATAGTGATATTCGCTCTCCTTATTGGATGGCGCCCTAGGCGCCAGCCCGCAAGCCCCCAACGTCAGGTTCAAAGACAAGCCCAGGCATGTCGTAACATGCCCGGAGACAGCGTATTGATTCCAGACAAGAACTGAGGTTTGGGACTAGATAACCACTTAAGTATATATACGGCGCAAGGTGCGCACAGCAGCAGTTCGTTCATCATGTTCATCCCGAGTCAGCGGGTAGTGAAGTGAGCAACCGTGCGTTGAGAACATGTGCGAATAGAATAGTAAAGTGTCAGAGTTTAATGCAGTAACGTCAAGTTCGACCTAGTTTAATGTGAAGTAAATAGTCGTTCATTTATTGTATATTGTGCAACCCAGTTCGTTCGTGTGTAGCATTGGACATGTGCACAGGAGAACCAGCGGCGGCGATTGCAGAACCATTACTGGTTGGATTATATTGATTTGGAACGTGTTACCCGGAGAAGAGCCTCGTTGATTTCCACTATCGTTTGGGATTCAACCTCGTGAGGATTACACTCGGGCTGGCCTCATGGACAGAGGCTGGCTAGCTGTCATCGTTTGCTATCGAGCATTTGGATTACAGTTATTGCTTTGCTGCTGATCGTTGGATTTACAAGGACTGGCTTCTGTACGTGGAGTCCCTTTATTCTTCATTGAATCAGACTGAGTATCCAAACCTTCCTCTATCCTCTAGACCTTACAACTCTGAGAGGAACCCAGTGTCTCCAGGCGGTACCAGCGTTGCCTTCTATAATTGCTATTATACGCCAGGTGGCGTCAACCTAGACCCATCGTAGGAATCCTGCTATTCCCAGTGACTCATGCTACTGACTGACTTTATGCATATTCTTCGCCATACAAGCGCGACCCTAATTCTCATTCTGTAACCTAATGTTGCATAATAATAAAATACCCTCAAATACTATTTCTTTGTCAATGCCGTGTTCTTATGAGTGTTCACCATCTATATTCGATGTACTGTCTGGCCAGTAATTAAAGTACATACCTAGCAGTAGTTTAATCTATCACAATCTTTAATACAGTCAGGGTTTTGTAACCCCTCAGTTACAATTGGTCCTTCGAGCCGGAGGGTATCAGTAATATTTAATATAATATTAATATTGACATGGCCAGCGGTGGACACTCTCCAAACGGCTCCCCCAAGCTAGAACGCCCGCAGCGCAAACGTCAGCCACCTCCTTACCTGGAGGACTTCGCTTTCGTTTTACCCCCTAGCTTATCTAAAAAGACGTTAAATACGGATAAAACGGATAGTTTAAGCATGCCCAATCCTATCGACTTGTCGGCCCTTCCAGTAGAGACCCCAGTGGGTTCAAACGAAACTGACTTAGCTCACGGGGGGGACCAAGCAGGACATGACGTGACTATACCTCAAGACAGCGCCACCGGGACAGACCCCGGAGAGCCCCAGGATAAAGAAAGCGCACCCGGGATAGACCCCGGCGCACAACCAACCCAAGAGCGCGCACCCGAGACAGACCTCGGCACGCAACCAGGAGAAGAGTACCGCGCTCAAGAGATAGACCTCGGAGCGCGCCAAGAGAACAGGTCTCCACCAAGCCCTGTCAGCGCCCGATCACCTCCATCAGTGTCATCCCCCAGCGAGGCTGACCAGAGACTGGCGCAAGCCTTAATCGCCACGCTGACAGCTTCAACCGAAAGAGACCGTATCCAGGGTGAGCGCGACCGCCTCCAAGCGCAACAACAGAGTGCGCGCGAACAGTCTGCAGTGGAGCGCGAACATTCTGCAGCGGAACGAGAGCGCCTCCACGCGCAACTCCAAGCACAAGCCCTTAGTGAGCGCGAACATTCTGCAGCGGAACGAGATCGCCTCCAAGCGCAACAACAGAGTGAGCACGAACGCATCAGACTGGAGGAGAGGCGCCTCCAGACTGAAGAGAACATTCAGCGAGAACACGCCAATGCACAGCGCGACGCCGCCAACGCGCAACGCGATGCACAGCGCGACGCCGCCAATGCACAGCGCGAGATGGAAAGAGACCGGCTGCAGGCGCAGATGATAGAGCAATTGATCCAGAGGGCGACCCCCCACTCCTCCACACGGAGCTCCCGGAGATCATCACGACACGGGTCGAGGGCACCTTCCCCTCGCCGACAAATCTACACGGGACCCAGCCAACAGGAAGAACCTGCCTACGTCGCTGAGCCCCCTCCCCGACCGATCTACACGGGACCCAGCCAGCAGGAAGAACCTGCCTACGTCGCCAAGCCCCCTCCCCGACCAGTCTACACGGGACCCAGCCAGCAGGAAGAACCTGCCTACGTCGCCGAGCCCCCTCCCCGACCAGTCTATACGGGACCCAGCCACCGGGAAGATCCCGCCTACGTCGCCGAGAAACTAACTAAGAGACTCCAGGACCTAGCGGAGGACGGGGGAGGACATCAAGCCCACCGACACAAACCTATCTTGGACCAGGAGGCCCAGTACCGGCCCGACCCCAGCCCCGAGCCACTGCGTTACGAACCCCCGACCCAAACCAGGGTTGAGTTTAATACACAGTCAGCACCGAGGAGCAGCACCTGGGGGCCCGGCCTCTGGTACCCACCCAGCACTAACCGACCACCCGTACGGGGAGACTCGCCCAGGAGGCCTCTCCCCCTACGCTCATCGGTGTCCCAGCCATCCATGGCATCTTACCTTGGAACACCGACGTTCCCAGACTTTACGCGTGAGGACAGAGCACAGTACACAGAACTACGCATGTGTTTAGAGACTATAATGTCCAATGTACACGACGAGTCTAATAAATATGCCATCCTCCTCAAGCATCTCAAGGTGCCCAGAGCGCATAACATAGCGCTGGCATATTCGAACAGGAACCCCCTACTCAGATGCTCTGGTGGCCCTCGATGCGCGCTATGGACGCATATGGGATTACGTGATCCAAGAAATACGAGATATCGACCGCCTCCCCCCAGCCAAAGACAATAGAGCACTCGATGACCTCTCTATCAAGGTACAATCCCTTGTGGGGATGCTGGGGTCACAAAAGGAGAAGGGGAGATATGAACTGTATGCAAATTCTAACGTGGAGCGGATACTGGAGAAGCTCCCTCCAGCCCGTCAAGAGCGTCTTCGGCGGCAGAAAGACCACAGTGACCCCAACGGCCCAGAACCATCCCTCCTAGACCTGGCTGATTTCCTCGCCAGGGAGGTCAGCAGTCTATGATTGGACACATTCGTGTGGAGTGGCTCTGACCCTAGAGATGGACCGAGAAGGTTCAACGACAACCGCCGGTCCGTGACCGTGATGCACCAGGCCGAGGTTGTGTCACGGCACACGAGCCACAACCCCCACAAGGAGAAGTGGAAGGCCGTCTGTCAGTACTGTGACAGTGAACACCAGCTGTCACAGTGCGACGCCTTCAAAGACTTAACCACAGCCGAAATAGGTCAGTGGCTTAAGGACAAACGCTGCTGCTTCCGCTGCGCGCGCGGCCACATGGCAGCCGATTGCCGCCCGAAGAAAAGATGCGGCAAGTGTGACGGCGCCCATCTAGAAGTCCTGCATGAGAGCAACAAGCGTTCGCCAGGAATCCAAAGTAGGCCCGTCACGGTGATGTACCAGGCCGAGGCGGTGTCACCACCGACCAGTCCTGAAACCACCCCCTGGTGTCCTGACTGTTCCAGCAGACACGGGGACCCACAGCACCACCCGTACTACCACGAGTCGGCGCCACCACCACCGAGTTACAACTCCCCCGCCAGAGAGGAATGGGAGATCGTATGTACTTACTGCGACGGCGGACACTGGCTGGCACAGTGCGACGAATACAAGACACTGAACCCCGCCGAAATTGATCAGTGGCGTGAGGCGGACCAGGCGGGCGCCGCTCACCGCGCATCACTGTGCGGGGCCCACCAACGAAGACTAGCTCGACAAGGCAACCGACCAACAGGAGTGCTCTACATAGACCCCAAGTATAACGGGAGCCCCCGAGTGCTCATCAAAGTGGTCAGAGTGCTACTGAGCTACGAGGACAAGGTCATGGACACTTACGCCATCCTAGATGATGGGTCTGAAAAGACTCTCCTCCTCGCTTCCGCCGCAGCCCAGTTGGGCCTGCGGGGTACCAAAGAAACAATGACAATCCGTACTATTCAGCGAGACCTGAAAACCATAAAGGGCAAGAACGTCTCATAATAATAGCAGCGGTCGGGCAGCCCGAGAAGCGGTATAGCATCACTAAGGCATTTACAGGCCATGACATAGGTCTGTCAAGCTACAACTACCCCATCCCACAGCTGATGGCGAAGTACGCGCACCTACGCAGACTACCTATACCGCTCATCGATGGCGCCACACCGACCCTGCTCATAGGCTCCGACCACGCGGACCTCATTGTCCCAATCGAGGCGGCCCACATCGGACCCAAAGGATGCCCAGTCGCGGTCAAGACCCGCCTGGGCTGGACGCTCCAAGGCCCTCTCTCCGGGCCTTCCAGCCAACCCACGTCTACACGCTGCCTGTACGCAAAGGTGAGCGACACAGGCCACTCTCTCGTACAGCCCGTTGAGAGGCTATTGACATTAGACGAGAAGCCTGGGAGAGAACCGTGGGCTCAAGAAGAGGGAGTTCCGAACTCCACCCCCCTCAGCTGCACGCCAAGCGACGTAGCTGACCTCGAACCCAGCACCCCAAGCTACCTCTCGATGGGGCGGCCGGAACCGGCCCCTCCTCAGACGGGGTACAGACCGAACAAGAGGAACAGACGGAGGATGTGGAGACACAGCCAAGCACAGATCAACCAGTCTCGGGCCCGCTTCCTCCTAAGCGACCGACCATCCCGTCCAGCCCGTCAGAAGTGGGTAAAGGACAGGGACAACCTGAAGGTGGACACAGTCGTTATGATCATGGACCAGTCACTACCCCGAGCTGCGTGGCCGGCCGGCCGCGTCAGCAAAGTGATCACTGGTGCCGACGGGAAGGTCAGAGCGGCAGAAGTTGTTGTCCAAGGGCGGACTTACACCCGACCCGTGGCGAGGCTGATAGAGTTGCCGGAGATCCCTGACTCCCCTGATGACGACCATGACCCACTGACTTTGTAGATTGCCCTACTCCTCACAACAAGTATTGAGCCGTTGACTGGACTATTAATCTGTCTCCCTTAACTAATTAGGTGCGGACTAATTAGGAGGCGGCTGTTGTGAAGGGCCAGATTAAAGCTGAGAATCTACATTTATTGTTTTATATACATTGTATATTATTTATATATACACAGTATATCCCTTTACCTGCGTTCGAACCATAGTGATATTCGCTCTCCTTATTGGATGGCGCCCTAGGCGCCAGCCCGCAAGCCCCCAACGTCAGGTTCAAAGACAAGCCCAGGCATGTCGTAACATGCCCGGAGACAGCGTATTGATTCCATACAAGAACTGAGGTTTGGGACTAGATAACCACTTAAGTATATATACGGCGCAAGGTGCGCACAGCAGCAGTTCGTTCATCAAGTTCATCCCGAGTCAGCGGGTAGTGAAGTGAGCAACCGTGCGTTGAGAACATGTGCGAATAGAATAGTAAAGTGTCAGAGTTTAATGCAGTAACGTCAAGTTCGACCTAGTTTAATGTGAAGTAAATAGTCGTTCATTTATTGTATATCGTGCAACCCAGTTCGTTCGTGTGTAGCATTGGACATGTGCACAGGAGAACCAGCGGCGGCGATTGCAGAACCATTACTGGTTGGATTATATTGATTTGGAACGTGTTACCCGGAGAAGAGCCTCGTTGATTTCCACTATCGTTTGGGATTCAACCTCGTGAGGATTACACTCGGGCTGGCCTCATGGACAGAGGCTGGCTAGCTGTCATCGTTTGCTATCGAGCATTTGGATTACAGTTATTGCTTTGCTGCTGATCGTTGGATTTACAAGGACTGGCTTCTGTACGTGGAGTCCCTTTATTCTTCATTGAATCAGACTGAGTATCCGAACCTTCCTCTAGACCTTACAACTCTGAGAGGAACCCAGTGTCTCCAGGCGGTACCAGCGTTGCCTTCTATAATTGCTATTATACGCCAGGTGGCGTCAACCTAGACCCATCGTAGGAATCCTGCTATTCCCAGTGACTCATGCTACTGACTGACTTTATGCATATTCTTCGCCATACAAGCGCGACCCTAATTCTCATTCTGTAACCTAATGTTGCATAATAATAAAATACCCTCAAATACTATTTCTTTGTCAATGCCGTGTTCTTATGAGTGTTCACCATCTATATTCGATGTACTGTCTGGCCAGTAATTAAAGTACATACCTAGCAGTGGTTTAATCTATCACAATCTTTAATACAGTCAGGGTTTTGTAACCCCTCAGTTACACCTGTGTTACCACTTCCTTTGGTCAATCCGCCTTCCAATTTGCTGCTCCCAGCAGTTGGAAACAAGATCTAAAATACTTTGAAAATGGATTAATTGATCCACCTCACTACTTTTAACCTATCTCTAAGGAACTCTATCGCAGAGTTGTTTACACATACCTGCAACTGTCACCCAGCCTTTTAACTGACATGTAAATCATCTGTTCTGCTTCATGTCTTAAATACCTTGTAATTTTATTTGGTTGTTTGTTTGGTGTGTGTTTTAATTATTTCCCTCTGTGATGTATGTATCGTCTGTCTCTTTTCTATTTTATTTTATTTTATTTCCCTGTTACCCTTCGAGAGGATATTTTGTCCTCTTGCCAGGCCGTCATTGTAAATATAATTAGTTGACCTGCCTGGTAAAATAAAGGTAAAATAAAAAATGTAAGGTTAGCGTAGCCTACCATTACACATAAAGCCACCGGGATCATCTGTGACGCTTGCTACAGTGGTCTTCTCTAGGGGGACTTCAAGCACTGAGATATATATATGTTATTTCAGTGTTTCATGACAGGGGACCTTCCTGCAGCTGTCTGTGTTAGACATGGTCATAGGACTCCACTCTGTCTGCCACCATTGCGTGTCTCCTGTTCCTTACTGTACATACTTGACCCAATATATTCCTTAATTTACTGGCAAAGCATCTCTAGACCGCTACACAGTATATACAGTGTAGAGTGGCAGGAAAGAGGGAGGGGGGCACGTAACTGAGTACATGGTATAGGCTCTGACAGAGGGCATTCCTGTCCTGCCTGCCATTCACAGTATAACAAACTCCAACACCCTTACATCAGCGCAAAACAAACAAAAATTAAACAAAGTGCAGTACCAAGCAGGGTTATTTTGTTTAGGGGTCACTGTTTAACGGCATTAGGCAAACATTCTATCTTTAAAGGTGCTATAGATATTATTATTATTATTATGTAATCTTTTTTATAATACATCCACAGAGCTTGGTGTGAAATAAAAGTATTGATTTTCCCCACCCAAAAAATATTGATTAATAAATGTATAATTTGAAAATGTTTTGAAAGTCCAAAATTAATGTTGTCATTTACATGTTGCAATGTATCCCCTCCCTCCTTCCCATTGCCCCACGTGGAATGCACCTGATTGGATAAATGACATGCTGTTGCTCTAGTCTGTCAACTAGTGGCTGAATGTTATCTATAGCACCTTTAATGCCTCCTAATAAATAACTTCCAAGGTTCTTCCCTATTAACAAGGGCAACAGCACGAAACATTCCAAATCCTGCTTCTTGAAATACCAAACCAGGGGCCCTCATTCATCAATGTGTGCGTAGAACATGTTCTATTTCCACACGTAAGCACGGAATGTAGAACCAGTGTACGCACAGGGAAGTCGGGATTCATCACACGTGCGTACGCAGGCTCTATGCTCCTCCGTGTTGATGAATACCACTTTGTTCTACCGTCAATGCTCGTGCATGATTATCCATATATGGTCATGAAAGTGAGGAAACACCCCCCATGGGATGTGAAATAATGGACTGACCCGAGCGGAACTCTGAGAAACTCCACGGAGAATTGTTCACTGCTGTCGAACCAAGAAGACACTATCGCGTATTATGGGATAAATAAAAGGCGGACTTGTAAACGGTGATGTCAGATATCAACGGCTCCCTAAGACCATTGCTGCAATTCTGCCTGGACAGCTCAAAATACTAATAAAGACCGTTCGTTGACCACTGTTTGGCGTTGGTTGTGTGTCATTATAACCGTGCTGTAATATGAATGCCTTTATTAGTTGTGTTCGATTGGCTATATGATTTTTAGAGGCATCTATTTTGTTGTCGGCTAATAAAGACCGCGCTGGAATATGACTGCCTTTTCCCGTGTTGTTTGATTAATACCCAGGGATTAAAGTTCTCCTCAATTTTATTCCAAATCGCGATGGATCTCCCGTAAATTTTCTACCTGCTGCATATGATTTCTAGAGGCATACTACAATCTATTTTGATGTCAGTATTGGGTAGCCTATATAAACAATAATACGAGGGCATATACAAGAACAATGAATCTCACTGCATGTATGATGTAGCCTGCCTTTCAATACATGCATTTTCTATTCTTTCTTATACAGTAAAAAGGGGGAAGAACACTATATTCATATGACTTGTATTCTGCTTACAGCTTCGAAATTCCACTTGTTTCGTTTAACGTAAAGCCTTTTAAATATAATCAAAACGTTCCCGTGTTTCGGCGGTCTGTGCGCAAAATAATAACGAGTTGAGCTTTATGATTTATGATGAATTGAAAATGGGGGACCCTGATGTAAACAAGACGAAAGTCTTTCTCTGGTCTGCATCCCCTTAACAATTGTATGTACTGAGCTGTACTGTACTGTACCCATTCTGCAATCTGTTAATAAACTTTTCAATCAATCAATCAATCAAGCTACGCGGAGCGCAGTCAGTCAGTAGCCTACACCCCGTATATTCCGATAACGCTATATAAACCATGCTGCATTCATTCTGAGAGAAAGATCTATTATTCCAAATGCTATTTATAGGGTTTTGACCATAATTACACTACTGTTGCTATTTTACAATGAACTATAATGAATTACGGTTCATACAGAACATCCAGTGTTATTATGCACAGAAGCTCATTTCCTTGTTGTAATAATATATTCTACCACTGGGCGCCAGGTACGCATGGTCCGAGCTGTGCGTAAATATAAGCACGAAGTCAAGTTCAAGTTGAAATTGATGAATCCCACTCTTTGCTTAGAAATGATCGTACGCACAGGGTAAGCACAAATCTGTGCGTAGAACACGTTGATGAATGAGGGCCCAGGAGCCTAGTTTGTCACTGGCACACATCTGTTGTTGTTTAAGCATGTTTACATATCGGAGGTTACAAATCATAGGACATAGGTCACAAGCACTTGGACGTGTTCGTCGAATTCCTCCTGAGACACATGACCTGCTTCACTCAGTATCCTTGTCATGCAATACTGACACCCGTCCACTGGATTCCCATCAAACAACACGTAACATTTACAAATAATCCTCTGCTGACTTACAAATGCATCCTTGGACATTTAAAGTCATACATGAAGAACCCTCTACCATGCTACAGTATCACATACATGAAGAACCCTCTACCATGCTACAGTTTCATACATGAAGAACCCTCTACCATGCTACAGTATCATACATGAAGAACCATCTACCATGCTACAGTATCACATACATGAAGAACCCTCTACCATGCTACAGTATCATACACAAAGAACCCTCTACCATGCTACAGTATCACATACATGAAGAACCCTCTACCATGCTACTGCTACAGTATCATACATGAAGAACCCTCTACCATGCTACAGTATCATACATGAAGAACCCTCTACCATGCTACAGTATCATACATGAAGAACCCTCTACCATGCTACAGTATCACATACATGAAGAACCCTCTACCATGCTACAGTATCACATACATGTATCAGTATCAGTATCAGTATCAGTAGAGATGAAATTGTTGGCTTACTCAACAATCAGAGTCCCATCCCAACCTCTGATGGGCTTTCCCCCTGACTTTGAATCCAGCCATACGCTATGCTGCCTTGAAAACGTCTCACTTAGTGCCCTCTCTAAATTGGTTGGCGCGGCTAAACCCTCAACCTGTCTGTTTGACCCTCTTCCAGCAACTCTCATCAAAAAACTCTTCCCAACTCTAGGCCCTGCCCTACTCAATATCTTCAACACCTCCTTGTCTACTGGCGTGGTGCCCCTGGCCTTTAAATCAGCCGTCATTAAACCACTACTTAAAAAACCGAACCTCGACCCTCTAATCTTGAAAAATTACAGACCCATCTCCAATCTTCCGTTCCTATCCAAAATATTAGAACGGAGGCGGCTGGGTGGCGCAGCGTACATTGCGCTCGTCACCAACGCAAGAGACACCGGTCTTGAATCCGGCTGTCAGCGTTGCCTCCGGCTTGGACCGGCCGTCATACTGACTCAATTGGCAGAGTCAGCGGGAGGGAAGTCGATGGGTGGTAATCTGGTCGTTGTAAACAGCGACTGCTACAGGTCGGTCAGGGCGCCTGCACAGCAAAGACAGGAGATGGCGGGGGCAGTGTGAGCCTCCCACACATTACACCTCGCCAATGAGAGTCCGTGATGGCAGGTGAAAAGAAGTGACTGGCTGCCTCCACATGTATCGGAGGGGACATGTGATGGGCCTCTACCCTCCCTACGACCGGCCAGTGGGGGGAACATGCGAGCAACGATCAGGACAGGGGAGGGAGAATTGGCACGAGAGGAAATTGGGATGGGAGAAAAATCACAGAAAAAGGAGGAGAAAAAGTAGGTAAAAAAAAAACTAAATATTAGAACGGATTGTCGCAATGCAACTTACTGACCATCTATCAAACAATAATCTTAATGAATCTTTTCAATCTGGCTTTAGAGCCTTACACTCCACCGAAACGGCGGTTACCAAAGTCACAAATGACTTACTGCTCTCTCTTGACTCAAACCTAACTTCTGTGCTCTTATTGCTTGATCTCAGTGCAGCCTTAGACACTATCGATCATTAGATTCTTCTAGGTCGGCTTGCGAATCATGTTGGCATTCGGGGTCACGCACTTGCTTTGTTCAAATCTTATTTAACTGATAGAACACACTGCATGGTCTATAATGATTTAACATCTGAGACCCTCCCAGTGCAATGCGGTGTCCCACAAGGCTCTGTTCTGGGCCCTTTGCTATTTTCGATTTACATGCTACCCCTCTGCAATATTATACGCAAATTTGGCATAAACTTTTATTTGTACGCTGATGACACCCAATTATATATACCTATTAAGCCAAATGATTTCTCCCAATTACAATCTTGAGGCTTGCCTGCTTGCTGTCAAAAAGTGGATGTCGCAAATATTTCTACTCCATAATGCAGATAAAACTGAGATGTTAATTGTTGGCCCCCCAAACCACAGAGGCCTGTTTGAGGACATCTCCCTCAACTTTGATACTTGTCATGTATCCCAGAGCTCCACCATAAAAAACCTCTGAGTAATTTTTTATTCCTCCCTCTCATTTAATGCACATATAAAAAATGTCAACAAAATTGCCTTCTTCCATCTTCGTAATATCGCAAAAAATTCGCCTGGCTGATGCCGAAACCCTAATTCATGCTTTTGTCTCATCACGTCTAGACTACTGTAATGCACTTTTTTTTCAGGCCTACCTAATTCAAGCATCAAAAATCTTCAACTCGTGCAAAATGCGGCTGCACGGATACTAACTAAAACTAGAAAATTTGATCACATCACACCAGTTTTGTCCGCCCTACACTGGCTTCCTATTCAAGCCCGATCTCACCTACAAAATTTTTAATGGGCTTGCACCGCTCTATCTATCCGATCTCTCGTGCTCTGCGCTCACAAAATGCGGGGCTTCTATCGATTCCTAGGGTTAAAAAGAAATCCGCCGGCCACAGAGCCTTTGTCTACCGTGCTCCCTACCTGTGGAACAAATTATCTACCGTCGTCAGGGGCTGTCGAAGCTTTTAAATCCCTGCTCTCTCTCCTTCAACCTACCCTGATCTCACCTGGTCAGGCACTGACCCTTTAGTTTAGTTAGGATGTCTATTTGCTCCCATGTCTGCTTTTCTGCAGACATGGGAGAACCTTTTTAACCTCTGTCTCTGTCTCAACCGGTCCCATGGAACAGCTTCATACCATCTTCTGTCTGGCCTGCAGTGCTGAATCTTCTGTGTGGCTTCTCCTGCCCCCCGGGACATACGGCCCTGAGCTATTGTCTTGTATCTCATCCTGTATCCATACGCTTGTGTCGCGGGTGGGGGTCTAGGGGTATCTGTATGGGGGGTGTCTATACCTGCGGGAGCCAAAGAGGAGGACGTGTCCCGGGATGGTCTGGAAGAGGACCTAAAGGCATACCTGGCTGATGGAAAAGGCAAGTAAATATCAGCTGATAATGATATGTGAAGTACCGTCGCTGTACTGCACCATGCTGTCCCTGTTGTGTGTTTAGACGGAGTGGAGTCCAGGAGGTCCTGACGGGAGCGGAGAGAGCCATCCTGGGAGGATGGTGATTTTGGTGCAGACGACAGCTACAGCAGGCGAGTGCAGGACCACCAGGGGGGGGTAGCGTATGTTAACATTATACAGGCTATACATGTGTGCCCTCTTCTTCTTACGCAGCTGGGGAGCATCGTTGGAGGGAGCGCGAGGTGATTGGCTGGCTGGCGTGACGGGGGCGGTGCCCGGAAGTGCTGGCGCTACTGAAAGGAGAATCAATGACGAACAATGGCAGAATGAAAACGGGAGTCGAGAGGACGCTAGCAGAGGACGCAGGGCTGCGAGGATACACGGCTCTTTTTGTGTTTTACCTTTCCTCCAGTGGAACCAGTTCATAGCGGGACTGCTGTGTTTCCTCCAGAGTGGAAACGAGTGGAGCTTCAGACCGGAGGGACATTATTGCCACACCGGGCGCCATGAGTAAAGAAACATAAGACAGTGGAATACGTGCCTAAACAAACAAACTATTTTCCCGAGTGGTAAATGAAGACATAGACGAACAGTGACTGCATTTGAATTAGGAATATTATTAGTGGCGTAAAGCTGAAGATTATCGGAACGGCATACAGTAAAGCCAGTAATACTGTCGAAGACTGGAACCTAGTATTGTGGATGCTCCATCCTCTGTGAACTACCTTTTTCTCTCTCTTTTCTAAATCATATGGAGGATATCTAATCAATTGTGCATTGTGACGAACCCGTGAACGGGGGGGGGAACCGTGCTCTTACTGACTGTGCCTTTCATTACAGGCGGAAGGACATTATTGCACGCCTGGTGCTTGGAGGGCCTAAAACACCCCAGTACAGACCGAACAGTTTTTAGCCCGAAGCCGAGAGGGGCTACGGGAGCGGAAGGAGGTGACGTCCTTCCGGCCCTCAGCTTCGGGCCCCGGTTATTAATAACCTTTCTTTTTGTATTGTTTGTAACTCAGCGCTTCCACTGCCCAGACCTAGGTTAGGATATGGGAGGAATATTCTAGGCCTGGTCATAACCCCTAGTGGTGAACAACACCCACTATCCTATCCAAACCCCCTTAATTTACCGTGTGAACACTTAGTGTGTATTTATCTACCTATATTCTCCCTAAAGCATTTGCCGTGGCTCCCCGAGGGATAGTGTGATATCGATGCTTATTTCAGGACGTTTTGCAGTGAACCGTGTGGTATAGTGTGATTCTAAGTTGACGTTTGATAAGTCATAGACCCGTGTGCAGGGTAGACTCTTTTTGCCTTCACGTGTGTAGTGTCTCAGGGGTGGGGATAGGTGACGTGGGTGGGAGTAACCGTCTGGGGGTGGGTTTACGGGGCATGGAGCACTTCCTCTTTTTAGACTACCCTAGGCTTAAGAGGCGTGGGTCTTTTAAATAGGCTAACCGACCAGTTATTTATGTTAACATCTAACCTTGTATTAAACTATCTATTTTTATGCAATAAAAGCTTTCTTACTGTTTCTCGGCGCATTCTCCCGTGTCTGTTTGTGGTCCTGGGGAAATTCATGGTGGTAGGTCGGCTGGCCCCTGTGGGAAGAGTATCCGTGCGTGTGCACACCTTAGCCTTAGACCTGGATGCTTCCCGTGGGGGTCAGGCGACATATTTTGGCGTAGTCGGTAGGATTTCCCCATAGTCCACAGCAGACATGGTCGATGAGAATGTTAGAGAAGCGGGGATGCGAGCAATCATGATGCCCTGGTACTTGGGGTCGCATTGGGTCCCTAAGTTTAGTGGAGAACCGGGGACCACTAAATATAGTCAATGGCTAACCCAGGTCGAGGCCTTTTTGCGAGCACAGCCATTGCCCTCCCCACAGGGAATAGATTTCCTGTTTAGCTCCCTTGATGGCCCTGCACATAGAGAAGCCATGCTCCTCTCAGCCACTATTAAAGCTTCCCCTAAGGAAGTAATCAGGGCGTTAACCCTAAAGTACGGAGACCATAGGTCTTCTGATACCCTTCCAGAAGGTTTTTTTTGTTGTAAGCAGGCGGAGAAGGAAGGGATAGAGGAGTTCACCCTGCGCCTTAGAGAGTGCCTGTACCTATGGAGGGTTAGTGACCCAGATGGGGCAGGGGAGGAAAATAAGAGGCTGAGGGCGCAGTTCACTAAAGGCCTCCGGGAAGGCCCTATCAAGCGTGAACTCCTGCGCCACCTGAGACGGAACCCAGAGGCAACTTTTGAGGAGGTTCGGCAGGAAGCGAGCTCCATTGAGCGGGAGGAACGAGCATCCACTGAGGTGGCGGCGGCTTGCCAGACCCGAGCTGCCCCAGCTATCCCACCTCCCGGCGTCAAAGCAGTATCCCAGAGCGGCCTACAACAGCTGAAAGACTCGCTACGGGTGGAGCTACAGAGGGAACTACGTGACCAGGTGACACTGCTGGGGAGCACCCTTGCCGAGGAAATACGGAGCCAGATGTGGGGTTCTGGACCTGGACCCGAGTCAGCCCAGAGGTGGGAACAGCCAGGCCCTTCAGCTAGACCCTCTGCACGGCCGCGCCGACGCCCTGACAACCGGGAGCCGCGAAACTACCAGTGGGATGAACAGGGTTGGCCGATCTGCAAGAACTGCGGGGAGGCGGGACATATTGAGAGGTACTGCGCGCGTTGGACCACACTTCCCCGGGATTTTCAACAGTCCCGGTCACTACAGGGCAAGTGACCGGTTCAGAAGGTACGACAGAGGCCCTACAGAGACCAACCATGGTGGGTCGCTGTCCCGAGGTAGAGGTCCTGATTAGGGGTAAGAAGATACCCTGTGTGCTGGACACGGGTTCACAGGTGACTATGTTTGGCAAATCATTCTTTCAGCGCCATTTTGGGGGTGAAGGGTTCCAAGGGCCTGGAGGACTATCCTGGCTGACCCTGCAAGCGGCTAATGGGCTACAAATTCCATTTGTGGGCTACGTGGTTCTGGACTTTACCATCGGCGGTATTGAGGTACTGGGTCGGGGAGTGGTGATTGTAAACGATGATTGTATTAGTACGGAATATGGGTTGTTGGGCATGAACGTTATCTCAGAATGTTGGGAGGGCATATTTCAGGGGGGACACCCGGGGCGGGAAGCTTTCACCTCCACTGTTCCTCCAACGGCCCGGAGGGTGTGGGAAAAGGCGTTTAACCTCTGTCAGCAGGTACAGAGCACCCCCCCAGCTGATGTGGCCAGCGGCACAGCTAGACTGCGGCGGCAGGCCCCTGTCCTGGTGCCTCCCGAGTCGGAGATCGTGGTATGGGCAGAGGTTAGTCCACGGATGAGTCGCCTGGACTGCCCGGTGTTAGTGGAAGACTACACTGACCTGGTGGTAGGAGAGCGTGGCTGGCGAGTGGCTCGATCCATCAGCTGGGTATGGGGGAGTAAGGTGCCATTGCGTATTTGTAACCCCCACCTCTCCTCTGTGCTGATCCCCCAGCGGTGCTCCCTGGCCACAGTGTCCTTGGTCCCCCTGCAGGATATCCATGGGACCAACCAGCTGATTCTGAGGGACACCGGCCCTGGGGTGGTAGAAGTGGACGTGCGTCGAGTGGCTGAATCCCCCCTTGCCGACCATCCGGCCCTAGATCTGAGAGGAGAGGGACTGACCGGAGACCGAGAGGCTAAGCTCGCGGCCCTGCTGCACCGATAGACCCATGTATTCGCTGCACATGAGGAGGACTTCGGACGTACCAAGGTGATTCAACATAATATCCCCACTGGAACCGCACCACCGATTCAGGAGAGGTACCGTCCGATTCCACCCAAGCTATACGCAGAGCTGAGGACGCTGCTGCAGGGGATGGTCGACAGCAAGGTGGTATGCGAGAGCTCCAGTCCATGGGCGGCCCCAGTGGTGTTGGTCCGCAAGAAGGATGGATCCTGTCGCTTCTGCGTAGACTAACGGAAGCTGAACGCTGTGACCCACAAGGATGCATACCCGCTGCCCCGGATAGAGGAATCGTTGACCAATCTGACCCAGGCGACCTGGTACAGCACCCTGGATCTGGCCAGTGGGTATTGGCAAGTGGAAGTGGCGCCGGAGGACCAGGAGAAGACAGCCTTCGCCACACCACTGGGGTTGTACCAGTTCGAGCGGATGCCCTTTGGTCTGTGCAATGCCCCCGCCACCTTTCAACGATTGATGCAGCGTTGCCTGGGTGGTCAGGTGAATGATCATCTCCTCATATACCTGGATGACGTGATCGTCTATTCCCCCGACTTTCAGAGCCACCTGGATCATCTCGAGATGGTGTTCCATCGCCTGCAGGAGCATGGTCTCAAACTCCAGCCAGGGAAGTGCAGGTTGTTCCACCGGGAGGTGAGGTACCTGGGACATATCGTCAGCGGCCAGGGGGTGGCAACTGACCCAGAGAAGACCCAGGCCGTCCGCAGCTGGCCTGTGCCCACCACGGCCAAACAGGTGAAGTCATTCCTGGGATTCGTGGGGTACTACAGGCGGTTCGTCCCTGGCTTTGCCCGGATCGCCGCCCCTCTTAACCGACTGCTCCAAGGCACTGCTGGACGACCATCTGCACCAGTGACCTGGGCGCTGCCCTGTCAGCAGGCATTTGAGGAGCTGAAGAGGAACCTGTTGGAGGCCCCCATCTTGGCCTTCGCTGATTACGGCCAGCCGTTCAGGCTCTATACGGATTCCAGCTTGGAGGGGCTTGGAGCAGTCCTGTCCCAGGTGCAGGGGGGCCAGGAGCGGGTCATCGCCTACGCCAGCCGTGGCCTGTCCCAGACCGAGCGCAACGACCAAAATTACAGCTCCTTCAAATTGGAACTGCTGGCGTTGAAGTGGGCAGTGACCGAAAAATTCAAAGATTACCTCTGGGGGGCCCAGTTTACTATCTTCACGGACAACAATCCGCGGGTGCATCTGGAAACGGCCCGGCTGGGGGCACACGAGCAGCGCTGGGCGGCCCAGCTTGCGAACTACTCCTACGTAATCAAGTGCCGGCCAGGGGCTGTCAATCAGAATGCCGATCTATTGTCTCGGTTGCCAGAGACAGGGAACACGGCGGTCCAGGCAGTGGAAGGACGGGACCCGCTGGAGAAGGAGGCGGAGGAAGCTGCGGACACGGAGGCGGCAGCCACGGAGGCACGGGACTGGAAACAAAGCCAGCAGGGGGACCCGGACCTGCGACAAGTCCATCAGTGGCTGACCCAGGGGGCACCGCCACCTCCAGACCGCCGCCATCCCTTGTGTCCGGGCCTACGAGGTCTGCTGGCCGAGTGGGAGTGCCTGAACCTCCACAGAGGGCTGATTGTGAGGAGAGGGGTGGAGCCTGATACCCATCTGACCACTGACCAGCTGGTTGTACCTCTCAGTCGGGCCAAGGGTCTCTGGAACGACTATCATCAGGCCGCTGGCCATTCTAGTGCCGAGAAGGTACTCTCCTTGCTGCGGCGACGGTTCTTCTGGACAGGCATGAGCAAGACGGTGCAGCTCTGGACCAAGGAGTGCCCCACGTGTGCAGTCAGCAAGGCCGGACCAGAACAACGGGCGCCTCTGAGCTCTATCCGGAGTAGCTACCCGTTTGAGGTGGTGGGTTTGGACTATTTATCCTTGAGCCGG
The DNA here is from genome assembly GCF_963971535.1 of Notolepis coatsorum. Classification (NCBI taxonomy): domain Eukaryota; kingdom Metazoa; phylum Chordata; class Actinopteri; order Aulopiformes; family Paralepididae; genus Notolepis; species Notolepis coatsorum. The sequence goes on from NC_140172.1 coordinate 67,386,560, forward strand.
CCGGCTATCCCTACATCCTGGTGATGACTGACCTGTTCTCTCGCTACGCCTTTGCCGTTCCCACCAAAGATCAGACGGCGTCCAGCACAGTCAAGGCGCTATGGACAACGCTGATCCAACCCTTTGGGTGTCCGGAACGGTTTTTGACGGATCAGGGGGCTGCGTTTGAGTCCCGGCTGATGCAGCAGTTGTGTGACATGTATGGGTGCGTGAAGAGCCGCGCGACTCCGTACCACCCTCAGGGCAATGGGGCCTGTGAGCGCTTTAACCAAACGCTGCTCTCTCTACTGGGCTCCCTCGACCCCGACATCCAACCAAACTGGCACCATCAGCTTCCATACCTCGTCCAAGCCTACAATAATGCCATACACGCAAGTACCGGTATGACTCCTCATTTTGTAGTGTTTGGGCGCCATGCCAGGTTGCCAGTGGACTTGATACACGATGTCTAACCCCCGCAACGGAGAGCCACCCTGGAGGGATGGGTTTAGGGCCATCACCAGACACTGACGGAGGCCTACGAGCGGGTACAGGCGAATGTGACCAAGAGGCAGCGGTGGGACCAGGCTCGTTATGACCGAGGGGCGTGAGCAATACCCTTGCTGCCGGGAGAACGGGTCTTGATAAGGAACTTTCGTCGGCGGGCCCAGGGGAAGTTGGCACCCCGGTGGGTACCCAGACCCCATGTGATTATCAGACAGCCCCGACCCGACCAACCCGTGTATCTGGTTCGGCCGGAGGGTCAGGAAGGGCCTGGTCGCACCCTGCATCGGAACAATCTCCGGCCCTGTCCAGCGGGGGTGCCCTCATACCCTGATGAAGTGCTGGAGGGACCGGCAGAAGGTAGGGCCCCCCTTGAAACCCAGGGTCTCCACTTCCCCTTCCTGCCGCTCCCAGCGACCGGCCAGGGCGGTTACATCCTCCCGGTCCCAGAGCTTCACTTTGGCCCTGCTGTACCGGGACCTGCGGAGGAACCCCCGTTACCTGTGCAACTGGAGGCAGCCGAGGCTGCAGTAGTCCCCCTGGAGGTGATACCACCTCGACGATCCCGGCGCCTGGAGTCAAGTGGGGGACCTGTCGGTCCTGAGGAAGGAGGTCCTGGAGAGGTGGAGGTACCTGTCAGTCCTGAGGAAGGAGGGAGCAGCCGAGGGAATGGAAGGGCCGAAGCCGGGCCTGCAGTGGTCCCCCTAGAGGCCAGGCCGCCTCGACGATCCCGGCGCAGCAACTTGGGCAAACCCCCCATCCGCTTGGTCCAGCTGTGATGGCCGGGACAGCCATCGAAATAGGGGGGGGGGGAAATGTTGCGGGTGGGGGTCTAGGGGTATCTGTATGGGGGGTGTCTATACCTGCGGGAGCCAAAGAGGAGGACGTGTCCCGGGATGGTCTGGAAGAGGACCTAAAGGCATACCTGGCTGATGGAAAAGGCAAGTAAATATCAGCTGATAATGATATGTGAAGTACCATCGCTGTACTGCACCATGCTGTCCCTGTTGTGTTTTTAGACGGAGTGGAGTCCAGGAGGTCCTGACGGGAGCGGAGAGAGCCATCCTGGGAGGATGGTGATTTTGGTGCAGACGACAGCTACAGCAGGCGAGTGCAGGACCACCAGGGGGGGTAGCGTATGTAAACATTATACAGGCTACACATGTGTGCCCTCTTCTTCTTACGCAGCTGGGGAGCGTCATTGGAGGGAGCGCGAGGTGATTGGCTGGCTGGCGTGACGGGGGCGGTGCCCGGAAGTGCTGGCGCTACTGAAAGGAGAATCAATGACGAACAATGGCAGAATGAAAACGGGAGTCGAGAGGACGCTAGCAGAGGACGCAGGGCTGCGAGGATACACGGCTCTTTTTGTGTTTTACCTTTCCTCCAGTGGAACCAGTTCATAGCGGGACTGCAGTGTTTCCTCCAGAGTGGAAACGAGTGGAGCTTCAGACCGGAGGGACATTATCGCCACACCGGGCGCTGTGAGTAAAGAAACATAAGACAGTGGAATACGTGCCTAAACAAACGAACTATTTTCCTGAGTGGTAAATGAAGACATAGACGAACAGTGACTGCATTTGAATTAGGAATATTATTAGTGGCGTAAAGCTGAAGATTATCGGAACGGCATACAGTAAAGCCAGTAATACTGTTGAAGACTGGAACCTAGTATTGTGGATGCTCCATCCTCTGTGAACTACCTTTTTCTCTCTCTTTTCTAAATCATATGGAGGATATCTAATCAATTGTGCATTGTGACGAACCCGTGAACGGGGGGGGGGAACCGTGCTCTTACTGACTGTGCCTTTCATTACAGGCGGAAGGACATTATTGCACGCCTGGTGCTTGGAGGGCCTAAAACACCCCTGTACACACCGAACAGTTTTTAGCCCGAAGCCGAGAGGGGCTACGGGAGCGGAAGGAGGTGACGTCCTTCCGGCCCTCAGCTTCGGGCCCGGTTATTAATAACCTTTCTTTTTGTATTGTTTGTAACTCAGCGCTTCCACTGCCCAGACCTAGGTTAGGATATGGGAGGAATATTCTAGGCCTGGTCATAACCCCTAGTGGTGAACAACACCCACTATCCTATCCAAACCCCCTTAATTTACCGTGTGAACACTTAGTGTGTATTTATCTACCTATATTCTCCCTAAAGCATTTGCCGTGGCTCCCCGAGGGATAGTGTGATATCGATGCTTATTTCAGGACGTTTTGCAGTGAACCGTGTGGTATAGTGTGATTCTAAGTTGACGTTTGATAAGTCATAGACCCGTGTGCAGGGTAGACTCTTTTTGCCTTCACGTGTGTAGTGTCTCAGGGGTGGGGATAGGTGACGTGGGTGGGAGTAACCGTCTGGGGGTGGGTTTACGGGGCATGGAGCACTTCCTCTTTTTAGACTACCCTAGGCTTAAGAGGCGTGGGTCTTTTAAATAGGCTAACCGACCAGTTATTTATGTTAACATCTAACCTTGTATTAAACTATCTATTTTTATGCAATAAAAGCTTTCTTACTGTTTCTCGGCGCATTCTCCCGTGTCTGTTTGTGGTCCTGGGGAAATTCATGGTGGTAGGTCGGCTGGCCCCTGTGGGAAGAGTATCCGTGCGTGTGCACACCTTAGCCTTAGACCTGGATGCTTCCCGTGGGGGTCAGGTGACACTTGCAGTAGCTCTATCTATTACTACATTTTACAATTTTCTTATATACTATGATTCTACTGTCACCATGTATGCATATGCTCACTACATGTATTTATTGCTCCATCTCCGCCCACTACAAACATGGGAACTGTCTAACCCCTGTCCCAACCCCCCCCCCCCCCCCCCCCATCTCTCTGAGTGCTTGTCTCGTAGTGCTGACCAAGGTGGTGGATGTGTTGGGGTCTTGGCCAAGATTGCAATGACTGTTCTACGTGTACCACCGAGGCCATGGATCAGCTTCTTACCATCTTCTGTCAAGTTTCAAGTTTCTTTAATAGTTGTCATACAGAAGTACAGAATACTTTTATACAAAATGCTTCTTACTGTTACGCTCCAGAGACTGTGCTAGACAAGATAAGTATGAAATAAAATAGTATAGCATGTAGAATAGAAGTAAAAATAGAGGTCACAGTGTTCAGTATAGACATATGTACAATGTTCGATGCAGAATAGAAGTAACTGAGTTAACATACAATATACAATATACTATGCAATGTACTAATATACAATACTATATAGTGCAGAGCAGAAATGGGATGAGGTACAATTTAGGTACAATTTACAGTAAGGTGTACGAGTTGTAGTGCAAATCCTTTACCAATAAATATAAAGTGTAAAGTGTGTTTAGGTGATCTAAAGTGTGGAGAGTGGGTGCTGCAGTGTGTTGTTTAAGTGAGTGTGTGGGTGTGTGTGCTGTGTGCATTTGATGGTTGTTGCATAGTGTTTATTGTTCGTTGAGCAGCCTGATGGCCTGGGGGTAGAAGCTTCTTCTGAGTCTTTCTGTGCTCGCCTTAAGACTCCGGTATCGCTTGCCTGACCGCAGCAGTTCAAAGAGGCAGTTGTTCGGGTGGCTGGAGTCCTTGATGATTCTCTTAGCCTTACCCCTGCACCGCTTGTTGTAAATGTTCTGGAGGGTGGGAAGCCCCCCTCCAATTGTGTGTTCGGCTGAACGTGTCACTCTTTGTAGTCTGCTACGGTCTTGTGCAGTGCTATTCCCAAACCAGGAGGTGATGTTGCCAGTCAGGATGCTCTCTATTGTACATGAGTAGAAGTTCTTAAGGACTGTTTTCTTTCTACGTTTTTGTTTTCTTTCTTTCTACCATTTTTTAACCAGTGATCTTAACTGATCACAGTGACTTTTGCTCTTATCGTTTATGCTGTTGGATTTATTGGTTTATGTGACTTTTTACTGGACGTGACCTAAGCTATTGGAGCTTGTTGTTGCCATAGCTACAGCTACACGCTACAGTACTCACAGTGCTAAACTCCCCCGAGGAAATGGCTCCAACGTCAGATGTCGCAGAAATGCGAACGGAACTGAAGTCCATCGAGATACTAGTAATGGATCTTCTCAAGCGTCAAACGGAGCTCATGTCCAGGCTGGCTAGCATGGAACAAGCGGACGCAGGCTGCACCAGTAGTCCCTCCTGAGCGACAGTGGTGAGGGGCCGAAGGAAGCTCTCCCTTCCTCTATATGATCCCGTTGATTCACCTCAACTATCAAACCGATTCAATCCTCTTTGTAATGATCCCAGCCTCCTAGGCTCTCCCTAGTTTCCGTCTCCTGCTAGTACTGTAGCTTTTCTCAAAGACTATCCGATGCTAGCTACTACTAGCCTAGCTACTAGCCAGGCTCCAAGCGAAGCTGCCAGGACGGCGGCCCTCTCCAGCTCACGACTCAACCATGGAAATATAGCTGCAACCCGGAGCAGAAAGCGATCTGCCCTGTTTGCTCTCGCATCGCCAAATTCCCCAGACTCACGCGATGGGTCCGACTCCCCAAAGTTTAAACGTCCTCGCCTGCGGTGCTCTGCAGCCCATGCCAGTACGATCATTCAAACGGCGAGTGTTATCGATAGAAATGCTGCTGTGAACGAGCCCCTCCACACGGCGCTGCTGCCCGACCAACCGTCTAACCCCGCCAGCAATGCAGACGCTACTCCTGCGGCTTTTCACCATAGAAACCTGGCCATCTACGACGGGGAATGCATCCATGAACAGCCAGAGATCCTACTCATCGGAGATTCCATCACCAGGTTTTTGCAAATACCACACGGCATTACATATTCTTTTTCCGGTTTAAAAGTTACTGACTTACTAGAGTGTACTCCCGAAATCATCGACAGATATCCGTCCGCCCACACCGTTATCATTCATATCGGAGCAAATGACGTAATGGCTAGACAATCCGCTAAACTCCAATCTGACTTTGAATCACTAATACTCACTATTGAAAGCCTGGGTAAAATATGCATTGTGTCTGGCCCCATTCCATCCATAGGTCGTGGATCTGAGCGATTTAGCCGTCTGTTCTGGTTGCACCAGTGGCTACAGACCTACTGTACTACTATAGGACTTTGCTATATAAATAACTTTGATCTGCTCTGGTCCAGGAAAGACCATTACAGACCCGATGGCATCCATCCAAACATATCGGGGGTAAATGTGCTAATACATAACGTCATACAATGTGTAGCATCACTGGCCTGACAACCAACCATATCTAGCTCTGTAGACTATATACAGAAGCAGCCTAAGCTACAAAGGAACACGTTGAGTGTCATCCCGATTCTGATCACCAGAAGACTAATCAATTACTCATTATCACGTCCCATATGTAAATCGAACCTTATCAATATCAGTGTTCAACCACAGACTATCTCACGCCCCACTACAGAACCCGTACAGCTAAAACTAGCACTGTTCAACGTTAGAGCGCTGAAACAAAAATCATTTCTGATAAATGAACTCATAGTAAAACATGGTGTACATTGTATGTTTTTAGTAGAGACATGGCTAGACAACATCACTGGTGTAGCAACACTGATTGAGACCTGCCCTTCCAATTTTAAATTCTATCAATCAAACAGACAGAGTGGGAGGGGAGGCGGAATAGCAGCAATCATCTCTCAACATTTTTTATCATTTGAATACCTTGCTATTGTATTGAAAACAGAAATGCCAGTAGTATGTGTGACATTGTATCGACCACCAAGGTACTCGCCACTCTTCATACAGGAATTTTCAGAACTCATATCAATCTGCATTACGAGGTATGATAGAATCATTCTTAATGGAGATCTAAACATTCATATCAACAAAAAGGATGACCCCAGGGGTTGCGAGTTTCTGAACCTACTGGACAGTTTTGGACTGATGCAACATGTTCACGAGGCCACCCACCAACATGGCAACACTCTGGACCTACTAATAACAACAGGGCTAAACATTGAGAATGTATCAGTAAAACAAATTCCAATTTCTGACCATTATTGTGTGTTCTATGGTACAAGCCTAATATTACATAAGACCAGAAGCGAATTCCTAGTTCACAGAAGGCTTCTGGACGCTAGAGCTGAAGCAAAATTCTCTAGTATGATGAAATCATATGACCAATGCAGTGAATCCTCCTTAAATCAGAAAGTGCAAAACTTCCACAGCACCTTGTCAACAGTGTTAGATACTGTTGCCCCTCTGAAGGTTAAAAAGGTAAAAACTGATAGAATCTCTCCATGGTTAAATAAAACCAATGTTAAAGATAACAAGAGAAAATGTAGGATAGCCGAGCGAAAATGGAGGAAATTCAAACTCACAGCTCACTTTAATTTATACAAAGACGCCATGGGCGCATACAATAAGGCAATACAACTTGCGGGAAAGGAATATTTTTCCAAAATGATCTCAGAAAATATGGGTAACTCCAGGGTACTTTTTTCCACCATCGACCGGCTGATTAACATGCCACCCCCCCCATATACCGCAGCAATCAGCCACAAAATGTGAAGAGTTCGCAGTTTTCTTTAATGAAAAAATATCATTGATTAGAGCAAGCATTGTCGTCTTGAAAGATTGGTTGGCTTTTCCGATAATGTACTAAATTGGCTCATAACATACATTAAGGGGAGAAGGTTCTATGTTAAGCTTGGAGACAATGTATCCGAGGAACATGACAGCAGCTTTGGAGTTGCACAAGGAAGCTGCCTTGGTCCATTACTCTTCTCACTATATATGCTGCCCCTCTGGGACATCATTCGAGACCACAATGTATGCTTCCATAGTTATGCTGATGATACACAACTATATATCTCCGCAGAACCAAATAACACTACAGCCATACAGTCCATTACAAATTGTCTGTTAGCAATAAACAAGTGGATGAACAATAACTTCCTAAAATTAAACGAAAGCAAGACCGAAATCCTATTGATCGGCCCAAAAGCGGAAAGGGAAGTGCTGTGTGAAAACCTGGGGAGTCTGTCATCCTATGTAAAGACTGAGGTTACAAGCCTAGGTGTCATCTTGGACTCAGACCTGACCTTTAAGTCTCATATAAATAAGGCCATGAAAACGTCATTCTTCCACCTAAGAAACATAGCGAAAGTAAGACCTTTCGTAAATAAAAAGGATGCAGAGACACTGATTCATGCTTTTGTATCAAGTCGGCTTGACTATTGTAATGCACTGTTCACTGGTCTTCCCAAAGCAACCATTGGGAAGCTTCAGCTTATCCAAAACTCTGCAGCTCGATTACTAACTCATACAAGGAGAAGAGAACATATCACTCCAGTCCTAGCCACTCTGCACTGGCTTCCAATAACTCATAGAATTGATTTTAAGGTCCCTTTCCTAACATATAAAGCTCTTAATGAGCAAGGCCCAAAATACATAGCAAATTCCCTAGTTAGTTATCTGCCCTCAAGAACGCTACGGTCATCCACTACAGGTTTACTAGACACGCCCAGAAACCAAAAGAGGATAGGAAGTATGGCATTTGCCAACTATGCCCCAAAACTATGGAACACACTACCAACACACATCAGAAACGCCAGCTCCATACACATTTTTAAAGGAAAATTAAAAACGTACCTATACAGTCTAGCTTACAAATAGTTATGGCTTGGAAAAACCTGATGGATCCATGAGGCTAGGATAAGCCTTGTGGACCCAACTTTTTAGATGAAGGAACGGGTACATACGCACACAATACACGACCACTGATGGATTCGTAAGGCTTGGATAAGTCTTATGGACCCAACTCTTTAGATGAGGGAACGGGTACATACGCACACAATACGCGGCCACTGATGGATCCATGGGGCTTGGATAAGTCCTATGGACCCAACTCTGACCACTGACCACATGAGGGAACGGGTACATACGCACACAATACGCGGCCACTGATGGATCCATGGGGCTTGGATAAGTCCTGTGGACCCAACTCTGACCACTAATAAAAACGTAACTACACTAGCGTTATAAGAGCTAACATTGCTACCTACCGTACAAGTGCATTGGTTTAGTGCATTTCCTACTTCCGGTTGCTACTGAGCGGACATGTTTGTGCGGACCTGTTCTCCCAAACTGGTAAGCAAATGACTGTTTTCATGTTTTCATTTTTACGTTATTTTCATTTTTACGTTATTATTATTATTATTATTATTATTGTTGTTGTTGTTATTATTATTATTATTATTATTATTATTATTATTATTTTTTTTTTTAAACATTGATCTTAACTGATCACTGTGACTTTATTGCTTTTATCGTTATATATGCCTATGTTTGTGTACAGCACTTTGAGCTACATGACATGTATGAAAGGTGCTTTATAAATACTTACTTACTTACTTACTTACTTACTTACTTACTTACTTACTTACTTACTTACTTACTTACTTACTTACTTACTTACTTACTTACTTACTTACTTACTTACTTACTTACTTCTGACTAACTTGGAACTTCCTTAGGCGCCTGAGGAAGTAGAGGCGTTGTCGTGCCTTCTTCACACCACTGTCAATGTGTGTGGTCCAAGTCAAGTCCTCGGATATGTGGGCTCTGAGGTACTTGAAACTGTTCACTCTCTCAACCGGTGCCCCGTCGATGCTGAGGGGGCTGTAGTCCTTGACCCCCGACCTCCTGAAGTCTACAATCATCTATTTTGTTTTGCTGACGTTCAGGGAGAGGCAGTTCTCCTGACACCACTGTGACAGATTCTCTACCTCTTCCAGGTAGGCCCTCTCGTCGTTGGCAGAGATCAGGCCCACCACTACTGGAAATGGATCTAGTCGATCAACGTCAAATAAGTGGGATCTTTTTCCTCCAGTCTAATCGGCGAACTGTAAGAGGACAGTAACGTTATTTTCAAGGCGATTGTACATTTCTTTATTTACAAACCATCTGATCAATAAATCAACCCATACTACATAAAGCATTTACTGACAATCACGGAAATATAAACGACCCCCCCCCGTTCATCTGCGCATGATGAGTCATAACGTTTAGGATCATGTACAGTTGACATTTTTAATATAGCGTGTATCGGGAATTACTGCAGAAAACGATTAAAACATACTTATATTCTAGACGGTATTTTTGGAAGAATCTATGAATGAAAAAGTATAACGTTCCTACATCCTGAACGATAGATAATCGATGTTGAATGGGCCATAGTAATGTCAATTTAGCAATACAATTTAAAAAGTTATAGCCCTGCAAAGAAGGTGAACATCTCCATAGGCTTAGACTGGTGGCAGTTATCATACATTGATGGATAGAAGCGTGTCAGTCAATGTGTTAACAATTGTGTGTATATATTGAGCTGTACTGTACCCATTCTGCAATCTGTTAATTAAAATGTTCAATCAATCAGTATATATTTGTTATTTATTTTTGGTATAGTGCTTAACAAGCATAATTTAATGTTGCCCAGTTGTGGCCTGTTGAGGGGCAATACATATAAAACGTTCCAAAACATCTATTGTGTTTGTATTTGTATGATCCACTATATAAACATAGTAATTATAATATCTACATACATGGCATTTGATTGGAGGCTAATCTCACTTTGTCCCACAGCAACATTAAAATAGTTTAGATTTGTGTATGTTGTTTATGTAAAAAAAAACTTTTATAATTTACAGTTACTTTTATAATTTGTAACTGAGTAAGTAATTTAGTTAGTTAGTTAGTGGAAGAATGAACTAGTAACTGTAACTAGTTACTTTTTAAAAGTAACTTGCCCAACACTGACGATCACAGTTCTGTGTTTCACCCGACGAAAAACATGGTCAGCAAACAAGATCACAGTTTTGAGTTAAAACAACCCCCCCCCCCCCTGACGATTTTGTGAAGGTACATATATACATGTCATATACCTTTGATTTGGGAGTATTTGGGGTTTCAGGGGATCAGCCAGAACGGTTTGGGCTTATTGCACATAACACGTTTTATCTCGATCTATGAAAAAATACTGGATAATCGTGGAAATGCGCAATGTTTAGCATGTAATAAACTACAAACTGCAGCGTGTGGAAACAAACTATTATTCCCATGTTGCACTACAAGTAATGTTTGTCAAAATGAGCTACACCATGTCTCCACAGCTATAATACAGAACACACACACACAGCTTCGCAAAAAACATAGTGAAACGACTAGGGGTCAAAATAAGCGATACGCGTGGCACCCAAAGTGTTAACCCTCATGTTGTGTTAGGAATTGGCACCACTGACCGTTGTTAGCGGGTCAATGTTGACCCGGGGTCTAACTCGGTCCTGACCACTAAAAAGAAAGGAGTATCACTCAATATAGTTAATACTACATCCTAACTAACATTATATGCATTCATAACAATATAATCCGATTGTAATTCGATTTTATGGCCCCTGAGACACTGTATCATGTCCCTTATTTTTAAGATGAAAATGAGGTTGTTCAATCATAATATACTAAATGTGAAACCCATAGATAATGTTTTCTGACTATAATAGAACAATATTAGAATATAACTTCTGAAAAAAAGTTTAGTATATTTATTTTATTTATTTATATTTAGTATTTTTATAGTATAGTTTTACCTTGCCGGGTCAAGAATGACCCTAACACCACAGTTGTACCTTTTTTTCTGCAGATACCTTCAGAATTTTCAAAATGGTGAAACATAGTTTTGCTGTGCTTATATTGTGGAGGATATCATAAAGCCTTGTTCTAATAAAATCAACTACATGGTAGTTATTACATATTATAACGAAGGTTATTCTATAACCCTAGTTATATGAATTATGGCGAGCGCTCTGCTCTATTGGAACTTTCACCCACGTGTACGCACCCACCTGCCTGACCACACCCACATCCGCTCACAGCAGGGTCATGGCCATACTACCAGCTCCTTCCCCAGTCTTTCACCGCCTAAATGGAAGACCGTGGGGTCCTCAGTGAGTCAGAGCAGAGCGCTCGCCATAATTCATATAACTAGGATTATAGAATAACCTTCGTTATATTTCATTTATGGCTTTGCGCTCTGCTCTATTGGAACGCAAGAGTGGAGCAGAGTGGAAAGCTTGACAGATGTACCCGCTGAGGTCCCCTACAACCATCAGAATCCGGGGAGGATCCGGGCCCCCCGGCCCCCCCTATTGAGGGACGGGAGGGAGACCGAACCCGACTGTGCCAAGAGGGTTTAGCACCTCAAACGCACAGGGTGAGCAGACCATGGGACTTACCGTCGTATAGAAGGGCCTGCGACTACTCAGACACGTATCCCGCACGCCACCAGGGAATGGACGTGAAGCAAAAAAAAAACATCACAGCCCCCAACACCGCGGGTCGGGGTAAAAAAAAGAAGAAAACATGGCAAGGCCATAGCAGCGGGGCGCGGAGGAGGTCCCAGCCCCAGGCCACATCCCGGGGGCTAGGACCCCCTGAAAAAAGGGGCCTGGTGAGGTCAACGAGGCCGCGGCATCGAGACCCCACCAGACGGTCACTGGTGACACCACCCCCCACATCGCCAGCGTATCGGACAGGGCCTAAAATAGGTGAAGGCCCTTCTCCCCCTGGTACTCCGCTCCAAAGCGCTCCCAAGGAGGCTTCACCCCCACAACGTCGTGGGGCCAGCTGGCGCGCCGGGGAGACAACCCCCCAAGGAGGTTGATCCCTCAATCCAGGTCGACGGGTCTTAAGAGCAGAACTCGACCTGTGCCCGGAGCACTGCGGACTAGACAGGAGCCTAAGGGGCCTACTGTAAGAACCGTATCCCGGCGGAAAGGGTGTTCGGTATGCCATGCACCATGTCACAATCTCACGGGGCCACGAACCTCGCGGAGTCGGAGTTAGCCAACTCCGCCAGCGAACAGATTCCACCACAAACCCTGACCCTGCCAATTTATTAATCCTGCGGGTCGAGGTTCAGAGAAAGAGTTTGACACAATTGGCAGACATCACGAAACATGCAGGGGCATACTCTCGGGCAGCCGGGGTCAGACCCGGGCTCAACCAGAGAGTCGACTCTGCTACCAACACACCGGGGAGACAACCACCCCCCTATGTTTATGAACAGAAAATGGTTGCTCCCTTAACCCATTAAGAAACCCCGGAAACATAACTGTGCGTATACACAGGCTATACAATGCAGTTCAAGGCGTTTCAGGTTTAAAAAGGGTTAACCCAGGCCAACAGGTCAACGAGGGCAAGGCCCGACCTGGGCCTGGAGGACCGGGACCTACACAGGGATGCATAGAGGAGTTGACAGAAGCAGCCTCCCATCCCCGGTTTAGCAGGGGGGGAGGGGTGAAAATTAACGGAGAAGGACCAACCCACCTAACATTGTGCAAAAAGTACAGTATGGACCAATGCACAGCACTGTTAAGGGCAACTCGTAGTGGCATCTATATGACACACACATTCATGACATCAACCCCTGTGACGTCCGGCCCGCCCAGGCATTTTCGCCCCGGAAAAGCTCAGGGTCCTTCGGGGTACCAGAACTTGTCTGCGCCCCGGTGGACAACGGGTTAAACTGATCCGGTCCAGCGTGACCAAGACAAGTCCCGTGCCCTTGTCACGCCGCCGCCCCCAGTCCTAAGAGGGGGGTAGGTACGTGTGTCGATCCAAAACATCACAGAGGGCGCCACCAAGACGGTCAGTACGCGAACACACTGCTCCCGGTGGCCCACCTAACGGGTGTGAAACCCCCCTGCTAATCTGTTTGATCTACTCCGTCATCTCCCCCCGGAGATGCACGCGAGTCCTCGAGTCTAACCTAGTGCACTGGTGCTCGGCAGAGACAAAAAATCTCCTTCCCAGCCGACCGCATAAAAAAAGCTGTTTTTATGATGTTGGGCAACCAAGGTGCGCCGGCCCCAAAAAGCGGATTCAATCATTGAAAAACACCTTGGGCCAGCGCTGATCTGTCTCGTAAGACCAAACGCTGATTTATGAAACAGCGTGTATGCTCGTAAAGAACCCGAGAACTGTGACGGTGAATTTCTAACAAGAAAGAGCCCCACAATGTTTCCCCTCACTGTCTGGGACGAGCAGCAGGAAGCCGGTACTAGAGACACAGACACGGGCTCTCATACGACGAGCCTGGGAATAACAACCGCGTCAATTCTGCTCTTTATGTAAGAGGGGAAGACAGCGGTTTTCCCAGAGAGACCTCAACGTGAGTAAAACAATTGAAAAAGGTTCATGTAACAATTGGACTAAGTAGACTAAGTCTCTGAGGAGAAGGCTCCTATGAGGAGGCTCTCTCACTGAGAGGGAGGCTCTGAAACCCTCTGAGGAGGCTCTGAAACTCTCTGAGGAGGCTCTGAAACTCCCTGAGGAGGAGGCTCTGAAACTCTCTATGGAGGAGGCTCTGAAACTCTCTGAGGAGGAGGCTCTGACACTCTCTGAGGAGGCTCTCTCACTGAGAGGGAGGCTCTGAAACTCTCTGAAAAGGAGGCTCTGAAACTCCCTGAGGAGGAGACTCTGAAACTCTCTGAGGAGGCTCTGAAACTCTCTGAGGAGGCTCTGAAAACTAAAAACGGCCCAATATACACTACTGGTAGGGAGCAGAGCAGAAGAACCAATAGTCTTGACTGCATTGCATCCCCTCCTTTACAATGACAGCGGCCCTGTAACTCACGGACATGTCTCTTGGCCAATAAGAAAAAGAGCCTGTGATGTCTTCAAATGGCCGGGGGAATCCCGTGTCCCACCTATCCTAATTTGGTGTGGGAAACAGGGAAATCCCCCCCCCCCCTTTCCCGTGATGAGAGAGAGAACACCCTCGTCAGGGAAACTGATAAGCAGAAAGGAACAACCTCCCGGCCAATCAGTTTCATAAAGGATATAACTATATCCGGGGGGAGGTTTATTCTGTCCACCCCCCTCAACACTTCACCCCTGATACGACGCCATAAAAAAGCAGAGCCGTGACACCAGTTGCATAGTGCGCTACATGAAAGCACATACTTACCTGTAGAGTAAAAGCTTTACATCATGCACGCCAACCTCAGCCAATAACCTCGTTCGTGTAAAAAACGGTTTTACCCACGGCTCTGGCTTATGTGCGAAAAAACTTGCCACCTGCTATTTTTTTACCTTTACCCTTAAGCAAAGAAAAAATTAACAGACTGAAGAGAGGGACAAAAAGTCCTTGGTTCACATGCATACGTATAAATCTGTAAGCTAACAATAGCACACCAGTTGCGGACTCAAATGCTACGTTTAACCTAAAAACTTATTTCATGAAACACACACAACCCTCATCATACAATGAAGCCGTCAAGTTCACTCTTACCATGTAAGAAAAACACTGGCTTAGGTAGAGAAAGGACATAAGCCCCGGCTAAATGCTAGAACACAGCCTAAACACACGTTTTGTTAAACAAAAACATTCCCCCCTAGGAGGGACCCTTTGTGTTATTAACCAAAACATTTGGGGGGGGGGGGGGGGGAGTGGGGCATAGCGGTAACGTGTCCTACCTGACCCCCGGACGCAGGACGAATGGCCGCAACAATGGCTGGTCCACCTCGTTGACGAGGCCTCTTGCTGGCGAGGCCAGAAGTGGCGACGGCTGGAGTCCTGCTCCGGCGTTTTGCCCACATCCTGCGGCCGGCCATGGTGCAGGCTGATGACATCTTCTGCCAGAGATGACGCCGAATCAGAATGTTCAGGGCTCGCTACCTCCCCACGGCTAACACCAACGGTTAGCAACAAGCTAACGGCTAACTCCATGCTGACGGTTAGCCCCTTACCGGCCCACCGTTAGCTACCGGCTAACGCAGCAGCAAGCTAACGGCTAGCTCTCAAAGTCCCACTGTTAGCTACCGGCTACCACTGAAGCTGTGTAATGTGAGGAATAGCGATGCAGGCCTGATCACTTCAGACAGCCGACTGCCTCTTCTTTAGCCCAAAGAAAAAAAGGGCAGACAACACCCGCCTCCCTCACAGGACGGCGTTGCCAGAGATACAGTGGCGTCGGCAGCGAAGCCCCGTTTTATGCGGGCTGCTGCCGCCTTGAGCTCGGGCTAAAAAACACGCAAGCTCGCACCCCTCGTGCCGGGAAGCACAACCCACTTTCTTATTGAAAGGCGGGGGCCAACATCCAGTGCGGATGGCAGAGGGCATCCCTCCTCAGAGACTGGGGACTCGAACCCAGATTCGGAATCGGGGCTCCCAGGAAAACAAAGCCTCTGTTTTCGTGGGGCATCAAACAAGAACCCCCCGTCCCCTCCACGCAATCCCAATTGTCCATAGGACGTTAACGGCTAGCTACAAGCTAACGGCCAGGCCTGTATCTCGGACGTGATGGAGAGGTAATGGAGGAATCCTCGCTTGGAGCCGGCTGTTCTGCGGGGCCGTATGCTTGAGCAGCCGACCCCGCACAACTGACACATCTGTTTAGACCGTCCGCCCTCGCCGCTCACCGCCAATTGACGTGATCGAACAGAGGCGGAGAGCCCGCGTCGCAAGACACCACCCACCCAGAGAGACCATCGGCCAGCCGACTGCCTCTCGCAGCAATAGTATCCAGCTGCACAGCCGGAGAGCAACGCTGGCGGGGGAACTGCCCAGCGACACGCACTCCCCTCCGGGCGCCTCTGAGGCTCACCTGCCTGCCACAACCGTGGAGCAGGCAAGCCCCACTACGCCCCGAGGAAGCCCAAATGTGAAGCGCCGGTGGAGGTCAGAATAATCCTTTCTTTCTCCCGTAAATTAGTGAGAGAGGGAAAAACAAAAGACAATGCCAACACAGCTCCTATAACTAAACTAACTACTTCAGCACTGATCTTGAAGAGGTGCTATACACAGACTTCACGGTGGTGAAAGTAGGGAAGGAGCTGGTAGTATGGCCATGGCCCCGCTTATGTGTGAGCGGATGTGGGCGTGGCCAGGCAGGTAAGGAGCGTGCATGTGGTTGAAAGTTTTCATGATAGCATAATGATTAAAGGGACAGTTCCAATCGAGCAGAGCGCAAAGCTATAAGAAAAATAACTGTTTTTCAGGAAGAGGTGTCGAAAGGCAAAGGGTGGGTTAAAGAGGGAAACCATCTAGATGAGTCAGAACTGACGCGCTGCTCTCACTAAGCACAGTAATAAGGAAGAGGGAGGGTTAAAGTGGGAAACCATCTAGATATGAGTCGGAACTGTCAAAATACTTCCCAAAGGTCAGTGAATACCACGATCACAACACCAGAGGGAGCTCCACAAATCATGTTAAACCCAGATTCGGCTCAAACAAGGGACTAAACACGTTTCGCAATTATGCCACATCAATGTGGAATGCCCTACCCAAAGCTGTAAAGGAATGTGAATCACTACCCACTTTCAAAAACACTCAAAGAACACCTATGGGAGACTGCAATTCGAAACTGGCCCATGTAAATGTCCTAACCCAACCCCCTACAATGTACAGTAAATGACCAAGTATGGTTGTCAATATTCCAATGTACAGTTTTGCTTGTACAGTTGTACAGTGTTCCCCCCCCCACCCCTCCTACCCAACCCCCCCCACCCCACCCACCTCCTATGTACAGCGTTCCCACCCACCCCACCCCATCTACCCAACCTCCCCCAATGTACAGTTTTTACGTCAAATGTATATACTCTTTTCTGGACTCTTTTTGTATCACAAACAGTACTGTATTTGCAAATCTGGTATGTCATAAATGTATAGATGTAGCAGTACTGGCTATCTGTATGTCATGTATGTCATATGTTATGATGAATTGAAAATGGGGGACCCTGATGTAAACAAGACGAAAGTCTTTCTCTGGTCTGCATCCCCTTAACAATTGTGTGTATTGAGCTGTACTGTATTGTACCCATTCTGCAATCTGTTAATAAAGTTTTCAATCAATCAATCAATCAATCAATCTCACTAAGCACAGTAATAAGGAAGAGGGAGGGTTGCAGTATCATTAAAATGCTCTCATCATTGTTTTATCACAAATGACATTGTTATAAATATTAGCTGCTGCACTGCTCATCACACAAATGCATGTTCCTTACAAATGGGGCACCATTTAAAAGGGAAATAAACAGGCTATCCAACGGTATTTAATGTATTGCCAAGAATAATTGTTACAAGAGTATTACTTATTATCACAAACACAAATTTCTGAACTTTTTGTTTGGGGTTTATATATCACAAATTACATTGTTGGATTGCACCATGATTCTTTTGATTGATTGATTGATTGATAACTTTATTAACAGATTGCAGAATGGGTACAATACAGTACGGCTCAATACAAACAACTGCTACGAGGATGCAGACCAGAAAAAGACTTTCGTCATGTTTGCATCAGGGTCCTCCATTTTCAATTAATCAGGACATTTATGACATACAAGACATACAAATATACAGCCCTGGCAGCACATCACCCACACCCTCATCCACCTCCACTGGCTCCCAGTCAAGTTCCGCATCACCTTCAAACTCCTGCTCCTCACCTACAAATCCCTCCATGCCCTTGCCCCCAGATACCTGTCTGATCTCCTCCACCAGCACACTCCATCCCGGAACCTACGATCCTCTGATCTAGGTCTCCTCTCCATCCCTCGCACCAAGTTACGGACTTTCGGGGACAGAGCCTTCAGCGTGGCGTCCCCTACCCTCTGGAACTCTCTCCCCCCCAAAATCCGCAACGCCCCAACCCTGGACACCTTCAAAACTGCTCTTAAAACACACCTCATCACCAAGGCTTTTCCCCATCAGTTAGTTTAGATTAGATTAAGTCCATTATCCCTTACCTGCCCTCATCCCCCTTTTTCCCCCCTACTTCCCTAGCCCTATTTTTTTGTCCTGATTGTGAAGCGACCTTGGGTTCTATGAAAGGCGCTATAGAAATTCTATTATTATTATTATTATTATTATTATTATTATTATTATTATTATTATTATTATTATTATTATTATTATTATACAAATATACGGTACTGTTACTGTGTAAGAAAGGGAAAAAAATTATCATAAGACAAATATATACATCCGAAGGGGGAGAAACTGTACATTGGAGGGGGTTGGGTGGGGGGGGATTTGGACATTTACTGGGGCCAGTTTCTAATTGCAGCCACCCGTAGGTGCTCTTTGAGAGTGGTTTTGAAGGAGGGTAGGGATTCAGATTATTTTCCGGCTGTGGGCAGGGCGTTCCACATTATTGTGGCATAATTGCGAAACGTGTTTAGTCCCTTGTTTGAGCCGAATCTGAGTTGAACATGATTTGTGGAACTCCCTCTGGTGTTGTGGTCATGGAATTCACTGACCTTTGGGAAGTATTTCGACATGTACATGGGTATCTTAGTGGTGTAGTCGTGTATCTTGTAGACCAGGCCCATTGCAAGTTGCTGTACTGTCGTCTACTCTAAGCCATCCTAGGTTGTCAAAATGGGTAGGGGTAAGGTGGGTTTTAGGAGTAAGGCCAAGCAGTAGTCTGACCAGTTTGTTTTGTGATGTTTGTAGCCTTGTTTTTAGGGCCTTTGATGTGCTTTGGTACCATGTCAGTACCATGGTACTGACCATCACTAACAGCCAGGTCAGTAGGCAGCTCTCCAAGATTAGTGTAAATAAGGCCAGAGGACCAGGGTGCTCAAAGCATGTGCGGAGCAGCTGGCAGCACCGCTCCAACATCTCTTCAACCTCTCCCTGAGGCTGGAGAGGGTGCCCCAGCTCTGGAAGACCTCCTGCATCGTCCCGGTGCCCAAGAAGGGACGACCCAGCACCCTCAACGACTACAGGCCAGTCGCTCTGACGTCACACGTCATGAAGACGTTTGAGAGACTGGTCCTGCAACACCTCAAGCCCCTGGTGTGTGACTCCCGCGACCCCCTGCAGTTTGCATACCAGGCAAACATCTGGGTGGAGGACGCCATCATCTACTACATGCTCCACAGAGCGTACACACACCTGGAGAAGCCGCGCAGCTCAGTGAGGATTATGTTATTTGATTTCTCCAGCGCCTTCAACACCATCCAGCCGTCACTGCTAGCGGAGAAGCTCTGCTAGCTGGAGCACGGCTTGGTGGCCTGGATCAAGGACTACCTCACTGAGAGACCGCAGTACGTCAGACTAAAGGACAGTCAGTCTGACGTACTGGTGAGTAACACCGGCGCCCCCCAAGGAACTATGCTGTCACCCTTCCTCTTCACCCTCTATACCTCAGACTTCTGCCGCAACTCAAGCGGGTGCCACCTGCAGAAGTTCTCAGACGACTCCTCCATCGTAAGCTACATCACCAACGATGATGAGGAGGAGTACAGAGCCCTGGTGGAGAGCTTTGTGGGGTGGAGCGACAGCAACCACCTCCAACTCAACACCAGTAAGACCAAGGAGCTGGTGGTGGACTTCCGGAGGGGCAAGAAGAGGCCCCCCCCCGATTCCCATCACCATCCGAGGGGAGGAGGTGGAGGTGGTGGACTCATATAAGTTCCTTGGGGTACACCTGAACAATAAACTGGACTGGTCGGATAACACAGAGGCCCTCTACAGGAAGGGACAGAGCAGGCTGTTCTTCCTGAGGAGACTCAGGTCCTTCAACGTGTGCAATAGACTGCTGCAGTCATTTTACCAGTCTGTAGTGGCCAGCGTCCTCTTCTATGCTGTGGCATGCTGGGGAGGCTACATCAACTCAAGGGACACCAACAAGCTCAACAAGCTGGTGAGGAAGGCTAGCTCCGTGGTGGGAGTCGAGCTACCTAGACTAGAGGTGATGGCAGAGTGGGGGATGAGAAGGAAGCTGGCTGCCATCCTGGAGAACCCCTACCACCCTCTCTACAACGAGCTAGTCAAGATGAGAAGCATGTTCAGCCACAGACTCATACCCCCCCAACACTCAACTAACCGCCTCGGACAGTCCTTCATACCAGCGGCCATCAGGCTCCATAACAGTGGGCAGCGACTGCTGCCAGACATTGACCTAGAACTAATAGGAACCCAAGGAGGACAATAACACTACCTTAGTCATACTGCACCTTATGTGGATACTGTGATACTGTGAATAATGTATATTTCAGTTAGTTAGATAATAAATTATAACACTACCTTATGCATACTGCACCTTATGTGACACTGTGAATACTGTGAATATATATTTCAGTTAGTTAGATAGTAAATTATATTGACCTATTTGTTTACACTGCTTGTGTTGTTTTTACTACCTGTACCTCCCCCCCTTCCCCCATGCTGCTATGATGCCTGAATTTCCCCAAGGGGATCAATAAAGGAATATCTTATCTTATCTTATGAGGTGCAAGCATAGTCGTAGTACCCTTGAATGAGTGCTCCTGTTAGAGTCTTCAAGGTATTCTTGTTTACCAGAGAGGATATCCGGTACAGGAATCTTGTTCGTTGGTTGACTTTTTTGATTACATTGGTTGCCATTTTGTCACAGGAAAGATTTGCCTCTAGGATGGATGTTTGCATAAATTTGCATAAATTAGGAACAGTAAAGGTCCTAGTATGCTTCCTTGTGGAACTCCGCAGCTCACTGGGAGGGGGGGGGGGGGGGGGGGGGCAGTGTACCGTTCACCTCCACCATCTGTTATCTCCCCTCCAGGTAAGATTGCATCCAGATCACTGATGAACTATCAAAACCAATTGCATTTTAGCTTATCAATCAGAATGGAGTGATTGACAGTGTCAAAAGCCTTTTGGAAGTCCAGCATGACCATGCCGCAGTATTTGCCCGTGTCCACCTCGTGTTTGATGTGGTCGTTCAAATAGAGAAGGCATGTGTCAGTGGAATGGGATGTTCTAAAGCCAGATTGTAATTCGTAGATTAGCTTTTTTTCCACAAGGTACTTTTCGACCTGTTCGTAGACAATTTTTTCCATAACTTTCGAGATGGAGGTAAGAATAGAAACAGGGCGGTACTTGCCTGGGTCTAATTTGCTGCCTTTTTGTGCAGGGGGGTCACTCTTGCTATTTTGAAATCTTTGGGGACGTGTCCCTGTTTTATGGAGAGGTTTATTATGTGGGTGATGACTGGCAATATCACCTCCTGGTTTGGGAATAGCACTGCACAAGAGTGTAGCAGACTACAAAGAGTGGCCCGTTCAGCCGAACGCACAATTAGTTGTTACCATTTCGAGTTCCACAATAACCCACAATAACAATTCAGTTGTATCATTTAAACACATTTTACATTTACAGAAAGTGTTCCTTGTGGTAGTAGGCACAGACAAATAAAATAAATCTCCACATCCTGACGTGTAGCTGTGTGTGTTCAAAATAGACTGTGTTCCCACAGTTATCCCCCGAGCCAAGTTATGCATTCGTGATTCGTCCCAACTTGTCCCAAGGAGCAACACGAACAATGCACCGCTTCTGGTGACGTCTTGTTGCGTGCTTTCAGAAATACTGTCTTATACTATCATGCACTCTTCCTACTATACTAATGTCTTTACTACTATGCACTAATCACTGCAGCACCCAAGTTTCAGCACTGTTTGATGAACATTTTTACTCAGTTGTAAGAGTTATGTACATTATGCCACAATAATGTGGAACGCCCTACCCACAGGCGTAAAGGAATGTGAATCTATACCCTCCTTAAAAACCGCTCTCAAAGAGCACCTACGGGTGCCGGGTGGCTGCAATTAGAAACTGGCCCCTGTAAATGTAAAAATTCTCCCCCACCCCACCCAACCCCCTCTAATGTAGTTTCTTCCCCGGATTTAAATTTTTTCATGATGTTCTCTCTTTCTTATACAGTACCGTATATTTATAGTACCCTTATGTAAACAAGACAAGTCTTATACAGTACTATATATTTATAGTACCCTTATGTAAAAAAGACAAAAGTATTTTTCTGGTCGTCATCCTCTTAGCAGTTGTGTGTATTGTACCCATTCTGCAATCTGTTAATAAAGTTTTCAATCAATCAATCAATCAATCGTACCCTTCCTGCTGAAAGAGTCAGCTAAATGACTAAATGTAAATACAATCTGGTGCTCCAAAGATATTCCATTTGAACAGATACAAGAATGCTTGAGGGACAAAAGAGGATGAATACAGTAGAGATTAATTTATGCATTTTTTTTTTTCGTGAATATGTTTATTCATTGATCGGTAATTAGTGGCCAAGACTGATAATTCAACCACTAGAGTGCAATGTCTACTCATTAAAGTGTAACCCGTCATGCCACTAAAATGTCATCTTAAATTCAACCACTAGGATAAACTCTAAAATAAATTGTTTTTAAATACAAGTATTCCCCATATGATGCCAATACTCTAACGTTATATTAGGGTTTCTCAACGGGTGGTACCATCCCCCAGGGGGCCTTCAGAGAGTGTTGGAGGGCGCTGGGTGCAGAATTGTTGAAAGGGGCGTTGAGATGCTCAAAGGGGGCACTCGTTTATTTAATTTATTATCATTGTTTTAATATCAGGACAATAACTTGACTGGAATCAGAGGAGCCAAAATCAGATGGGGGCGTTGACCCCAAAAAGGTTGAGAACTACTGGCTCTATACCCTATAGTACATAGATTACAGTATCAATCTTGTTGATCTGCTTATGAGATCTCAGACACGCACAATTGTATGCCTACACTTTGTTTCAGTCACAGTCACGGTGAAGTGCCATAACTCAATGGCATTAACAAACGGTATGCTACACCATGGACTCTGAAGCTGTGGTCATCCAGTAAACTAAGATGATCAAGCACAAGAAGTGGATACAGATGATAAGTAGTAGTTTTAGACATTTAGGTTAGCATGCTGACCCATATACTAATTTATTTCTCAAGTCTTTATACCTGTACAACTCATGTATATATCTTATTAGCACTATTACTCAGTACTAATTTATATATATTATACCCAGTTTAATCACCTGTACATTGTATATTACTATTGCACTTTACGGTTACATTTGCCCTCTGGTTGGATGACAAACTTATTTTCATTGTAGTGTACTTGTGCTGTATAATTACAATACATTTTAATCTAATCTAAGACATACAGTAGTACTACCCAGATAGAACATTTGGTGTGGCCCAGTGACGGCCCCCATAGCCCCTTTTGCACTCAGCCTTAACAAAGCAAAGAATGACAGTCTGTATGGGTGGTCCAGGAACCATTATTTGGGCCAGGATGTAACCATGTCTAGGCAGTAGTTCCAATATGACGTCTGGGCCAAATATCCCCATCGACAATTGGCCCAGACCTCGTTTGCCGTCTAAACTCTATGGACCGCACCTAGAAGCACTATCCTTTCTGCTCCTGCACTCACGGAACTAGTTCTGCTGCATCCACATGTGGCATGAGTTGTGTGTTCGCACCAGATCCCAGGCTGGGAAAACACAAGAACCTCTGGTATAAAATGTTAAAACATGTGATATTAAACCTAAAAGAATACTCCAGGACTTATCATACTGAATAACTCTAGAGGCAGTGGAGTTCCATTTCAGAAACCGATACATCTATTCTAGATGGACTATTCCCATGTATAGAAACGCCTGAACTCACTATTCCATGTATAGAAGTCATGGATACATCTAGACTTACTATTAAGTAGAAGTCATGGATACATCTAGATTAACTATTCCATATATACAGTAGAAGGCATGGATACATCTAGACTGACTATTCCATATATACAGTAGAAGTCGGTTTGAGACGTTCAGATGAGCAGCCACATGAAAGAGCTCCCGGTCAATCAATATAAAAAAAAAAGGAAGTAAAACAATTCAAAACGAAATAAAAAGTGAAGATTCAAGGACAAAAGAAAGAAGGAAGAATGAACACAAGGACAAATGAAAGAAACGCAACCCCAGATGAAGTAAATACACCGATGGAAAAGACTCAACACGAGACAATGACGCAACAGGCAGAACAAGCTAGCGGGACGCTGAATGTCAGTGCAGAGAAACTACAGGCTAACATACAAACTAGCTTACAAGCTAACATAGAAGCTAACCTGGCCACCACGCAGATTGGATTAGAAGCAATGCGGAGCATACAATGTAACATTGAAAAATCCAACGGAGGTGGCAATGAAACGTCGGAGCTATGTAGAAATAAAGAAAATTCAGAAAAAGAAAGGAATCAGGTCCCAACAACGTGCAGAAGGCGGCGAGGGACACGGCGCGGAGAGGATGGAAGGTGCCGGGAGGGGAAGGAGAGAGGCCTACGCTGACGCAGAGGATGGAGAGGGCGTGCAGGTGGACCAGAACTGAGAGATGAGGAGAGGAGGACAGCAAGAGGACCTGAACTGATTCAAAGCAGATCAACTATGAAGAACGACAAAAGGACACGAGAAAGGGGCATGGAGGAGAAGAGACGTGAAGGGCCACGGTGATCCAAGGAAGGATACACGACAAAATCAACATGGAAGAGTAACCAATACAAACATACACACGGGGGACCTGGGGATGAGAATAGATGCAACAGAGAAAGATAATTGAACAGTTACCCCAAGAAGTATAAGAAAACTATAACACCAGAATTTAGAATAATTAACACTATGATCTACAATACACATGTTATAGACAAACGATTTGATGTATATTTTTTTTAAAAGGGACACACTTATTAGGAAACATATTGGGGAATAATACACGTTGGACTGATATGAAGGAACTACAGGATTACACGTGACACACAATACAAATGAACACTAACATAAGAAAGACAAATTCAGAGCATTGACCGGGAGCTCTGAGGCCGTTCACAGAACAAATGTTGGACTTATATAGTGCGCAGGGGGGAACCGTCACAAGAGGTTTCTTCGCCACTAGGGGAAGCCCTCTCACCAGGAGAGCCACTACTCCTCACCCACCAACAGGGAACAGAGGGATACGATTATGATCCTCTAACACAGGGGTTCCCAAAGTGGGAACCCCCGGGGGGGGTCGCCAGATGATTTCCACACAAAACCTGGGAAGTGCCAATTATATGGCCTATTTTGTTTTCATTATTATTTTGTAAGTCATGTTAGAATAGTGTTTGCTATAAATGTACATAGTGATATCAGTGACATGGGAGGTACAGAAGTGGGCGGGCTTTGTTCAGTGGGGGTGGGTGTCGGGGGGAGAGGCCATCGTTCTGGCGGTTCGACCCAGGAGAGGGGGGCCTTGCTTGTTGTGGGGTCGGTACGGGTGGGGTGGGGTTCCTTGGGGCCCTCGGCCTCCGTGGCCTGGGCGATCTGGTCACGGGGCCGGGGGGACACCAGACTTGGGGTCGCTGGGGGTCTGGGGGCCATTGAGGCGTGGTGCTCTGGCCTTCTGCGGGCCTGGGCTTGGGGTTCTTGTGGGCCGGGGGCCTGGCGGTCGCGGCGGGTAGGGGCTCTGTGTGCTCGGCTCCGTGCATGGTGGACCTGGGATATGGGGGTGTTGTTTCTCGGGAGGATGGCGGGAGGGAGGGGTTTCTCTTATGGGGGTCAGAGCGGCTGAGCTTTGCCCAGTGGGGTTTTGTGTGTTGCGGGGTCGATGTGCGTGGGGTGGGGTTCTCTGTGACATGGGAGGTAGCGGGCTTGGCTCGGTGGGGGGGCGAGTGCCCTCTCCTCTCCTGGGCCTGGCCCAATTTAATTCAAGGGACCCGTGTCGCTGGGTGCTCAGCGGACCTGGGATATGGGGGAATCCTACGGGCTTAGCTCAGTGGGGGGGACTGTCGGGGGGGGGGCATCGTTTCCGCAGTTCGGCCCGGGAGAGTGGGGTCTTGTATGTTGTGGGGTCGATGTGCGTGGGGTGGGGTTCTTGGTGACATGGGAGGTAGCGGGCTTGGCTAGGTGGGGGGGGGGGGGGGGGGGAGTACCCTCCCCTCTCTCCTCTACTGAACCTAGCCCAATCTAATTCAAGGGACCCGTGTCGCTGGGTGCTTGGCCCCGCGTGGGACGGACCTGGGATGTGGGGAGTCCTATTTCTCAGGGTGGATGGCGGGAGGGGGGGGGTCCCTCTTATAGGGGTCTGGGCTGCTGAACGCAGCCATATATCATAGGAATTCAAGGGACCCATGTCAGTGTATTGTTATGTGTTGGATGTCATTTTAAGTATTGTCTAAGACAGTGTTGTATGTCTATAAATGTCAATACAAATTTAAGTTTAAAAAAAGAAGTCATGGATACATCTAGAATAGATGAACTATTCCATATAAACAGTAGAAATCGTGGAACAAACTCCTAAACCCACATGGTGACAGTTGTAATTAATTTTTTATTAAAAACATAGATGATTGATATGAATTTGGCACCCTGCTGTACATGGTCAGCTAAATATACCAGTAATTGTATTTGCAAAGTTCTTTTTTTTAAGTAACTTACAGACAGACTTGTACACAAGTGCTTCCTGAATCCAATCTTTAATTTCTCATTAGGCAAATATTTGCATAAGATTCCTTATGTTCTAACAACTATACAGTTCCTCTATACTTCACAAACAATACACCACTCAAACAGAATTAATAATGGTCTCAAAGTATTGGCTGACTTTGACCAGTAAACATAACATTTCAAGTTTTTATTTTATTTAAAATGTTCATAGCTAAACGTTTACTTTGAAATGTACACTCAATAAATGGATTCACTGTTAAGACCATCACTGATATAGAATGTCAAAGATGCCAAGGTATTACATGAACACCTAATGAGAGCCGACATGAGGATTGGATCAATATTAATGAATGCACTGTGGGAACACGCCTAGATTCAAACAGCTCTCGCATGGTAAGCCAGGCGTCTATTGATCAACCAAAAAGGACCCTGTAGAGAGGCTTATTGGCTTCTAAACACTCATTTAAGCACAAAGCCATGAGACTAAACAAAAGTGGTGTAGCGGTATAGAATAGTGGTATCAAGTTTGATGTACTATATGCAGACAGATGGCAACAAGCAGGAATGTTCATTGTTCTTAACCCTTTCACTACCACACTACAGAAGGTTAAAGGTTAAGTACTGACTATCTGTATGTCATGTATGTCATATATGTCCTGATGAATTGAAAATGGGGGACCCTGATGTAAACAAGACGAAAGTCTTTCTCTGGTCTGCATCCCCTTAACAATTGTGTGTATTGAGCTGTACTGTATTGTACCCATTCTACAATCTGTTAATAAAGTTTTCAATCAATCAATCAATCAAACCCTTTCACTGCCACACTACAGACCGTATGTAGTGTGGTAGTGAAAGGGTTAACCTTCTGTATTGTGGTAGTGAAAGGGTTAACCCTTTATCGGGTAGCGGTGAAAGGGTTAACATTTTGTATTGTCGCAGTGAAAGGGTTAACCATTTGGTAGAGTGGTAGTGAAAGGATTAAACTTGTCAACCTCATTATTCCAATGTATTCATATGGAAAATAAACATCCATCACAAAGCAGGTCATATAGAAATATCTATGCTTCACTTATAACGTTCAAAAGAGGTTTTCAATTACAAGCCACCGAGTGTCTCATCACACAGACCCCAAGTAAAGGACATTTTGCGACGCATTTAGCATTATACAATATTTAGCATTAGGAATGATAACTCGTCAGGACCTGATGAGGCCTGTGCTCCTTCCTGTTCACACAGTGGCCACTCGGGTTCCTTTCCACCCGTTCCCTTAGGTCAAAGGTCAACAGTAGAGGTCGCAATGAGAGTCCTCTCCTTCTACTATTGCTTTCCCTTTGATCATAAAATGTCCTCTCAGTGGTTAGTTTATTAACCCCTGAAGGTCCCATAGACATCCAACATGCTTCTCATTCAGCTCATATCTTGTGCTTTTTTATCAATTGTTTTTTAAGCAAAAACAGGTCACCAATGTCATACGATTGAAAAAAATATATATATATATTCTTTCTTCACACAGGTAAACTGCAAGCAGGACAAAATGCAGATTTGACAAATGCATGGTTAACTCCACGACAATATAATGTGACCGGCTTTTCAGAGACACTTTGGTGGGTTGCGGTGTTGTAGGCTGTTGGCTATTATCACGTGGTGATAATGATGCTACAGAGGCCAATAACATGAGAAAATAAATGTTAAGCCGTCGGATTGAGTCACACGCCCCCCCTCCGCCTTAAATATGTTCTTTTTACACACAGAAATCATACGCTTGATCTTATAATAGCAAAATATATTCCAAAGATACAACTGTATCCATTAAAATCCACTAACTCATCATGCCCAGTCTCAAATATACAATAAATCAAATGACCCATTATAAATTAATCATGACGTGAACAATATTCTGTAATGTTCCTGGAAATGTACAGAATGATACAATATTAAAAAGAAAAGAAACATGCTTTTTTTTTGTATTCAGAAAACAGTATGACCATTCATATCTTCTCTTCCACCATTCTTTTTAATTTTAATTTTTTTTAAAGGTGATTTATGCTGTGTCTGACTGACAGTGTAGTTGTCAGACTGGTACATTGTGTAGTTGTCAGACTGCTACATTGTGTAGTTGTCAGACTGTTACAGTACATTGTGTAGTTGTCAGACTGACATCGTGTTTGTCAGACTGTGATTCCAAAATATGACATTTCTGCCACTGAGACAATAGAGTGTTCTGTAGCTAGCCACTGTAGCAGCCCCTCTCATGTGTTATGGCTTAAGCATCATTATTACAGAAAACAATACCTTATCTTCTCATCCAGTATGGTTTCAGAAAATAACAGATATTCCAATGTATGCCTAGCCTGACAGGGCTACACTCCTCCTACTCCTCATTCTGTGTCTGTCCCCATTGAAAGGTTAGCGTTTCTGATTTAAGAGGGGAATAACACTTGATATACAGTATGACCACTAGTTTGGGTCAGGAGTTTAATTCCCCCCAGGGCTACACATAGTTAAAAAGGTGCTATATTCTAGATTCAACCACTAGATGTCACTAGAGCACCAGCATCTCAAAACGAAAACAAAAGAGTGCATACAGTCTACGCAACGGACACCCCCTCCACCCCCTTTGTGTCCTTAGCAGGCATGCGTTGTTCATGGGACGGGGTAGCACGGTGTGCAACCTCACTCGCTATTTGCATATCAATAGCTCCAGTCGTCAGGTGTGTTAAATACGTTCTCAGACACATTCACACCTAACCTTGTTGTGAAGACGTGTTACATTCCATTCGTAGAGGCAATTAGGCACTGTCTTTAGTCTGTGCCCAAGCGAGGGGACATTAAATGCGCATTCGCGGGAGCGCGCGTGCACGTGGTGCGTGTCACCCCAGATGATTTCAATAACGCACCACTGGTCCTTAGCAATGTAATTATTTCCTGAATATTTCAAGGAAGTATTTGTAAGAAACAATTTCTTGCCTAAAATGTTGTCAAACTTATTTTAGTTAGCCATTTGGGTGGAAAATGGTGGAAATAAAATATAGCACTTTTAAATATAATGCAATCATTCCATTGTTAAGTGCTTTGAGTAGTACTTGTACTAGAAAAGCACTGTATGCAGCCATTATCATTTGACATAGGCTATTCCTCTAACCTGACACAGTTCAATCAATGTGTTATCAGCAAGAACAAGCCTCTCAAAGCGAGAGACCACAGAACCAAGACTTTTAATCTTTCATGCCAATGCTATTTACAAGCTGCAGTGGTTCTGTCAACAAGAAAAGGGACACTGGCTTCCTAAACTCATAGAATGCTTTCACACCCAAATCACCCTCATCGTCATATGTAGTGATAAGCACTCTGAGTCTTCATCTGTTCCAAGTTGTTCTGGAGGTTGACCATACCTTATTACAGGAGCAGGGGGAAACTCTTCTGTTACATTTCTTGCTATAATAATATAAAATATTTATTATAATTTATAATACAATATTGGGAATATTCAATAATGTAAATTTTACTGTCCTAAAAGGTATTGCAAATTCCGACTCCTCCACCCCACAATAATTTATAGCATTTTGGAGCTCTACTTACAGTATGGTCAAAATGATTAACACTGAGTGCCAGCAGGGGGTGCACGATTTAGCATTTGAGTGCCAGCATCCGATCCATTTCATTCAGTCCAATCCAATGGGTGCAATACCATCTGGAGAGACGATAGGGGGTGGTATTTTCCCTGTTCGAGCTCAGAGAGATCCCCAATGGTAACGTGAGGCTAGATTGGTGAAAAATGAATGGAAATCGCGAATAAAAAAAAATAACGATTAAATAACGAGATTTCTCGTCGTTGGCACTCAACGCATGGCATGAAATAACGAGTTTCTCGTGGCTGGCACTCAAAGTGTTAATAAGGTTTACTGGTGTAAAAATGACCTAGGATGAACCAAAGTATAATGAATCAATCTGGACAGGCTTAGAAGAGGATGGTTACGTTGACGTTTAAAGTTACTCATACAGCTGTAGATCTAAAGTATTTAAGGAAGTCATCATTGGACATTTCCGACATCTTCTTACTCGATGACCTTAGCGACACACAGGTTACACAAACACAGGTCTCTACTTCTCTCTGGGGAAAACAACGATGTGCTTCAAGCTGCTTTTCTGGCATCAGAGCTAGACGTCACATTCTGACGGCGCTGTAGCCGGGCAAGCAATGGCCTAATACGTCAAGCTTTCAACAGCAGGCCTCCAGTCTTTGATCCCTCATGATCCATGATGGCATTTGAAAAGATATCTTAAAGCCTACGATCTTTACAAAACTGCCATCTTTTTACAGCCCATTTTTATAGGAGGAGGAAAAGGGACTTAAAGAGGTCATGGCGACGGCTTTGACTGGGAGCTAGAGACACCGTTATCTTCTTCACTTGTTTGCCTTGGCTTTCACCTGGGCGACCCTGGCTTGGTCCAGTCGCGTCTGAATATCCATGGGCTTGTCAAAGAAGCCCACTATGACAGGCTCGTTGAGTAGAGACGCCAGCAGCTGCTCAAAGGCAAAGGACCATTCGATCTCCTGGGCTTTGGGCCCCACTTCCTGGTGAGCGGGGGCACTCTGGGTGTCTGAGCCACACGCGTCCTCCAAGGTGGCAGAGGCCGCTTCCTTTTGAGCGCGGGCACTAGGCGCATCTGAGCCACATGCTTCCTGGTGAGCGGGGGCACTCGGGGTGGCAGAGCCACACACGTCCTCCGAAGTGGCAGAGGCCTCCGGGTCAGCCGGAGGAGGAGCCTGGCTGGTGCCGGCCGTGGACTCCTTGTTGAGGCCGCCTGGCTCCTGCTGCAGTCTACGTCCCACTTCCTCCATCCGCAGGAGGAGGCTGGTCACATGGGCCACAGCCCGGTACAGAGGCTCCTCCTCTGGGTCTCCATGGAAGAGGTTGTACAGGGTCTTGGAGAACTGGATGAACTGGGCCTGATGATCAGAAGCGAGAGAAGAAGAAGAGAGGGTCATCATGCATCTGCACCATTTAACTGGGTTCCCACAGACATTGCACAATGACATTCAAGGACTTTCAAGTACTTTCCCAAGCACTATTTTTCATTTGCGACAATTAGTTACACTTTAGATTAAAAATATATATATTTCTTGATTCAGAAATTTTTTATCATGGATGAACAAAACTTTCAATGTGAATGGTTGAATTTCAAGGACTTTTTAAGCACCTTGTTAAAAATGGGCTGTTTTCAAGGAATTCCAGGCCTTGACTTTTTTGGTAAAAAATCAAGCACTTTAAGCACTTCAAGGACCTTGTGCGAACCCTGGTTTAAGTTAAGATACCGTGATGTATTTCACTCTGCCAATAAATAAAGCGGATACATTATGACCATATATCTCACATACATCCCAAACCTATTATTGAGTTGGAATGTGTGATGTCATTATGATGTCACATGTTCCAGGACGTATTAAGATAAGATAAAATAATACATAATACATCAATCCAATCATTTTTTAAGAACTATCAAAAAGATATTCCTTTATTGATCCCATTGGGGACATGTGGGCGTATTAGCAGCATGGGGGTAGGGGAGGTACAGGTATGGGCAGGCTAATAGAAGAAAGACATAACTTAAATATAGGCAATAAAGACTTGATCTGAATATAAAAATGTGAGAAAAAATAACAGTGTAAAATAAACAATTAACTCTAAATATAAAAATATTAGAAAAGTCTGAGCTCAGATTAATTATAACGCATTTAAAAATAGATGGTACCTTTATTTTTTGGTAGTGTTCCTTAATAAGCAACATTCTCCTGAGTAGCCTGTGAAACACAACAAGGCTTTATCTACCTGGTTGATTCTGGGCAAGTCCTTGATGCTTTCCTCTTTCTTCAGTATCTCATCTTGCCATTGTTTCAGGTAGGCCTGCAGGTCCATCTTTCCTCTACCTGGGAAGTGGTGGAACATTTTAAGTATTTAGGTACTTTCCTGGATAACACCATGAGCTTTGTAGCTAACACAGAGTAGATATTCAAGAAAGCTATGCAACGCTTGTATCTCCTAAAAAAGTTGAACTGTTTTGCTGTAAGTAGGGATATTCTAGAGCTGGTATACAAAAGTCTTGTTGAAAGTGTGATAACGTTTGATATCTCAACCTGGCATGGAAACCTTGGGGCCAAGAATAAGAACAAATTGACAAGGATTGTTAACATGGCCAGTAAAGCTATAGGGAAACCACAAAGACAATTGTCTTGAGTTGTATGTATTTCGGAATAGGGACAAGGCTCAGCGAATATTGTCGGATCCTTTGCATCCCCTTCGTGGTGAGTTTGACAAGCTTCCATCTGGAAGGCGCTATAGAGTTCCTCTAGCCCCAAAAAACATATTTAAGAAGTCCTTCATCCCACATGCCATTGCCCTGAGGAATTCTTAGATTTAAATTTTAACCATAGTACTGGTTAGGTACCTGAAGCTCTGCCCCTGTTTTTGTCTTTGTTGTTTCTCTTTTTGCCTATGTACAGTATTGGGCTGGGCTGTTTTATTTTTTTTGTGCCTGTGTGGTGTTTGTATCGTGTTGTCTTGTGGATTGCAATTTGCAACCATGGTGAAGCCAAAGACAAATTTCCATGAAAGTGGACAAATAAAAATATCAATCTTGTCTAGCACAGTCTCTGGAGCGTAACAGTAAGAAGCATTTTGTATGAAAGTATTCTGTACTTCTGTATGACAACTATTAAAGAACTTGAACTTGAACTTGAATATCTATCAGAGGAACAAAATGTGACAAACATAGAGACAAAGACATGGAGAGATATTATAACTAAGGATTTTTTGTTGGACATTTCAGCAGGAAAACAGGAGAAAAGAGACAATGTTACCTCTTTCTGGGCTCTTTCTTATCACAACGTCTCCTGGGAGGTCAGTTTCTAAAATGTCAAAATGTAAGAAACATGTGAGCAAACTGCGTACAGAACGTCTATGGTTACTAATACATAGATAGTCTATCTATGGTTACTAATGTATATAGATATTCTACGGTTACTAATGCATAGATATTCTATGGTTATTAATGCATAGATAGTCTATGGTTACTAATGCATAGATAGTCTATGGTTATTAATGCATAGATAGTCTATGGTTACTAATATATAGTCTATGGTTACTAATACATAGAGCACAGTGACAATACACAGGGTTCCTGCAGGATTTAACAAGTTCAATTTAAGACTTTTTAAGACCAACCACCTTTGAATAAAATGTAATACCCATTTTTGACTTTAAAATCTTTATTTCGAACATGTAAATACAAACAATATAAAACAAAAACAAATCATTGATCTCTAGCAATGAAATGGAAAAATAAATAAACAAAGAGAACATAACTAAATTTATATATGTTCGAAAAGGAGTAGGAAGAAGTATGCACGTATTTAATCCTACCCCTTTTACAATACTCAAAATGAATGTACTAATTTAAAACCATACATATATATATATATATATATATATATATATATATATATATATATGCAAAACATACAAAAATATATGTAAAACATGAAAGAAATCAAACTAAAAATGTAAACACCCGTGAATGTCAAATCCCTTCCTCATCCCTGTACCTCGTGAAAATGATTTCTTCATAATTCAGTTTGAATCGTCTCACATTCAGACTGTTTCACTAAACACTTCACAGCCATACTGGGGGAACATTATTATGAAAGAAGAAATAAGTCCCAGAATTACTTGTTATTGGTTCCATGTTGATTTATTTCCATACAAATTGTTGGGGGGAAACTGATGAGCTATTACCGTACTGCCTACTTTGTAGCACAACATTTCACCCACAAACCCATTCAAGAAGTTATCGCAATATAGAAGTAACTTCCTAATCCAATACCTCATTACAGGAGGTATTGGCATTAAGACTAGGGATGCCCCGATCACGTTTTTTGCCACCGATACCGATCACCGATCGTCTTGAGCCATATCGGCCGATACCGATCGTTTTTGGTTTTATATAAATAAATAAAATTAAAAAAATATATATACTTTTTTTTAATTTGTTTTATAAAATATATATATTCTATAATTATACTTGTAGTTGTATTATCTGCGAGACATCGCCACCACGTAACAAGTCAAAATGCTCGCTATCTCCACTTGTCTGTGTGTATACTCTGCTTTAGTCAAATCACATTCAGCATGCCCTCAGCAGGGTATCTGCGGCTCTGCAGATATACCCTACTCCCTCAGCTAGCCCTGTTCGTGACTGAGATGCAAGCCGGGGCTCGAACACGCATCGAATCAATGTTATAAGACATTGATATCAGGAGCTATCTGTAGCTACTGCTAGCCGGCTAGATAACGTTAAGACAACGCCTCAGTGAACTATTTAGTTTACTGGGACATTTAGTTTTGAACAGTGAGCTAACGTGAGCTAACGGAGGTATCAACATGCACTACTAGACTATTGCTGGAGCATTTGTTGATATCAGAAGCTATCAGTAGCTAGCCGGCTATATACCGTTAGACAATGCCTCAGGTATTAAACTAAAAGTGAATAGTTGACTGGGTCATTCTGTTTAAATAGTAACGATAGCTAGGTAGCTAACGTTAGCTCATGGTCTCATGCACTAGACTAGAGCGGAGCCTCCTCTGTGTTTACACGGGTAAGGGAGGGGCAGGAGGAGGAGGAGCGGCAGTTTGCAGCTCTGTGTGTCTGAGACAGAACTCAGCGAGTGAGATCTCCGCTAAGAATTGGATCATGTTTTTCGATCGGTTGTCACGATCGGTGAAAATAAAGCATTATCGGAATTCACCAATCTCATATTTATACTGAATATCGGCCGATACCGATCGCTGGCCGATCGATCGGGGCATCCCTAATTAAGACCTATCAAAATAATATTTAAGATAAGATATTCCTTTATTGATCCCCTTGGGGAAATTTGGGCATCATGGGGGAGGGGAGGTACAGGTATGAGCAGGGTAATAGTAGAAGGACTTAAATATAGGCGCAAGGTGCAGGTGTAGTATACACAAGTAACCCTAACTGGTCTCATGCCAGTTAGGGTACCTTGTGTATACGGTGTACCTCTTACTCATAGTATATATATTCAGATTGAAATTCTTTATTGCCTATATTTATTGTAACATAATATAAGAAATCGTCAGTGGCCTATGCTCTGCAGGGAGTGCAAAGGCTTAAGTCAAGTAAGTCATAATATAAGACCTTATACTTTAAGACCCTTTTTAAGACCCTGTGGGAACCCTGATACAAGGTAAGAAGTCAGAGGAGAATGAGGACAAAGGAAGAAGAGAACAGCAAAGAACGCTGACCAGTAAGTCTACTGAAGTAGGAAGAGTCGTCTGGAATAAAGTGCTGGATTCTCCGCTCCTTTGAGTGTAAAGGACTACCTGTGAAAGCTAAAAGACATGCTCTATGAGTGCCTTGAGGAAGACAAAAGTCAGAACAAGGACAGGGGACAGGGTTGTTAGACAGAGCACAGAAGGGGATTAATAACGATAGTATTTTACAAAATTAGTATTTTACAAAGCAGGGTTTCCCAACATCTTTCAGCAAGTGACACCCCCACCCCCTAATTTTGAGGTCTGAAAGCTTACGTGACCCCAGCATACAAAATACATGAGAACTGTGTGTTAACCATTTGGTAGTGTGGTGGTGAAAGGGTTTAACTATGGATGGGCGTGAGTAATCCATTACTCGCCATTTCAATTGAACTTGAGTGCTTTTTGAAGGTGCTCGATTGTTATTCTTTTTATTTTGTTACCACCAAATAAATACATCCACCTAAAGTGCTAGTTTGTTCAGAATTGTTGAAGAAAGCTGGAAGCTGTGGAGCATGGATACAGTAGTAAACTTAACGTTACCGCAAAACGTTTGTTAGCTTAGCGTTATCTAAAAAGATAATAACAGCAGTTTATGCATTTCCTAATTGTGGCAACAACATGTTGCCCACTTTGCGTAGCTTTCATATACTATTGACACAGACACACTGTTGCATGAGTGGAGAGACCTGCTGCAGACTGAGTGGAGGTAATGTAATTATTATTACAAATGGTAACCGACTGTTTCGACTGACAATACGCATTAACCATTGTTATGTCCACAGAACGAGACATATGTACATAACCGTCAATATCTTGTTTTTGCTACTCCATGCGCTTTAAGGTGCGTTCTAAAAATAGATTTCCCTAAACAATTACTCAAGCACTATTCTAAAGTACTACTTGAGTAATTCACGCAAGTACTAATAATAATTCACCACTGGTAGCATCCAACCTTGGGCTACGCAGGCTCAATGGCTGCCATACACTAGCACCAGGCACAGATCACACTACACAATGGCTGAACGGCTCAGGAGACAGGGATTGATATCAGCCAACTAAGGGGAAGAGATGATTAGGTGGCCTTGATGTCACAGACCTGATGGGAATTTAGTATCCATTTGTTGGACAGAGTTCACGTTAGGTTCTAATTAAAAAATAAAACAACAGACAGTAATACCTTCCGTCACTTTTCTATCTGTTGATTGGCGGACGGATAAACGTAGCACATTGATCACATACTGCACAGACATACTGTTGCTGGTTTGGACTGATCCTCTGAGCTCCTCTCCACAGTCAAGCTTTCGCTGCTGCAGGGCTGCTTAATCCGAAATATTTTCTAATCCTCCATTATCGTTGTGTAACGTATGTCATCTCTAGAATCTTCTTTCTCTCCTCCACGTGAAGTTAAAACTAGGTGAAAGTGAAAACTAAAAATAGCTGCGGGTTACACGTTCAGTTTATAATGTTGTCAATAATGCTTGATAATATGTTTAGTGGCTCGACAGTGGGCGACAGTGGCTCAGGAGGTAGAGCAGTCGTCTGGTAATCCGGAGGTTCCCGGTTCGATTCCCGCTACTCCCGGGCAGCGTGTCGAAGTGTCCTTGAGCAAGACACTTAACCCCTAATTGCTCCCGATGAGCAGGTCGGCACCTTGCATGGTTGCCCCCGCTGTCGGTGTGTGAATGTGTGAGTGAATGGGTCAAATGTGAGGAACAAATTGTAAAGCGCTTTGGATAAAAGGGATATATAAATGCAGCCATTTACCATTTAGTATTTTACAAATTAGCATTTTGTATTTGAACGTGGGTACTGTCTGATATGCAAAAATTCAACTAAATGGGTATCATTTCTAAAAAGAAAAAAAAAATAAGTGGGCAAGTAACATACTGCTGAATGTCTGAATACACTAAAGTAACACCGGTATCACTGACTACCGCGGCAAGCTTACCGCTTGCCCCTCATCGACGAGGGTAGAGTATTCCAAGCCTGCCCACTAACCTCATCACCCACGAGAGCCAACCACAACCCTTATACACAACCCCCGAGAGGCCATCGGCTGCTTCCAGTTCCAGTTCATCCTCTCTTAATCTGGCCCCCTGAGAGAGGGAGGCTCGAGTGCAGCGGTCTGAAGCGATGACGTCATCTGCACCATTCAGACGCCCAGGTGGGGTGACTCACGGAGAGCTGTCCTTGGTGCTGAAAGTCAGGTGTGCTTGCGGTTTCCTTGGCACTGGCCCCCCGATACGTCAGCACACTATCCCTGTTGCTTTGCTTCGCCTGCCATCACACAGTACAGTATAGACCACTGCACTTCTGCGTTCCATTGAGCTC
Source organism: Notolepis coatsorum (assembly GCF_963971535.1). Lineage (NCBI taxonomy): Eukaryota > Metazoa > Chordata > Actinopteri > Aulopiformes > Paralepididae > Notolepis > Notolepis coatsorum. The sequence goes on from NC_140172.1 coordinate 67,424,945, forward strand.
ATGGCAGAGAGAGTGGGGGGAGAACATTTATGAATGTGGATGAGAGCCTTGACATTAAGTGGTTGTAGCTATGGCTGTGCTGGAGACATGATGCAATATACTTTTATACGCCACTTAATGTCAAGGCTCTCATCCACATTCATTCATTTTCTCCCCCCACTCTCTCTGCCATGATTTCAGAATACCGGAAGTGTTGCGGTGGTCTATACAGTATCTCAGGGCTTTCCCTAAACAATGGTATAGGGGCGATGTCATATGATGTTCTCAAATCAATGAGTAATTGTGTTTAATAATTGTGATTTCAATATCAATCAAAATAAGTGATTATGATTTGCCATAATCGAGCAGCCCTAGATACAACTGACGATGTCACCACATAACCAGCACTGCCATTGCAATTCAAAATGCACTGTGACCTAACTAACAAATTAGCAGAAAGGAAGAAGGTTGACACAGATTTTGTAGACCATAATGGACATGGTGGAGCTCATATAGGCTACAGCCCTGATAAGGTGGTGTGCTGAATGCTTCATAATATCGCAGTGCACAACGGAATACCAGAGGACCTAGTTTGACACAACAGTAGACATGCTGCTGCCTTCTACAGAGTGGAGGTTAACATAAAACATCCACTGCATTAGTCTAATATCCCCGAGTTAAAATGAGCAAAGACAAGAAAGAGGTTAACCTTTAATTCAGACTTTAAAACAACATCTTCACTCACCTGGTGGCAGGTGCAGCTTGAACAGGAACTTCAGCTTATTGGTGAAGGATCCACTATACAAAGTATCTGTGGGTAAAACAAAACACAATTCAAGCAAAGTCAATCAGACTCCAAGACACCTGGCTGTGATTTTAATTAAAATGTTTATTTATGATTTTATTATATCTTTTAGAAAAGCCTCAATGGACTGGTGTTGAAAACTAGCACTAACACATCTGGTCTGTCCACTGTGACTGGTCCAATGTAGCTGTGGTGTCCATTTTAAAAGTTTTCATTCATTCATGATGCCCTCCTAGAAGCACAGTAACTAGGAGACGACTCGTCACCATTTACATTTAGTCATTTAGATGTTTTTATCCAAAGCAACTTACAAGTTCTGTACAACAAGTCAGCAGAAAGGGTACTGTACAATGCTGGCAGCTTAGGCTAAGTAACATTGGGTCTCATTCCCGAATATTTTCCAAAGAGTTCTCTTGGAAGACTTATCTTGGAACCGACAGACAGAATCGACGACAAGTTCACTCTGAGTCCCCAACGTGTGGGGAAGATGTCTTAAGTGGCTCAAACAATCACAGCTGAGATGCATTCTGAAACATGAACGTGCATCCCCGTTCAGGTCATTTGCATACAAAACAATGCCTCCAGAGCTCCTTATAAGGCAACTAATGATGCAGCCGTGTGAAAATAGGCGGAAGCGCTTTGCGACCAATCAAAATGAGATTAGATTAATGTATTGTCATCATATATAGTACAGCTCGTGGTGCACCTGCCACAGCGCGCGCACGCACACGCACACACACACACACGTGCAGTACTGTATAGCCTACGCACGTAATAAATGAACGCAGTATAGGCTTATTCTAATTACTTGTTTTATTAGGAGAGCAGCAAAGATACATGCGCTGCCTGCCCCGTAGACCGTACAGTCCACCTTGCAGTCCGCTCATATACGCCCGACTCTGGCGGCCTTAATATGTGTACTGACACTGTACGTTACTGTACGTAGGGCAGAGCATATATATCTCCTCAGCACTCAGCCACGACCAAATCCGATCTCAGGAAAATTTGGGGAATTGCGCCAGTAGCGCTAATATGTCTTAAATTGGCAGAAACTTGCCTGAGCAAATTTTTTGTCGTAAATCCGTTCCGGAATGAGACCCATTGTTCATCAAACAATGTTGAACTTGAGTGCTACACTCTTGAGTGCATAGTAGTATATACATATTAGCATAGTAGGTAGTAATATAGTCAAGGTAGATTACTTACGTAAGTGCATAATAGTAAAAGACAGTACGCAGGTTAGTTGTTTTTTCATTTCAGATATTGATTAAAGGGTAACTATCTTATAAATGGCCTTTTCCAGTGTTTAGCATTGTTTTCTAGCAATGTGGGGTTGTATTAATGGGGTCTATGTCTCTAATTTGCATTTTGGCTCATTCGTCCAGTTCAGATGTCACAAGATCATCCCCCACTGAACTAAGCCATTCTGAAACTTACGCGTACCTCTGACGTGTAAGAATTCTCATCTGCATAGTAACGTAACGCCCCCTCTATGTTTGTAGCCACCGCGCACACTCAACCATTATTTATTGCAATAGGCAAGCAAATGCGTGGAATTGAAGTTTAACAGTTAGTTAGGATTGGGTTAGCATTTAAAAACGTTATGAGCAAAACGGGCAAGATATGTTGTGCTGTTCCTGACTGCCAAGCAGCGAATACGTCCTTGCATTTATTTCCTGATGATGTCGTGATCCGCCAGCAATGGGCCAGGTTTGTTTTGAGACCTGCCGAATGTTGTCCCAACTGCTCGGAGTCGGGTGTGTACCGCACATTTTTGCAAGGAGGACATTGAGAATCAAGGACTTTATAATGTTGGGATGATTTCCAGGATGTTACTAAAGAAGGGAGCTGTACCGAGTATTCAGGACCCGAAAGAAAATATCGAATCGGTACGTACAAATGTCGTAATTAGTCATTGATTCACTGTCTGGGTTATATTTATTATGGACAGAAGTTGTCAAATCATTACTCAGCAACTGTCAACTGTCTGCACATGGTCAATAGTGTATTAACGTTACTATTTTATTGTAGCGTTTCTGCGTTTTTCCTCTTTCTTATACAGTAGGAAGGGGGAAGAACACTATCGTGGGTGTTCCTATGACTTGTATTCAGCTTACAGCTTCGAAACTCTTAACACATTGGGTGCCATGCAGTATGCCCATCTTTACCACTCTCTGCCAGTGCTGTAACCCTATGGAGTGGCTCACCTTCTTTGCAGGGCTATAACTTTTTAAATATTATAGCTATATGGACATTACTAAGGCCCATTCAACATCAGGTATCTATCGTTCCGGATGTGGGAACGTTATATTTTTCCATTCATACATTGTTGTGTTAGTACTGTCGTGAATATAAGTATGTTTTAGACTGTATAGCAGTAATTCCTAGAACGCGCGTTACAGGCCCCGACGCGTATTATACATTATCGATTGGCGTTTCGTCCCTATACACGCTATATTAAAAATTTCAAATGCATATAATCGCTATACATTATGCTCCATCATGCGTGAAGGAAAGGGGGGGGTCGTTTATGATTCCTTGATTGTCAATAACGGCTTTCTTTAGTAAGACACCATACGTTAATCGGACAGATTAAAATGAAATAAATGGACAATCGAGCTGGAAATAACGTTAGATTCCTCTTACCTCTGGCCGATGTGTCTGGAGAAAAATAATTCCAATTATTTGACGTCGATCTGCTAGATCCATTTTCCGCTTGTATGACGCAATAAACGCCAAAAGCACATTTATCCTTGCATCTTGAAAGCGATCCAATGCACTCGAGGTGTGTATATTGATCCACGTAACAACATATCTCTGGTGGAGCTTTTTCACCCGATGCACCGAGCGCCACTTCCGGTTTAGAGTGGAGTGTAACTCCCCCGAAATCCACCAGGCGGCGGTATTGAGGCGTTGCAATATCAGACAGGGTCGAGCTGGCTCCCGGAGGCTTCCTGGATTATGAATTATGAATGCCAATAGCGAATAAAATAAAGAACGATCTGGGCGCCCCAGTGGCGAACCACATAACGTGCTGAGTCGCGGCCGACCTGGGTTCGATTCCCGGACCCGTCGTTATTTGCCGAATGTCTTCCCCCCACTCTGTCTCCCGTTCCTCCTCTCTCTCTCTCTACTGGACTGCCCAGTAGTAAAAAGTAGGGATGTCCGATATTATCGGCCTACCGATATTATCGGCCGATATCGGCATTAAAATGTGATATCGTAAAATATCGGTATCTGTTTTCAAAAAAAAAAAAAAAAAAAATTTTACATTTCTATAGAAATGATGTCCGATATTATCGGCCTACCGATATTATTGGCCGATATCGGCATTAAAACGTGATATCGGTTGATATCGGTATCGGAAATTAAGAGTTGGACAATATTGGTATATCGGTATCGGTAAAAAAGCCAATATCGAGCATCCCTAGTAAAAAGCGATAAACGCTAAAAAATTAATCTAAAAAAAAGAAAAACTAAAAATAACAATCATAACAACGAGTTTACTCGTTGTTGGCACTCAGCGCATGGCGGCCAATAACAAGTATACTCGTTATTGGCAATTAATGTGTTAAATATTGAAGGATGTCTATGTTTTTCAAGGTGTATATGTATATATATCGGTGGGTGACAGCATCTACTCAGACGGATCTATAGATCTTAAAAGTAGCTGGCAGTCAGAGAGTGTGTTGCAGCAGACTAACACCACAGATGAGGCTGTGCTGTTTAACATCAACAGCTGATAGCCACAGCATCAAGGTTATTTTCTACAGCAGCGCTGGGCAGTCGTCACATAGCAGTGTAACCACAGAGGTGCCGTTGCTATAGTGATGTGGGTCAAAGAGCCAGGGCGTGTCACGGAGTAGCGGTTACTAGGGGCGGGCCTGTCGTTGCTATGGCGAGAATAATATAATGTGAGTTTTTGCCGGGTGTAAGTTAGACTGAGCTACGACACACAGAGGAGAAGCGTTGATCAGAGACTTTGAAACGGCTCCCTCCTCCCCTCGCAAAGGGGGGGGGGGCAGCAATGGAGAAGATGACACATCATCACTAGCAGATATGGTGGTTGGCTACGACAAGGCCCAGAACCATCGGACTAATGACAGGAGATGGAGAGAAGAGAATTAAGACTGAACAATGACAATACAGAACTGGTTTACATCTGATGACGAGGCTAGGTTTATGAAAATAAACATGATGATCTGAGGAAAGAGGTCAAGTTGCAGTGTTGTTTCTTATGACTATGGATGTACTATCAGGGGTTGCAAGAAAAACACAACGCACAACAGAGAGAGAGACGAAGGAGATGATGAGATGAGATTGGCTGATTGCCAGAATCCAACAATATAATCAAAACGTTCCCACATTTCTGTCCGCTTTATCGTTTATCTGATAGTGTATGCGCGTTCACGCGAGGGGGAGTCGGATTCTGGCAGGGAGTCCGAATTCGGCACAACACCGGCCAACGCATTATTTGTCGCCGAGTTGAGAGCTCCCCAGAGTCCAGACTACAGCTGGGCGATCGCCTACAATGGCGATTGCCTAGAGCGAACTATTGAATATTATTATGAAGAGGAAGAGGACAAACGGTGATGATCCATCCATAACATAAGGTGCGTTTTCACCAGACTATGTTGGATTCTAGTATTTTAAAACAGGCTGGATGTAACGTTGGTTGGTGACTGTCACTCAAAGCTCTTTGCGAGTATGGGCAGAGCCCAGCCAAAAACAACTTGGAATCTTGAAGTGGAAAAATGCTGCTTTAGAGCAGTGGTTCTCAACTGGTCTAGCCTCGGGACCCAACATTTTCCTTAGTCATTAAGTCGCGACCCAAATTTCTTAACCACTATGATTTTTTTATTTTTTTTGCAGTAATACACAATATTTCATGCATTGTTAAAAACATGAAATAAACTCAAAGTGCAACTAGGGCTAAAAACCCAATGAAATAAAATAATAATAAATAATATGCTTCTTAGCAGATTTCTTAGCTTAACATAACAGACCTAAGTTTGGGGGAACTAATGGGATAACTGGGGTTGCAACAAAAGTGCAACTAGGGCTAAAAACACAATGAAATAAAATTATAATAATAATAATAATAATAATAATAATAATAATAATAATAATAATAATAATAATAATAATAATAATAATAATAATAATAATAATAATAATAATAATAATAAATAATATATCCTTCTTAGCAGACTTCTTAGCTTAACATCCCAGGGAACTAATGGGATAACTGGGGATGTTGTTTGCTCCTGACAAGAGTCTCAAAGTCTGGGGTGATGGTAGACAAAGCAACTCTGAGGTCATGCTCAATGTCCAATCTGTTCCTCTGCTTTGTCTTAAGCCACTTCCACAAAGATAGGTAGAAAAAAATATTATATATAAAAAAGAAAAAAAAAAAAAAAAAAAAAAAAAATTACAACACACATCCCAATCACGCGACCCAATCAAAATGACCCCGCGACCCACTTTTGGGTCGCGACCCACCAGTTGAGAAACACTGCTTTAGAGTACTTGATTATAAATACAAAACAATGCATTTTTTATTTTATTTTTTAAACGTACAGATGTGTTCCATAGACTCACAGGAATTGTGTAAAATTGCCCAAATAGTGAAAGAAATAGTAAGCTAGTTCCCCTTTAAAGAAGTGTGTTTTTCATCAACCGTAGAATCTTTTTTTATGTATCCCGCAGTTCTTTGTGTTCATGAGGAAGTGCTCTTCTACATGGGACCGGAATTGCAACTGGAATGAATGGGAGTCAAGGCAAGCATGACGCCAGAAATCAATAAAAATTTAAAATCTCAACATCCGCACTGGGCAGCTAGTAATGAAACTAGTTTGCTACCATTCGGTTCATTTTAGTGGTTCAAAGACATCCACAACCACTGTGACAGGTTAGCCAACGTCAATCAGATGCTATTGCCGGTCCCAGGAATTTGTCTACATTGGAAAGCGTCCCCTGTGATGCTACCTTGACATCTCCTTCCTTGTCACTCCTAGGTAACACCACACAGAGGCTGATTAGACATGTGTAGATGAACACAAAGGACAGGGGGGGGGGGGCTCACCGAGGGCACAGCAGAACTCTTTGAAGTTGACAAGGCCATCCTGGTTCTCATCGATCAAGCGGAAGGCCCACAGGGAGAGGGTGTCCTTGCTGGCGCAGAGGGTCCAGGGCTCCAGCAGACCGAACAGCAGCCTGAACTCCTGGAAGCCCAGCTGGTACTGATCCAGATACGCCAGACTGGGGTCATGGTGCAGCAGGGCGGGGCTGTTGATCAGCCAATAGCAGCTCAGGAAATGTTGCCTCTGGAGGGGAGGGTGTAGAAAATAGTGGCAGGCATTAGAAAGTAGTGGTTTCTTTTTTTTTTTATATATAGATATTCCAATTTTCTTGATGTGTATGTGTGAGTGTGACACTGAAACCACTGAATGTTTATTATTTTTACTGTGAATAGTCAGTGCGCTGCCGTCACTCACTTTGAACAATGAATACATCTCATCCAGCTGCGAGGCGCTGAACTTGACCTCTTGTGACACCACCCGAAGCTGAAAACAACCTTTCAATTAAACCAATGCTTTGCGCAACAACAATGGGCAGAGTAGTATAACGCTGGTTGAACTCACAACATTCTGCTTGGTCGTGTCTTCTAAGGTCTGGATCACACGCAGCTTGCTTCTCCTCCGTATGGTCTCCACGTCCTCCGAGCGGATATGTCCGTATTTCTGGAAGACAATTACAATTTGTTTTAATCAAAAACGCATCACAGACCCGGCTTAAATGAAAGTAGGGTGAACCTACTTAAAGATCTCTTAACCTCGTAGGACTCTCGGATCAGGTCACTGATGTCCACCCTGGTGTGAGATGCTCGGTCGTTGTTGCCCACTGGAGCCTGCTGCACCGCGGGGGGCAGCGGACTGTCTTTGTTCGTCACACTGTCGAAAAATCTGCCATGGGAGAAAATAACAGCACGTCACGTGAGAAAGAGAGAGGAACATTTGTGTACGGTGTTAACAATCTGATGTTGTTCAAATTAGCTAGCATCTATTGCTTTTGAGTTCATAACAAATCAATACATTTTGTAATTAGCTAGCATCTGTTGTGTTTGATTTTTAGGGTTAACAAATCACTGAATATTCTTTACATTTCAAGGCAGTTGGGCCCATTTCCTTGTTGACACCAAGGAAATTATAAAAGGCCATCGTACTGGCTCAATTGGCAGAGCCAGCGGGTGGAAGTCGATGGGTGGTATTTGGACGTTGTGGACAGCGACTCCTACAGGTCGGTTGGGGGACGCCTGCACAGCAGAGACAGGAAGTGGCGGGGGTAGTGTGAGCCTCCCATGCGTTACACCTCGCCAATGAGAGTCCGCGCTGGCAGGTGAAAAGATGTGACAGGCTGCCTCCTCGTGTACCGGAGGGGACACGTGATGCAAGGCTTCTATCCTCCCTACAACCGACCAGTGGGGGGCATAGTCGAGCAACGTTCAAGACAGGGGAGAATTGGAAACACGAAATTGGGATGGGAGGAAAATAGAAAATAAGGAGAAAAAGTGGATAAAAAAAAAAAAAGGAAGGGTCATCGCGTCAGAATACCAGCACTCTATGCTCTGCTTGGTGTCAAGACTTTGCTACTAGTTCTATTGAAGCCTGTATTAAAATTCTAAATATACAAGCTATGTAAATGTACATCAACCAATATATCAAACGTTAGCCTGTTAACAATGCAACAAATTGCAGATGATTCTGACATCCGAGGTAATAACCTGTTTAAATGACCCATTCAATTCGATGTCGGCCGAACTGAAAGTTTCCACACTTGGCACCAATGTGCGTTCACGCCCTACACAGCGACATGATGACCCTTCCTTCTTTTATAGTTCCCTTGGTTGACACTGACTTGTTGAGGATGGTGACGGCCTCTGCATCGTCGTGGCAACTGATCAGCCCCTCCATGTTGAAGTGGAGCACGGCCAAGCCCAGTTGCAAGATCGCTTTTATGCCGTCGTAAAAGAAACAGTCCACCACGTTGACGGCGCTCTCGATGGGCAGGACACTGATGAAGAGAGTGAGGAACCAGGACAGGGACACGGAGGAGAAGAAGGACAGGTCTGGCATGTGCTCCACCAGCGGGGAGAGCTGCTCTCGGATCAGCTCCTCAAACACTGCTTGGTCCACCAAGGCACCTGAGGAGGCACAGGAATTGACTCGGAGCGTTCTGTGTTCAGACAAAGCTAGTTCATCCCAGATGAGCCAGCATACTCAACAGCATAACAACAGCAACAGAGCTATAGGCGGTTAATGGTTGTCAGTAAACAATCAAACACAGAAGGAGTACCGGTAGTTAACCCTAAACCTTGAGTTAATGTGGTTTAGTGATGCAGATAGATAAAAATGGATTTTTGATCACAGGGTTTTTGCACTTGCTGAATATTTAGAGAAAGCTTGGGATAAACGCACGAAAATAACATACCGTATGTGATGTATTTTGGCCTCTGGTGGTGTGCACGGTGTGAATGAATGAATGAATGAAAACTTTATTTAACAGATTGCAGAATGGGTACAATACAGTACGGCTCAATACATACAATTGTTAAGGGGATGCAGACCTGAGAAAGACGTTTGTCTTGTTTCCATCAGGGTCCCCCATTTTCAATTCATATAGACATTTATGACATACATAACATACATGACATTTATGGCATAGGGACATATAGGTATTTAGTACTGATACATTTGTGACATAGGCGGTATTCAAATATACAGTACTGTTACCCCTAGATCCTGACAGAGTATATACATATGATGGGGAGGGGACTGTACATTAGGAGGGGGTGGGTGGGTGGGAGGGGAATATACATACGGCGGGGAGGGAATATATACATGCTTAGAAACCATGGGAAGTGATTGTTATGTTCAATTGTTGTTTTTGGTGTCTTATAATCCCGTAAGGGATGGGTCGTCGGACATGACACGAAAATAAAAATGTCATTAATTCATTCATTCATTCATTCATTCACAGAGTCCTGAGCTTCCTCCCTCACCAATGATTCGACGGTTGAAGTAGTCGGGCAGCATCCTCTCACAGACGGCCACCAGCAGCCAGAAAGCCTCTTCTTCTTTAGCGTAGAGTAAAAGGACTGACGTGAGAATGTTCATGGCCTTTACAGGGGAAAAAACACAACTTGATGAACTTTTAAAGCAATATTTCACATTGCAAGTTCTACTTAGCACAGTCCCTCTATGCGAGTGCCATGAGCAGTGAACTGTGGAAAAGTTGCCATGGGAGACCGTGTTCAGCATCTATATATTCTGGGCCTTTTTTGTGCTGTCCAGGGGTGCCGTGCACAATCTGCTCATTTCACATTCTAATTCTACATAATAAATTTTACCACACAACTTATAAAAGCTTGATTTAATTGCATGGCAAAACGAGTTTATAAGCTGGTTAAACATAAATGGTTCATAATTAAAAATGGCATATCAAATTGAATATGCTATTCTCCCTACTGAATGCGAATGTGTACAGTTACGTTGCAAATATGGTTTCTCAACTTTCCTCAAGCACAACTGAGAAATAGTGTTATCTGATCCAAATGATTTCCCTCTAATCAATGAAGACTACGACTAGCTCTGGGATCCCTTTAGCTCGCTCTCTCTCCACAGCATCAGCTGCTAGTTTGGCGCCTAAAGCCCAAGACAAACTAGCAGAATGATCTACAAATGGACCGTCAAACGCACACTAGTCTCTCATTGCCAAACATATCTCCACACTGTGTTATAGCGCTGTGCCAACGCACACAGTGAACAGAGTTTAGCTTTTGCCTTCTGGAGATGAAGGTTCCTCCCTCTTAAACTAACCATAACCCTAAGCTTAACCCTAACTTTCTATCTTAACCATAACCGTTAAACATTCAAACGAATCATCATCATCATGGTGAGTGGGTGGCTTAGTAAGTAATAAGTAAATATATTACTTATGGCTATAACATAACGTACATTATGTACCTTTTTTCCTGTGGTTGATTAGTTCTTTATTTACGTTTTCTGATGAGACAGTGTTATCGGTGTACATGATAATGATTGCACACATAGGGAAGTACAACAGAAGAATACCCGCCTCATACCTGGCAATAGCCGATCTTGGGGTTCCTATAGGCGTAGGCGGTGAGAACTCTGCGTAGAGCGGAGATTCCTGTGTCGCTCTGGAAGGCGGGGTGCTCTGGCAGGGAGCGGTGGAGGTCTCGCTCAATCTCATCTGTAGCCAGCGTGCTGGTGCCCAGAGACTGTTCCACCAGCTCTGTGTAGTGGCCGGGGTGGGCGGCCATGTCATTCACCGCACCTACCGAGTCAAAACCACACACACACACACATTTGAAATACTTTATTTGAATCTGCAGATCAAATCACATGTAGAAAGGATTAAAATACAGAGGTTCAATTCGTTTTTTTGTAGGGGTGGGAATCGTAAGATTACATTTTGAGTATTGGAGTCACGATTGAAATTGAAATAGATTCTGTATTTGTCGTAATTATCTAGGCAATTCCATTGATTCAATATTCTAGATTGCTATTAACCTTTGTGTTACTAAGCGTGTATATTGTGCAAGTCTCTCTGCTTAACTAATCTTTTTAGCCAAGATGTACAGTAGGATTTAACAAAATAACAATTTATAGTTTCTGAGCTTGTGAGAAAGTTGAACCAAATCAAGACTGTGTGTGTGTGTGTGTGTGTGTAGTAGTAGAGACCCCCCCCCCCTCTGGACCACCTCCTAGTAGAGACTGTACGACCGGCTGCGATGAGGAGGGGGAATTGCAACCACCGCAAGCAAAACTTAACCCTTTCACTGCAGTACACGGCTGTAACCAGAAAAGTCAAGTCATTAATCCTCATCTTCGTCTTCTTCCTAGAGAAGTCTCTACTAGGAGGTGGTCCAGGTGTCTCTCTGCTGTCTCTCTCAAAATAGTATAAGTGCTATCTTGGCCCTGAGAGCGTTGCTCTCCGGCTCTGCAGCTGGACCCTTCTCAAATCAGCACGAAAAAAGCTATAAGCTTATAAAACGATTTAATATGCTAAACTTCGTTTTAAATTCTTTAATTCACATTTGTTTATTTCATAAAGATTTTCCCGACATAATGCTACCTGCCCCGACCAGATCCGTGACTCTGTTGCGATACAGATGAATTATCTACTCAGAAAGCTTATAAAACGATTTAATATGCTAAACTTCGTTTTAAATTCTTTAATTCACATTTGTTTATTTCATAAAGATTTTCCCGAAATAATGCTACCTGCCCCGACCAGATCCGTGACTCTGTTGCGATACAGATGAATTATCTACTCAGAATAGTATTATAAAGTGGCTATCTTTTATGCTGTAGATCACTGCTGGTATGTGCGTGCAGAACCTTTATTTCAGCGGGGACTGTACGTATTTATTTGACGTTACTGTACAATATATGTGTGTATTAAAAGACGGAGCTGTCTTTTATTGTAATATAATAATTATTAATATTAAAAATAAATGAAGAAAGGCATTCTTATTCCAGCATGCATTAATGACACCAACGGGCAACGGCAAAACAGTGGTTAATGGTCTTTATTAGTGTTTGCGGTGTCCAGGCAGCAATGGTCTTTTAGGAAGTTAATAGATATAATATCCGACATCACCGTGAACAACACGCTTCCCTCGGCTTAGTCCACTTTTCCACATTTCATGGGGGTGTTCCATTACCGTATATGGTTAATTAAGGGCGGTGCTATATGCAAATACTTAAAACCATGCACGAGCTCAAGCGTAGGATCAAAGTGATATTTATCAAGACAGGTGTGCGTAGGACCTGTGTACGCACGTGTGATAAATCCAGTTTTTTTTTGTGCGTGCACACATTCTAAATTCTGTGCTTACGAATGGAAGTAGAATACTTTCTAAGAAAAATTGATAAATGAGGGCCCTGGAGTGCGTGCCTGGACTTGTTTCCCTATTTTTTTATGTATAGTATCAGAGGTTACAGCACCCAGTGTCAAGTCTAGTGAGGTGAGCGCGTTCTACTACTTTAAAAAAAAAAATTATACCGTCATGGATCCATGCAAAGGTATGGATTGTTACTATACCGTCATCCACAATGTATACATATTGTAAAAAGAATATATATAATTTTTTTTTGTTAATCCAAAAAAAGATTCCTTGCAGCAATATTTAAAAAGCAAAAGAAAATAGACCATTCTGAATTAAATATGACCATGACAATTATATTACAAGATAAAGACTAAAAAAAAAAAGCAAGCAGCCATACCACAGTTCTCTAGAATGCTGCAAGCAGCCATACCACAGTTCTCTAGAACACTGCAAGCAGCCATACCACAGTTCTCTAGAACGCTACAAGCAGTCATACCACAGTTCTCTAGAGAACACTGCAAGCAGCCATACCACAGTTCTCTAGAACACTGCAAGCAGCCATACCACAGTTCTCTAGAACACTGCAAGCAGCCATACCACAGTTCCTGCAAGCAGTCATACCACAGTTCTCTAGAACACTGCAAGCAGTCATACCACAGTTCCTGCAAGCAGTCATACCACAGTTCTCTAGAACACTGCAAGCAGTCATACCACAGTTCCTGCAAGCAGTCATACCACAGTTCTCTAGAACACTGCAAGCAGTCATACCACAGTTCTCTAGAACACTGCAAGCGGCCATACCACAGTTCTCTAGAATGCTGCAAGCAGCCATACCACTGCAGTTCTCTAGAACACTGCAAGCAGCCAAACCACTGCCGTTCTCTACAACGCTTCAAGCATCACTTCTGGGGGCCAAGCAATCGGCCCATTCAGAACAGACGTGTTCAGTGGATACCTGAGAAAAGCATCCACAGCTCTCCTCTCAAGGCCTCTGGGACGCCGCGAACAATCAAGTCCCGTGTCTTCTTGGTGAAGAACATGTTGGTGCCACGTCCGTACTCTGAGAAATGAATGTTCCACGACTGCTCCTTCATCTTCTCTTTAAGCTGTCAAAACATACAGATGGCACACAAAAAGAAAGATTTTACATTTTTAAATGGACTCACTCGCTCGCTCACTCTTAGCCACTCTGCCCCTAGTGGTAGCTCACAGATATGACACTTTGTGTAAGACCAGTTACACTAAGGTCGCTTTCACATATAGTTTGTGGACTCGGTGCGGTTCTGGTGGTGAAGTTGCAACATTGTTGCATTCTTCATTTGGTTCGCCTGCGTTCACATAGCAATCTGTCAGGCGCACCAAACTATCTGAACAATGTCACACGGTCGAAAAGGGCGCTCGTCTATTGGACAGTGGAAATGTGTGTGTGGCTGCGAGCCCGTGTGTGCGCGCGAGCGTGTGTGTGTGTCTGTGTGTGGACTGCGAGCTCTGTCTGACTCCACATCAGCGGAGGCGAGTTGTTCTATTGAAGCCGATTACCACCATCCTCTCGCTAAACAACTTGTACACCACGTTGTTATATATATATAATAATAACAATATAATAAGCCGCGTTTTTTCTTCCTTCTTCCCAAGATGCACAGTTAGATAGATAGATAGATAGATAGATAGATAGATAGATAGATAGATAGATAGATAGATAGATAGATAGATAGATAGATAGATAGATAGATAGATAGATGGATGCAGTGTGCTTGTTTTGCATTGAATGCTGCGAGCAGTGGTAATAATAAGCACTTCCTATATTTGGTTCGTGTTTGGTCCGATTAAGCGAACCGAGACCTACGTTTTCAGGCGGACCAGAGTTCGCCTGTTTGGTCCGGCGGACCGAGTTCGACGCGCATTCACACAAACCCGAAAAACCGGACTATCGAATTCTGGTCCGATAATCCGGACCAAACAGCCCCTGTGTGAAAGCGACCTAAGCTTTGCAAAAAGGGTATGCAGTAGGGATGTCCGATATTATCGGCCGATATTGGCATTCAAATGTGATATCGGAAATGATCGGTATTTCATTTTATTTATTTGTTTACATTTATTTAACCTTTATTTACCCAGGCAAGCAAGTAAGAACTAATTCTGATTTTATTTATTGTCAAGTATGCATAATGTTGTGTTAATTCCACAACGAGAGATATGTAATGTTAATTACCTGAAATTATTCAGTTTTTTGGGGGGGGGAACCCTGCATATATCGGTATCGGTTGATATCGGTATCGGAAATTAAGAGTTGGACAATATCGGTGTATCGGTAAAAAAGCCAATATCGAACATCCCTAGTATGCAGTCCTCAAGTTCAAGTAAAAAAAAAATTGCCACTTTTCTGGGTGCCTGTTAACACATCCACCGCCGTTCACGCTGTACAGCGTTATTGCCCGCCATGTGTTGTCTGCCACACCACGCTGTACAGCGATATTGAGATCAATATTACATTTTTTCGCCATGGCATTCATAATTCATATATACACCTCCGGCGCTGCAGCTGGACCCTACGGCTCAATACAACGATGGCTCAATACCGCCGCCTGGTGGATGGTCGGGCGAGTTACACTGGTAAACAGGATATGGCTGCTGTGCGTCGATTAAATTCATCCGGCCGTCAGATATTGTCGCAAGGCTCCCGACATACACTATGTACATAATGGATTGCTTTATAAACTTAATAATCTATATGATTTCGGCGTTTATTGCGACATACAAACCGGAAATGGACCTAGGCGATCGGTGTCGTATACCTGGGATCTTTCACCGCCAGTCTCATTGACGAACGGTAAGAGGACGCTAACGTCATTTTCAGCCCAATTGTTAATTAATTTCACTGCAAACCGATCTGATCAATATATCACCCATACTACATAAAGCATTTACTGACAATCAAGGAATTATAAATGACCCCCGCCCCCCCCCCCCCCCTTTCCTCCGCGCATGATGACGCATAGCGTATAGGATCATATACAGTTGAATTTTTTAATATAGCATGTATCGTGAATAAATGGCAATCGATAATCTATATATGTGACCAGGTATGGACTTCAGGGTCATGTTGAGGGATCTTAATTTTTTTTTTTTACATATTATGAAAGTACAGATTCATACCTTCAAAATAAGCCATCACTTGAACATTTTGGTGGGATACTTTGCAAGCTACTTCCTATGATTCATGGTGATTATCACAAAACGTATTCAGAGATAATAGCCTTCAAGAGACGAGCAGGCTATTCGGTGACAATAGTGAAACAACTACAACACTACCCAGAAGTCATTGTAATCCATGGCCCCCCTCTCTCTAGGGCAATTAACACCTGGCAGCTTTCCAGTCTGAGGCTCTTTGTTATTACAATGAGTCTGGTGACTGCAAACACAACACCCAGAGGAAAAAGGAAAAGTCATGATAGTTTATTAAAAAATTAGTGTGGTAGTGAAAGGTTAACCTTCTGTAGTGTGGTAGTGAAAGGTTAACCTTCAGTAGTGTGGTAGTGAAAGGGTTAACCTTCTGTAGTGTGGTAGTGAAAGGTTAACCTTCTGTAGTGTGGTAGTGAAAGGGTTAACCTTCTGTAGTGTGTTAGTGAAAGGTTAACCTTCTGTAGTGTGGTAGTGAAAGGTTAACCTTCTATAGTGTGGTAGTGAAAGGTTAACCTTCTGTAGTGTGGTAGTGAAAGGGTTAACCTTCTGTAGTGTGGTAGTGAAAGGTTAACCTTCTGTAGTGTGGTAGTGAAAGGTTAACCTTCTGTGGTGTTGTAGTGAAAGGTTAACCTTCTGTAGTGTGGTAGTGAAAGGGTTAACCTTCTGTAGTGTGGTAGTGAAAGGGACCCTGACAATAAACAAGAGACAAATCAAGTTTCAAGATTTTATTAGCATTTAAAATAACACGAGATAAAAATAGACATGCTAAAGTCAATGTTCAATGTTCTGATGGCCTCTCCAGATGATCACCGTGGTCTTTTTGAACCGCTGCTGGATATTTTGGCTGGTGGTGCTGGGCATGTTATGTCCTGGGCTTCCTCATCACAGAACTCTCTGATCTTGTGGAACAGATAGTGTTGTCTTGCAGAGTCCAGTCCCGGTGGTGGCAGCACAGGAAGTCCATCTATAGGCGGCAGGACACGGACGTCACGGAGCAGCTGGAATCTGGTTTCAGCGCCATCAATAGACATCTTTGCCACAACCACACCAGGTTCCTTGGAATCAAAGCTGCAATAATAAAGTGAAACGTTAGTACAGGGCACATAACAATATCAATGCATTTGTATCATTTGCCAATGACATTCTTTGCACTAAAGTGTGAATAATTAATTACAGTAAATACACAACACACAGTGACCACACCCACCTAAAGTGCTGGTACTGCTTGATCTGTGGCAGTGGCTTGAAGTAAGGCCCCAGATGTTCCTGCCAGTTGTAGGACTGCACGATTACAGTGCCATCTTCCTTTCCCACTAGCTGTGGTATGTTGACTCCAGCCACTGAGCTGTCCCTTACGACTGCTGCAATCTCATCAGGTTAACCTTCTGTAGTGTGGTAGTGAAAGGTTAACCTTCTGTGATGTGGTAGTGAAAGTGGTAGTCTTTTTTCATCGAGAAAAAACGGATAAATAGTTTTTTTACCATATTTCTACACATTTCGCTGCCACATTACAAATTATGAAATCTCGACGAAATACCTCTGAATAAGAATACAAAAAAAATTAAAGATTCGATGACTAATTCGGCCAGAAACGGCTTTGAGGCGAAGCGTTACTAAGCGCTTCTGTAGTGTGGCAGTGAAAGGGTTACAACATCTCTCCAGCCTCGCGCTGCAGCAGCAGCACCAGCACCAAGCCGCGCGTTTGGACATTTGTAACGTCAACACAGCCCAGCTTTCAACAGTGTTATTTAGATGTATTTACCCATTAGGTTGGAAAAAATGCACCCTAACGAAATTCGTTCGCTCATAAAATTCTAACTGTGTTTTAATGGTTTTTAATTAAGTTAAAACATGCGTTTTATAACGGGTCAAGGCCTCTTTTTTATCTTTTTTTTAGACACTGCGTTACGTTGCTTATAACTTATAACATTAAGATAGTGTATTAATAGTGTGTTATTCTCTCTCTGAGAAAGGAGAGCTAAATAATGTGTCTGTGTGTTAACACCTATTAAGTACAAGTACTTGCTACCTGGACAGGCCGCACAGCCCGCTCGTGTAGTTTTTCTCCTCACTTGAAAGAAAATTTGTGGAACTATTATAACAATAATTACCTCATTTACAAGTTGTATTTAAGTTTGCAACTAAGGGCAAATAAGGGAACAGATTAATGACAATTCAAATATGTAAAAAAAAATCAAGATTTCGATTTTTGGGATTTTCTGGACAGCAAGACATTTTGTTCATTTCAGAGCACCTCCCCCTTGCGCATCAAATCGGGTTTGGTCACGGCGGGTCACATATGCGTTTATGCCTATAACTCACGTTCTAGGAATTACTGCAGAAAACGATAAAAACATACTTATATTCTAGAAGGTATTTTTGTATGAATGTTTGAATGAAAAAGTATAACGTTCCTACATCCTGAACGATAGATAATCAATGTTGAATGGGCCATAGTAATGTCAATTTAGCAATACAATTTAAAAAGTTATAGCCCTGCAAAGAAGGTGAACATCTCCATAGGCTTAGAGTGGTGGCAGACTGGCTATATTGATGGATATAACCAATGGCAGGGAATGTGTTAAGAGGTTAACCACAATGTTACCTTAAACTAACCATAACCCTAACTTTCTATCTTAACCATAACCGTTAAACGTTAAAACTAATCATCAGATGCTTCGCATCTATGACACGGTGTGTCCTTGTTTTCAGTGGGGAGGGAAAGTGTGCTTATAATGTACCATTTTGGGGTCGAGGTTTTCGACGTCCTGGGGGTGGAACACAGTCATGAGGGCCTCGGTGCCGACGACCTTGCTGCTGTCTCTCTGTCCTACCATCAGAGTCACGTCCTCTGGGTTGTCCTCAAAGTGGTTGATGAGAGACTGGCATTCCCCTCGTATGACCTTCAAGGTAAAGAATAAGGAGGAAGATCTCATCGTCAGCACTAAGCACAGTGTAGTAATTATTGGCATTAAAAGGTGGAATCTGTAATGGCGTCAAACTCTAGGCAAAAGCGTCTCACTTGGCATTGCACTTCGTTTACATTTTTTGTTTTGGTTTGATGTATGGGCTGGAGTGTATTACAGTGTGCATTTCCTCCCCTATAACTCCAATGAATTTAACTCCAAACCACAAGACCAAAACAAACGTTTTTAAATCAAGTACAATACCAAGCAAGGCTGTTTTGCCTAGAGGTCTCTGATTGACAGCATTACAGATTATACCTTTAAAGATCCCAGTAAGATACAAAGAATCTCACAGACATTGGATTTCTTTTTTATCTTTTAGTATTTTCGTTTTTTTTTATAATTTTTTTTAAGATAGCTCGCTCACTCACTCAAAGTTAAACAATCTGCCCCTAGTGGAGGTTCACAGTCTTTGTTTAATACCAGTTCAATCCATGCCAGCTACTGCTGTAAGTCTTAATAATTCCCAACCGAGGAGAGTAAATGGAGATGTCACTACCATCATTTTGTGTCATATCCTGTGAAAAACACAACATGCACACAGGTACAATTTGTCCACATTTCCTTTCAACACTCCACCAGCGAATTAATGAAGTGAATTACACCACTTAACATCACAATGACGGAACATCTCCAAGGTTTACAAGGGGCTCAAGGTTAAGACTACAATGCTTTTTTTTTTTTTATATATCTACTTGTTCTCCCCATTTTTCTATTTTTCTCCCATCCCAATTTTCGTATTATCCAATTCTTCCATCTCCTATCTCGAACGTTGTTAGACCATGCCTCCCACTGGTCGGCTGCAATGTGGACGAAGCCTTGCATCACGTGTCCCCTCCGGTACATGAGGAGGCAGCCGTCGCATCTTTTCACCTGCACAGCGCGATCTCTCAGTGGCGAGGAGTAACGCGTGGGAGGCTCACGCTGCCCCCGATATTTCCTGATTCTGCTGTACAGGTGCACCAACCGACCTGTAGGAGTCGCTGTCCACAACGTCCGATCCCCACCCACCGGCTTTCCCACCCCCTAATACTGCCAATTGTATTAGTATGAACGACCAGCCAAGCCGGAAGCAACGCCGAGAGCTGGGCTCGAACCCAGCATATCCTGCGTTAGTGGCGAGCGCCTTGCCCACTGCACCACTTAGCCGCCCCTACTACAATGCTTTCTTTGATTGTCTTTATTATATCAGCTTTACTTTACTACACACAGATGATAAAATCGTTTTTTCAGAATATGGTGAAAATTTTATCTTTATTGCGTCATGTCCAACTGTGTCCTAGTGGAGTTGTCTCTGTGGGGGTGTGGGTATGTGGGAAGTGATTACAGAATTGGAACCTGGTGTGGAGGCAGTCCCGAGGCATCCACAGCTGCTGGCGATCTGCAATCAACTGACTACTAGTACCCAGCCCATACTGTAAGACGGCGAATACAGATTGTATTCTCAGCTAACCCAGTCAGTCAGTTGATTGTAGCCTGTTTATTCCTGTACCTGTCCTGCCGTGTCTAACCCCACCTGTCCTCCCTTGTCTCTAGTCCACTACCTGGCTCCCCTCCCAGTGTTCATCCTGTATCCCGTGTATGACCCTCACTTGTCAGACTACCCTTCTCATGGATCCCGGCCTCGTCTTTGACCTCACACTTGTCTACAGTAACTACTCTCCCCTTTTTGATATTAAACACCCTTGGAATCTGTCCAGTTGTCTGCTCTCTTTCTGCGCTAGAATCTCACGGTCAAACCATAACAATTGCCCCATAATTTTTCCCATGTTTCCCCTTTACCACTCCAATAATATGGCAGGTAGTCAGAACTCAGGTAGTCAGAGCTCAGGTAGGTCTCAGGTTGTCAGAGCTCAGGTAGTCAGAGCTCAGGTAGGCCTCAGGTTGTCAGAGCTCAGGTAGGTCTCAGGTAGTCAGAACTCAGGTAGTCAGAGCTCAGGTAGGTCTCAGGTAGTCAGAGCTCAGGTAGAGCTCAGGTAGTCAGAGCTCAGGTAGGTCTCAGGTTGTCAGAGCTCAGGTAGGTCTCAGGTAGTCAGAGCTCAGGTAGTCAGAGCTCAGGTAGGCCTCAGGTTGTCAGAGCTCAGGTAGGTCTCAGGTAGTCAGAACTCAGGTAGTCAGAGCTCAGGTAGGTCTCAGGTAGTCAGAGCTCAGGTAGAGCTCAGGTAGTCAGAGCTCAGGTAGGTCTCAGGTTGTCAGAGCTCAGGTAGTCAGAGCTCAGGTAGGTCTCAGGTTGTCAGAGCTCAGGTAGGTCTCAGGTAGTCAGTACTCAGGTAGTCAGAGCTCAGGTAGGCCTCAGGTAGTCAGAGCTCAGGTAGGCCTCAGGTAGTCAGAGCTCAGGTAGGTCTCAGGTAGTCAGAGCTCAGGTAGGCCTCAGGTAGTCAGAGCTCAGGTAGGTCTCAGGTTGTCAGAGCTCAGGTAGTCAGAGCTCAGGTAGGTCTCAGGTAGTCAGAGCTCAGGTAGGCCTCAGGTAGTCAGAGTTCAGGTAGGCCTCAGGTAGGTCTCAGGTAGTCAGAGCTCAGGTAGGTCTCAGGTAGTCAGAGCTCAGGTAGGGCTCAGGTAGTCAGAGCTCAGGTAGTCAGAGCTCAGGTAGGGCTCAGGTAGTCAGAGGTCAGGTAGGCCTCAGGTAGTCAGAACTCAGGTAGTCAGAACTCAGGTAGGCCTCAGGTAGTCAGAGTCCAGCGGTGTAACAGTTAATAGGGTCCCGTCTTAATACAATACACAGTGTAGGTGCCAAGAAAAACAAGGGAAAATATTTTTTTGGAGACAAAACGATATTCGCATAAACTATTTGATTTTTCATAATTGAACGACAATTAAAATATTCAAAAATTGCTTCCCATCTCCAACTCCCACTGTTAAAAAAAAATACTTCATTTCCCACCCAGTATTTTCTTTGAGAGCAACATATAACATAGCAGGAAGTTACCTCTGTTGTAGCAGAGTGTTGGGGGCTGGCGGTCATCCCACACCTGCTATGGATGGAACTGGCGAGTCGTTCATAGTCCCGGACCTCAGAGAAGCGCAGTGCCCTCTTGCCGCGAACGCACACAGTCAACGCTCTGCTGCTGGCGTCTGGCTTCTCAACGCTGATCACCTACAACAAGCCCTCCTCGTTAGTTACCAGGACTCCAGCTCAAAAACCTTCATTATTGACTCAGACTTGTCTTTGTTTCTATGTACTATAGTTTTAAGTAGATTATGTCCACTGTGTCACATTTAGTTTATTAGATAAGATTCGATTAAAATGTATTGTCATTATACAGCACAAGTACAGTATAACGAAAATAAGTGTGGGTGAAAACCAGAGTGCAAACGTAACAGTAAAGTGCAATAGTAATATACAATGTACAGGTGATTAAACTGGATACAAAATATATAATTTAGTACTATTGAGTAATAGTGCTAATCAGATGTATGTACAGAGTTGTAGTATTAATATGTACGGTGATACAGGTATAAAGTTCAACCGCTTCTCTCTCAAGCTGATACAGAGAAGATAATTCATGCTTTTATTATTAGCAGGCTACAACTTGTACAAAACGTAGCACGCGTGCACACACACATTACACAAATTTTTTTTTATATATATATATATATATATTTTTTTTTATTATTTTTTTTATTTTTTTTATCCACTTTTTCTCCCATTTTCTATATATTTCTCCCATCCCAATTTCGTATCATCCAATTCAACCCTCCCCTGTCACAAACGCTGTTTCTTGCCTCCCACAAGCCGGCTGCAATGTGGACTAAGTCATACATCCCCTCCGGTACTTGAGGTAACAGCAGTTGCATCTTTTCACCTGCGCAGCTCGATCTCTCAGTGGCGAGGAGTAACGCGTGGGAGGCTCACGCTGCCCCCGACACTTCCTGATTCTACTGCGCAGGCGCACCAACCGACCTGTAGGAGTCGCTGTCCACAACGCCCGATCCCACCCATCAGTTTCCCACCCTCTAATACTGCCAATTGTATTAGTACGGACGACCAGCCAAACTGAAAACAATGTGGAGAGCTGGATTCGAACACGCGAACCCAGCGTCTCCACATTGGTGGCGAGTGCCTTGCCCACTACACCACCTAGCCGCCCACATTACACACATTTTAAAGTCCATGCATTAGAATACATTTTAAGATCCTTGTATTGCCTTTTAAGTAACTAAGTAGCAATGAGCCTGCCAATTTATCTAGAACACAATAGCTATTATGGCCCTAGCCTTTGAAACAGCCTGCCAGAGGATTTTGAGGAAGAGTTTCTGAATCTGTGGATTAAAAGAAATCTTAAAAAGGTCCCCCGTCTTATAAATAGCCTTTTCCAGTGTTTAGCATTGTTTTCTAGCAATGTGGGGTTGTATCAACAATGTCTGTGTCTCAGATTCTCATTTTGGCGGATTGCTCCAGTTCAGATGTCACGAGATCCTCCCCTACTGAACTACTGTAAACCATTCGAATTTTACGCGTACCTCTGACGTAGAAGAATTCTCATCTGCATATCTAAGCCCCCTCTGTGGTTGAAGCCACCGCCCACAATCAACAATTCGCTCAACAACGGAGAAGTGGGAATAATGCGGAAGCGGTTTCCCTGTCCCCGACTCTTCCTCTAAAGATAGAGAGAGAGGGAGAGACAGACAGATAGAGACAGGGAGAAGGAGAGAGAGGCTCTCATACAGAGTCGACACAATCACGAGTCGAGCCGCTCACACAGCGCACACGCTCACTCACAGAGCGATCTCTCCTTCTCTCCGTCTCTATCTCTGAGACATTATTTGAAAAAAAACGTACAGATGTGTTCCATAGACTCACAGGAATTGTGTAAAATTGCCCAAATAGTGAAAGGAATAGCAAAACAGGGGACCTTTAACCTCTTCCACCCGTGCGGTCCATCGGCGGACCGCAAATGACATCACGCCATAAATCAATCTCTCCAGACTGTTTGACAAAAGTATCGTTTAATTTTTCAAACGTATTCAAGTATAAACATCATAACCATGCCACAACAGCAGTTATAATGTATATTATCATCAATAGTTTACCAATAGGTTAAAGTGTTATTGGATAGATTTTCGTTTTCGTTTGTGTAGTTTAGTTCGCGAAAGTCGACCATTTTGGAAAATGTTAACGTCGGGAATTTTTTGCAGCCATTTTGAAGAGGACACTGACAGCTTTCGATGAGCATCGACATTTTTTCGAATGACACTTCCCAAAGGCCTCTATGGGGTTTCAAGCTAATTACTTCTGTATGAATTTTTTTAATATCTCTTATTACTCTGGATAATAAATCACAAAACTTAATGTTATTGGTATATATTGAAGCACAGTTAGTTTCTCTTCCCTATTTTTAGCATGTAGCAACAATTAGATTTGAAATTAGTTTCAAAATGGTGCCACCCTGGCAAAAATTAAAAAGCTACTGTACATACAATAGATTTCATTATCGGTTCTTATGCACGCCTGGTGATACTAAATCCAAATTGAACTCGGGCATTTGAAATATAAGATTTGGCACAATCCATAAATGTGCGAATTGGCTATAATAAGGTCATTTATAAGCCTGCTATTATATAATAATATTTCAAATTGCATTGGTCCGGATGGGAGAATTCAGTACTGTATCTACAAAACCTTCTGTTTAATCTTCCCTTTATTCATTTCCTGAGATTTTCTGTACACATGATTTCAAGAAGGTACTGAACGAGATCAGTGGCAGTTTGTCATGTCTGGTCATTTTTTGCATGGTGTTATTCACTGTCAAAGATGCAAAGAAAAATCATAATTCATATTCTCCTTTGTTTCATCACAATTTAAGCAAGGCTAGTAATAGACAATATTTCTGACACTGGGAATACATTCACTGAGGTCCATAGATGTCCCTAGATACAAAGAATATGCAAATTGTCCTTGTAGAAGTGGAGCAATATTCCATTTACTTAGGTATGTATTTTAGGTGGATTTTCAGAAAATAGGGCTCCAAGCTTAACTCAATGGATGCCAACCACGTTTATATACGTGTTTGGCGGACGACCGTTGAACACCAACCACGTATATATACGTTATTAGATCGTTTTTCCTTTTTTCCGATTCTAATATCCTATTCAATGTCAGGGACCCGTATGTTGCCGGTAGAAGGCAACGCCGAGGGTGCAGTACCGGCCAGATCCTCCCAGGCGGCGGTATCGAGCACCCTTTGAAACATTGTATCTTGGCTTGTGGGTCGATCTAATGCAGGGGTCTCAAACTCAATTTACCTGGGGGCCGCTGGAGGTAGAGTCTGGGTGAGGTTGGGACGCATCAAATATTCCACAAAAAAAGGGTTTAAAATATTCCAAAAAAAAGTACAACTGATCCAATCTTCTCTCAAACTCACTAAAACCTCACAAACACCAGCAACTGAGCATTCTCAGTGGTGTCAGTGGACTCATCCACAGCAATGGAAATGCACTGTGCATTTTTTTTAATTCTATCACAAAGCTGTTTAATCAAATCATCAGCCAGTATTTCAGTTATTCTGGTTGCTGTGCTATCTGAGGAGGATTTGCTTTTGTTTGCCTTCAAACATGGTCTCCATCACTTCAGTCATACATTATTTTATTATTTATGCATCAGAGAATGGCTTCTTGTGTTTAGCCAACACCCATGCAACTGAGTGAGGACTTGGTTGCTTTTTCTCGTTGTGACATAGCTTTAACAATAATTCAGCTTGCAGCTTGATCGTTTCAAATTGCCACTCTTCACAAGAGCTACCGTTTCTTGGCATATTAGGCACATTGGTTTGGTGCTGGGAGGATGCATGCATATTTTTCAGTCCATGCACCTTTGAATTGCAGCGATTTTCACTGTCGACTTTTCTTTTACTTTCTTTGAACATGCCACATTTTTCTACTAACTGCCTGCTGGCGAAACTAGGCTACTAGCTACATTTATCTCACGGGGATAAAACTGTGAACGAGGTTACTAGCTACAGTACCTGCAGATTAGACTACCTGCAGATTAGACTACCAGTAGATGCGCTGTCAACTCGCTCTGACTGGGACCCGCTGAAAGACAACACGCATTCCGTGAAGACCCGACCTACTCTGCTCTGATTCGCAGACTGTGGGTGGGGAGAGAGAAACGCTGACGGGATGCTGAATGTGATTGGACCAGAGTAGCCAGACAGACACAGACAGGCAGAGCACTGCTTGCAGAGGAGACAGCGGAGAATTTTGAGGATGCCTGCCATACGCACTAGATATATTTTCCTTCCACTTGGTATCACTCCGGAATCACGTTTCAACCAAGTCACTAATGTAACGTTGCTGTCATGAGCCTGCGCTATGGTAGCCTACAAGTGATAAAATAAATAAAACATCCAACTGACACAACGACCGCACTAACACTAAACGTTGATGTCAAGTAGGGGGCCGCAAAATATCATCCAGCGGGCCACAATTGGCCCGCGCGCCGCGAGTTTGAGACCCGTGATCTAATGGGTCCGGGTTGTTTTTTTCTTTTTGCTCAAGCTCAGCGTTTATAACGGTCGGATTGAGAAGAATCAAATACCCCCGATGCATGATGTGTAGTGGATTATGTTGGCGACACGATGGACATCAATACTTGGAATGGCGATCAGATAATTGGAATATTCTTTTTGGGGTACACTACATCCTAGTCAAGGTAAGGGCTATATGATATCAATCTTGCATTGATCCAAGCATGTCTTCAATGCGAACCGACCGTGTGTATATAATGTTAGTCCACAACGTATGCCCCCCCCCCCCCTTTCATGCATTCATGATGAAACATAATACTTTTGATATATATTTGATTTGAGAATCATAGCGGGTACAGGCAAGAAATGGCATCGGTTTTAGTGTAATACACGCATAAGGCTATTGCTCAGCATTTCAGGAATTACCCCAGACCAATCTAAAACCATACTCACCACGGTATAAATCAAGGATGTATGGATGAAAAGATTATTTCTTTTTCACATATTGAACGATAGATACTCGATGTCAAATGGGCCATAGTATTGTATCCATAGCTAGAATATAGTTATAGCTCTACTAGGGCTGACCCCAATTAGTCGAAGTCGACTGCCAACCTCTTAGTCGAATGCAAAAAAATAAAAAAAATATATATATCATTATAATTTTTTTTTTTTTTATTTATCATTCTTTCCAAAAGCAAAGATGCCTAGAAGCGTGGCTAACGCTAATGGCATGCATACCAGAGACTAACTGCCTAAGAAAACAGGCACAGAGGCACTGAAAGAGGAGTTCACCCATCTAATGAACACACTAGACTAGACAAATATCAAGATGTATCCATCAGTGGACCAATTGCATGCTTTCACAGAGAACAAGATGCCTTCCGTTCACTCCTTTAGACATTAAGCACCCCCACAGCCGACTATCGGCTAATTTTGGCGACTACAAGTCGACTATACAAATCCTTATTCAGGGACAGCCCTAAGCTCTACAAACAAGGTGACTCAGTCCTATCTTTTAAAGCGTGGCAATGCTACCACAGGGCTAAGGCTAATCCCTGGCAGTCAATGAGTTAAGACACCTTTTTAGCATTACTTTTGCCTAGGTTTTTTGCATTGCTTTTATTCAATGTAATATTGTATTATTATTATTATTATTATTATTATTATTATTATTATTATTTATTATTATTATTATTTTAGTTTGAGTTTGTTTCTTGCCTTTTTAATTATTAAAATTATTCTTTGCAATTATTTTCTGTGAAGCACATCGAGTTGCACTGACTGTATGAAATGTGCTATACAAATTTTTTTTTATTATTTTGCATCTTTTGAAATTACACTTTTAAATGTTTCTCTGCCCCACTGGCCGCGCATCCTGCTGTTAGTAGGCCGTCTTTTCGTGGCTGTTTTCGCGATAATTCATGATCTTTGAGGAGCTATTTGTATATTCTATATTATAGCTATGAGGAAAATGGTATGGCTCATTTGACACACTATTTGCAGTACAGCATGTAAAAAGGCGTTTGTTTCTACACAATGTAGTTTGTGGTTTATCACACGCTGAACATCGCCCATTTCCGAAAGAATCTCTTACCCCGAAAATCCGATCGTTAGAAAAAGCCTTGTCTACACTGCGATCGTTACATAAACATGTTCCACGTTCGGTAAAATAGACATAGGGGGTTCTTACCTTAGCCAGAAGGTAATCCAAAAAGAATAATTCCAATGATAACATCGGCGATCGCGATTACAAGTTTTTATGTAATTACACGTTGTTCACTGGACACTAGGTTGAGACGAGCGGATCTGCTTGCGATTGCTTTGGAAAAGCTCCTCCCCCACAGAGCGAGTCAGGACAGAAAGGGATCATTGACAGACACTGTCTGAACTAGACTATCCGAGTTCAAATGGTAGACGATACTGCCATCTGGTGATATTCGATCGGCATTGCAGTTCAAGCGTATGTGGCTGTGCCAAAATGATTCAGATCGCTCCAGGCGAGTCTGTAGCGTGGGGATCAAAGGAAAAAGATCAAACAATCTAATAACATGATTGCCGTTCAACTCATGGCGAGAAAAAACGTATATATACACGTGGATGGCGCAGATTGACCACGTACTTCTAATAGTATAATAAATCAAATTGGTGTGTGCGCACTGTGATGAAATTAGGCCAAACACCTGGGTTGTTTCCAAAGAAACTTTCCAATTTCCCTAATTTCGTCATAGTGTGCATGCGGCAAGTTGAGTCATCATACAATTAGAAGCGTGTGCTGTGCGATCAAGAAAGCGCCAAGCTGGCGAACAAATAATTCATTATGGACTAAAAGGATTTATAAATAAACTCCTTCCAGACTTTACAGTCTCTGTAGCACAGAGTCGCGTTCACACAGCTAATGAAGCATGTCCCCATTGACTTCCAATAGCATTGCTAGCATTTTCTCCTTCCAATAAACCAAAACACTGACGCAAGTGCTTTTTGGGTAGACCGAAACGACTGTGACAAATATGACAGGCTTCCTCAAGACAGGGACTATCCTTTCAAACAACACAACAAAAGGAAACAGGAAATGTTAAATAGTGGTTTCATATTGTGTCTCAGTGTATCGTGGTTTACCTCTCGGATGGGAATTATGACATGGCATTGGCTGCCATCCTGGCTGGCGAAACACAGGTAGCTCTCGGACAGACATATCTTGCCAAGTGTGTTGAAATGGCTGAAGGGCACCCACAGGAAGCTCTCGTGCACCTGCAGGAGATTCTCCTCTTTGGGAAGCCTGAAAAACGCCCGGAACTGCTCGTTCCTAGCATGGGTCTCTAGGCCTCTGGAGGAGAGAGAGGGAGACGGATCTGCTGTTATGTAAGTGATTGATTGATTGATTGTTATATTTTCGTGTCATGCACACAAAGTAGGGATGTCCGATATTATCGGCCGACCGATATTATCGGCCGATATCGGCAGTAAAATGTGATATCGGAAAATATCGGTATCGGTTTAAAAAAAATAAAAAACAATAACAATATTTGTTATATATATATCCAGTGAAATTATTAGTTACCTGAAATTATTCAGTTTTTTGGACGGGGAAACCCTGCATATATCGGTATCGGTTGATATCGGTTGATGTCGGTATCGGAAATTAAGAGTTGGACAATATCGGAATATCGGTATCGGTAAAAAAGCCAATATCGAGCATCCCTAACACAAAGTGCCAAACCCTCATGGGTTTATAAGACACCAGAAATACTGATGCATTGTTCCATTATTACATTACACATTACATTTCATTACTTAAATACAGATTACATGAATACAGATTACAGCTCGGTTTTAGACAAAGTATTCTCTCCCAAGCTTGACAAATATAAATCTGCTACAAAAAAGTTCCTTTCAGTAAAGTTGTTCATATTCATCCAGCTCAATAAAATCTACATAAATGGAGACCATGTATTAAAAATATATATAAAGGAATTGAAAATGGGGGACCCTGATGTAAACAAGACGAAAGTCTTTCTCTGGTCTGCATCCCCTTAACAATTGTTTGTATTGAGCCCAGGGGCGTAACTTGCGGGGGGTCCCCGGAAAATGTCCCCCGCATGATTTCAGAATGCAGTATTTGTCCCCCCCATGTTTTCCAAACCGCTGCAACTGCGCGGCCTGGCGGCCAGCACTGTGACTCGCTACTACACAGTGCCGGCACTGCAGATTTACCCTACTCTTGGAATGCATTGCCAGATCCTCAAAGTCATACATAGGGGCGCTGTCTCGATAATGCAGTGTTATTAAAGCAGCGTGTAGTGTAGCCGACGCATTAACCAGTTGGAACTGGAAATCCGTTGGTAAAGAAATAGCGGCCTGGAATAGTTTTTGTTTTGGGACAATTCGCAGTAAAGGAATATATCTGTCGGCGATGTTGTATGCGGGAACGAATTGCAGAGAGGGAGGACTGACTGAAGTGGAGAGTGTGTTTACTTGCGTCTCAGAAAATAAATGTCTCATCTGATTTCTTTAATAATAATAACCTGGACTTGCTGCAGGCGCAGCATATGCATCAGGATATTCTGGACTCACTGGACATTCATGTTGTCATGAAGGCGTTTCCACCACTCCTGAACGCAAGACCACCTTCTGTGTTTTACCGTCTTCGGAATAGGTAATGTGTGTTATTATTTATCGCTCCTGCAGCGATTGTTGTTGCGACAGTGACACAGAGGGCGCAACAGCCAGGTGGGGTAAACTGGGCTGTGATGTGTGCATCAGAACGCTCAGAGCGCGGAGTTGGGCAGCTGTTTTGATTGAAAAGTTTGATTGAAAAGTTTATTAACAGATTGCAGAATGGGTACAGTACAGTACAGCTCAATACATACAATTGTTAAGGGGATGCAGACCAGAGAAAGACTTTCGTCTTGTTTACATCAGGGACCGTCCCCCATTTTCAATTCATCATAGTATCCTAGTGAACGAGAGTGTTGGTTATGACTGACAGACAGTGGAGCTGTTTGCAGATAGCGAGCATTTTGACGTGTTGCGTGGTGACGATGTCTCGCAGACAATACAACTACAAGTATAATTATATAATATATATATTTTATATAAAAAAAATGTATATATAAAAAAAAAAAAAAAAAAAACGACCCCCCCCCTGCGACGTCACTGACCACGCCCCCTAATATGTCCCCCCCACCGCTGGGACCAAAGTTCCGCCACTGATTGAGCCGTACTGTATTGTACCCATTCTGCAATATGTTAATAAAGTTTTCAATCAATGAATCAATCAATCAATCGTATAAATGTTTTCTTGTTTTTGTTGACCTTCTTCTGTCCATGGAATGTGGTGCTGTCGACGGACACAATTTACCCGAAGGGAGACAATTAAATGTCAAATCTGTAATGCAGTCAAACAGCATTACCAAGTCAAGTCAAGTCAAGAGTTTTAATTGTCACGGCATACAAGTATACAATGAAATGCGGGTGGTCTTGCCCGCAACGATGTGCAATACAGTGTTACAACATATAATAGAATCCAATAAAAAAAAAACATTGTGCAATAAACAGGTAACATGGTGTGACATCTCGGTATCTGTACATAGTTATTTACAGAGCATATAGGACATGCTAGGTAGCTTTGGTAGTGCAATACACTGTTCCTGTTATTCTAATTTAAAGTGGCCTTTCCTTTTGGCCATAAGTGTGTGGCATGAGTGTGTGCCCGCTCATGTTAAAGTGTTAAGTGGCTGCTAGTGTGTGAGCGTGCACAGCGTGCGTGTCGTGTGTGTGTTCATGTGTGCTTGTGTGTGGATAGTTCAGTGTTCTGTGGCACTCAATGTTCATTGTTCAGGGCTCTGATGGCCTGGGGGAAGAAGCTGAGCCTAAGCCGCTCTGTCCTAGTAGCTGGGGTTCGCAGGCGTCTGCCTGACCTCAGCAGCTGGAACAGGCTGTTATTGGGGTGGTGAGGGTCTTTCATTATCCTGCAGGCTCTGGATTTGCACCTCTTGTTGTATAGAACCTGCAGGGGAGGTAGTGCAATACCTGTGGTACGCTCGGCTGAGCGCACCACTCTCTGTAGGGCCTTCTTGTCTTGTGCCGTGCTGTTTCCATACCAGGCAGTGATGTTTCCGGTCAAGATGCTCTCTACAGCTCCTGAGTAGAAGGACTGGAGTATCTTCCCCGATACTCTGAACTTCCTTAACTGTCTCAGGTGGTAGAGGCGCTGTTTCGCCTTCTTTACTACTGTGTCTATGTGTGTTGACCATGTCAGATCCTCTGAGATGTGGACCCCCAGGTACTTAAAGCTGCTCACCCTGTCCACGGTAGCCCCGTTAATCATCAGTGGTGTGTGTGTCTCCTGCTGTCCTCTCCTATAATCCACGATCAGCTCCTTGGTTTTACCAATGTTCAGGAGCAGGCTGTTGTCCTGGCACCAGCGTTCCAGTACCTCAACCTCCTCCCGGTAGGCCTTCTCGTCGTTGTCCGAGATCAGCCCCACCACCACCGTGTCGTCTGCGAACTTCACTATGGAGTTGGAGCTGAACTTGGCCACACAGTCGTGTGTGTAGAGTGAGTACAGCAGGGGGCTTAGAACACAGCCCTGGGGGGACCCGATGCTCAGGGTGATGGTGTTGGAGGTCTGACCCCCCACCCTGACCGCCTGGGGTCTTTCACTCAGAAAGTCCAGTACCCAGGCGCTCAGGGCGGAGCTCAGACCCAGCTCGATCAGCTTGTCCACCAGTCTGGTGGGGACTATGGTGTTGAACGCTGAGCTGTAGTCAATGAACAACAGTCTCACATAGCCCCCCTTCTGACGGTCAAGGTGGGAGAGGGTGCTGTGCAGTACCTGGGAGACCGCGTCGTCAGTGGACCCGTTTGTCCTGTATGCAAATTGCATAGGCACATTTAGACAAAATAGCTTGCTATTGCATTTTTGTTTAAATGGGGTGTTATTATAAGTTAGTAAACATCAGTCCAAAACAACTAATGTAAACAATGTGCAATACTAAGAGGGGTTATTTTGTCTAGAGGTCGCTGTTCGATGGCATTGCAGATTCTACCTTTAAAAAGGACATTTCAAGGACATTAACTCATTGACCGCCACACCCATATGACCAAATTAGGGCTACCACGCCACCACCGCTTTAATCAATGGAAGGACAGGGAAATTTGCGAGTGCTTAAAATATATCTTAAAGGGGAACTATTTTACTATTTCTTTCACTATTTGGGCACTTTTACACAATTCCTGTGAGTCTCTGTAATATATATTTTTTTTTTATTCATTGTTTTGTATTTCTAATCAAGTCCTCAAAAACAGCATTTTTCTACCTCAAGATCTCGAGCCGTTTTGAGCCTGGGCTCCTAAACCACTGCGCCGTGCCGGCGCCGCCTGAACATTAACATGCAGCGGTGTCTTTCTGACATCACATATCGCGCACATTTTCAAATGACTCAGTTCAGTGAGGGTGAATATTGTGAGAGGAGAATTGGAAGAATGCGCCAATATGAGAATTTTGAGACATAGATCATATTAATATAAGTTCACATAGCTAGGAAACAATGCTAAACACTCAAAAAGGCCATTTATAAGATAGTTCCCCTTTAAATTATGGCTATGACTTGCAGTCAACATGTACTGTATGAAACGGATTGTTTTTTCATCTGTACATTTCCGTTTTATACTGTTTTGAATACGAGTATAGTTTTGGAGATTTCTAGTAATTCCAGAGAAAGACGCGATAATAGCCCTTTAGTGGAATACACAAAACATGTTGTCATTTTTCGGCTGATTTATGAATAGTTTTCAAATAAACGCTAGATTATCAATAGTATATGTGTCCTTATGCACGATACAAAAGCGGGCTGAAAAATCGCTTATCCGTGCCTTGCTCAGCGCCAACGGCACGCACACACACACACACACAGACATGTTGTGATCGCTATGAAAAAAAATCTGATTAACCCAAAACTGGTAACATAGAGTCCTTACCTCACATCAGATGTTCTGCAAAAAGATTAATCAAATTCCTGATCGCCATTCCAAATATCGATCGCGTCCGTTGATCCAACGTTATAGTCCAAAACACATAATCCACGCTGCTCCCAGTCCCCCCAGTCAACGTGGTACAACGACACTGCATGCCCGAGAAGCAAAACCCGGACCGGACTTTTTTTTTGTTTGCACATCCCCAGCCAATACAATCCAATGATGTGCAATACCATCCGGGAGACGATAGGGGGCAGTATTTGCCCTTTTGCGAGCTCAGACCCATTCCCAACGATAACATCAGGCTGGATGGATGAAAATGAATGGATATCGCTAATAAAAGAAATAACGATTAAAACCCGACTATACTCGTGATTGCCGCTGAACGGTTGGCTAGTAACCTGACTATACTCGTGACTGGCGTTGAATGAGTTAATAAACAAAAAAAATTGTGCTGTCAGGCGATTAAAAAAATTTATCTAATTAATTATAGGATTTGTAATTAATTAATCTAATTAATCGCATTTTAATCACATATCCATTTTAGGCCTGATGTTTTATATTCTATAATCATATTTCAAATTGCATGTGTCTGGATGGCAGAATTCAGTACTGTATCTACAAAACCTTCCGTTTAATCATCTTCCCTTTATTCATTTGCTTAGATTTTTCAGGTCTGGTCAATTTTAGCATAGTGTTATTCACAGTAAAAAAAAATATATATATATATTTATTGATATTCTCATTTGGTTCATTACAATTTACTCAAGCCTAGTAACAGACACCGTATTTCTGACACTGGGAATACATTCCCTGAGATCCATAGATGTCCCTAGAATCAGATACCAAGAACATGCAAATGGACCATTTAAAAAAAAAGTTTGTAAATGTTTATTCTACGTTCTTATGGAATGAATGAGATCAAAAAATATATTTAAAATTAATTATTAATTTTGAGTAGATTTTCATAACGCGATAATTTGCTGTGTAATTAATTAATCAAATTAACGCGATAAACTGACAGCCCTAAAAAAATAAAACTTCTCTGGGATTTGACATTTCTTTGTTCTGCTTTGTTGAAGCTGTTCAGGACCATTGAACGGCTCCCTCCTACTACCTCCGGTCAATGGTCTCGAACTACACACCCTCAAGACCCCTACGCTCTGCATCTTCTAGCCGCCTGAGACCAACTCCTATTTGGGCTCCTGGGGGGTCATCAATGCGAAGCAGGCTATTCTCTGTCCTCACTCCAGAATGGTGGAATGAACTTCCCACCACTGTCAGGACAGCTGAAACCTACCCAATTTTCCACCGTCGACTAAAAACACACATTTGCAATAATTTGCACCTTGGTGAGAGCCAAAGGGCTACAGCTCACACCCCTCTCTACTCTTTGCTCAGTGTCCCCTGCTCTCCCTCAGTGTTCTCCCTGGTGGCCACTGGAACACTCCGCTCAGCCAAGCTCATTTCACATACATGTACATTGTACTATGTGTGTCACTATTAAACCTATATTGATCATGAATATTAGTCTACGACCATAATTGATGAGTCCGGTTCCAGCACACTACTATGCACTCCAAGTTTGACACTGCTAGACAAACTATCCCACTTATCCTTAGCTGCCAGAGATGTACCCCTCCTGCTAACTTGTTGTTCACAATTTGTAGTCAAGTCAAGACATTTATTTATACAGCATGTTTAAAAACTAAGAGCCAACCAAAGTGCTGTAGTCAAAGCATAAAAACTCATAATACAAAAATACTAAAAGGCACAGCAGTACAAGACAGTACAATCAGAGAATAAGACAACAGTAAGCCAACACACGGATAGAGTAGCACAAAGTACAATATAGCACACAGGGGACAGAAGAACACAAGAAGAGATACAAGGGGGAAGGGGCAAGATAAAATTGCATGGGAGTGTGTGAGTTAGGGTGTGGGAAAATCAGGGTTTATTGAAGGCTAGGGAGTAAAAGTGAGTTTTTAGTCGGGACTTAAATGTCTTCAGCGAGGGGGCAGTTCTGATTTCCAGCAGTAGCTGGTTCCACAGCTTGGGGGCCACAGCCTTAAAAGAGCGATCGTCTCTCAACCTCTTAGCCTGCCCATATGTGGGATGTTTTTCAGACTTTTTGCAACCGGCACTTTGACGACCCCTAGTGGCTCGGGTGTGCATATTTTGTAATACAATATATATATCGAATTGAAGGCTTATTTGTTGCCTGTCGATAGCGACAAAATCCGCCAAAATCTGACAAAATCCGTTCAGCGGTTCTCGAGTTACATACCGGTATTTGAGGCTTGTGCAAAGTACACGTGATTGCGCAAAAATACCACTCCCGACTCAGGCTGCAGTAGTTCCGTCAATCTAGATCCGATCTCGAAAATGATTGTGGATCGTTGTAGCCAATGAGTGTGGCTTTCCAATGATACCCCACATGCATGTATGAAAAAAAAAACAGGAAGAGAAAAACAGCAGAATGAATTGAATTGAGTATTGTATATTATTGTATTGTGCATAGTATATTGTATATTATATGGTAACTCAGTTACGTCTATTCTGCATCGAACATTGTACATATGTCTATACTGAACACTGTGACCTCATTTTTTACTTCTAATTTACATGCTATACTATGTTATTTCATACTTATCTTGTCTAGCACAGTCTCTGGAACGTAACAGTAAGAAGCATTTTGTATAAAAGTATTCTGTACTTCTGTATGACAACTATTAAAGAAACTTGAAGAAACTTGAAGTCTATGAGGAAACTGAGTTTTTCTTTGTACACAGTTTACCAAAATCACTCCTAATCACTAATTTCTGAATGGATCTTTATGAAATGTGGATAGGTACTACATAAGGCTTCAGGCTATGGCTCCGTCTGGATTTGTAAGCCATACCACCTTCTGGGGAAATACTACCTCTGGACTACTAACTACTACAGAAAAACTTGAGTAACAAGTTTTTCTACAACTCAAGTTCAGACCTATGTTACTCTATTACGTTAGCACTAAAAGTGAATTTTTTTCTGGAATCAGAAACTTCAGAATGTTATCTTTCAAAAGAGACCAGGCTCATGCATGTGCTATAAGTATAAAGTATGTTGTTTTGGTTTGCAAAAAAAGTATGCAGTCCTCATTTCAAGTTAAAAAATTGCCACTTTTCTGCCCGCTTGATAGGCCTCTCTTGTAAGTCGCTTTGGATAAAGTGTCAGTTTATGACTAAATGTAAATGTAGAATGTAAATAAATAACCTCTTGGTGATTTGCAGTGGGTCAGAGAGGGCCGGCACTCCGTGGAAGGTCTCCTTGTCGAAGAGACGCTTGATGGAGTAGTCGGCCAGCTGCTCCATGATGAGGAATGTCTCGTTGAGGTGCAGGAACATCGAGAAGTAGTGGTCATCCCCGTGAGCAAGCACGCGGATGCTCTCCGTCAGGATGACGTTGGTGGTCTTCTCCAGCCTCCAGATCTCGTCCCAGGAGACGATCAGTTTCACTGTGGGATCACAATAACGAGACACTTCAAGGGTCAATGAAGGCTGGTTCGTCTTCTTCACCGGTCTCGTACATCATCAGCGTTCCTCGTTGAAAACAAGGGAACAGCGTGGCCCGTCAAAATCCTGATTTGCATCAAAGGAAATGCATCATGGAATTTCGTTTTTTATTTATTTAACCTTTATTTAACCAGGCAGGGCAATTAAGAACAAAATCGTATTTACAATGACGGCCTGGTGAGAGGACAAAACGGCCTCTCTAAGGGTAACAGGGAAAGGCGGACCAAAACAAATTTAATAATAGAAAAGTGACAGACGATATCGCAAAAATACGCCCCATTTTAACTCTGGCTGATGCTGAAACCCTGATTCATGCTTTTGTCTCATCACGTCTGGACTACTGTAATGCACTTTTTTCAGGCCTACCTAATTCAAGCATCAAAAATCTTCAACTCGTGCAAAATGCGGCTGCACGGATACTAACTAGAACTAGAAAATTTGATCACATCACACCAGTTTTGTCCGCCCTACACTGGCTTCCTATCCAAGCCCGTTCTGACTTTAAAGTGCTACTCCTCACCTACAAAATTTTAAATGGGCTTGCACCGCTCTATCTATCCGATCTCATCTCCCGATACTCGCCCGCTCGTGCTCTGCGCTCACAAAATGCGGGGCTTCTATCGACCCCTAGGGTTAAAAAGAAATCCGCCGGCCACAGAGCCTTTGTCTACCGCGCTCCCTACCTGTGGAACAAATTACCTGCCGTCATCAGGGGCGCCTGCTCTGTCGAAGCTTTTAAATCCCTGCTTAAGACTCATCTTTTCTCTCTCTCCTTCAACCTACCCTGATCTCACCTGGTCGGGGACTGACCTTTAGATTAATCTGTGTAGTTTAGTTATGGTACAGGGTACTACATGGTACCACTGGGTAGTTTACTACAGGGTAGTTTAGTTAGGGTACAGGGTACTACATGGTACTACATGGTACTACATGGCACTACAGGGTTCTACATGGCTCTACATGGCTCTACAGGGTACCACAGGGCACTACAGGGTACTACATGACACTACAGGGTACTACAGGGTACTACAGGGTACTACATGGCACTACATGGCACTACATGGCACTATAGGGTACTACGGGGTACTACATGGCACTACAGGGTACTACATGTCTGCTCCTTTGCAGCACCACAAACATGGGAACTCTCTAACTCTTCCCCCCCCCCTCTTCCCCCCCCCCCCCCTTCTCTCTGAGTGCCCGTCTCCTGGCGCTGACTAAGGTGATGGATGCCTCGGGGTCTTGGCCAAGATTGTAGTGACTGCTCTACATGCACCTCCGAGGCCTTGGATCAGTTATTCACCGCCGTCTGTCCGTGGTCCTGTCAACTGATTAACAGTATTAACAGACTGTTAACAGATTAACAGTCAATGCGGTTTCATTGCTGGGTTAAGTACTTCCATTTCTATTCACATAATACGCCTACTTCATATATCTACTCCATTCACATATATGCCTACCACTTGTATCTATTGCTATGTCCGCCTACTACAATCTCATGAGCTGTCTAACGCCTGTCCCGTCTCCCTGTCTCCCTATGACTTGCTGTCCTGGAGTGTTGACCGGAGTGTTGGACGTCCCGTGACGAAGGCCGGGAGGTTGCGACCCTCTCTGCGTGCCCCCCTGTCTCCGGAGGTCTCGTAGTGGTGACCGGAGTGCCGGATGTCCCGCGATGATGTCGGGGAGTTCGTGACCCTCTCTGCGCCGCCCCCTATCTCCCTGTCTCCGGCTGTCCCTGAGCAACGACCGGAGTGTTAAATGTCCCTTGACTAAGACGGGGAGGACGTGACCCTCTTTGCGCCGCCCCTGTGCCTCAAATAGATTGCTATCAGCTCTATCTTTAATCTTTCAAAATGTTCAGTTGCTATCGCTATTAGCTCTATCTTTAATTTTTCAAAATGTACAGTTGCTATTGCATGCACTCATCTGTGTTCCACTACACACATGAGTGCATGCTTACCAACTGTCCGTCTGCAACACTACTATCACCAACATCTAAGAAGGGAGATCCCCCCTTGAATGGCCCTTCTAAGGTTTCTCTCCTCCACACTGCCTGTGGAGCTTTTTTCCCTATTGTTAGGTTTTAGTGAGTTTTTCCTTACCTTCGCGTGGGGTATGTCTGGGAGTGCTTGCATTCTTTCATTTATTTGCATCCATCTAAAAATGTTTGCACCTTATGGTGTTCTTGTTCTGTTCTTGACTTATTGTTATGTTTTCTTCTTGACTTGTTTAAAGAAGATCTGTACGGCCCATGGGGACATTAACGTGTGTTGTCGGGCCCTATAAATAAATTTGATTTGATTTGATTTGATACATACAGATACAGAGGTGATAGATTTCGATCATAATCAGCCAGTATCACCTCGTCACCTGTGTTCGTAAAGTTTCTGCGTTGTGTTTATCTCTTACTCCGAAGTCGACCTTCTCATACTGGCTGTACAACTGTGTCATCCCCGTTAATGCAATCCGTAATCAGAAGAATTCGACACTGGCAAACGTGGTACCTTTCTTGGAAAAACTTTGTTTATTCCATAAACAAAGCCTTGTACCAGATGTAACCAACTCTGTAATGTCCTTGAACAGTCTGAATTCATTCTTCTCCACCGTCTCTTATGCTATTAGTCAAATGGTTCTGGGCCTCGTCGTCGGCCAAAACCTCCCCTGTTAGCCGAAGCTAGCGATGATGTGGCATATTCCCCTCCCCCACCCAGCGAGGGTGAGGAGGGATCTCAAAGTCTCTGGTCAACGCGTCTGCTCGCCTGTGCGTCGTGTCTCAATCTTAACTTACCCCGGAAAACTCATGGCTCATAATGTGTTTTCCCTAGCAATGGGGCCCTGCCCCCTCTTCTCGTTACTAAGGGACACGCTACCATGGCAACAGCAGTCTTTGACAGACTTAACGTCCGTTTCTATCGATGTCAAACTCTCCCCGTAGCTCTGACCAAACCTGCCTCCACCAGTGCTTATCAGTGTTTATGTTAACAAGCTGCCGACGACCTCGGAGCCATGGGCTCTGCTATTAGTCTGCTGCTAACACACACTCTCTCTCTGTTGTCCTCCTCCTCTGAGATGGCTATGAGTAGATGCCGTCATCCACCAGATATTTACATTATAATGCAGATATTTACATTATATACACATTGAGAAACAAGGATTCCTTCAGAGGTAAGGGAAATAATTAAAACACACATCAAACAAACCAAATACAATTACAAGATATGTAATACATAAAGCAGAACAGACTATTTACAGTTAAAAGGCTGGGTGACAGTTGCAGGTGTGTGTAAACAACACTGCAATCGAGTCCTTAAAAGTAGTGAGGGGGCTCCTCCAATAGACCACTGGCGCAAGATACAAACTATGATATCTAAATTTATTTGCCATAACAAATGCCCAAGAGTCATAAGAACTACCACTCAACGTAGGAAACAGGATGGTGGCTTGGCAATCCCCGATTTTAAGTTGTTCTTCTGGTCGTTCTCGCTGAGACCCCTGATAAGCTGGTTTGACCCTGAAATTGCTGTATCGTGGCGCTCCTTAGAGGCAGCAGCTGTATAGAGCAAGTATTAATCAATGTGTTATCGACTATGGTAAGGTGATTATCAGCGATAATTCTCACATAGCGAATCACTCAAAGTAGGTTCATTTTGAAACAGGCCCTCAGGACCTCCGTTTGAAACGTGCATGGAAATCCATCACAGAGGTCTCAAAACATGAAAAAGGCACACAGTTTTGTGTCAACTTCACGGCTCTCGTTCTTTGCTGCACTGAGCATTAGGCTACATTCACACTGCAAGCCTTAGTGCTCAATTCTGATTTATTGCTTAGATTTGGTGTTTGGCTGTTGTTCACATTATCTTTTAAATGTGGA
Organism: Notolepis coatsorum; assembly: GCF_963971535.1. NCBI lineage: Eukaryota > Metazoa > Chordata > Actinopteri > Aulopiformes > Paralepididae > Notolepis > Notolepis coatsorum. The sequence goes on from NC_140172.1 coordinate 67,466,165, forward strand.
CAATATCAGTTTCCAGTCTGAACTGGTCACGCTGCTGCAAATTAACAATAAAGAAGATGGACGTAAAGAATTGTGACAAATGTCAATCTAGATCATGGGAAAGTCGCATGACTGGATGTAATCACATCCTTAGGCTGCATTCACACTGCAAGCCTTATGTGCTCAATTCTGATTTATTGCTCAGATCTTATATTCAGATAATTATCTTTAAATGTGGCCAATATCAGATTCCAGTGTGAACTGATCACGCTCCTGAACTGAACCTGCATGTGCAAATTAACAATAAAGAAGAAGATTTTTTTAAATCTAGAGTGACGTAAAAGTCACATAACTGTTCAGACTGAGGTCACATTGCAAAGAATCAGACCTGTATCTGATTTAGGACCACATATGAAAGTGTCCCAAATCAGAATTGAAAAGATCAGATTACATGTGATTTGTGCCGTTCTCACTATCGTGAAAGAAAAACGATCTGAGTCACATTATGAGCAAAGAAAATGTGATTTGGAACCACTTTTGCCTGCAGTTTGAATGTAGCATTAGAGCTGGGTCAGGAGCTTTTATGTTTAATGTTGCATAACTGGTTAGACTATTATTGCACTATGCTGTATTTCCACAGGAAATACTCCATTCTGGATGAAAGCAATGTGACGAGGCGAGGGTAATTGAATGTGCAGACGGGTCATCGGACGTTGCATGGCTGCGTCCTGATTGTCCCTAGAGACCTCTGGAGCCAAGACGTCATCATTGTTTACAAACGGTAAAAAGGGTTTATAATCTTAAAACAAAGATAGATGCATAATACTGTAGGTCATAAATGGCATAATCTCAATGGTCATAAATGTCTTATGACCGTCGATGAAACGGTGTGTGAAATGGTGTCTGAATCTTTGAATATTCAGTCCTTCACAGCCTTTAAAGTAATAATCTCAAACATGTTAAAAAATAAATGTACATTTTACTACTCTCTATCGCCGATTGATATAATCCAGCTATATACAGTTCATGCTTTAACTCTTTGCCCGCCAAACCCGAAAAAAGTCGCCAACGGTTGAGCGCCAAACCCGACTTTTCTCTGGTTTTGATCCTTTGATCTTTTTCCTTTGATCCCCGTTCTAGACACTCAGCCGGAGCTCCTTGGGTCTTTTTTAATTTTTTTCAAGAACTCCTCCCCCTCAGAAGACAGAGCAACAGAGCGATCGCTCTGAGATTTTATCGCCTCAAACCTATTTCCCGTATACACGCGTATACACATATACCAGTAGCGGCTCCTACTATCGCAGCCTGGTGGGTCGCAGCCGGGGGTTCACGTTAGGTCGAGTTTAAAATGTAATGCTCTGAGATGCTCTGGAGCAATCTCTCTCTCTGTCTCTCGGATCAATCCAATAAAATAATTAACACATGTATATCATTTTAAACAACTCACCATTCATTCATTATGCATCAGCAGAAGCTAAATTAATGTTATAGTTCACAACACAGCAGCGCGTTTTGCATCGCTAGCCTATTATCGTCTCAGCAAGCACAGTCAATCATTTCCGTAGCCGCATTTCTCGGAGACAGCTGTGTAGCGAGAGCGAGAGAGAGAGAGCGAGAGAGACTTACTGTTTAGTTGAAACGTCCAGGGCAGGAGGGCTTGATAAAGTGTATAATCCACTGTTGATGTATATCCAGATCACTGTCCACTGTCCAGACTGCATCCGCCATATAGCTTGTTAGCCAAGTGTTAGCTGTTAGTGTTAGCACCACACAAGACAAGCACAAGTACTTGATTTCTTTGCCCATTTCCGCGTCTAACAGCCTGCAAACTACCTGGCGTTCTATCGCCCTGCTCTAAGACAAACTCTAACCGTAACCAACTTTGAAAGAGTGCCTAAGCTTAACCGTCGAAAGAACTTGCCGTCACGCTCTAAGACAAATAGCTGCATATCACAACAACACACAACTATCTACCACCAACCTAGAAATCTAGAATTGGAACATAGAAAGTGGCGTCGGCCAATCAGAGAGCGTCTCCGCGAAATGCGGCTACGGAAATTCTTGACGCTGCTATGGATGTTTGCCTAGACCGCTTCAAATCGCGCCCGGTTTCCAACATAATACATCATATTTCAACGCACAGCGCGTTACGCACTGATTGGCTGCGACGGATACAGCGATGACGCACTCAGAGCGTTATTGCGTCTAGCCCGGGCGAGAAATACGGCTAGGAGCCGCTAGGAGAAATGCGGCTATGCTCAGTGAGTCACTTCCTGTTCAGGAAAACGATATATATTTTTTTATATATTAACGTTATATTGTGCATTGGAAACACAAACATACTTAAAATGAGTAAATATTATTCATTTTAAACATGTTTATATTATTTATAGGGCTATAAAACAAAAGACAAAAAAATTAAATGTCTTGTTCTTCTCTATTTTAACCAGGGTTCACCAGGGGGGTCGGCGCCCTAGCGCCCCTAGTGGCGAGCCGCCACTGACATATACATGAGTAATCGTGATGGCGATGGGATCACTGGGATTATTCTTTTTGGAGTACCTTCTGGCTACAGTAACCTGTCTATTTTACCGAACCTGAAACATGTTTTTGTACCGATCACAGTGTCGTATTTTACAGGACCTAAAACATGCTTTTGGTAACGATCGCAGTTTTGCGTTAAAACGACCGCCCCGCCCCCCCTCGCCCATTGATGATTTTGTGAAGACACATATGTACATGGTATATACCTTTGATTTGGAAGTATTTGGGGTTTCAGGCGAGCAACCCGAACGATTTGGGCATATTGCATATAACGCGTCATATCTCACGATCTATGAAAAAAGACTGGATCATTTTGGAAAGGGGCGATGTTTAGCGTGTAATAGTGCACAAACTACAGTATGTAGAAATGATGGTTAGTCAGTGATGGACTATGAACTGTCAAATGAGCCATACTATTGTCTCCATAGCTATAATACAGAACACACGATGGGTCTGAAAACATAGCTAAAATGGTCAATAACTCAATAACGCATTGAGTAAAGATGGGAAAAGAGCGTGACGGTCAATGAGTTAACACTTGCTGTTCTAGGACATTCCCGGTGCACAGGACGAGATACATTTTACGTTTACCGACGGCAACAGCTGTTTGTTTGGAATAAATAGAATATATTTCATATATATACTGTATCAAATATTAGATAAATTAAATCAGTTTGCATGACTTTTCAGGACAGAAAGCAAGTATGTGCACTGCAGTGCAAAATCACAACAGCAATGACCACAAAAAAAAAGGATTACCACTTTCTTAATTTTTTGTACACACTAGTCTATCATAATCAATTTTATTTAATTTCAAACCTTTATTTCAACTCGTAACACACTGAAGTTACCCTCATTTACAGCGACGACAAGCTTACAAAACAAGACACCGTTTATCAGCAATTTCATACAGGCACAATAAATAAGAATAAACAATAAAGAATCAGCTAAAATAGTCCACACCCAGTGGTCGGAGATCATACTTATAAATGCAGCAAGAAAAGGAAGACCCTTCAGCTTCAGAGTCAATAATCAACATTATGAAGAAACTGTAGTTAGTAAATTATGTAACCAAACACCTTACCCTCAGATCCCAGCAGGTAGGAGTAGAAACAGAGGAAGTTGGTGCTGAGGTAGAGCCATCCCTGGCAGGGCACTCTGCCTCTCCAGTAGCTACACGAGTAGTAGGTCACCAGCTTCTCCTGCTGGGGCAGGTCGAACCACTTCTCAAACCTCAGGAGGGCCTCGCGGAACTTCTCAGGGTCCTCCTCCTGGGCCAGCGACGACTTCCCTTCCTCTGCGATGAGACCCTGCAGAGGACAAACGAGGGACAATGCGAGGTACCATTCAGATGGAGGTGTTTTAGTTTTAGTAGCCACAAGACCAACAATGGTAAAATAATATGTTCTTCTAAAGCAGGTGTCAAAGCTCAACGTATGAATGTGTTTTTTCTTTTTTGCTATAACTGTGTCATCTAACATTGTAACTGGTGGAAAAGTGGATCAGTGTTTCCAGTGTATGCATTCAGCAGCGGCGAATTAGGACCGCCGCTGCTATGAACTAGACTATAAATGATTATTTTTATCATTTCATTTGGGCTGTGGGGGGTGCTTAATGTAAAAGACTGACCTGAGGAAAAGGCTGCAGGGAGAAAGCACTGCAGTCTAGTCGATTTTGTGTTTTGAGCACAAAGTTCATCATAGATCTAGCCTCTTTATTTTGCTCTCAAAGTACTTTAAAATGTAAAAAAAAAAAAAAGTTCAAAGTTTCAGGGGAAACACTGGGATGTCTCCTCTCCATTATGTAGGCCTGCTCTATTCAGACTCCTTATTGCGTTACTTTGCTCAGGCTAAACTGCAGACATTATGTGATAACCAGCGCAAATTCACAATAGCTGTAACCTTTTTGAAATAGGCCACTCCCATTGCCACACCCCCATTTAGCCAATTGGCATGAGAACACACACACGCGTGTGCGCGCACATGCACATGCACGCACAACCTCCATGCCAAATCTCAGCCTCCTAGGTCAAAACCTGTGGCAACTAGAGGGTGGGGACATTTTTGTAGACTCAACATGAAACAATTAGCGATTAATCGTAAAATAATTACGTATAATTTTATTTCAACCAAAAATGCTTAAACAATAATGTTAGTGCTAGAAGGCAACTCATTTTGTGCAAAAATGGAAAGCTTGCCAATGTTCATGAGGCAGAATTATTACAATAGTCAATAATACATTTGGGATGTATTATTTTCCCAATGATAAATCCCTATACGGGTGGACCATGCGGGAAACTAAAGTGACGTCAGACTACACCTCTGACCTCCCTATAGCTAAAAATAGTGTAACACAATGAACGACGATTGACGAATGAGCGAGGTCTAGACCATTTCCTACTTGCTGCCAGTGCCAAGAAACAGCTGAGGCAAAATGAACAGATTGAGAAGCTCTCGCTCCAACCTCCTGCAGTGAAAGAGAGGAGTCAGGGGGAATGGCCTCCCGTCCACATGAAAACCACACATTAATATATTATGGAAAATGTTTGTAAGTGTAAGATCAAGCTAATAAACAACAGTGACATTTGTTCAGCTAGGGCAGGGGTTCCCAAAGTGGGGGTCGCAACCCCCAAGAGGGTCGCGAGCTGCCGCGGGGGGGGGGGGGGGGTCGCCAGATGATTTCCCAAAGAAATAAAAAAATAAATTTGAATGCAGTCAGGCCACTGAACTTAGAAGCAGGCCAGGCCAGTGTTTCTAGTTGCAGCAGCTCAATAGTTAGATAACCTAGGTGGGGAACAACCAGGAGATCACTGCAACTCACACAAGTTGGAAAACTATCTCTCTCTCCCTCTTGCTCTCACACACACACAAAGGGAACCGCATGTGATTGGTGGAGGCGGGACCCTTACAAAAAACTGTTGTTGCTAATCATTGACACATGCTAGCCTGTAATAATCCCCCCCAGAAAAATCTACTTTGCATTTGATATATTGCAAATATATGCCATCACACACAATGGCATTTAAAGGGTTAGAATTATAAAATGAATATGTGGTGTTATGATCAGGGCTGAAGTTGAATAAAAGATTGTATTATTTTCAATCTGACATTACAAAAAAACAGAAAATCCATCAAAATCAGTGTTGTTGCTAATCATACATATGCTAGCCTGTTTTTTAACAATAATTTGTGATGCCATCACAAACACTGGCATTTAAAGGGTACAAATAAAGAAAATCCCTGCACCAGAATGCAGGAAATGAAGTCTTTGTAACAAGAAATGTCCTGGTGGGGGACCCCCAGATCCCCTGCTTAAAAAGTGGCCTGACTGGGGCTATATTTTGCACTATATTTCCTGGCCTGAATGATTTCCCCAGTCCGGCCCTGGTTAAAAGCCTCCAATGCTTATTAGTGTGTGTGCGTTTGAACGTGTGCATGTTTCAACCATTTATTAAAAAATATATATATATATATAAAAATAAATTTTAATTTTTTTTACCTCCTATAATAGTGGGGGTCGCGGCTCTCTGACACCGTTATTTGGGGGTCGTGGCCTGAAAAGTTTGGGAACCCCTGAGCTAGGGTACAAAGACTTCTTCAGGGAAGACTTCAAATCTATAGCACCTTCTCTATTCTACACAATCATCCATGTCGCAGTCTGTGATTAATACAAGCTTTTTAAACTTATACATATCACCCTACAACAGGGCTATTCAACTGGCGGCCCGCGGGCCAGATCCGGCCCGCAGGATGATTCTGACCGGCCCGCCAAAGATTACATGATAATAAAAAAAAATTAAAAAAAAAATTGTGAGCAACCCATTTGCCAATGTAGCTGCTATTTACACAAAAGGACAAGAGTTCCTTGCATCACTTCACATTGATGAAGGTCTCCTGCAACTTGAAATAATTGACATGCAAGCATCATCTGCTCTGAAGCAGGCACTTGAGAATGAATCCACCACAACATTTTGGATAAAGTGTATTCATCTCAACACATTCCCCAAAATAAAAACGCTGGCAATATCTGTGCTAACAATGTTTGGCTCAACATACACCTGTGAATCCAGTTTCTCTCACATGAATGCCATTAAAACAAGCAACCGTGCCTCCTTGACAAATTAGCATTTGCATCACTGTTTGCGGGTAGCCCTCACTTCCTATGAACCCTCTTTCTCTGCCATTGCCCAGTCAAAGAAGTGCAATCGCTCTCATTAGATGTGTGTATGTAGGCTAGGCCTGTCTGCCCCCCACCCCCCTGATGTTTGAGAGTTAAGAGTGGACAATAAGTGCTAATAAGATGCTGTGATTTGCTGTTGTTGCACAGACATGAAGCACTTTTTTTTTTTTTTTTTTTTACTTTATTTTTTAGCGTTTATCGCTTTTCTGGTCAAGCATGACCGACAGTTGTAGGGTGAAACTGGAGAGAGAGCAGGGGGAGACATTCGGCAAATGACGGCGAGTCCGGGAATCGAACTCGGAGTCAACCAGATCCGTGACGCAGCACGGAGTCCCGCGACGCAGCGCGGTAACATGGTGTGCTACTGGAGCACCCCTGAAGCACTTTTTCATAAGCTCAGCTGCACTATAAATGTGTTTTTTTTGTTCAAGTGTTGATGTTAGAATGTTCAGATGCACATCATGCACTTGTTTGTTTTTTATTTTATTTTTATATTGAAATGTCAAGAGGAGATGTTGCAGTTGTTGCACAGTCATAAATGAAGCACTTTTTGCAGGAGATGTTGCAGATGTGGCACATAAATGAAGCACTTTTTTTGAAAAGTATACTACTTTTGCTATGTAGTTAAATAAAAGTTGTGAAAATGTGGTTGCGTGTTGTGTCAAGTGTACATATATTCATAGCACGGGGAGGCGCCGTGGCAGTCCGGCCCCTGGCCCCTTGGGTTTCTGACAATGTGGCCCCCTGAACAATTTAGTTGAATAGCCCTGCCCTACAACACCATCATCACCATTTTAAAGGGCCACCTCACCAAAAAAGCAATGCCGATTTATTTTGCACATAATCTCACACACATCCAAAAACGAAACCGTTTTGCACACATTAATTTAGTTATTGGGAGTGAATGAGTTTGAATATGGCCACCAGTGATGTCATAGGGCACATTGAGTCCTTGTGTAAATTACAGCTCCATGAAATGATGTAGATGAATAAATAGCAATACCTTGTCAATACCTTGCTACCTTATCATTTCATTGAGCTGTAATTAACACAACATAATAATTCAATGTCCCTGTAGCAGGGCTCTACAGTGCGACCAAATTGCTCGCATATGCCCCTAAAAATATTTGTATGCGAACCGTAAAAATCAATTACGCGCACGCTGTGCGAATACAGATTATAGCCTCTCTCGTCTTTTTTTTCCTCCGCTGCGAGATCGTTAAAAAACTACAAGTCCCACATTGCACTCAAGCCAACGGTCCAATCACAGTAGAGTGAAGTGACTGGTTTCATGGGAAATAAAGCAAATGACCAAGATTCGGAAGCTCTCGTTTTGCTTGTTTACTTCCTGAAACTCCGCGATCAGGGCTCTCGTTTTCCGAGACACCAACTTATTATAGTCTCTCTCTTACCAATAGCAATAGATTTTAGAACACCTAGATTTATCGATAGCAATAGTAATATAACGTTAATGCAACAAAACGAATGCCTTGCTTTGTTAATCATAACGTTGATGCAGTAGCGTATGTCGGTGTGTTGGCTGTAACGGACATGACAATAACATAACGTGTACACATTAAAATTGCGATAATCTATTCTAACATTTTCAAATCGATGCAGTTGAATTTCCCCCTTAGGATCGATGCATTGTTACACCCCTACACCAAAGTCACTGGCCCACTGTGTATCTGTGTGTATAATAACTTGGCTAGCGTTATCAACAGCAGAGGTGGGCAATGGGTCCAGCTGCAGCGCCGGAGTGCAAGCGATGTGATGTAATTGGCAGACTCGACTGTCAATCAATGGTCTACCTGACACGCAAACTCAAACAATGTTTCTGTACTGGAGGTGTGATTGATTGATTGATTGATTGATTGATTGATTGAAAACTTTATTAACAGATTGCAGAATGGGTACAATACAGTACAGCTCAATACACACAATTGTTAAGGGGATGCAGACCAGAGAAAGACTTTCGTCTTGTTTACATCAGGGTCCCCCATTTTCAATTAATCAGGAAAGTGTACAGTATTTCAATAGGCAACCCTGAAAGGATTATTTTTCTAGAAGAGCAACACAGCCAAAACATAAACATTGTATGCATAAAAGGGGCTAAAGTTAAGTGACTGAACCTTTTGTAGCAGTAGTTTGATTTGATAGTTTATTTGATAGGGACAGCACATGTTAATGAACATCAAGTGCAAAATACAAAATGTAAACATGCAGGGTTGTAGCAAGAGCTAATTTACACACATGCACGCACAGTACAAATATACATTTATTTAAAAAAAAATTAAAAATAAACTCTGTTACTTGAAATATTTTCACTGTGCTCCTAAATATTTTTGGGTGCTCCTAAATTTCTTTGTGTGCTCCTAAATTTTTTCATTTAGGAGCACCTGTGCCCCTAGTGAAAAAGGTTAGCGTAGAGCCCTGTGTAGACATCACTGGTGGCCATATTCAAACTAATTTACTCTCAATACCTTTTAAACTAAATTAATGTGTACAAAACTGTTTAGTTTTTGGATGCATGTGAAATTATAAAATATTATAAAATGAGATAGGAATATCTGCATTGTTTTTTGGTGAAGTGCCCCTTTAACTCAATCAGAGCCAGACCCGAGGAAAGTCAGGTTAACTCGCCAACCGTCAGGGCCGGACTGGGGAAATAATTCATACCGGGAGATATAGCGCGAAATATATCCCCAGTCAGGCCACTTTTTAAGCGGGGGTCTGGGGGTCCCCCACCAGGAACATTTTAGTTACAAATACTTAATTTCCTGCATTCTGGTGCATTTTAGTGCATGCAAATCACAAACTAATGAGCCAACAATTGCTTAGTACAATGTACTGTTATGAACCTCAAATAAAACAGTGTACAATGTGTGTCCCCCGTGTCCCCCACCTCCAATGTACAGCCCCCACCCAGCCACCCAACCCCACCCCACCCACCCAACCTCCTCCAATGTACAGTTTCTACGTCAAATGTATATACACTCTTTTTCTGGACACTTTTGTATCACAAACAGTACTGTATTTGCAAATCTGATATGTCATACATGTATAGATGTAGCAGTACTGTCTATCTGTATGTCATGTATGTCTTATATGTTATGATATAAGTTATGTTATGACTGGTCAGATGAACTCAATGGTACACTGGTTGACGAAACATGGCTTGGTTTCAAAACCAAATTCTCAGCAATACTAAACGACATGGCCCCCCTAAGAACCACCAGGGTAAAAAATCGCGCTGAGCCGTGGATGCACTCCGAAATACTGGCCGCTATGAAAACCAGAGACAAAAAATGCTCTGAGTTTCGTAAAAGTCAGTCAAAGCTTACTAAAAGCACGAGCAGTGAACTCCAAGCCCACGTGACTGAACTCAAACTAGAAAGAAACAGACTAAGAAACGACGTAAACTCCATGATCAAAACTGCAAAAAAGAATTTCATCAATGACAAAACTGAGGAAAACAAAAACAAACCACGTGAACTTTGGAAATTACTCAATAATCAACTAGGATGCAGTAAAAAACTTAAAACCAGATTCTCAAACATAAACATAAAAACGGACAACACGCTCATCACAGACAAGCTGGATGTAGCCAATTACTTAAACATTTTCTTCACAAACATAGCCACAACACTGGTAAACAAACTACCCTCCCACTCAGGGCTTTATGGGGTAGAACACATAGTAGCTTACTACAAAAACCTAGGGGTCCGCAAGGACGACTTCAAGCTGGAAATGGTAACAACAGATGAGGTACTCAATAAACTGAGCGCCCTCCAACCTAACAAGGCCACTGGCCATGACAACATCCCCTCCAAATTCCTCAGAGACTCAGCAGCCGCCATCACACCAATCATCACACACATAATAAACCTCTCCATAAAACAGGGACACGTCCCCAAGGACTTCAAAATTGCGAGGGTGACCCCTCTGCACAAAAAGGGCAGCAAATTAGACCCAGGCAACTACCGCCCTGTTTCTATTCTCACCTCCATCTCGAAAGTCATGGAAAAAATAGTCTACGAACAGGTCGAAAAGTACCTAGCGGAAAAAAATCTAATCTACGAATTCCAATCTGGCTTCAGAACATCCCACTCCACTGACACATGCCTTCTCTATTTGAATGACCACATCAAACAAGAGGTGGACGCAGGCAAATACTGCGGCATGGTCATGCTGGACCTACAAAAGGCCTTTGACACGGTCAATCACTCCATTCTGATTGACAAGCTAAAAGCAATTGGTTTTGATAGTCTATCAGTGAGCTGGATGCAATCCTACCTTGAGGGGAGGGAACAGATGGTGGAGGTAAACGGTACCCTATCCCCCCCCCTCACAGTGAGCTGTGGTGTTCCACAAGGAAGCATACTAGGACCGCTACTGTTCCTAATTTATGCAAATGACATGTCGTCAGCTTGTGACTGCAACTTGTTCCTGTTTGCGGACGACTCAGCCCTGCTGGTCTCTGACAAGAACAAGTTACAGGTTGAAAAAACCCTCAGCTCGGAACTAGGCAGAATCTGCATATGGCTCGCTGATAACAAACTATCATTACACATGGGCAAAACAGAGTCCATTCTCTTCGGTTCAAATAACAAACTCAGCAAGACCGACGGCTTCTCAGTTACAGTGGGTGACAATATTGTCACAAGGAAAGATGAAATTACCTACCTGGGTTCCATCCTAGAGGCTAATCTCTCCTGTGACAAAATGGCATCCAATGTAATAAAAAAAGTCAACCAACGAACTCGATTCTTGTACCGGATCTCCTCTCTGGTAAACAAGAACACCCTGAAGACTCTGGCAGGAGCACTCATTCAGGGGTACTACGACTATGCTTGCACCTCATGGTACCAAAGCACCTCAAAGGCGCTAAAAACAAAATTACAAACATCTCAAAACAAACTGGTCAGACTACTGCTTGACCTTACTCCTAGAACCCACCTCACCCCTGCCCACTTTGACAACCTAGGATGGCTTAGAGTAGACGACAGAGTACAACAACTTGCAATGGGCCTGGTCTACAAGATACACTACACGACCAAGGTACCCATGTACATGTCAAAATACTTCCCAAAGGTCAGTGAATACCACGATCACAACACCAGAGGGAGCTCCACAAATCATGTTAAACCCAGATTCGGCTCAAATAAGGGACTAAACACGTTTCGCAATTATGCCACATCAATGTGGAACGCCCTACCCAAAGCTGTAAAGGAATGTGGATCACTACCCACTTTCAAAACCTCTCTCAAGGGACACCTACGGGAGACTGCAATTCAACACTGGCCCCTGTAAATATCCTAACCCAACCCCCTCCAATGTACAGTCATTTACCTAGTATGGTTTTGTCAATAGTTCAATGTACAATTGTGTTTGTTTGTACAGTGTCTCCTCCCCCCCCCCTCAATGTACAGTGTTACTTGTTTATACAGTGTGCCCCCCGCCCCCCCCCCCCCCCCCCCAACCACCTCCAATGTAAATTACCCAGTATGGTTGTCAATATCCCAATGTACCCAACCCCCCCCACCCAACCTCCTCCAATGTACAGTTTCTACGTCAAATGTATATACTCCCTTTTCTTGACTCCTTCTGTATCACAAACAGTACTGTATTTGCAAATCTGGTATGTCATAAATGTATAGATGTAGCAGTACTGACTATCTGTATGTCATGTATGTCATATATGTCTATATGAATTGAAAATGGGGGACCCTGATGGAAACAAGACAAACGTCTTTCTCAGGTCTGCATCCCCTTAACAATTGTATGTATTGAGCCGTACTGTATTGTACCCATTCTGCAATCTGTTAAATAAAGTTTTCATTCATTCATCATTCATGATGAATTGAAAATGGGGGACCCTGATGTAAACAAGACGAAAGTCTTTCTCTGGTCTGCATCCCCTTAACAATTGTAGTCTATAGTATCCATGTGTATTTGTGTAAAGTATTTTAAAATCTTTTACCCAACATTATAATATAATATATAATGCTGTATTGTATGTATCTGTGTGTATGAGAGAGGGATATGCACATGTGTTTGTGCATAATGTGGGGACGGGGGGGACGGGAGGGATTGTTTTTGTGTAGTTATCCTATATAGGTTTAAGAGGGGAGGTCGCTTATAAGCCCTTGGGTTTTTTGACCTTTCCTGCACATTTTAACTGTTCTTCTTTTTACTTATTTTATTCCAGAATGTATATTTGTAAGTGCGAATAACAATAAACAAATAAACAATTGTATGTATTGAGCTGTACTGTACCCATTCTGCAATCTGTTAATACACTTTTCAATCAATCAATCAATCAATCAATCAAGCTAACATCCACGTGTTTATTTTTCTCACTGACTAACCTGCTGGTCCCTTGACTTTGGGCTTGGTGCAAGAAAAGTTGAAAACATTTGATAAATGTTCCCGGATTTAGCAGCATCTCCTGATGCAAGGGCCTTTCTTTTGTTTGCTTTCTCCCTCTCTGATCCACCCTCTCTTTCTTCCACTGTCCATCTTGACATCAATGTTACTTTCGCTCTATCTCTCTCCCGAGTCCCCACTTCACTACCTGGCTCAGTGTAACCTCGTTCCCAGCTTTATCTCGTGAGAGTGCCATCTCTGCCATTCCATTCGCCGTCTCCGCTGTCAATCAGTTGTATGGCCTGGTCCCGCCTCCACCAATCACATTCACCAATCACAGCACGGCTCCATTTGTGTGTGTGTGAGAATGCTCCGCGAGAGGGGGAGAGTCAGACACTACCAATAGGGTCCAGCTGCAGACTCGGAGCCTCGAGGTCCAGATTGATACTTCCGGCGGCCACAGGACTTCCGGCGGCCACAGGACTAATGCGGAAGTATCTCGAAGTACGTCTGACGTAATAGTCCTATAGAGGTACAGGTCACATAATTATAGTACAGTGGAGAAGTAAAAATGGAATAAAAAGGCAGTGTAAACAATATACAATATTATTAACTCTAATAATAACACGCCTCGCGGGCTCATTATAATACGAGAGCCGTGGGTCTGCATTGTATAGAGCGGATCCCCCGGCGTATTCAAGCGCTGAAGCGCTTTGCGATGGATCAAACTGTATTAATATAGTAGTAATAATAGTAGTTGGCTAGTTGCGCGCTTCTGGCCAACTCCCGCAGTGCGCGCATACACACATACTGTCTGTAGCTATACAGTACGTGCAAATCGCACAGGTTGCCTCATCTCATCTGGCTCTGCAAATAGATCTAGAGTCTGAATATCATATAATAGCCTGCTGATGATCTCTCTCTCTCTCGAGTCAAATCCATTCTGAGAACGGAATGCAGTGCCCGCGAAGAGGGTCTTGATTGATTGATTGATTGATTGATTGATTGATTGATTGATTGATTGAAAATTGTATTAACAGATCATGCTGGACCTACAAAAGGCCTTTGACACTGTCAATCACTCCATTCTTGATTGAACATTTTATTAACAGATTGCAGAATGGGTACAGTACAGCTCAATACACACAATTGTTAAGGGGATGCAGACCAGAGAAAGACTTTCGCCTTGGGGGGGGGGGGGGGTCGGGTAGGAGGGGTGGGGGACACTGTACAACTGTACAAGCAAAACTGTACATTGGAATATTGACAAAACCATACTTGGTCATTTACTGTACATTGGAGGGGGTTGGGTTACAACACAGGAGCAGAGTATAAACAACAGTACAGGAATGAGAAACAGTACTGTACTGTTGTTTATACTCTGCTCCTGTGTTGTAACCCAACCCCCTCCAATGTACAGTAAATGACCAAATATGGTTGTCAATATTCCAATGTACAGTTTTGCTTGTACAGTGTGTGTGTGTGTCCCCCCCCCCCCCCATCCTACCCGACCCCCCCCCCCCCCCACCCCCCACCCCCCCCCCCACCCCCCCCAACCACCTCCAATGTACAGTCCCCCCCCCCCACCTACCCAACCTCCTCCAATGTACAGTTTCTACGTCAAATGTATATACTCTCTTTTCTGGACTCTTTTTGTATCACAAACAATACTGTATTTGCAAATCTGGTATGTCATATATATGTCCTGATGAATTGAAAATGGGGGACCCTGATGTAAACAAGACGAAAGTCTTTCTCTGGTCTGCATGGAGTGATTGACAGTGTCAAAGGCCTTTTGTAGGTCCAGCATGATCTGTTAATACAATTTTCAATCAATCAATCAATCAATCAATCAATCAATCAATCAATCAATCAATCAAGACCCTCGTCGCGGGCACTGCATTCCGTTCTCAGAATGGATTTGACTCGAGAGAGAGAGATCATCAGCAGGCGATATTCAGACTCTAGATCTATTTGCAGAGCCAGATGAGATGAGGCAACCTGTGCGATTTGCACGTACTGTATAGCTACAGACAGTATGTGTGTATGCGCGCACTGCGGGAGGTGGCCAGAAGCGCGCAACTAGCCAACTACTATTATTACTACTATATTAATACAGTTTGATCCATCGCAAAGCGCTCCAGCGCTTGAATACGGCCGGGGGATCCGCTCTATACAATGCAGACCCACGGCTCTCGTATTATAATGAGCCCGCGAGGCGTGTTATTATTAGAGTTAATAATATTGTATATTGTTTACACTGCCTTTTTATTCCATTTTTACTTCTCCACTGTACTATAATTATGTGACCTGTACCTCTATGTCTTCTACTACCTGTACCTCCCCTCCCCCCGGCCCTCCCCATGCTGCTGATTTTATATTATTTTATGAATACAACGTTTAATGTTCGCTTAGCTAACGTAGAGAAACGTCAGACGTAATTCGAGATACGTCAGACGTACTTCGAGATACTTCCGCATTAGTCCTGTGGCCGCCGGAAGTCCTGTGGCCGCCGGAAGTACCAATCTGGACCTCGAGGCTCCGAGTCTGCAGCTCGACCCTACTCGACACTACTCCAACTCTATCGCAGACATAGCCCCTTTCGTGACTTTCGGTTTGCAAGCCTGTGGCTTTTGTGACCGGAGTCACTTGCCCACCCGCCCCGATCACCCAGTAGAGAAACGACCAAGCGCCGTCAAGGGGCTCGCGGTGTGTCAAGAATACATCAGATCTGAATTTCAAAGATACCCAGCGTACAATATGGGTCCAACACAGCTCCACGATGGGGTCTGGAAGCTCGCAGTTGCCAATAAACAGTTTAAAACATTGTTACTCGACGAGTGGTATTTACAGACCGAACGTCCATCTCCGCCGTTGGTGTCACAGCGCATGCGCACCATGCCGCGTTCACGTTACTGGGAAGAAGCGGAAGAACCAGAGGACATCTCGTTGCTACAACTAGGAAGCTTCACGCTTTGACTCTATATATATCTATGGATGAAACGCCCACATCCATACTTCCGCAATTCGTGACGCGAAGTGGGAGATATGGGGTCTATAAAAGAATCCCATATGTCCTAGTAGGAATTACCACTAGGAGGCTGACGTGAATGGTTTTTCCCAGTCGGAAGCTGGTTCTTCCGCTTCTTCCCAGTAACGTGAACGCGGCATGGTGCGCATGCGCTGTGACACCAACGGCGGAGATGGACGTTCGGTCTGTAAATACCACTCGTCGAGTAACAATGTTTTAAACTGTTTATTGGCAACTGCGAGCTTCCAGACCCCATCGTGGAGCTGTGTTGGACCCATATTGTACGCTGGG
The DNA here is from genome assembly GCF_963971535.1 of Notolepis coatsorum. NCBI lineage: Eukaryota > Metazoa > Chordata > Actinopteri > Aulopiformes > Paralepididae > Notolepis > Notolepis coatsorum. The sequence goes on from NC_140172.1 coordinate 67,482,558, forward strand.
TATCTTTGAAATTCAGATCTGATGTATTCTTGACACACCGCGAGCCCCTTGACGGCGCTTGGTCGTTTCTCTACTGGGTGATCGGGGCGGGTGGGCAAGTGACTCCGGTCACAAAAGCCACAGGCTTGCAAACCGAAAGTCACGAAAGGGGCTATCGCAGACAGTGAAATCCTGGTTGTTCCACCCAACCCACCCACCTATTATCTAACTATCGCACGGCCGCAACTAGAAACAATGGCGTCTAAGTTCAGTGGCCTGACTGGGCAAAAAATATTATAATAATAATAATAATAAAAAAAAAAAATTTAATTATATAATTTTTTTTTTTTAATCTGTCCAGGCCCTGCCAACCGTTCAGCGCCACATCCCGAGTATAGTCAGGTTTTCATCATTATTTCTTCGATATTATATATTCGATATTTTCATTTCTCTCACACGGACCTCAGGGTTACCATAGGGAACCACTCTGAGATCACTAGAGTGCAATACCGGCCGCATCCTGGTAGGTGGCAGTATCACCCACTCTTTGAAACCTTTTTTTCACACCCGGTGTTATGTTTAATTCACTCCGGGCGCAGTTTTTTTGGTCAGGCGAGTCTAGTGGTTCACTTGATGGCATTGAAACGCGTCCAATGCCCCTGATGCATGTGTTGTGGTGGATTATGTTGGCGACACGATGGACACCAATACTGGAAATCGCGATCAGACAATTGGAATATTCTTTTTGGGGTACCTCCTAGTGAAGGTAAGGACTATATGACATCAATCCTGCTTTGATCCAACCATGATTTCACATCGATCGCAACGACCATGTGTAACGTACTCCAGAACGTATGCCGTTGGTGACGATCAAAGCATCAAAAAACGTTTGATTTGGAAATAGTAGCGTGTCAGGACGGCTGGGTGGCGCAGAGGACATTGCGCTCGTCACCAACGCAAGAGACACCGGGTTCGACTCCGGCTGAATGAATGAATGAATGAAAACTTTATTTAACAGATTGCAGAATGGGTACAATACAGTACGGCTCAATACATACAATTGTTAAGGGGATGCAGACCTGAGAAAGACGTTTGTCTTGTTTCCATCAGGGTCCCCCATTTTCAATTCATATAGACATATGCATTGATGGCTCGCTGATAACAAACTATCATTACACATGGGCAAAACAGAGTCCATTCTCTTCGGTTCAAATAACAAACTCAGCAAGACCGACGGTTTCTCAGTTACAGTGGGTGACAATATTGTCACAAGGAAAGACGAAATTACCTACCTGGGTTCCATCCTAGAGGCAAATCTTTCCTGTGACAAAATGGCATCCAATGTAATAAAAAAAGTCAACCAACGAACTAGATTCTTGTACCGGATCTCCTCTCTGGTAAACAAGAATACCCTGAAGACTCTGGCAGGAGCACTCATTCAAGGGTACTATGACTATGCGTGCACCTCATGGTACCAAAGCACCTCAAAGGCGCTTAAAACAAAATTACAAACATCACAAAACAAACTGGTCAGACTACTACTTGACCTGAACCCCAGAACCCACCTCACCCCTGCCCACTTTGCCAACCTAGGATGGCTTAGAGTAGACGACAGAGTACAGCAACTTGCAATGGGCCTGGTCTACAAGATACACTATACGACCGGGGTGCCCATGTACATGTCAAAATACTTCCCAAAGGTCAGTGAATACCACAACCACTACACCAGAGGAAGCTCAACAAATCATGTTAAACCCAGATTCGGCTCAAACAAGGGACTAAACACGTTCCGCAATTATGCCACAACAATGTGGAACGCCCTACCCAAAGCTGTAAAGGAATGTGAATCCCTGCCCACATTCAAAACCGCCCTTAAAGAGCACCTACGGGAGGCTGCAATTCGAAACTGGCCACCGTAAATGCCCAAAACCCCCACCACCTCCTAATAGACAGTCTCCTCCCCACCGCATGTATATATTCCCTCCCCGCCGTATGTATATTTCCCTCCCTCCCACCCACCCCCTCCTAATGTACAGTCCCCTCCCCATCATATGTATATACTCTGTCAGGATCTAGGGGTAACAGTACTGTATATTTGAATACCGCCTATGTCACAAATGTATCAGTACTAAATACCTATATGTCCCTATGCCATAAATGTCATGTATGTTGTGTATGTCATAAATGTCTATATGAATTGAAAATGGGGGACCCTGATGGAAACAAGACAAACGTCTTTCTCAGGTCTGCATCCCCTTAACAATTGTATGTATTGAGCCGTACTGTATTGTACCCATTCTGCAATCTGTTAAATAAAGTTTTCATTCATTCATTCATTCATATATGACATACATGACATACAGATAGTCAGTACTGCTACATCTATACATTTATGACATACCAGATTTGCAAATACAGTACTGTTTGTGATACAGAAGGAGTCAAGAAAAGGGAGTATATACATTTGACGTAGAAACTGTACATTGGAGGAGGTTGGGTGGGGGGGGTTGGGTACATTGGGATATTGACAACCATACTGGGTAATTTACATTGGAGGTGGTTGGGGGGGGGGGGGGGGGGGCGGGGGGCACACTGTATAAACAAGTAACACTGTACATTGAGGGGGGGGGGGGGAGGAGACACTGTACAAACAAACACAATTGTACATTGAACTATTGACAAAACCATACTAGGTAAATGACTGTACATTGGAGGGGGTTGGGTTAGGATATTTACAGGGGCCAGTGTTGAATTGCAGTCTCCCGTAGGTGTCCCTTGAGAGAGGTTTTGAAAGTGGGTAGTGATCCACATTCCTTTACAGCTTTGGGTAGGGCGTTCCACATTGATGTGGCATAATTGCGAAACGTGTTTAGTCCCTTATTTGAGCCGAATCTGGGTTTAACATGATTTGTGGAGCTCCCTCTGGTGTTGTGATCGTGGTATTCACTGACCTTTGGGAAGTATTTTGACATGTACATGGGTACCTTGGTCGTGTAGTGTATCTTGTAGACCAGGCCCATTGCAAGTTGTTGTACTCTGTCGTCTACTCTAAGCCATCCTAGGTTGTCGAAGTGGGCAGGGGTGAGGTGGGTTCTAGGAGTAAGGTCAAGCAGTAGTCTGACCAGTTTGTTTTGAGATGTTTGTAATTTTGTTTTTAGCGCCTTTGAGGTGCTTTGGCGTTGCTGTCGGCGTTGCCTCCGGCTTGGGCCAGCCGTCATACTAACTCAATTGGCAGAGTTAGCGGGTGGAAGTCGATGGGTGGTAATCTGGACGTTGTGGACAGCGACTCCTACAGGTCGGTTGGGGACGCCCTCACAGCAGAGACAGGAAATGGCGGGGGTAGTGTGAGCCTCCCACACGTTACACCTCGCCAATGAGAGTCCGCGCTGGCAGGTGAAAAGATGACAGGCTGCCTCCTTGTGTATCGGAGGGGACACGTGATGCAAGGCTTCTATCCTCCCTACAACCGGCCAGTGGGGGGCATATGGAAGCAACGTTCAAGACAGGGGAGGGGAGAATTGGCACAGTGGAATTGGGATGGGAGAAAAATAGAAAAAGAGGAGACAAAGTGGATAAAAAAAAGAAAATAGTAGCGTGTCCAGGCGAGCAACACCAACGCTTTTAGTAAAATTCACGTATTGGTCCATAGCACCGTTTTATGGAATTAGCCAGGATCACTCTGAAACTATACTTATATTCACCACGGTATAACACGCAAACGTATACATGGGAAAATTCATTCTTTTTCACATATTGAATGATGGATAGTTGGTGTCAAATGGGCCATAGTATTGTATCCATAGCTATAATATAGAATATAGATATAGCCCTGCAAACACCGCCACGCATTCCTATCTCTTAGAGCGGTGGCGCAGTAGTAACAAAGATGGGCTAGGCCCGCAGCGCTGAATGAGTTAAGACATGCAGAGGTAATTAATGATAATAATGGCGGACAAAATTATAACATCACTTTCAAGTACTGAAGTATGGATAAATCTAATCCCTTAAAGAACTGTATACAAATAAATAAAAATAAATCTAATCTCAGCAGTGACCTCTGACCCCATTGTTGCCTTGTGTGATGCGTTTTTTGGTGACTTCTTACTCTTATCTTTCCCTGCACAAAGCTGGTGATGTCATCGCTGGAGTCAAACACAGACAGGGTTCTCATGATGTTCTGCTCCAGCCAGTCCCAGTGTTGCAAGATCTCCTCTTTGGTCGCACCTGAATTCAACAAACAACAAATACTCTTAAAGGCATACGGTAGAATTATCCTAAGAAAACGAACATAATCCCTTTCAATCATCCCTTATGACTCACAGGAAGCGTGTGGTGGTGCCTCTGCCTGGATTTTCTTATTCTGTGCTCAGGACGTTTCTGGGCGTCAACCTTTGGGCAGCGAGTGCACGTTATGTGCTCTCTACTTGTCATTTTAGTGGTAAGTTTGATATGATATTGCTGGATCTTGAGTCATATTTGATCTGCAATGCCTAGTTTGGCAGATTGATCTGAACTAGTTTGATGGTACAGCGTAATCACCACATTGTTTTGGTGGTGCTCTATTGCCACCTAGTGGCTGAAACGACTTAGTATGCCTTTAAAGATCCACTCCTCAAAAACATGTTTTTCTAATGGTAACACCTCTTGGAAGCATGACTTTGACTATACAGATTGTTATTTGCTTAGAACTACTTGTCACATCCAAATTGTTACATCCAAATCAGGTGAACCGTGTTAGAATTACAACAATTTCTATATGTGCCTCCCCCTTTTTAACACTTTAACTGCCAGAAGACGAGTTTAGGCGTCCTTCCCCGCCATGCTCAAGTTGCCGAAGACGCCGTAACTCGTCTTTGATATCAATATTTCAAAAATCGGTGATCGGATTCATATTTCCCATCCGCTGGCCTGAGACCCACCAAAAAGCCCCACTGAACCCTCTAGCGGTTCAAGAGCGCCATCTGGTGGCCGATCGGCGCAATCGCCAAAGAGGAAGTTACTTGGACGATGTGCTCTTCACCCATATTACTTCCGGGCACTCGGTATAGGTCCCGGCACTCTAGTTCGTCACAATACATAGCGATCCGTTGCCAATAACTCGATAAACAACATGATTTGGACGTATATACTATTATACAAGCTGGAAATGGACCCGATATTTCTACATCCCATAATAGGAAGATGTCTGTTCCACGCTCATCGCCCAACGGCGCGAGGAAGATACAGTAAGATTCAGCGTTATTTTTCAATGTCTCCTATACTAACTGATCTGATGAACATATGACCCACACTAGATGAATGGTATAATGTTGCCCACGGAATTATAAACGCCCCTTCACCCATCCGGTCAACATCAGATGACGTGTAGTAACTTCTAGAACCATGTCTAGTTGGAATTTTTTATATCGCGCCGATTGCCATCAAACTGTATTTCATCATCAATATAATGCATTTGGGGCTATAGATCACGTTCTGGAGAAAGCTGCAGAAAGAGATGAAAACATACTTATACATTAGACCAGTGGTCACCAACCCGTCGATCTTGATCGACTGGTTGATCTTTGAGACTGTCCCTGTAGATCTTTCCATGAAAATTAAAAATGAGAAAAAAAGAAAAAAAAACGTGTTTTTTTTTTTTTTTTAGATCTTACCCTGAGAGTCCACATTACAGTTCTACCTTTGTTTTGATGTGAAAAGTGATGCTGCACTTAGCACTGACTGAGAAAGTACACATACAGTTCTACTTTTGTTTTGATGTGAAAATGATACTGCACTTAGCACTGACTGCACTTAGCACTGACTGCACTTAGCACTGACTGAGAAAGTACACATTACAGTTCTACTTTTGTTTTGATGTGAAAAGTGATGCTGCACTTAGCACTGACTGAGAAAGTATACATTACAGTTCTACTTTATAAAATGCTAATTGTAAATATGTTTGTCAATGTTAATAATATGAGAGTCCACATTACAGTTCTACTTTTGTTCTGATGTGAAAAGTGATGCTGCACTTAGCACTGACTGCACTTAGCACTGACTGAGAAAGTACACATTACAGTTCTACTTTATAAAATGCTAATTGTAAATATGTTTGTCAATGTTAATAATATGAGAAAGTCCACATTACAGTTCTACTTTTGTTTTGATGTGAAAAGTGATGCTGCATAAGATGACTGCACTTAGCACTGACTGAGAAAGTACATAATAGTTCTACTTTGACGTTTTAATGTTGGACCAAAGCATTGCATGTAATTAGAATACAGGCAAATAAAAGTCATTTAGTTTAAAGTACAATCTTGGCTGTCTTTTTCTCTCAACGCTTCAATAGGTAGATCTTGCCTTCACCAAAAAAAAAAGTGATCTTTGGCTTAAAAAGGTTGGTGACCACTGCATTAGACCATACTTTAGTATGAATATGTGAATGAAAAAGTTTAACGTTGCTTCACCCTGAACAATACATATAGGACATTGAATGGGCCCTAATAATGGCAATTTAGCAATAGAATTTAAAAAGTTATAGTCCTGCAAAGAAGGGGAACTTCTCCATAGACAAATAGAGCTGGCAACCTATGGTATATCATGAATTTAGCCTTAGGCAATCAAAGTGTTAAGGGACCAAAAGTAATGGACAATTGGCTGCTCAGCTGTTCCAAGGCCAGATGTGTGTTATTCCCTCATTGTTTAGGAGCAGATAAAAGGTCTAGAGTTAATTTCAAATGTGATATTTGCATTTGGAATCTGTTGCTGTCAACTCTCAATATGAGGTCCAACGAGCTGTCACGATCAGTGAAGCCAGCCATCATTAGGCTGAAAAAGCAAAGCAAACCCATCAGAAAGATGGCAAGAACATTAGGTGTGCCCAAATCAACTGTTTGGTATATTCTCTTTTTTTCTTCTTTTTTTTTAACCTTTATTTACCCAGGCAAACAAGTAAGAACAAATTCTTATATACAAAAGCAGCCTGACCAAAGAAAATTAAAGCATTTTGAGGGAAGGGAGGCTGCAACAAAAACAAGGTTATGTACATGCATACAAGTAAATAAAATACAGAATTACAGTAGTAAAAGGCGGCTGGGTGGCGCAGCGGACATTGCGCTCGTCACCAACGCAAGAGACACCGGGTTCGAATCCGGCTGTCGGCGTTGCCTCCGGCTTGGGCTGGCCGTCATACTGGCTCAATTGGCAGAGTCAGCGGGTGGAAGTCGATGGGTGGTAATCTGGACGTTGTGGACAGCGACTCCTACAGGTCGGTTGGGGGACGCCTGCACAGCAGAGACAGGAAATGACGGGGGTAGTGTGAGCCTCCCACACGTTACACCTCGCCAATGAGAGTCCGTGCTGGCAGGTGAAAAGATGTGACAGGCTGCCTCCTCGTGTACCGGAGAGGACACGTGATGCAAGGCTTCTATCCTCCCTACAACCGACCAGTGGGGGGCATATGCGAGCAACGTTCAAGACAGGGGAGGGGAGAATTGGAAACACGAAATTGGGATGGGATAAAAATAGAAAATAAGGAGAAAAAGTGGATCGAAAAAATAATAATACAGTAGCAATAGTAATGTATACATGGACAATTACAATAAATAAGGGAGAGAGAAGGAAAGAGAGAAAGGGAAAAAGAGAAAGGGAAAAAGAGAAAGGGAAAAAGAGAAAGGGAGAGTGAGAACCAGAGGTAGAGAGAGAGAAGAAAGGGGGAGAAGGAGGGATCGGGAGGCAGTTTAGCAGGTGCAACAGTCGGTTATGATCTGTTGCATATTTTGTTTAAAAGCAGTGAGTGATGTGAGGGCAGTGAGTTTAAGGGTGTTTTGTAAGGTGTTCCAGTCAGATGCAGCAGCAAATCGGAAGGCGTTGCGGCCAGGCTTTAGGGGATGGTGAGTTTGATGAAGTTGCTGGGTTTTAAAAAGAAAGCATGCACTGGTGAGCTCAGCAACATCAAAAGACCCGAAAGACAGTTGGCCAGGTCAAGAACACTCTCCAGGAGGTAGATATGTGGAACAACAGCATCTCTAACATATTTGCTTAAACGGAATAGATAATAAAAGCTGTAACATACCACATGCTATTGACCAATAGATCTGGGAGTCTGGTGTGTGGTGCAGAATGCGAAAGGGCGCAACCTTGGATGTGGAGTCCAACACAGTGTCCAGTGTTCCCACCAGAAGACCTGGAACACACAACGCCAGGATGGAAACCAGTCATCTCACACATAAGCATGAATTACATTTTTACAGTGTTTTACAGTGTCCCAAATTTGATTTCTTTGCTCATATGTCTCTCAGATCAGATTTCTTTACAACAGTGTGAACAACCCAAATCACATGAATCTGATATTTTCTATTTGATTTGGGCCACTTTCATATGTGGTCCTAAATCAGATACAGGTCTGATTTTTTTTGCAATGAAACCTCAGTCTGAACAGCTGACTTTCATGCTACTTTTACATCACTCTAGATTAACATTTGTCACTATTTTTTAGGTCCAACTTCTTTATTGTTCGTTTGTACATGGGAGTCATTTCAGGAGTGTGACCAGTTCACACTGGAATCTGATATTTGCCACATTAAAAAAAAAAAAGATGTGAACAGCCAAACAAAATAAATCTGATCTGAGCAATACATCTGCATTGAGCACCAAGGCTTGCAGTGTGAACATAGCCTTAAGAGTTTTGTTTGATTATAAAAAAAATTATTGTAATCAGATATATGGTTAATATAGGTGAAATAGGCATGTCATTTAGTGGGTGAGTCTACATCAGGGGTCTCAAACTCAATTTACCTGGGGGCCGCTGGAGGTAGAGTCTGGGTGAGGCTGGGCCGCATCAAATGTTATTTTTTTATTTTATTTTTTTATTTTATTTTTTTGCAAAATCAACTCTGCCTCTCTTTGTTAACTACAACAAGCAATGCTGTTTGTTATTTAAGATGAGGTCAGACTCGGCACTGACAGATTTGTGTTCACGGTGCTGCCTTTATAAAGCCTCAAATGACTGCTTACAATATTTCATGAAAGCATGAAAGTGTTTTGTTTGTCTAAGATTTAAAAAGGTTTAAACTTTACAGCACTGACAAAGTTGAACAAAGTGCTGTACAAGTCCCACAACATTACAAAAATAATAATAATTAATTAATTTTTATTTTTATTTTTTTACTTTGATGTCAAGTAGGGGGCCGCAAAATATCATCCAGCGGCCCGCGAGTTTGAGACCCCTGGTCTACAAGGTTCTCATTTTCTGCTGCAGTGAGAGCTGGGTCAGAAGACTCACTGTGCTACTTACTGACTTCATACTTACTGCAGGTCTTTTGGACTGGGATTATGCTGCACAAGCTGTTTAAAAAGGTACGACTGTCATTTCATGCCCATTTGCAACACCAAAGAAATAGGCCCCATCCACTTTCACTGCCAGAAATGCAACATGCCCTGCAGTCGGGAACAATTGCTGCTTCCGATTTCTCTGTGCATACTATATCGTATGCAATTTTCAGTATGTGATCTGTTAGTATGCAAATAATGTATGCGACACAGTAGGCCATTCATCGATTTCCAATTTCAAATATGATTTTGTCTTCCCACGATTATGAAAACAAGATAATCGAGATAAAACTATTATTGTGCCGCATGCCGTGTTGCTCTCATTTAGACTTGTTGTAAATTCAGCACACCCTTCCTTCACAGCGGTACAAGTGAAAACAGCTGTGTGAATTCTTTCTTCTTCTAGTATTACGAACGGCCACTTCCACCTGGATGTAAGTCCTCCAATATATGTTGTAGTAGCCTATGTTGTACATGCTACACTCCACTGAACAGTATGTAGTATGGTGTACAATACATACTTTATGTATGTAGTACAAATGTAACTGTTTCGGAGAAGCTGTGCTAGCTAACCTCAATGGGTTAAAAAAGTGTCTACATATTTAATTAGTAATTGTATTTCAAATTGAAAAGAGGTATAAATTAATAAAAAATTTGAGACCTGATCATTTTACCACATATGGTGTGTATTCACGTACAGTCTTGAAGAGTTTGATCTGTAGACATGTCTTCTGGAACTTTCTTAACCCCTCATAAATCACAATATGTTGACAAACATGAATAACCTAAACAAACGTTTACAACCACAAAATGCAGAGAATACAATTCTAAACTCATAATTACCTGTTGTCTGGTGTTAGTTCTTGTGTCAAGAGCTCAATCTAACAACTGGAGAATAAAAACATGTCTCTCTTCTTATTTCATAATGGATCATTGATTGGACCTTTAATCTTTCATTTGTATAGTCTATATTTTGTTACATTATAAAAACACAAACACATTTGTTTCTTACTAACAAATAATTAACCTACCAAATAAATACAAATGGTCTGAGTGGGCTTTACTGCTCTGAAAACTAAAAATGAATCATATAGCCTAATCATAGCACATTAAATGCAGTGAAGAAGTGATGTTCTTCACATCCACGGCTGCGTGCTGGTCAGTGTCCTACGCCTACAACAAGCAGCATTTTTTCAAACCTATCTCTGACAGTCCTCCATGAATAATTAACAAGGTCACAGCTAAACCACACTCTCCCAGCACTGCATCAGCAAAATACAGACATGGCTAGCTGAACATGACTAGCCCGTTTCAAAGATAGGGAATCTCTCAGTAAAGGTTGCATAATTCATTAAGTAGCCTAGTTATCCCTGTAGATTAGAACAACATCAGACACTAGGGAGAGATTTAAATGGACATGTGATACTTAGGACATGAGAGGCTCTTGAGTTGAGGAGGGTTTCAAGAGCGATCTTCAATAGGCCTAAAATGTCAGGCAGTGGTGAATTCCCACTATCATTAGACCGAATAAAGACCGCAAATGTGTGTCTTTAGATCTAAAATACCCATTCATTATCATTAATTAGACCATGACCCTCACATTCTAGAGAGCAGTTAAAGAGATATTGAACACTGGAAGACATTGTAGTGTCTCCACCAGCACAACTAGACTACTATAGACTGGAAGACATGTAGTGTCGCCACCAGCACAACGAGACTACTATAGACTGGAAGACATGTAGTGTCGCCACCAGCACAACGAGACTACTATAGACTGGAAGACGTGTAGTCACTGTTGCCACCAGCACAACTAGACTACTATAGACTGGAAGACATACAGTGTCTCCACCAGCACAACTAGACTACTATAGACTGGAAGACATACATGTTGCCACCAGCACAACTAGACTACTATAGACTGGAAGACGTGTAGTGTCGCCACCAGCACAACTAGAATACTATAGACTGGAAGACGTGTAGTGTCTCCACCAGCACAACTAGACTACTATAGACTGGAAGACGTGTAGTGTCTCCACCAGCACAACTAGACTACTATAGACTGGAAGACATGTAGTGTTGCCACCAGCACAACTAGACTACTATAGACTGGAAGACGTGTAGTGTCTCCACCAGCACAACTAGACTACTATAGACTGGAAGACATGTAGTGTTGCCACCAGCACAACTAGACTACTATAGACTGGAAGACATACATGTCGCCACCAGCACAACTAGACTACTATAGACTGGAAGACGTGTAGTGTCTCCACCAGCACAACTAGACTACTATAGACTGGAAGACGTGTAGTGTTGCCACCAGCACAACTAGACTACTATAGACTGGAAGACGTGTAGTGTCTCCACCAGCACAACTAGACTACTATAGACTGGAAGACATGTAGTGTCGCCACCAGCACAACTAGAATACTATAGACTGGAAGACGTGTAGTGTTGCCACCAGCACAACTAGACTACTATAGACTGGAAGACGTGTAGTGTCTCCACCAGCACAACTAGACTACTATAGACTGGAAGACATGTAGTGTTGCCACCAGCACAACTAGACTACTATAGACTGGAAGACATGTAGTGTTGCCACCAGCACAACTAGACTACTATAGACTGGAAGACGTGTAGTGTTGCCACCAGCACAACTAGACTACTATAGACTGGAAGACGTGTAGTGTCGCCACCAGCACAACTAGACTACTATAGACTGGAAGACATGTAGTGTTGCCACCAGCACAACTAGACTACTATAGACTGGAAGACGTGTAGTCACTGTTGCCACCAGCACAACGAGACTACTATAGACTGGAAGACGTGTAGTGTTGCCACCAGCACAACTAGACTACTATAGACTGGAAGACATGTAGTGTTGCCACCAGCACAACTAGACTACTATAGACTGGAAGACGTGTAGTGTTGCCACCAGCACAACTAGACTACTATAGACTGGAAGACATGTAGTGTTGCCACCAGCACAACTAGACTACTATAGACTGGAAGACATGTAGTGTTGCCACCAGCACAACTAGACTACTATAGACTGGAAGACGTGTAGTGTTGCCACCAGCACAACTAGACTACTATAGACTGGAAGACGTGTAGTGTCTCCACCAGCACAACTAGACTACTATAGACTGGAAGACGTGTAGTGTCGCCACTCGCCACCAGCACAACTAGACTACTATAGACGGTTCCAAAGTGACAACAACATTATAGGACCCACGTTTATTTCCTGTCGCAACGTTGTCAACAGATTTCCAGTGAAACGTTAGTCAGTTTTGTAGTTAGGGCAGCTTAAGGCGCTGATACACACAGGGGAACTTTTTGGGCAACAGTTCACCAGGAATTGCCTCAGTATTTTAGCTTTGATCAAAAACACCATGACCATGACCAATGACCATCAGTACCACTTGTCCTGGTGTTGCCTGTTGCTGAGTTTTTGATATAGGCTAATACAAACACACTGTTTTGGGGAAATAGTCATGTTACTAGCTAGCTAACGTTTGTTTATGTGAGCCTTGCTACTAGCGGTACAACATTTGTATGGACTTAGTTCCAACTCTGTCCAATTAAATCAAACAATTTGTTCGCCGACTACCTAACCTGACCCATTACCGCGTTACCGATCAGCTGTTAGCCAACTCACTCGACCTGTTGCAATGCGCCAGTGTCTTTATTAAACAAGCTAAATATTAGGCTGTGTGTGTACTGTAACGTTACACGCCGCCCCACTCCCTGACCCTACGTGGCAGATTCCAGATGTTAGGAAGGGCATGGAGAGATCTCGTCTTGAGTGCATTTCACTAATGATATGACGATGGTTTATCGAGGCTGCAAACAAAACAGTTGTCAAAACATAACGTTACCTGTCAAACCGCCCCCACCTTCTCCATACCCTCGTCTCCTTTGCAATACGAAATAGTCATTACCCTTTTCAGTCACCCATAACTTGAATGCATTTTTTAGCAGTATCTCCTCGGGTTTTAGCCACATAACTGAAATTTACATGTAGCTATCTATCGAAACGATCAGGCATGTCGCGATAAATCACACACTGTGAACAACATTAACGTTACACTCGTGAACATTTGTTTATGAGTGGCTGGCTGCCTCCCTTTCCCACGTCGACAAGAAAAAACCGCTGTCAAACGCTAACGCCGCAAGGGATTCTGGGATTGTAGTTTCTTAAAGGAATACCACTGACTAAATAACACAGTAACTACCAATAGGGTCCAGCTGCAGCACTGGAGAATCCTCTCACTGGCAAGCTTGTGCCAGCCACAGGACGCGCTGACGTAAAGTACGGAAGTTTCTCGAGGGGACGTCACGTCACTTGACTGATTGAAAACTGTACAACTGTACATTCCCTTGGTTGCGCACAGAACAGATGATTATTATGCATAACAATGTTTTAAATGTAATTGTAGTTACAATTTCTTTAATTGAATTAACTTAAACTAGAAAAGTAAATACAAACTAAATTAACAATGTAACTTAGAGTTAGTTTACTGAAGGACAGTTTCCTTCAGACTGAAGCACAACTTGTCTCATCCTTCCAGTCGGGAGATCAAGCAACCCCCCACCTACAGGGCTTGTATTTTGGTTGTCGGTATCCTATTATTATGCAAAGTCTAGGTGATAAGTGCCGGCCGGGGTATACGGCGCGACAAGTCATTTTTGTGTGCGCGCGTTGGGTCCTCTGAAAGGCGCTATATAAAACGAAGTTATTATTATTATTATTATTATCATTGCGCGCACTTCTGCCTCAGTGACGTAGCCTAAACGCGTTTAACCGCGTTTGACCACCACTGCATGCCTGCTGACAAAGCCATACTTGGTCATTTACTGTACAACTGGGTTAGTACATTACACTTGGGGGTTAGGGTTAGAGGGGTGTGTGTGTGTGTGTGTGTGTGTGTGTGTGTGTGTGTGTGTGTGTGTGTGTGTGTGTGTGTGTGTGTGTGTGTGTGTGTGTGTGTGTGTGTGTGTGTGTGTGTTATTTACCGTTGTCTGTCCGTGGTCCTGTCAACTGATTAACAGCATTAACAGACTGTTAACAGATTAACAGTCAACGCGGTTTCATTGCTGGGTTAAGTACTTCTATTCTATTCACATAATATGCTTACTTCATATATCTACTCCATTCACATATATGCTTACCACTTGTATCTATTGCTATGTCCGCCCACTACAATCACATGAGCTGTCTAACGCCTGTCCCGTCTCCCTGTCCCCCTATGACTTGCTGTCCTGGAGTGCTGACCGGAGTGTCGGACATCCCGTGATGAAGGCCGGGAGGTTGCGACCCCCTCTGCGTGCCCCCCTGTCTCCGGAGGTCTCGTAGTGGTGACCGGAGTGCCGGACGTCCCGCGATGATGTCGGGGAGTTCGCAACCCTCTCTGCACCGCCCCCTATCTCCCTGTCTCCGGCTGTCCCTGAGCAATGACCGGAGTGTTGAATGTCCCGTGACTAAGACGGGGAGGACGTGACCCTCTTTGCGCCGCCCCTGTGCCTCAAATAGATCCGCTATCAGCTCTATCTTTAATCTTTCAAAATGTTCAGTTGCTATCGCTATTTGCTTTATCTTTAATCTTTCAAAATGTCCAGTTGCTATTGCATGCACTCATCTGTGTTTCACTACACACATGAGTGCATGCTTACCAACTGTCCGTCTGCAACACTACTATCACCAACATCTAAGAAGGGAGATCCCCCCTTGAATGGCCCTTCTAAGGTTTCTCTCCTCCACACTGCCTGTGGAGCTTTTTTCCCTATTGTTAGGTTTTAGTGAGTTTTTCCTTACCTTCGCATGGGGTATGTCTGGGAGTGCTTGCATTCTTTAATTTTTAATTTAAATTTTTTGCATTCATCTAAAAATGTTTGGACCTTATGGTGTTCTTGTTCTGTTCTTGACTTATTGTTATGTTTTCTTCTTGACTTGTTTAAAAGACCTGTACGGCCCATGGGGACATTAACGTGTGTTGTCGGGCCTTATAAATAAATTTGATTTGATTTGATTTGATTTGTGTGTGTGAGATGGCATGCCCAGTTTGATGCCTACTTTTGGGGGTTAGGGTTAGAGGGGGGTGTGTGTGTGAGATGGCATGCCCAGTTTGAGGCCTACTCTTGGGGGTTAGGGTTAGGGGGTGAGAGGGCATGCCCAGTTTGAGGCCTACTCTTGGGGGTTAGGGTTAGGGTTGGGGGGGGGGTGTGTGTGAGGGCATGCCCAGTTTGATGCCTACTCTTGGGGGTTAGGGTTAGGGGGGGGGGGTGAGAGGGCATGCCCAGTTTGAGGCCTACTCTTGGGGGTTAGGGTTAGGTCCAGTGATAGGGACCCAACATGGATTTGGATAGTGTTAGGATAGTGTCCTTCAATTCACCTTTGGTACCATGAGGTGCAAGCATAGTCGTAGTACCCTTGAATGAGTGCTCCTGACCACCAAATAATGTACAGTTTTGCTTGTACAGTTGTACAGTTTCCCCCACCCACCCCTCCTACCCAACCCCCCACCCCACCCACCCAACCACCTCCAACAAGTGTCATCCTTTCTTCTCTGATGACAGATCTAATGAAGTGATATTTTATATCCACATGTTTACACCTCTGTCAGCACACAGGGTTTCTAGCAAGTGCAATGGTTCCCTGGTTGTCTTCATAAACAACAGTTTTCTTATATACATAGGTATCCATTCCTTCAAGCAGTTGTTCTAGATAAATACATTCCTGTATTGTCAAAGCTAGAGCCATATATTTGGCTTCACAAGTTGATAGTGCCACTGTGGGCTGTTTCTTTGTTTTCCATGAAACTAGTGAGCTGTCTGTACCCATACTCACACAATACCCTGTGGTACTTCTTCTGTCTGTGGCGCCTGCCGCCCAATCTGCATCACTATAAGCTTGAAGCCCTAAGCCCTCGCTGCTCTTTCTGAAACAAAGCTGTTTATCTGCTGTTCCTTTGAGATAACAAAAAACACGTTTTGCTGTAATCCAGTGCTCTTCTGTGGGATCAGCAAAATGCTGTGATAATTTACTCACTACAAAACATAGGTCAGGGCGAGTACATGTTGTCAAATAAATGAGGCTACCTACAGCTTCTCTGTAAATTTTTACATCTGTCAATTTCTGAGCATCCTCTTGGTAGTCTAGCTTTTGATCACATGGTGTTTCCCTAGTTCTACATTCTTGCATGTCAAAACGATTCAGGATCTTTTCCACATATCTCTTCTGGGATATTTTTACACAGCTGGCAGACTGTTCGAAGTCCATACCTAGAAAATGTTTTAACCTACCTAGGTCTTTCATTTTGAATCTGGTGGAGAGCATACTTTTCACCTGCTCTAGGTTTCTAATGTTGTCTGCTGTGATGATTAAATCATCCACCCAAATCACAATTATTACTTTTCCTGACTCTTTTGACTCCTTTGTGTAAACACAGGGGTCTACTGGGTTCTGTATGAAGTGATCTTCAATTAGACATGTATGAAGCATCTCGTTCCAATTTCGCCCAGACTGTTTCAGGCCGTAAATGGATTTTTCTAGCTTACACACTACTGTAGCTTCTCTCCTTTCTTCTCGTAACCTTCAGGTTGTTCCATATATATCTCTCTATCAATGGGTGCGTGCAGGTAGGCTGTCTTCACATCCATCTGGTGTAAAATCAAGCCGTCTTCAGCTGCTTTCTGCATCACTACCTGTACACTGGTCAGATTGGCTGTAGGGGAGAATGTCTCACCGTAGTCTATTCCTTCCCTCTGACTGTAGCCTTTAGCTACAAACCTGGCCTTGTACTTGTCGTGGCCTTCCCCATGACCTCCTTGATTGAGTACACCCATTTGCCTCCCACTGTCTGTCTACCCTCTGGTAACTTTGTTAGAGTAAAAGTATGATTGTCCGCTAGGGACCTCATCTCCTCATCCATTGCTCTCTCCCATTTTCCTGACTCAGGGGATATCATGGCCTCTTTAAAGGTCTGAGGTACACCACTCACTACTCTGTAGCAGTAATCTATGCTGGTAAGTGTACTGTCATCCTCGTCACTTTCTCTTTGGGCATAGTCTTTCAGATACTTTGGGGGATTATGTTCCCGGGAGGGATATCTCCCACTGCATGAGGCAGGTGACGTCACCCTAGGGTGCTTCCCGTCATCATCCTCTGGGGGTTGTTGACTGTCTGTCTGCATGTCTGTGCTCAGTATACTAGGCTGTGGTGTCTCTCTTTCCTCACACCCTACTCTGGAGTCCAGCTCTGGCTCCTGTGTCTGTGTCTCGTTCTCACATGTTGTCTTTGTGACAAACTTTACTAACCTGTGCTTTTGCACTTTCCCTTTACCGGGATAGTAGACTAGAAAAGCGGGGCTGCCCTTGTCATGCCCTACAAAGAGTCCTTTTTCACACCTGGACTCGAGCTTTCCTCTGTCCTGTTGGTAAGCATAACACACTGACCCAAACTTGTGCATCCTGGCTAGATCACACCTTTTTCCTGTCAGTGCTGTATACGGGGTGGTGCCCGTGTGCTTGTTAAAACACCGATTTCTGGTGTAAGCGGCTTCTTGTACCGCATAATGCCATAGACTCTTAGATAAGTTACCATCTATTAGCTTTTACACCTAGCCATTTCGAAAAGAGTGCGTCCTTCCCTCTCTGCTATCCTGTTCTGGTGCGGGGAGTAAGGACAGGACGTCTCGTGTCTGATCTTGTTCCTTCTTAGCAGTGATTGGAACTCTCTATTTGTGAACTCTGTTCCGTTATCGGACCTTAAGCATTTTATGCTGCCGTAAGGAGCTACATCTGCAAGGAATTTTTCTGTGGCCTGGAGTGTGTCACTCTTTGCTCTGAGAAAGTAAACAAACACTGCCCCTGTACACACATCTGTAAAAGACTGTACATATTTAAAGCCACCTATGGACTCATTATTTACTGGACCGGCTAGATCTGTGTTAACTAGCTCAAGTGGTGTCTTGACTTTTTCCGTGGGACCTCTGTTCCTTGTTTGAGTGAACTTTCCCTTTATACACACATCACATTCTTTGTTATGTCTATACTTTTCACCGTTAATGTGCATGCCTACTGTCACCGCCTGCAGCTTCAGTATATCCTCGTAATTACAATGACCCATGATCTCATGCCATGTCTGAATATCATTACTGACATTACACATATCATTTTCATTACATTCTGTTTGTAGATAATACATTCTCTTGTACACCTCAATGTTAAACCTCGTACCGTCAGGCTCTACAAGAACATCTTTACCTTCATTGAAGAACACTTTGGCACCGTTTGCAGTAGCAGATTGTGGGAACGAGGGTATGTAGAGGGCGTTCTTCAACATCACTGTACACCGGCGCCGCTCACTGTCTATGAGGCATACCTGTGCGTCTCCTCTCCCCTGCGCCAACCCGAATGTGCACTTCCCGTCTGCCAGCTCCATGCTGTGTCTCTCCGGCTCGAAGGTGCTGTCAAAGTTCTTGAATCGGTTCCTGTCGTTGATAATGTGGGACGACGCACCTGTGTCCACGATCAGTCCCTTCCTTTGGACCTGCTGCTGCTGCGTTGACTGGCTGACGTATGCTGTCTGCACCCCGAAGGTGAAGTCCTCTCTTCCCACTGCTCTCCGGGCGTCATCTCGACTCTCCTCACGTCCACCGTTGCCGCCATCTTGCACACAACCGCCATCTTGCACGTGCGCGTACCGAGCGCTCTGTTCGCGCTTCTTTCTACACACTCTGTCCGCGTGTCCCGAAGTTCCACAGAAACTACACCAGACTGTTTTTGTGCATTTATCTTTTCGGTGACCCTTTTCTCCACATCGCCAACACGCCATCTCCGTCAGGGGTCCGGTCTTTCTCTTTGGCGCTGCCCGGGCCTTCATTACCCTTTCTCCCGCCTCTTCGGCGACCGGGTCGGAGTCTTTTTTTTTTTTTTTTTTGATCTTTTTCCCCCTCCATTTTTCCTCCGATTTTTCTCCCATCCCAATGTTAGTTGTATGCCAATTCCCAATCCCCTTCCTGGTCGCTGCGCACTTACCCCCCACAGTCAGATCATCTGGGAGAGTGGAGGCTATCACGTGCTTCCTCCGACACACGTCCAGCCAATCAACCGCTTCTTTTCACCTGGCAGCGCGGATCCTCCCTGAGAGGGCGTAGTGTGTGGAAGGATCACACTATCCCACTCAGGTCCTATCCGCGCGTAGCAGGCGCCCCGACCGAACTGTAGGAGTCGCTGTTTACAACAACCTGGACCCACCCCGCCAGCTTCTCCCACCCTCTAATACAGCCAATTGTATTAGTGTGAACGGCCAGCCAAGCTGGTGACAACCCCGGAGCTGTGAGCTCACAGCTCCGGGGTTGGTGACGAACGCAATCTCCGCTACGCCACCTAACCGCTCCGGGTCTGAGTCTTCTGAGGCCTCGAAGTTCTGCAGCTTGGCCTTGAACTCCCCCAGCGACATGTCCGCTGAACTGTGTGTCACCAACAGTGTGAATGGTTTATACATCTCCGGTAGTCCCCTCATAACCATCGCCATTATTAGTCCATCGCTCGGTGCTTCTCCTGCACTCTTGAGCGCCGTGATGATCTGTTCCGCCCTGATGACGTATTCAGTCACAGTCTCTGTGTTAGCTTTCTTCAGCGCGGTCAACGTTATATACAGGGATACAATCCGGGGCCTACCTCTGCCGATGTAGTGTTCTCTTAACACTATTCGACTCTCACTGCCTTTGTCCTTTGTGTCCCGGAATATCAGCCCCAAGCTCGTGTTGTCTAGGAGTGGTGCTAGCTCGCAGTATGCGTCAGCATTCAGCTTTGTATCCAGGGCTTGCACGGCCGCCGTTATTTCTCCCGTGAGGCCCGTCAAGATTGTCTTTTTCAGCCCCACTCCGTGCATACAGCACAACATTCGCTCTTCCCAGAGCTCGTATTCTTCTGCCCTTCCGTTAAACGTGGGCCACTTGCTCCTTCCTCTTGTTGCCATCTTTTGATGGTAGCGTAGCTTAGCTGCCCGTTAGCTTAGCTTTAGCGTCACGCGGTTCTCCCGCTGCTAAATTAGCCTATACTTTTCAGCTAACTAGCTATCGTTATTTTTGCTCTTCCGTGATCTGGGCCCATAACCTGTTGACAGAGTCACCTGGGGAGCTAAAATAACTGGTCATGACAACGAGGTCCTCTTTAGCCTTAACTGGCGTGGTTTATTTTCTTATGTACATTTGCACCACGAGACCTACTCTCCTTGAGAGTTAGAGTGAAAGAGACAGAGGGGGAGGGAACATTCCCTCTTATACCTGCTACCTGACGTCAGCTACAATAGCTGCGTCTCCTTATGCCTTAGCGCCCTCTCACTGTGGAACAGTTAAAGTGCAGTTACATACAATCATATTAACACTTACACTTAACAGTGTCACATAGCGGCACGGTGGTGTAGTGGTTAACACTGTCGCCTCACAGCAAGAAGGTCCAGGGTTCGAATCCCGCTTGGGGACCAGGTTTCCATGATGCCAGTGTGGTAATATTGCCTTGGAATTTCATAATTAATATGTGTGAATAAATTAGAGAACCATTGTGAGGTTTTGCCCGCTGCTCACTACCTTTTCTCTGTCTTCTTTAAGCCTACTGTTAGGAATTCCCTATTCTCTGTCTTCTTAAGCCTACTGTTAGGAATTCCCTACTCACTCTCTCTAGCCCCCACCCTCTCGTTCCTTACCCTTAGTGGCCACACCTGTTTGATATTCTATTATCTCTCGCACCTGTGGTGGCAGGCTAATTAGTCCCCCTGTGGGCTTTAAATACCAGGGCGCTTCCCCTCGTTTTGGCGTGGGGTCGTGTTGTATACTTGCCGAGTCATATTCTCTAAACATCTAGACTCTTTCGGGAGATCCTCTGTCTGCCTATGCTGTTCCATTCTCCGGCGTCGAGATGTTTGCTCCAGCCTTCGCCTGCTGTCGCCGTTGCCTGAGAGTGGGACTGGTCTGCGCTCCCTAGACTTCCACGGGAGGCATCCCAGTCATCCACTTCAGACCCCCCGCGCAGCTGTCGTCCTGACGCACATCCAGACCAGCGCAGACGCTCTCCAGTCCTCAGCGCGCAACGCGCATCTTCCAAGGACGCTCGAGCTTGGCACGCTCTCCAGACCAGCGCGCAACGCGCATCTTCCAAGAACCCTCGAGCTTGGCACGCTCTCCAGACCAGCGCGCAACGCGCATCTTCCAAGGACGCTCGAGCTTGGCACGCTCTCCAGACCAGCGCGCAACGCGCATCTTCCAAGAACCCTCGAGCTTGGCACGCTCTCCAGACCAGCGCGCAACGCGCATCTTCCGAGGACGCTCGAGCTTGGCACGCTCTCCAGACCAGCGCGCAACGCGCATCTTCCAGACCTTCGAGCTTGGCACGCTCCTCCGTACCAGCGCACAGACGCGCATCTTCCAGATCCTCGTGCTTGGCACACTCCTCCTCGCAGACGCACCCCGAGGCGTCCCTCTGTTCCGACGCGCACACCAAGGTGTGGCGCGCACTCTGTTCCTCGGCTCCGACAGCGGCTACCCGGTGGACGACATCCTCGCCACCGCCACTGTTCAGACGCACCCCGATGCGTCTCTCTGTTCCGACGCGCACACCAAGGTGTGGCGCGCCACTCAGTTCCTCGGCTCCGACAGCGGCTACCCGGTGGACGACATCCTCGCCACCGCCACTGTTCCAGGACTCTGTCCCTCGGCTCGGACAGCCAGCCACCCGGTGGCGATGCCCTCGCCCCGTTGCTGTCCCTGTACCTTTACGCATACGCCTGGGTGAGTTTTGATTGTGATGTCACTCACTCAGCGTAGTGCCCTTGCCCCCCTTCCCGCTGCGTTTCCTGTACCCTTTACGCATACGCCTGGGTGAGTTTGATTGTGATGTCACTCACTCAGCGTAATGCCCCTTGCCCCCTTCCCGCTGCGTTTCCTGTACCCTTTACGCATACGCCTGGGTGAGTTTGATTGTGATGTCACTCACTCAGCGTAATGCCCCTTGCCCCCTTCCCGCTGCGTTTCCTGTACCATTACGCATACGTCTGGGTGAGTTTAGATTGTGATGTCACTCTCCCAGCGTATTGCCTCTGTTTTTGGTTCTCACTTAGAATAGTATTTTTGGACTTTACATCTCCCCCTGTGTGTTTGTCACACGAAGATATTATTACTTTGTTCACTTTGTTATTTGGACTGTTCTGCACCTGCTCTGTTTTTTCCCTTTGTGCATTAACTATCTCCTCTGTCCTGCAGAGCGGCCCAGATGATTTCCACCAGTCCTCCCAGTTCCTCCCTGTTTCCCAGCCCGCCTCCGCGGGTCTCCGTCCCCTCTGTTCCCTAGTTCTCCCCTTTCTAGTTCCACCTAGTTCCTGTTCCCTAGTTCTCCCCTTTCTAGTTCCACCTAGTTCCTGTTCCCTAGTTCTCCCCTTTCTAGTTCCACCTAGTTCCTGTTCCCTAGTTCTCCCCTTTCTAGTTCCACCTAGTTCCTGTTCCCTAGTTCTCCCCTTTCTAGTTCCACCTAGTTCCTGTTCCCTAGTTCTCCCCTTTCTAGTTCCACCTAGTTCCTGTTCCCTAGTTCTCCCCTTTCTAGTTCCACCTAGTTCCTGTTCCCTAGTTCTCCCCTTTCTAGTTCCACCTAGTTCCTGTTCCCTAGTTCTCCCCTTTCTAGTTCCACCTAGTTCCTGTCCCAAGTTCTCCCCTTCTAGTTCCACCTAGTTCCTTGTCCCTAGTTCCCCTTGTCCCCGTTTCTCCTGTTCCCTAGCTCTCCTAGTCCCTAGTCCTCTCTCCCTAGTTCTCCTTGTCCCTGGTTTACCTAGTCTCTAGTTCCTCTGTCCCAAGGCGTTCCCTTAACCTTCCCTTAGGCGTTCCCTTACTTTCCCTTAGTGTTCCCTTTTCCTGCCCGCCTCTTAAAGGCACCTTTCCTTCCCCTCATATTATATTCCTGTATTTGTGATTCTCCCTTAAAGGGACAGTGCCCTTTTCCCTGTATTTCCCTGTTGTTCAATAAATATCTGTTTCTTGGCAAACCATCATACCTGTCTTGTGTTGTGCGATTGGGGTCGGTTACAAACCATAACAGTACGACCCCACCAAGTCTACGACCCCAGCCAGCACAGACTGTGTATGTTGAGTTTGCCTTTTTTTTTCTTGTCCCCTCTAGCTCCCCTGTTAGCCCTGTTAGCTTCCCTGTTAGCCCAGTTTAGCTTCCTTGTTAGTCCTGTTTAGCTCCCTTGTTAGCCTGTTACTCCCCTGTTTAGCCCAGTTTAGCTTCCCTGTTTAGCTTGTTAGTCTCCCCGGTTAGCTCCCCTGTTTGCTTCCCGTTTTGCCCTGTTTGACCCCCCTGTAGCTAGCCATGCCCTGGCAGCTAACCCAGTCCCTCAGCAGAGCCCCTGTCTGCTAGCTTAGCCCCGGCTGCTAGCACAGCCTCTATGTTTATGCAGCCCTTGCTGCTGGCATAGGCCCTGTAGCTAGCCATGCCCTGGCGGCTAACCCAGTTTCCCTCTGCATGGCCCCGGTCTGCTAGCTTGGCCCCGGCTGTTAGCACAGCCTCTATGTTAATGCAGCCTTGCAGCTGGCATAGGCCCTGTAGCTAGCCAGGCCCAAGCAGCTAACCCGGTCCCTCTGCATGGCCTCCACTTTTTTGTGTAGTTTATCCCACTGCTAGGACTGCCTTTTCAGCTAGCAAGGTCAGTTTATCTCACACAGCTAGGACTGTCCTTCCAGCTAGCTTGTTCTCTCATGCTGGTCCAGCCCTGTCTGCCAGCCTAGCTCGGCAGCTAGCGCAGCCTCTATGTTGATGTAGCAGTACAGCTAGCATAGGCCCTGTGGCTATCAGTGCCCTGGCAGCTACCCTTTCCCTCTGCTAGCCTAGCTCCGGCAGCTTGCGCAGCCTCTATGTTGATGTAGCAGTACAGCTAGCATAGGCCCTGTAGCTATCAGTGCCCTGGCAGCTAACCTTCCCTCTGCTAGCCCCTTTCCCGGTGCTTCCATTGTTACCCCTTAGCTACCCTGCTTGCCCCTCAGTTCCTCTAGACCAGTTGCTCTAGACCAGTTCTCTAGACCCAGTTCCTCTAGACCAGTTCCTCTAGACCAGTTCTCTAGACCAGTTCTCTTGCCCAGTTCGCTAGACTAGTTCTCTAGACCCAGTTCCTCTAGACCAGTTGCCCCTCTGCTACCCTAGTTACCCCTCGGCGACCCTGTTTCTTTTGCTAGCCCCACTCTTGTGGTGGCTTCCCCTGCTGGCTTGGCCAGTACCTCTTGTTTTGCCCCCTTCCACTCTGTCTGTATTTGTTTTGGGTCGCCGGGTGGCTCCCGTTGGAGGGGGGGATACTGTGAGGTTTTGCCCGCTGCTCACTACCTTTTCTCTGTCTTCTTTAAGCCTACTGTTAGGAATTCCCTATTCTCTGTCTTCTTAAGCCTACTGTTAGGAATTCCCTACTCACTCTCTCTAGCCCCCACCCTCTCGTTCCTTACCCTTAGTGGCCACACCTGTTTGATATTCTATTATCTCTCGCACCTGTGGTGGCAGGCTAATTAGTCCCCCTGTGGGCTTTAAATACCAGGGCGCTTCCCCTCGTTTTGGCGTGGGGTCGTGTTGTATACTTGCCGAGTCATATTCTCTAAACATCTAGACTCTTTCGGGAGATCCTCTGTCTGCCTATGCTGTTCCATTCTCCGGCGTCGAGATGTTTGCTCCAGCCTTCGCCTGCTGTCGCCGTTGCCTGAGAGTGGGACTGGTCTGCGCTCCCTAGACTTCCACGGGAGGCATCCCAGTCATCCACTTCAGACCCCCCGCGCAGCTGTCGTCCTGACGCACATCCAGACCAGCGCAGACGCTCTCCAGTCCTCAGCGCGCAACGCGCATCTTCCAAGGACGCTCGAGCTTGGCACGCTCTCCAGACCAGCGCGCAACGCGCATCTTCCAAGAACCCTCGAGCTTGGCACGCTCTCCAGACCAGCGCGCAACGCGCATCTTCCAAGGACGCTCGAGCTTGGCACGCTCTCCAGACCAGCGCGCAACGCGCATCTTCCAAGAACCCTCGAGCTTGGCACGCTCTCCAGACCAGCGCGCAACGCGCATCTTCCGAGGACGCTCGAGCTTGGCACGCTCTCCAGACCAGCGCGCAACGCGCATCTTCCAGACCTTCGAGCTTGGCACGCTCCTCCGTACCAGCGCACAGACGCGCATCTTCCAGATCCTCGTGCTTGGCACACTCCTCCTCGCAGACGCACCCCGAGGCGTCCCTCTGTTCCGACGCGCACACCAAGGTGTGGCGCGCACTCTGTTCCTCGGCTCCGACAGCGGCTACCCGGTGGACGACATCCTCGCCACCGCCACTGTTCAGACGCACCCCGATGCGTCTCTCTGTTCCGACGCGCACACCAAGGTGTGGCGCGGCACTCAGTTCCTCGGCTCCGACAGCGGCTACCCAGTGGACGACATCCTCGCCACCGCCACTGTTCCAGGACTCTGTCCCTCGGCTCGGACAGCCAGCCACCCGGTGGCGATGCCCTCGCCCCGTTGCTGTCCCTGTACCTTTACGCATACGCCTGGGTGAGTTTTGATTGTGATGTCACTCACTCAGCGTAGTGCCCTTGCCCCCCTTCCCGCTGCGTTTCCTGTACCCTTTACGCATACGCCTGGGTGAGTTTGATTGTGATGTCACTCACTCAGCGTAATGCCCCTTGCCCCCTTCCCGCTGCGTTTCCTGTACCCTTTACGCATACGCCTGGGTGAGTTTGATTGTGATGTCACTCACTCAGCGTAATGCCCCTTGCCCCCTTCCCGCTGCGTTTCCTGTACCATTACGCATACGTCTGGGTGAGTTTAGATTGTGATGTCACTCTCCCAGCGTATTGCCTCTGTTTTTGGTTCTCACTTAGAATAGTATTTTTGGACTTTACATCTCCCCCTGTGTGTTTGTCACACGAAGATATTATTACTTTGTTCACTTTGTTATTTGGACTGTTCTGCACCTGCTCTGTTTTTTCCCTTTGTGCATTAACTATCTCCTCTGTCCTGCAGAGCGGCCCAGATGATTTCCACCAGTCCTCCCAGTTCCTCCCTGTTTCCCAGCCCGCCTCCGCGGGTCTCCGTCCCCTCTGTTCCCTAGTTCTCCCCTTTCTAGTTCCACCTAGTTCCTGTTCCCTAGTTCTCCCCTTTCTAGTTCCACCTAGTTCCTGTTCCCTAGTTCTCCCCTTTCTAGTTCCACCTAGTTCCTGTTCCCTAGTTCTCCCCTTTCTAGTTCCACCTAGTTCCTGTTCCCTAGTTCTCCCCTTTCTAGTTCCACCTAGTTCCTGTTCCCTAGTTCTCCCCTTTCTAGTTCCACCTAGTTCCTGTTCCCTAGTTCTCCCCTTTCTAGTTCCACCTAGTTCCTGTTCCCTAGTTCTCCCCTTTCTAGTTCCACCTAGTTCCTGTTCCCTAGTTCTCCCCTTTCTAGTTCCACCTAGTTCCTGTCCCAAGTTCTCCCCTTCTAGTTCCACCTAGTTCCTTGTCCCTAGTTCCCCTTGTCCCCGTTTCTCCTGTTCCCTAGCTCTCCTAGTCCCTAGTCCTCTCTCCCTAGTTCTCCTTGTCCCTGGTTTACCTAGTCTCTAGTTCCTCTGTCCCAAGGCGTTCCCTTAACCTTCCCTTAGGCGTTCCCTTACTTTCCCTTAGTGTTCCCTTTTCCTGCCCGCCTCTTAAAGGCACCTTTCCTTCCCCTCATATTATATTCCTGTATTTGTGATTCTCCCTTAAAGGGACAGTGCCCTTTTCCCTGTATTTCCCTGTTGTTCAATAAATATCTGTTTCTTGGCAAACCATCATACCTGTCTTGTGTTGTGCGATTGGGGTCGGTTACAAACCATAACAACCATACTGCAAAAAGGAATGTGTGCCCTTTCAACAGTAGAGGGTGTTTTAAGTGATACTGGTGTTACAGAAATAGTCAATAAACCCCCACTAACAAATGTACTCAGAACAAAGAGACAAAAGTCACACCTACTGTGACCAGATTACCGCAGAGCACAGCTGGTCTAAACCAGAGACCTCATACCGGCTCTGACATTATAAGACAGGACAATCTATTAATCAACTGTTTAGTATCAAAAGGTCTCATAGGATGTCTGGTATCAGTCTTAGAAAGCACTGACTGTACTTGGATGATATTAGACATCTATAGCCATATAGAAGGAATGTTAAAGTTATATATTATTCATTTAAGAGGAGATTTCTGTTGGGACAGACCCATCAGGGAGACAATGACGGGGGCCACTAGCGGCCCCTCTGGGTATTGAGTCAAGATCCACACAGGAGATCAAAGGGGGGGGCAGCCGGCCTCCCCCAGAGAAACCCAGAGGTGGGGGCAACCACATGATTGGATCAACTGTAATAGTGCTATTTTGGCTAGACATGATAGGATATAAGGAAGAGACAAATTGTAATTTGGGAGCTCTCAGGCCGGACCCAACCAAAGGGGGTCTGGGGGCTCCTCCACCGCTTCGTCCACCCAGAGACTACTGTGAGCTGATGCATTTTATGTGAGTAAATCATGGGAAAACACCATTTGTTGTTTAAAGTTTAGTGTAAATCCTTAATATCTGAAACCAGATTTACTCATGTATAAATGTGTACAGCATAGTCAATGTATGTTCAAATTATGTTAACCAAGTGACTGTTTGATGTGCAGTATTTAGGTTTGAGATGCAAACCTGATTGTTGATTCCTGTACACAGCAGCCATGTTGATGTTTTCTGATAAATCCTTTGTTCTATTCACCTTGGACTCCTGGCTCTGATCAAATAAATCAGCTGAGTTGAACTACAATTCTGGTTTGTCTGGCCTACACGTTTTATTCCTCATCTGCTAAAGTCTGATGAGGAGACCAACAATTCTATCAGTATGAATCTTTCCTCCTCTTTCCAGATAGTCAATCTCATTGTGTTGTGCTACAATAACCTCAAATTATTGTAGAAAGTCTGTGGGAATTTACTACACCAGTTACCCAGGTGGGGTATCTCCCAGGCCTTTCTGTGTGGAGTTTGCATGTTCTCCCCGTGCTCGCAAGGGTTTCCCCCCCCGATAAGATAAACCCAATGGAAAAACATGCACAACAACAAGATCGCTAACGCTGTGGCGTCCTTGACGAAGACGGACAGGAGCACTTGGATTGGTCCCCTGGCGCGGCTCACGTGGCGCCTGTCTGCTCCCGGCTGCCCTTGGGGGGGAAGGACGACGGGATGGGTTAATCGCAGATACGCATTGTATGCATGGTTCGCATGTGTGCCAAATGGTGACCTCGGAGCAGGTCCTAAATTATATTATTATTATTATTATTATTATAGCAACCTTGGTAAAATGCTTTACATAACTGTGTATCAAATCAAATCAAATCAAATCAAACGACAACACACGTTAATGTCCCCATGGGCCGGACACGTCTTCTTTAAACAAGTCAAGAAGAAACATCACAATAAATCAAGAACAAAACAAAAACACCATGAAATACAAAATAAAATGTAAAATAAATAAATTAATAAATGAATGCAACACTCCCAGACATACCCCACACGAAGGTAAGGAAATACTCACTAAAAACCTAGCAATAGGAAAAAAGCCCCACATGTTTTTTTTTTGGAGGGGAGAAACCTTAGAAGGGCCGTTCAAGAGGGGATCTCCCTTCTTAGATGTCGGTGATAGTAGTGTTGCTATAAAACAGGCTAAACAGTTTGTAAGCATGTAATGAATGTAATGTAATGAAACACAAATAAGTATATGCAATAGCAACTGGGGTACATAAGAACATTTTGAAAGATTGAAAATAGAGCTGATGACGGATCCATTTGAGGTATGGGGGCGGCTTAGAGAGGATTGCATCCTCCCGGTCATCACCACGAGACATCCACTCACAGGGAGACAGGGAGACGGGGACAGGCGTTAGACAGTTTGCGTGTTTGTGATGGGTACCCCAAACAATATATGCCGGCATTAAGATAGGACTTTACTGGTATTTTGTGGGCCCACTCTTTTGTTTTCGTTCCTTTCCTTTGAGCGTGATAATATGTGTGTTTCCTAATATTTCCCATTCGGTGAACCCTTCTATTTCCTCCCCTATGTTCCCCCTTCCTTCCCCATATTACCGACCTGGAGCAGTATATGTAAACCCTTAGGGAAGGTGGATACTGTGTCTAGCCCAGACGTGGGCAGCACTTAGTCTGTGTACAGTGGACAGCACTTAGTCCGGGTACCGTGAGAGCACTTGGTGCCTAGGTGTAATTATATAATTACCAGACTGTAAGCATTGTGTGATGATACCCATGGTGCAATAATCACCAGACGTAGCTATGTTGTAACTAGGCCCATGATATAATAACACTCAGACTGAACGGGAGCACGGTGTGTGTGTCTTTTATTGAGTCTAATTCTAACCCTTTGATGCGGGTAATATATCTATTATTAACCCCTTCCTATTCAACCTTCCCTTTTCCATTGTAAGGTTTCTGGTGTTAATGAGGGAGGGTACTGCTTGCGGGGGGAACCAAGTTATTTATTTACCATTCGGTCATTAGGTGTGGGGGGGTGCTAAGGGGACAATTGGGGAGAGTGAGGGCGTGTTAGGGAGTACTGCTGACTGCCCAAGAGAGAGGGAGGAAGACCAGAGTACCGGACTAGGTTTGTAAATCCTGGGCCTCATACACCCCACTGCCAGCCTGCAGTTGACGCTCCTGACCCCAAAGCCGGAGGTGCAGCTAGCCAGAGTTCTACTGTGTCTCGCTACCTAGTGACCGTGCACCACAGTTCCCACGAAGCAGGGATAATCCACCCTGCTACAGTGGTCAGCTCCAAAAGGTCTTTGCATATGGTTGCTTTACACAGACACATTGGCTCCTTGAAATGAATCCTTCCAAGTCAATTTACCATACTCTCTGCACTATATATCGTGGTGTTGTGTATCTAGCTACTCCCACCACCTCTCTGCACTATACTGTATATCGTGGTGTTGTGTATCTAGCTACTCCCACCACCTCTCTGCACTATATATCGTGGTGTTGTGTATCTAGCTACTCCCACCACCTCTCTGCACTATATATCGTGGGAGAGAAGCTGTGAAATCACAGACAGAGGACGTCTGGCTGTTATCTTAACGCTCCTTCCCCAGCGGACAGGGGGGCTGGGATCACATTGGGTATATCAACTTTTATATTTGTTTTGTTTTTTATAATGAGTTTTATTGAAATCTCTGCAACTCAATAAACACAAAGGCAGACGGGTGTAATGAAATAACGTAAGGAAGGGAACGTAAAACACATAAAGCTCACAAATTGTAATATTGATTCACACTGTGGAGCATAAACAACATAGATTCGACAGGAAGGACGATGAGTTAACAACAAGAGGTATAATAAAGGTGTGACTTAATACTGAATATATATTTCAATTTCTCTCTCTCTCTCTCTCTCTCTCTCTCTCTCTCTCTCTCTCTCTCTCTCTTAGATTGACATCTACTGGCTGATTGCTCTACCTATTTAGACCTGGCTCAGATGTCATTATGCTGCCAGATAGTAGTTTCTCGTATACTGTACCAGTCAGTCCTCCTTATATTAACGCTCGTTCTCATGTCAGTCCTTGTTCGTTTGCCTTGTCTAACCTGTCTTGGGGTAGGGTGTTGCACAGTGTGGGAGGAGGGGGAGGGGGTGAGTTATTGGTGCATGAGTTCAAGGTGGTGATGGCTCTGGGGAAGAAACTGTTTGTTTGCCGGTTTGTTCTGGCTCTGATGCACCTGTAACGCCTGCCTGATGGCAACAGGTCGAACAGGTGGAAGCCAGGGTGTGAGCTGTCCTTCATAATATTTTTTTGCTCTGTTGAGGCAGCGGGAGTTGTGCAAGTCCTTCACGGAGGGGAGGGGGCAGCCGATGATTCTCTGTGCCGAGTTTATGACCCTCTGAATCGCCTTTCTGTCTGCTTCAGTGCAGCTGGCGTACCACACTGTTATGCAGTACGTCAGCAGGCTCTTAACATCAGAGCAATAGAAGGTCACCATCAGATGCTCCTCCAGTCTGGTCTTCCTCAACACCCTCAGGAAGTGAAATCTCTGCTGGGCCTTCTTGATGATCGCGGTTGTATCTGCGGTCCAGGATAGGTCAGCAGATATGATGGTTCCGAGGAACTTGAAGGAGCTGACTCTCTCCACATCCTCGCCGTTGATGCAGAGGGGGGTGGGAGGAGTGTAGGCGGTGAGTGATGTCTCTCCTCAGTGCATCAGGGATGACGGCACGTTCACCCCTGAACACTATTCCCTCTTGACAACTCGGCTCCTCCTGAAATGAGAAGTACAGCCTGATGAGTTTTGAGTTATGGGTAAGTGCCCCTTTAATTAACGTAGCCTGCCATCAAAGCTGAAATGCATGGTTTGTGGAATTTATGTTCAATTAAAGTGTAAACATTAGTTTACACTGTAAGATGCGTTTTCTCAGCCTGAATATTGCCTGACATAACTTGCCAATGATAGCATGTACAATAATGCTGTATATACCGTATAGATATACAGTATTTATTCTTACCGTACATATATTTATACAGATACGTATGTGATAATGATTGAATGCAGATATGTACTACAGACAGATGTGGATATAATATATATATCCACATCTGTCTGTACATACCGGCATACAATCATTTTTACATTTATGTAGATACTATATCTGTACATATCCTGTACCTACTCTTACTAGTTACACTGCTGGCCAGTATGACTTACTACCATAGTGTCTTTATACCTGTATCACTGTGAGCCAGACCATTTGGCTTAGCTCAGCAATAAGAGCTCTTAAGTCAACTCAAGTGTTCCTATATTAATCCCCTTGGGGAAATTGTGTCATAGCAGCATGGGAGGGGTACAGGTAGCATAGGTAGTAATAATAGAACATAAAACAAGTAGTAATGATAATAGGGATAACAGTAGTAGTAGTGAACAGTAGTGAGTGGCAGGATTTAATCAGACAGTAGTAATAGTGTCAGTGATGATGGTATACACATGGTCCAAGCGGTACCGTAATAACACACTGTACCAGAGTCCGTGCAGCCGGAGTAGAAAATTATAATCGAGAGAGACACTGTAACTGGCAACATTTTATTCACCAGTGTTTCTCAACGTGGCAATTATTATTTTTTAAATAAAAATAATATATATCTTGAACCCCCCCCAGACTAACAAATAATAATACAAATAAAATCGGACAGGCAACAATGATATTTATAGTGCTATAACATATATTTGGCAGTATAGCCCACAGTAGTTCCTAGTATATTTCTCAATATAAATCACTGTCTATTTCTCAGTATAACTCACAGCATAGTTCTCAGTATAACTCACAGTATATTTCTCAACATAAATCACAGTATATTTTTTTGTTTAACTCACAGTAGCCTATATTTCTTAAATTCTCAGTATAACTCACAGTAGTCTATATTTCTACATTCTTCTCAGTATAACTCACAACTGTACACTGTACATTGGAATACTGACAAAGCCATACTTGGTCATTTACTGTACAACTGGGTTAGGACATTTGTAGGGGCCAGTTTCGAATTGCAGTCTCCCGTAGGTGTTCTTTGAGAGTGTTTTTGAAAGGGGGTAGTGATTCACATTCCTTTACAGCTTTGGGTAGGGCGTTCGGTTCCACATTGATGTGGCAGAATTGCGAAACATGTTTAGTCCCTTGTTTGAGCCGAATCTGGGTTTAACATGATTTGTGGAGCTCCCTCTGGTGTTGTGATCGTGGTATTCACTGACCTTTGGGAAGTATTTTGACATGTACATGGGTACCTTTGTCGTGTAGTGTATCTTGTAGACCAGGCCCATTGCAAGTTGCTGTACTCTACTCTAAGCCATCCTAGGTTGTCAAAGTGGGCAGGGGTGAGGTGGGTTCTAGGAGTCAGGTCAAGCAGTAGTCTGACTAGTTTGTTTTGAGATGTTAGTGCCTTTGAGGTGCTTTGGTACCATGAGGTACAAGCATAGTCGTAGTACCCTTGAATGAGTGCTCCTGCCAGAGTCTTCAGGGTATTCTTGTTTACCAGAGAGGAGATCCGGTACAAGAATCGAGTTTGTTGGTTGACTTTCTTTATTACATTGGATGCCATTTTGTCACAGGAAAGATTAGCCTCTAGGATGGAACCCAGGTATAGGTAATTTCATCTTTCCTTGTGACAATATTGTCACCCACTGTAACTGAGAAGCCGTCGGTCTTGCTGAGTTTGTTATTTGAACCGAAGAGAATGGACTCTGTTTTGCCCATGTGTAATCATAGTTTGTTATCGGCGAGCCATATGCAGATTTTGCCTAGTTCCGAGCTGAGGGTTTTTTCAACCTGTAACTTGTTCTTGTCAGAGACCAGCAGGGCTGAGTCGTCCGCAAACAGGAACAAGTTGCAGTCACAAGCTGACGACATGTCATTTGCATAAATTAGGAACAGTAGCGGTCTTAGTATGCTTCCTTGTGGAACACCACAGCTCACTGGGAGGGGGGGGGTACCGTTTACCTCCACCATCTGTTCTCTCCCCTCCAGGTAGGATTGTATCCAGCTCACTGATAGACTATCAAAACCAATTGCTTTTAGCTTGTCAATCAGAATGGTGTGATTGACAGTGTCGAAGGCCTTTTGTAGGTCCAGCATGACCATGCCGCAGTATTTGCCCGCGTCCACCTCTTGTTTGATGTGGTCGTTCAAATAGAGAAGACATGTGTCAGTGGAGTGGGATGTTCTGAAGCCAGATTGGAATTCGTAGATTAGATTTTTTCCGCAAGGTACTTTTCGACCTGTTCGTATACTATTTTTTCCATGACTTTCGAGATGGATGTAAGGATAGAAACAGGGCGGTAGTTGCCTGGGTCTAATTTGCTGCCCTTTTTGTGCAGGGGTGTTACTCTCGCAATTTTGAAGTCCTTGGGGACGTGTCCCTGTTTTATGGAGAGGTTTATTATGTGTGTGATGACTGGGGTGATGGCGGCTGCTGAGTCTCTGAGGAATTTGGAGGGGATGTTGTCATGGCCAGTGGCCTTGTTCGGTTGGAGGGCGCTCAGTTTTTTGAGTACCTCATCTGTAGTTACCATTTCCAGTTTGAAGTCGTCTTTGTAGACGCCTAGGTTCTTGTAGTATGCTACTATGTGTTCTACCCCATAATGCCCTGAGTGGGAGGGTAGTTTGTTTACCAGTGTTGTGGCTATGTTTGTGAAGAAAGTGTTTAAGTAATTGGCTACATCCAGCTTGTTCACCTGTGTTATGCTGCCTTGATTCAGTAATGTAATATAATGCAAACTTACCATAGTATTGATCATGTGGTGTAATACAAAATATATATATAAGATTCCCATTTGCAAATTCACCTTGTTTCTTTTTTGGTGGGAAACTTTCACAAATAAAAGTAATTTGTTTAAACATGCAAAAAAAATTATGTTTGCGACCTATTGTGTTGTTGCTTTCTTATGTGTATTACACCTACTGTCTGGCTACAAGATTTAGATTAACATAATGTAGTTTATAGACATGCTGCTGCTTCCACTCTAAAGCCTTTGGATTCTGTATAACATTCTGCCCTTGGATTTATCACTGGTGAGTTATGGTACCATCATTGTATTCTATATGCTAAGGTTGGGTGGTCCTCTCTGGCAGAGAGACGTGACTTGCATTGGCATCTGTTTCTGTATGAAGCCATTATTGATGATCTTCCTACATCACTTCATTACTGTACTGAAACTTATGCTTAAGGTTCCTAGAGTTTGTATTATGTGCCTCAGAAACATGGAATGTTTTGCAATGCACTTTAAAACTAAATTCATTAGTATCTGTTACAAAGGATCAGATTAAACCGAATATATATATTTATTTATTGATATATATTGCATAGTATTTGTATATCGTTTGATATCCCCTGTATATTCCTTGTACATATACACGGAATATCCCTTTAGCCCAGACCATAATAGTTCATTCTCCTATTGGACAGCGGTCCACCGGCGCCAGGGACCGGCCTCCGGAGCCAGGTTCAAAGTCACCGTCAAGATGTGTCTGGACATGCCCAACCTTGCCCAGGGATACGCAACAGAAATGAGAGTGGAACTAGTTTGTGCACCGTGCGTATAAATACGGCGCAGGTGAATGTAGAAGCCCCTTAGCCCCTTACCTCCGTACCCTTCGTCCATTTAGTATGTTACCGATAAGTTGAAGCCTCACCCACGATACAACGTGCGGTGAAGTATGGCCTGTTTGGCCTCAGAATAGAGCATCGAGACCGCGTGCAAATTAGTAACTGAATTGTCAGAGTTTGGCGCTATACCGTCGAGTGCGACATATTTCTATTGAGTCTTTAATAGTCTATTTGTGTATAGTGTATCGTGCGGTTAGAATTCTACAGTGACCAGCATCCCCAACGCTTTCTCGTATTAGCTAGAGTTCTTATCCAGGCTGGGCCGACCGCATGGCGCTTTCACCCGAGGAGACCTAGGCGAGAGCCGTATGGATTGGATTAATCTACCCGACGACTACATAGCCCTTTGCGGCTGGAATATATTTGCTTTGGTACTGTGATTTATGGAGCGGATAATCGCCGACGCCTACACGTGTTGGATTTACCCCGAGAGGAGTCAAGTCGAGTCGGCGCTCAGAGAGCCTGAGGCCGCCTAGCTTTCTTCCCTGTAGAGCTACAGTCTACAAGAGAACCAAGCTGTATTCGTCTGTGGATCAAGAGGCTACTGCACCGGCTTCTGTACCTGAAGTCTCCCTAGTCATCGTTGACCAGACGTCCTACTACCGACAGATCTTCTACCCCCCCCGCTGGCTTACAACCAGTGGGAACCCCTTCCAGTATCTTCCGCTATATTACTAGTGCACCATAGATATAATTCCCTAAGATTCAGGTTGTATAATTACCTCCTGCGTAACCAGAGAATGGACATTCGTTATTGATTTGCCTACGCATATTCCTTTGCCTTACAAGTGCATTCAAAGAATAATGTAAAGTATCCTATGTACCTTTTGCTCCATTAAATACTTGATTAATACCTTTGACTGGAACCGATTTCATTGTGGGAAGTGTTCATCATATTCATATATCGTGTACTGTATGGCCAGTAATTAAAGTACATAAAGCGGTAGTGGTTTAATGATACCATACTTATCAATACAGTCAGGGAATTGTACCCCTCAGTTACAGTATCTATTGGCGAGTTTAATCTTTAATAGCAAACCACTTGACCAGTCTGCAGTTGTTTTAATTATTTTAAATATTTAATTGGCTTTCTTTTTTGTATTTATTATGTGTTGTATTTCTCAACATTATTGTAAATGAGAGCTTGCTCTAAATGATCCTTCGAGATTAAATAAGAATTCAATGAAAAAATTACTAGCTCTAAAATCATTTGAATTAACAGAGGAAATAATTGCAAATGTCACCATTCACTGTATTGCATCAGTGCCTATAAACAACCATAGCAATATTGTGCAACAGTGTTCTTTTTTAAATAAATGCCTAAGTAGCTTTTTTCCCCGGCTTTGCAAATCTGTCTTCCTGCAAAAACAGGAAGACCTCAGATAGCCATCTCTAATTCACTGACCGCATATCTGGTTATTAAAGGTGCTGTAGACAACATTCAGCCACTATGTCGCACTAGAGCACCAGCACGTCATTTATCCAATCAGGTGCATTCCATGTGGGGAAATGGGAAGTAGGGAGGCGATACATGCCTGCAACATGTAAACAACATTCAATTTGGACCCGCAAATGATTTTTACATAAATTAATTCATCAATATTATTTTTGGAGGGGAAAGCAAAACGTTTATTCCACACCTTTCGAAAAGCTCTGTGGATGTATTTTTTATTTTAATGATTACTCTACATACAAATGTTATCTATAGCACCTTAAAAATAAATAATAAAACTCAAAACAAAAACAGCTTCACAAATTTTCTGAGGGAGCAAACATTGACATTTTTAATTTGTATTTGCTGTCAGAGTTATTAGTGGGCTTATAAGGTAACTAGCCTTAAATCACCCAAGACATTCTTAAAACAAAATGGCACAGTACAAAAGAGGTAAATTCACTTTCAAAGGGAAAGGCCATTTTCACTGCGATGACAAATACCAGGAATAAAAAAAAAAATACATCTGTTAGATGCAATCATCCCCCCCATGGAAAACAACTATATACCAATAGTTCTCTGCCAAATTTTACAAACCTCAAGCATGAAATTGGCAAAGAAGTATATGAAATTGTCTTTTGTTTTTATCCACTTTTTCTCCTCTTTTTTTCTATTTTTCTCCCATCCCAATTCCATTGTGCCAATTCTTCCCTCCCCTGTCTTGAACGTTGCTCGCATATGCCCCCCACTGGCCGGTTGTAGGGAGGATAGAAGCCTTGCATCACGTGTCCCCTCCGGTACATGAGGAGGCAGCCTGTCACATCTTTTCACCTGCCAGCGCAGACTCTCATTGGCGAGGTGTAACGTGTGGGAGGCTCACACTACCCCCGGCATTTCCTGTCTCTGTAGATTAGATTTTTTCCGCAAGGTACTTTTCGACCTGTTCGTATACTATTTTTTCCATGACTTTCGAGATGGATGTAAGGATAGAAACAGGGCGGTAGTTGCCTGGGTCTAATTTGCTGCCCTTTTTGTGCAGGGGTGTTACTCTCGCAATTTTGAAGTCCTTGGGGACGTGTCCCTGTTTTATGGAGAGGTTTATTATGTGTGTGATGACTGGGGTGATGGCGGCTGCTGAGTCTCTGAGGAATTTGGAGGGGATGTTGTCATGGCCAGTGGCCTTGTTCGGTTGGAGGGCGCTCAGTTTTTTGAGTACCTCATCTGTAGTTACCATTTCCAGTTTGAAGTCGTCTTTGTAGACGCCTAGGTTCTTGTAGTATGCTACTATGTGTTCTACCCCATAATGCCCTGAGTGGGAGGGTAGTTTGTTTACCAGTGTTGTGGCTATGTTTGTGAAGAAAGTGTTTAAGTAATTGGCTACATCCAGCTTGTTCACCTGTGTTATGCTGCCTTGATTCAGTAATGTAATATAATGCAAACTTACCATAGTATTGATCATGTGGTGTAATACAAAATATATATATAAGATTCCCATTTGCAAATTCACCTTGTTTCTTTTTTGGTGGGAAACTTTCACAAATAAAAGTAATTTGTTTAAACATGCAAAAAAAATTATGTTTGCGACCTATTGTGTTGTTGCTTTCTTATGTGTATTACACCTACTGTCTGGCTACAAGATTTAGATTAACATAATGTAGTTTATAGACATGCTGCTGCTTCCACTCTAAAGCCTTTGGATTCTGTATAACATTCTGCCCTTGGATTTATCACTGGTGAGTTATGGTACCATCATTGTATTCTATATGCTAAGGTTGGGTGGTCCTCTCTGGCAGAGAGACGTGACTTGCATTGGCATCTGTTTCTGTATGAAGCCATTATTGATGATCTTCCTACATCACTTCATTACTGTACTGAAACTTATGCTTAAGGTTCCTAGAGTTTGTATTATGTGCCTCAGAAACATGGAATGTTTTGCAATGCACTTTAAAACTAAATTCATTAGTATCTGTTACAAAGGATCAGATTAAACCGAATATATATATTTATTTATTGATATATATTGCATAGTATTTGTATATCGTTTGATATCCCCTGTATATTCCTTGTACATATACACGGAATATCCCTTTAGCCCAGACCATAATAGTTCATTCTCCTATTGGACAGCGGTCCACCGGCGCCAGGGACCGGCCTCCGGAGCCAGGTTCAAAGTCACCGTCAAGATGTGTCTGGACATGCCCAACCTTGCCCAGGGATACGCGACAGAAATGAGAGTGGAACTAGTTTGTGCACCGTGCGTATAAATACGGCGCAGGTGAATGTAGAAGCCCCTTAGCCCCTTACCTCCGTACCCTTCGTCCATTTAGTATGTTACCGATAAGTTGAAGCCTCACCCACGATACAACGTGCGGTGAAGTATGGCCTGTTTGGCCTCAGAATAGAGCATCGAGACCGCGTGCGAATTAGTAACTGAATTGTCAGAGTTTGGCGCTATACCGTCGAGTGCGACATATTTCTATTGAGTCTTTAATAGTCTATTTGTGTATAGTGTATCGTGCGGTTAGAATTCTACAGTGACCAGCATCCCCAACGCTTTCTCGTATTAGCTAGAGTTCTTATCCAGGCTGGGCCGACCGCATGGCGCTTTCACCCGAGGAGACCTAGG
This sequence comes from Notolepis coatsorum, assembly GCF_963971535.1. Lineage (NCBI taxonomy): Eukaryota > Metazoa > Chordata > Actinopteri > Aulopiformes > Paralepididae > Notolepis > Notolepis coatsorum. Next base: position 67,522,094 of record NC_140172.1, read on the forward strand.
CGAGAGCCGTATGGATTGGATTAATCTACCCGACGACTACATAGCCCTTTGCGGCTGGAATATATTTGCTTTGGTACTGTGATTTATGGAGCGGATAATCGCCGACGCCTACACGTGTTGGATTTACCCCGAGAGGAGTCAAGTCGAGTCGGCGCTCAGAGAGCCTGAGGCCGCCTAGCTTTCTTCCCTGTAGAGCTACAGTCTACAAGAGAACCAAGCTGTATTCGTCTGTGGATCAAGAGGCTACTGCACCGGCTTCTGTACCTGAAGTCTCCCTAGTCATCGTTGACCAGACGTCCTACTACCGACAGATCTTCTACCCCCCCCGCTGGCTTACAACCAGTGGGAACCCCTTCCAGTATCTTCCGCTATATTACTAGTGCACCATAGATATAATTCCCTAAGATTCAGGTTGTATAATTACCTCCTGCGTAACCAGAGAATGGACATTCGTTATTGATTTGCCTACGCATATTCCTTTGCCTTACAAGTGCATTCAAAGAATAATGTAAAGTATCCTATGTACCTTTTGCTCCATTAAATACTTGATTAATACCTTTGACTGGAACCGATTTCATTGTGGGAAGTGTTCATCATATTCATATATCGTGTACTGTATGGCCAGTAATTAAAGTACATAAAGCGGTAGTGGTTTAATGATACCATACTTATCAATACAGTCAGGGAATTGTACCCCTCAGTTACAGTATCTATTGGCGAGTTTAATCTTTAATAGCAAACCACTTGACCAGTCTGCAGTTGTTTTAATTATTTTAAATATTTAATTGGCTTTCTTTTTTGTATTTATTATGTGTTGTATTTCTCAACATTATTGTAAATGAGAGCTTGCTCTAAATGATCCTTCGAGATTAAATAAGAATTCAATGAAAAAATTACTAGCTCTAAAATCATTTGAATTAACAGAGGAAATAATTGCAAATGTCACCATTCACGGTATTGCATCAGTGCCTATAAACAACCATAGCAATATTGTGCAACAGTGTTCTTTTTTAAATAAATGCCTAAGTAGCTTTTTTCCCCGGCTTTGCAAATCTGTCTTCCTGCAAAAACAGGAAGACCTCAGATAGCCATCTCTAATTCACTGACCGCATATCTGGTTATTAAAGGTGCTGTAGACAACATTCAGCCACTATGTCGCACTAGAGCACCAGCACGTCATTTATCCAATCAGGTGCATTCCATGTGGGGAAATGGGAAGTAGGGAGGCGATACATGCCTGCAACATGTAAACAACATTCAATTTGGACCCGCAAATGATTTTTACATAAATTAATTCATCAATATTATTTTTGGAGGGGAAAGCAAAACGTTTATTCCACACCTTTCGAAAAGCTCTGTGGATGTATTTTTTATTTTAATGATTACTCTACATACAAATGTTATCTATAGCACCTTAAAAATAAATAATAAAACTCAAAACAAAAACAGCTTCACAAATTTTCTGAGGGAGCAAACATTGACATTTTTAATTTGTATTTGCTGTCAGAGTTATTAGTGGGCTTATAAGGTAACTAGCCTTAAATCACCCAAGACATTCTTAAAACAAAATGGCACAGTACAAAAGAGGTAAATTCACTTTCAAAGGGAAAGGCCATTTTCACTGCGATGACAAATACCAGGAATAAAAAAAAAAATACATCTGTTAGATGCAATCATCCCCCCCATGGAAAACAACTATATACCAATAGTTCTCTGCCAAATTTTACAAACCTCAAGCATGAAATTGGCAAAGAAGTATATGAAATTGTCTTTTGTTTTTATCCACTTTTTCTCCTCTTTTTTTCTATTTTTCTCCCATCCCAATTCCATTGTGCCAATTCTTCCCTCCCCTGTCTTGAACGTTGCTCGCATATGCCCCCCACTGGCCGGTTGTAGGGAGGATAGAAGCCTTGCATCACGTGTCCCCTCCGGTACATGAGGAGGCAGCCTGTCACATCTTTTCACCTGCCAGCGCAGACTCTCATTGGCGAGGTGTAACGTGTGGGAGGCTCACACTACCCCCGGCATTTCCTGTCTCTGCTGTGCAGGTGTCCCCAACCGACCTGTAGGAGTCACTGTCCACAACGTCCAGATTACCACCCATCGACTTCCACCCGCTAACTCTGCCAATTGAGTTAGTATGACGGCTGGCCCAAGCCGGAGGCAACGCCGACAGCCAGAGTCGAATCCGGTGTCTCTTGCGTTGGTGACGAGCGCAATGTCCGCTGCACCACCCACCCGTGTTCCACATTAGAAAATACTTATATACTTATATATATATATATATATATATTGCAAAAATGCATACATTTCTTTCCAAACCAGTGAGTATTTTTTTGTGTTTGGTACATAGCCCCAGAATTCAATATCAATGGTGTAGCCATAGGAAATAAACTAATATACCATAGATTCCCCAACATCAACATAGACTATAGATTCTGAAAAAATAATGCAGTAGATTTTCAAAGAGAAAGTAGGAGATGTACAGAGGAATAAAGATGCGAGCGTTCTGGTGTCGTGTCCGTTCCAGGCAGCGAGCAGGTGTCGCGGAGCAGCGCATCACGGTCCCTGCTGACTGAAGCGGTCCTTCACATCTGGTCTCTGAGTTTGGCGAGCCTCGAAGATAACTCGTCCTTCAAGGAGACCGGCGGGCGGGTGAGGAAGACGAAGAGAGAAGAGGTGAGGGTTATTTTGAGATGCGGCCCGTCGCGCTTAACTGGTCATCGATGTGACAAATTGTTCTGTGAAATGTCATTGTGTCGGGTGCGTGGCACGTTACTCGGCTGCCCACTAAACAACGACATGTTTTACCTTGGCAGAGGCCTGAATTCTGAACACCTCAGGATCCGTCTGTCTCCCTCTGTATGTCTGTCTAATAAAGACTCGGTTTACAGTCACTACCACCTAAAACTTGATTCGTTTCTGATCCATCTTAAAATTACATACAGTACAGTATGGTAAACAAGACAAAAAAGGGCAATCTGGTCAAATATGCCACTATGTACGGAAGCGTATTGCTGCCACACCAGAAAAAAAAATGTCCGTATCACGTTATAACATAAAGGTTTCACGTTATAACGTGATAACTTCTTGTTTTAACATAACACGTTTCACGTTATAACGTGATAGCTTCTTGTTCTAACATAAAGGTTTCACGTTATAACTTATATAAACTTCTTATCACGTTATAACATAAAGGTTTCACATTGCTGCCACACCAGAAACAAAAGAAAAAATATCCGTATCACGTTATAACATACAGGTTTCACGTTATAACATAAAGGTTTCACGTTATAACATAAACGTGAAACCTTTATGTTATAACGTGATACGAATTTTTTTGTTTGTTTCTGGTGTGGCAGCAATACGCTTCCGTAACTATGTGTGTACGTAATAATAATAATAATAATGGATTGGATTTATATAGCGCTCTTCGTGACACCCCAGTGACCCCAGAGCGCTTACAGAGTCCATTATTCGTTCATACACAGTCATACCGGTGGTGGTAAGCTACAATTGCAGCCAGAGCTTCCCTGAGGCAGACTCACGGAAGTAATGGAGAAAGAACAGCAATGGGCTACATTTATCGCATTAAGCTCTCCAAATCTCGTTCAAATGTCATACTCTCAAAACCCCTGCTGTGGTCCTCGTCTAGTGTCACTTTGATACACTTGTGCAAAAAGATTATAATACATAATAAAAAGTAAATACGAATAGGAATAGTCTTCCTGTTCCACTTAAATTATTTTAAATCCACTGTCCAGACAGAGATGGTTAACGGAACATCTTACTAGATAAAGATGCTTGTCTATGTAATTAGTCTATATAGATTATGTGGTTGAGAGTATAGTCTGTTGAACTTCAGACTGCAGGCCACTTTTTGAACGGTACCGTCGTCACCCCGTAGTTTACCAGGCTGTTCACGCTGCCCACAGAGAGCATGGTGCTCGACACGTGGAGGTCCACGTCAAGTATCTTCTCCACTTTCATCTAATCTAATCTAATCTAAGGGAAGTCAAAGTGTTCAAATAATTGCTGTGTATGTAAGTATGTGGGGAAATCCGGGAATCATAGCAGCATGGGGGAGGGGAGGTACAAGTATGGGCAGGGTAATAGAAGAAAGACATAAATAGAGGCAATAAAATGGGGCGGCTACGTGGCGTAGTGGGCAAGGCGCTCGCCACGAATGACGGAGACGCTGGGCTTGCCTGTTCGAGCCCAGCGCTCCACATTGCTTTCAGTTTAGCTGGTCGTTCATACTAATACACATTGGCCGTATTAGGGGGTGGGAAACTGATGGGTGGGGATCGGGCGTTGTGGACAGCGACTCCTACAGGTCGGTTGGTGCACCTGCGCAGTAGAATCAGGAAGTGTCGGGGGCAGCGTGAGCCTCCCACGCGTTACTCCTCGCCACTGAGAGATCGAGCTGCGCAGGTGAAAAGATGCGACTGCTGTTACCTCAAGTACCGGAGGGGACTTGTGCTATGTATGACTTAGTCCACATTGCAGCCGGCTTGTGGGAGGCAAGAAACAGCGTTCGTGACAGGGGAGGGTTGAATTGGATGATACGAAATTGGGATGGGAGAAAATATAGAAAATGGGAGAAAAAGTGGATCCAAAAAAAAATAGAGGCAATAAAATTTGATCTGAATATAAAAATATGAGGGGAAAATAAACAGTGGAAACAAAAGGTGCAGATGAGGGTCTGTATGCCCCATTGGTTCTATTATACTGAATTTATTCTTACTCTCAATAAATATAGGTAATAAAGACATTTGAATCTGAATATATACTATGAGTAAGAGTAAAAGCAAACAATATACACAAGGTGCAGCATACACTAGGTACCCTAACTGTGTGTGTGTGTGTGTGTGTGTGTGTGTGTGTGTGTGTGCGCACACACACCTGTTCTGCTGAAGCGACACTGCTGCCCACCGACCCTGTCTGTCCCTGTGGAAGCTCCATGTTCAGATCCAACCTAAACACAACGTCCACACAAGTCAGCACACATTCATCCTGTGGTAATGATACCCACCACTGTGTCCTTTATGAAGAGGTTGGATGGACTCTATCATTGGTATTGTTTATTTTTAAAGCCCTTATTGGCATTTGGCAAACTTCCCCCTTCCATCTGTTGGAATGGAATCTTTTTCCTTTGATGCTTTCAACACTTGAAATGCCCTCCGGCTGACTCTGAAGCTGAAGGTTCTTCCTTCTTTTGCTTTTAAAAGCATGATCTCCGACCACTGTGTGTTGACTTGTAACCGTCTTTGTTTATTCTTGTTCATTGTACCATATATATATATATATATGACATTTTGGATAAACTGTATCTTGTTTTGTAAGCTCGTCGTCACTGTAAATGAGGGGAACCTCAGTGTCTTACGAGTTGAAATAAAGGTTTAAAATGGAATGGTACATTCCCTCAATACTAAACAATACCATGTTCAAGGTAACCTGGGAAGGATACTCTCTTTAGATTCATCACTGACTAAATAATATAAATGAACTGCATCAACGGCCACCGGTGCTACTTTCAGAAGTCAAATATCTATTCTGCTGGACTGGCCCTATCGTTTACCAATGTATAAACTGTGCTACACTTGGCTTTATGAGATGTAAGCAAGGCATTGTGACATTCAAGAAATCAGATTAAGAGATGGCTGTTTTTACAAATCTGGCGCCCCCAATGGGTCAAAATACACCATTGGTTATTCCTTGGTTATTGCAGCGATGTTGAACTGGCTTATGAAACATTGATGAATCTCAGGCTGGAAAGGCATTTTGTTGCAGATTGATAAATCAAAACATCCTATGTAATAGCCTTAGTATAATAGTAATAGGTGCATATTTATACTAAGTTGTGTGCCAATAAGACACAAAGGTATGATGGGTTAGGATAATAATAATAATAATAATAATAATAATAATAATAACTTTAAGAACTTTACAGTAGATAAATAAACCAAAGGAAAACCTTACCCTGCTTCATCAGCCATTTCATGAAGCAATGAGTCCACTTGATTCTGTAACACAGAGAATTGAAATTACACTCAATACCTTCTGTTTAAGAACATACAGTACTAGAAGTCTTCAGCTGAAACTAATTATGTAGTAACATGTACCTATGGGATGTGCTCAGTAAGATGTACCTGTAAGTCGCGTTGGATAAAAGCGTCAGTTAAATGACTAAATGTAAATGATGTGCTCAGTAATACATGTACATGTACCTGTGATGTGCTCAGTAATACATGTACATGTACCTGTGATGTGCTCAGTAATACATGTACATGTACCCGTGATGTGCTCAGTAACATATACCTGTGGTGTGCTCAGTAACATAATACCTGTGATGTGCTCAGTAACATGTACCTGTGATGTGCTCAGTAACATATACCTGTGATGTGCTCAGTAACATATACCTGTGGTGTGGTCAGTAATAGGGATGCCCCGATCACGTTTTTTGCCACCGATACCGATCACCGATCGTCGTGAGCCATATCGGCCGATACCGATCCGATACCGATCGTTTTTGATTAAAAAGAAATTAAAAATTATTTTATATAAAAAGTTTATTTTTAATTTTTTTTAATAAAATATATATATTATATAATTAGACTTGTACTTGTATTATCTGCGAGACATCGCCACCACGCAACAAGCTCCACTGTCTGTGTGTACTCTAGTAGCCTCCAGCTACGGCCAGGATTCTCCGGAGCTGCACCTGGACCTATACTCGAGTAGCCTCGAGCAGAGCTACAGCCAGGATTCTCCGGCGCTGCACCTGGACCCTATTGGCATAACGTTACTTAACTGTGCTCAGCAAGCCCTCAGCTCGAATACGCATCGAATCAGTGTTATAAGACATTGATATCAGGAGCTATCTGTAGCTACTGCTAGCCGGATATATAACGTTAATACAACGCCTCAGTGAATTATTTAGTTCAATGGGACATTTCGTTTTGAACGGTGAACTAACTTGCGCTAACGTGAGCTAACAGGTAGCATACACGTCTCTACTAGACTTTGTGGAGCGTTTGTTGATGTCAGGAGCTATCGTAGCTGGCCGACTAGATGTTATAAGACATTGATAAGACATTGATATAAGACATTGATATCAGGAGCTATCTGTAGCTACTGCTAGCCGGCTAGATGACGTTAAGACAACTATTTAGTTCAATCGGACATTTCGTTTTGAACGGTGAACTAACGTCAGCTAACGCAAGCTAACGGAGATATCAACATGGACCACTAGACTTCTGGGGCATTTGTTGATATCCGGAGCTATCAGTAGCTAGCCGGCTAAATACCGTTAGACAATGCCTACTAAAAGTGAATAGTTGACTGGGTAATTTTGTTTAAACAGTAACGATAGCTAGGTAGCTAACGTTAGCTCAGGTCGAATGCACTATCTAGACTCAGCAGAGGAGGTCCGCCTCCTCTGTGTTTACAAACTCTACACGGGTACGGGCGGGGCTAGGGAGGAGGAGCAGTTTGCAGGTCCTGTGCGTCTGAGACAAGCGAGTGAGATATCCACTTGATCAGTTTCCGCGATCGGCGAATATGACTAATTATCGGAATTCCCCGATCGCATATTTATACTGATTATCGGCCGATAACGATCGGTGGCCGATCGATCGGGGCATCCCTAGTCAGTAACATATACCTGTGGTGTGCTCAGTAGTAACATATACCTGTGATGTGCTCAGTAACATATACCTGTGGTGGGCTCAGTAACATATACCTGTGGTGTGCTCAGTAGTAACATGTACCTGTGGTGTGCTCAGTAGTAACATGTACCTGTGATGTGCTCAGTAACATATACCTGTGGTGTGGTCAGTAACATATACCTGTGATGTGGTCAGTAACATATACCTGTGATGTGCTCAGTAATAACATGTACCTGTGGTGTGGTCAATGTGGTAGTGCTGCTCATGGTGTCCTCCATGTGGGCTGTCTGGACGTCCAGTGTCTCAAACTGATGTTCAAACTTGTCCATGAGACCTGAAATCTGAGAAGATCAAACCTGGGATTAAACCACACAATGACAACGGCCCAATTGAAATGTTTGTACAACAGAAACATGAGTGTTTTGTGTGGTAATAAGCATATTTAAACACACACAAACCTTTTCCAGATTCATACCCTTCAGGACAGCATCCATGCCTTTCACTACTCCAGCCATAGATTTAGTGACCTGAGGAATGAAGGACAATTACTCAAATAGAAACCAAATGTCTGTTAACACAGCAACCCTGCATCTATGAAAATTAAATAAGTGGAAACATTTATAATAATAATAAAGAAAAGCAAATATTTTACACATGAAATATGAAATACATGTCCTGATTCTTTAATTGATGATCTATTCTAGGAACACAAGAGTTTCTGTTTGAGACGTACTGTATATAGAACCTGGCGGAATGGGATTGGAGAAAAGATATACCGGTATACAGTAAGATATACACAATATGTGTTGTGTTTTAAGCAACAAGGTACTTCTTGACACTGTCCTGTGTCTTGTGTTTTAAGCAACAAGGTACTTCTTGACACTGGGTCTCATTCACCAATGGACTTAAGAAAAATATCAGAAAAATTCTTTTGGTCCTAGCTCCACTTAAGAAATGTTCTGACCAATTTTGGGATTCACGAATGGTCCCTTCTCCTGGATTCGGTCTTAACTAAGAGCAGGATTTAGGAGCGCTGAAGAGCAGTCGTAAGTCGAAGCGACTGGTGTGCGCCGTGTTCTCAAGGGCTTTATTTGGGAGGAATCATGGTGATTGCATTAATGTCAACTCTACAGACATCCTTGGAATTAAATAATCATAATAATAATAAAGATGACAATATTTGTATGATAAAACATTTTGTTTTACATTTACAGTCATGCCTCAAGAGGCATCGTGATGTCCGAAAATAAATAAAAACACTACACCACAAACACAACACAACACTGCAAATGACAGTGGATAAATAAATAAAAACTAAAGCTAATCACGTTTATACCATCTTGTTGCACGCTCCTGGCCACCTGTTCAGCACGTGCACACAGTCACACACACATGCACACTGTATAGCCTACGTGTGTAATGAATGAACAGTAGGCTTATATTATTCTAATTACTTGTTTCATTAGGAGATAGTAGATACTGTATGTGCTGCCCTATAGTAGTATGCGCACAATACACATCTTAGCATGACATCTTAACACTCTGCGCCATACCTGACATTTCTCGGATTATCTCGCCAGTGGTTGAGCGCCATACCCGTGATTTCTCGATTTTAATATTCTATACACTCTCACGGACCTCTGTGTTATCATTGGAACTCATTCTGAAACCTCGAGAGTGCAATGCCGGCTGAATCCTGCTAGGTGGCAGTATCGCCTACCATTTGAAATCTTATTTCACACTGTGGGCCGAATCCACAAAGGGTTTGCGCGGCTTTTTTCAACGCATATCGCTCTCAAAGGACGTGCAGCGGCTGAAATGAAGGTGGCCCATGCGTTGCTTCAGCATTGCGTCCGGTGCAATTGGCATGTCCCCTTTCTATGTAAATGAGCCTCTTCACAGGTGATGATCATGGCAGCAGTAACAGCGTGACCGCGAAATAATATTTCGAAGGAGAATATCACTCTGGATGAAATCAAGGATGATATTGAGCAGGAAATGTTGTGGCGTTATGCTCCAGAAAGTTAATTGTATCGGTTTGTTATTTTTTTTTCTTTTCTATATAAGAGACACTTTGGGATATAAACTAAATTAAATATAGCACAATAGAATATATAGTACAATAGAATTATAAGTGACGAAGGCTAAACCGTCTTTTCGTAACACTGTCGGCTTCCCCAATGTCGTGGGCGCGATACCACCCGGTGAAAATGAGCACGTTTTTCGAAATAGGAAACATACCTATTCCATCAATATCCAGATGGTGTGTAACGCTAGTAATTTAATTACTAATGTGGTTGCCAAGTTCCCTGGGTCAGTGCACGACTGCAGCTACATCTTTCGGAACAGCAGTCTATACCGAACGATGCAAGCTGTTCTGAAGGTCCAGATTAATTATTAGAATTAGGTCAACAAAAAGGTAGATTAGGCTATCACCTAAAGTCCACATTTATTATTTTCTATATACCATATATATTAGGGCTGTCCCCGACTAAGGATTTGGATGGTCGACTATGATTGGCCCAAATTTGCCGTTAGTCGACTATTGGTCGACAAAAAAAAATATATATATATATATATATAATATAAAAGTTTTATTTTTATTTTTATGCATCATTCGATTTGGGCTGTGGGGGGTGCTTAATGTCTGAAGGAGTCGACTGAAGGCTTCTTGTCCTCTGCAAAAGCATGCAATTGGTCCACTGATGGATACATCTTGATATTTGTCTAGTCTAGTGTGTTCATTAGATGGGTGAAATCCTCTTTCAGTGCCTCTGTGCCTGTTTTCGTAGGCAGTTAGCTTCTGGTATGCGTGCCATTAGCGTTAGCCACGCTTCTAGGCCTCTTCTTTTGGAAAGAATGATAAAAAAATTTTTTAAATAAAAACAAATATTAGATTTATTTTTTCTATATTCGACTAAGAGGTTGGCCAGTCGACTATGGCTCCTTTCGACCGATTAGTCGACTAATAGGAGTCAGCCCTAATATATATATATATTGTTTTATTTGTATAAGATATATATTTACTGTTGACCTGATAGTGTTTTATTGTTCGCCCATATATGCTCCTTGTATCGCGCGCTGTATACAGCGCGCACCCTGCACGTATTGGAACGGAGAAAAAGATACTGTTAGTTGGGGAAGAAAAGGTGCATCAGATTCAGGAGTTGTTTTTTTGCTACAGCGCTGTAACACTCATCTTTCTCCTCCGGACAATTTAGCCCCCCCCCCCCATTCAGAGCTCCAACGACCTGGTACCATTAGCTTAGGACTCATAATTAATTCGGACATGGTGATATATAAATTCAATTGTGTAATAATAATAATTAGGATACTGATTGCATGTAAACTTGATTAGCCCCAGGATATTAATGTGACCACAGGATATGAATGTGATATGTTACATGTGTGTTTTTATGTTACACATTAAATGTAATAATTCAACTTGGTACCCCTGTCCCCTCCAGTTAATAAGAGTGTCCGCCATTTTGTGTACATTTAATATTGGTTAATAAATCATTTAGTATTTGTCAAGCTCATTATTTAAATACAGTCAGGGTTGTGTAGCCCCTGGCTTAGCTACAGTCCGTTTGTTATTTCTTCCCCTATAAGCGACCTTAGGTTTTATGAAAGGCGCTATATAAAACAAAGTTATTATTATTATTATTATTATTAAATTAAAAATTAAATAATAATAACTCCTCTCCTTCACTAGAATATAATCTAATTATGAAATCAAATATAGGCCAGGGCTTTACAACCTAATAAAGAGATTGAATACAATTAAATGAGATATAAACTGAATTAAATATAGCACAATATAATTAGAGCACTATATTCTTTCATGGTATACATTTCATTTAGTTTCTATCCCATTTAATATATATTCAATCTCTTTATTAAGTTGTAAAGCCCTGGCCTATATCTGATTTCATAATTAGATTATAGTGAAGGAGAGGAGTTCTTATTGATTAATGATTAAGACATTTTTTATTTAATAATAATAATAACTTCAGAATAATAATCATGACATTGCATTTACAAAAATAAATGTTTACTGTATTGATCATCTCAGAACCAAGCATTTGGAATGTCAGTGCTATAGCCTTATTCTAAATCACGCGTTGCGAAGGCTATTGGCACGCAGCTTTATATTTCTTGAACAAGTTAGATACTGTTCATAACTCAAGATATATTTTCTTTTTTTTTTATCTACTTTTTCTCCCCATTTTTTTCTTCTTCTATTTTTCTCCCGTCCCCAATTTCGTATTATCCAATTCTACCCTCCCCTGTCTCAAACGTTGTTAGGCCATGCCTCCCACAAGCCGGCTGCAATGTGGACGAAGCCTTGCATCACGTGTCCCCTCCGGTACTCGAGGAGGCAGCCGTCGCATCTTTTCACCTGCACAGCGTGATCTCTCAGCGGCGAGGGTCTGCGTGGGAGGGACACGCCGCCCTCGTCGCTTCCTGATTCTACTGCGCAGGCGCACCAACCGACCTGTAGGAGTCACTGTCCACAACGTCCGATCCCCACCCACCAGCTTCCCACCCCCTAATACTGCCAATTGTATTAGTATGAACAACCAGCCAAGCTGGTAGCAACGCCGAGAGCTGGGCTCGAACCCAGCATCTCCTGCGTTGGTGGCGAGCGCTTTGCCCACTGCGCCACCTAGCCGCCCATAAGATCTATTTTCTTTAGTATTCCGTTCATTTTGTATTGTATTTCGTTTACTTCGTAATGTATAGAGGAGTGCAAAAGAATAGAATCTTTATTATCATTATTGGTACAACAAAATTGAGTTTAGAGCATCACCACTGGCATACAAACATACTGAATATAGCATGTACAAAATAATAATATCAATAATATAATATCAATGTCCCAAGTGCAATAGTGCTAGTGCAAATAAATAGTACAGTGACAGTCTAGTTGAGTTAATGGATGGAGGGGGGGGCAACAGTAAGATTTGTGGGACAAAGTGGGACAGATAGATAATGTAAATTCTTTAATTATAGAATAACTTGTCTTCACCGAATAGATAAAGGTTAAATACAGATTAAAATACAGAATTAGATCTCTCGTCTTGGCACTGGCAGCCGGCGTGTTACGCTTTGTTATCTTAGCGGCAGTGGCTTTGTCGTCTGGCTATCATTGGGTTTTAGAAGGAACGGCATGTGTCGTTTGCAGGTTTCTTTTTACTGCTTTCCATCTTGATTTTGTTCGCTTTAAAAATGTTTTTCTTTTTTTGGACAGCGCGCTAAACTTGACAGCGCTCTACATTTTGACACACATTTCTGCCAAGAGCGCTGTCAGGGGTGCAGAGTGCAGACTGCTCACGAGCCACACATATTGGGCGTGCAGAGCACGATCCGCGGATGCAATTTGCTTGGCGCAATCCATTCTCTGTGGATTCCGCCCTGTGTGTTACATTTTATATGGTCCGGCTGGAGAATTTGGACCTGGGCAAGTGAAAGCTTCATTCGAGCAACTTGGAACGCGTCCAGCACACTTGATGCATATTTTGTGCCATTTCATGTCAGGGACCCGATGGACATTTTTTGGAATTTTGGAATATTTATTTTGGAATAACTCCTAGCAAAGGTAAGGACTATATGACATCAATCCTACAATGATTTCACATCGATCGCAAGGATCAACGTATGTAGTATTCAAAACGTACAATCAGAGCATCACAAAAAGGACCCCCCGCCTTTGATGCCTTCATATCTATCTAGGTCGTCCTCGGACGGGCCCTCCATCGGTGCTTCCAGTCATCCCGATCCTCCATGCATCTGGCTAGCTCGCCGGTGCTTTCTGTTCCCGCATCTCTCCTGAGTACGTCCACATAGGTTACTGTGGGACGTCCTCGTGATCGATGCCCGTGTGTTGGTTCCCACAGCACAAGTTTGCTGGTTGGCATCTCATGGTGTCTCTGGCAGTGACCTGCCAGCCTCATTCTCCTGACTGCCACTTTATCGCTCACCTTTAGCACCCCCCCATACAAGTTTGCATTAGTGACATGCTCATCCCTGTTGATGTTGAGCACCACACGCATCATTCTGGTGTAGCACCCATCATGATGAAACATAATACCTATTATATACCTTTGATTTGGAAATAATATCGTGTCCAGGCGAGCAACGCAAACGACTTTAGCTAAATGCACATAGCGCTCCATAACTCAGCTTCCAGGAATTAGCCCGGATCACTCTGAAACTATACAATATTCACCACGGGATAACACGCGAACATATACATGAAATAATTAACTCTTTTTTACATGTTGGATGAGAGATAGTGACTGTGAAATGAGCCTTAGTATTATCTCCATAGCTATAATATAGATATAGCTCTGCAAACATCATGACGCACAGTGAAAATGCCTATATATATATATATATTTTTTTTTTAGCATTTATTGCTTTTTTCCTGGTCAGACATGACCGACAGATGAGGAGAGGATGAACGGGAGAAGAGGCGGGGAAGACATGCGAGAAATGTCACCGGGAGCGGGAGGCGAACCCGGGATGGCCGCGTAGGTATGCGATGCACTAATGTGGTGTGCCACGAGGGCGCCCCCAATGCCTATCTTTAAAGCGTGGCCCATTGACTACAGGGATGGGGATAATAGCTGCTGCTGAATGAGTTAAGGCCGCCACACGGCATGTCCGCAGTCGTTTGAGGTTTCAGTCAAGTGTATCACCGCTTACCAATTTCCTACATTTCTCATGCCAGTTTACTACATTTAATGCAGGTCAATGTCAACCAACACGCTGAGCAACCTTTTGTGTGACAGTGTCTTGACACTGTCCTGTGTCTTGTGTTTTTAAGCAATAAGGTACTTCTCGACACTGTCCTATTGTTGTTTTATTCATGCAAAACTAACTACTACACACTTGTGGGCAAAATTAAGTTGAACCTTGAACTTTCTTAGCAACTCTTGCCTTATTCATTGTGACGGCTGTCTGGACCCTCGATCCCACCGCGTCAACCCGAGCACTCATTCGCAGGAAGTTGACAGACTGGTTCTTCTGCCTGATGGCATTTTCCGCATGGATCTTCGCCACTTCCATGTTTCCTTTTTGGATAGCCTGAAACAAAGAAACATCAAAGAATCAATTGACATACCTGAAACCCTGCCCTCTTTTCGCGATCCTCCAATCACAACTGTCGCGTCACCCATTTGTCCGAGGGAAGCAACTGTTGTGAGTGGAGGATCAATAAGGGGCGGATTTGAAATAGGTCAATTCAACAAACCGCTCTTTACCAACACCAGGAGGGCTGGGTTGGGTATTGTTGAATTGATCTCAATTCTTAGAGAAAAATCGTGATTCACATTTTAGCAAGAATCGTGCAGTAAAGCAATCTTTATAAATGTTTAATCAAATCAAATGCCAGACTACCAACTAATCTCCAATCACTGGGAAAACAGGCAACGCTCAGGAATACTGTAGCATGACTCTCCTCTACATAACTGAATAGACAGGCATGTATAGACATGCATTGTAAGCTGCACATAAGTTACAACACAAATTTCATCATTTTGGCTTCTGCACAGCATCACAATGGATTTGAAATTAAAGAATGTTCCAGACTTTAGGCTGCAGTCATTGACTGCAAAGGAAGGAGGACAGTGAATTCAGTTACTGCTCAATGAAACTATGTAGATGAGAAAACAACCCCTATTGCAATTGTTTCATCTACATCATTGCATTGTAACCAAATTAATCAAGCAAATAGACAAATCAGCATTGCTTTTCAGGGAAATGTCCCCTTAAATCACAATAGTATGACATTTTCAGTTTGACACTGACTGTATCACACATTATCATGCAGTCCTATATATGATGAACATCGACTGGATATTTGTCCACTTGATTTTCCACACCTAAGCAGGTATAGTGATTTACAGGGCTTTCCCTAAACAATGGTATAGGGGCGCAGTGCCACGTGTTTAATTATTTTTGCAGTGAAAGCTTGGAGCCAGCTTAGAAACAGACACATAATTGTCTAATGTGATTGCTTTGTCCTCTGTTCCACTGTGTGTGTTTTAACTTGCAGGAAATTACAGTAAATGGCTTTCTTTATTGCAATATTTTTTGCGTCCCACACCCCTAGTTGTGACTCAGCGCCATCTTGTTTGAAGGTCCTGGGGAAAGCCCTGTGATTTATATGAAGGATCGCTCCAGTACTTACTTTCTTGACTTTAGCCTTCTCTATTTTTTCATCTTTGTCACATTTCTTGGAACTCCGTTGAAGGTCTTTGGCGGCAAACTTCAGATTGAAGAGGTGCTCTGTGATGAGAGGTTAAAGACTAACAACTGATTTGTTGCACGGTCAAAAAACCTACACCCAAATGATGCGACTCCTAATGGACAACACATTTGATTTAAGGGCCTAAAGTATAATGTCCACTATTTTAATCATTTTGAAAACAGACATTTTCACATTACTGCCACTTAGTGGGAAGAATGTTGGGTATCTGAAACCGCGTTACAGAATAAATCAGGAGAATTTAGGTGGCAGTATACACACAAGAGCAGTTAATCTCCCCTACACATGTAGAAGAAGATCTGACTCACATGGCATCACGATGCAAGGAACAGGGTTTTTCCATAAGTGCTCAGTTCACTCTATGCTACAGTATATAACTGCGAATAACTCCAATTACTACAATCAAAATTACTTTTGTTAAGTGTCTGTGGCACCCCCTGGTGGCCTGGGCAGGGGCATTCGTGTAGGGGCCCCAGGCCCTACCTACAACATGAAGTTGTTGTCCCTGCTTGGGTTTATTGGCTCTTACTACCCTGAATGAAACCAGTTGTGGATTTTCTTCCCAACTTAATGGCATTTCCTGGTGGCCCGGGCAGGGCATCCTGGTAACTTAATTCAGGTCCACAGGCCTTCTGCACCAGTTTGGGCCCATGTTGACTGGAACCTTAACCTGAATTCTACAGGCAGACAGTCAGTACCAACTGGTTAGTTAGTAGCAGCTATAAACAGGCCTACCGTCTAGTATACAGTGTTATGTTTCACACATTGGCTGCAGAATATCAAGTAGCATAATGACCATCAACTCAGGAAAGTAGTCTAAACTCGGTGGTAAGTTACTTACCACTTTAATGAATGATTTCTACAGGTAAAGGTTGTTTTAAAAACACAATCTAAGTTAATGAACTACGAATAGGTGCACACAAAACGTGATTGGTCATAGGACTGATCCGGATTGTGTCTGAAATATACATATTTCCAGTATGAAGTCACATACTCTAGGTTCCTTTAGCGGCGGGAATGGAAAAACTAACTTACACAACCTAAAAAATATATCGTATCTTTACGACACGCATGTATAGCTTTCAAGTGCTTTCGATTGCCGTTGACAAGCATTATTAACAACAGGCCTTTAACGTTATTCCACTGCGTTCCTGGTCCCTTCCCTTCAGCTAATAATTCCAAAAGGATACTCTCCATACTTGACATGTTCGATAACTCTTAGTAATTCCAAGAGTAAGGAGGTCAAATGCTTACGGGAAGTCTTCTTGAGGAATAATGATAAAGTTAAGGAGTGAAATTCGGCGTTTCGTCTTTTCTTCTCCTTCCGTACTTCCTGATAGTGATACAATACAAAAATATGAGTGACGTCATCGCCGTCACATGCAAGGTGGGAGTGTTCAACTGTAGCAGAATTTCCGAGTAGCCTCCAGCCCATTGGAGTATCTGCAGAGCCGCAGAGCCAGGCTGGACGGGTATAAGTGGTCTGGACAAGTATATTTGTGTACAGTATATATTCAACAATTCTCGAAAACGATGAGATGGAGGGTTCCCCCTCTTGGGGGGGCCCTCCAAGAGAGGAGATGATGTTTGTATTGTGATTGTATGACAAGAGGAGCAGAGAAGAAGGAGACAGAGATGATAGAAATGTGTTTTGAAGATGAGAAGAAGAAGAAGAGGAGTGTAAACTTTCTCAAGTGTGGGCGAAGCAAGAATTGTGGAGGGCAGTAATACGCCACGATGCGTCTACACTGCCGGAAATTCAAATAAGAAGAAGAAGAAGTGGTCTGGACCATAGACAAGTAGTTGCGAATGGGGGGGGGGGGCGGGGTTCGTCTCGTTTACATAGTGTAGCACTTGTGTTAATACCAGTAACAGCTGTTTGCCACGGGCACAGTTCTAGGTCCGAATGCGACAAGGAGTAATATACACAATTAAAAGAATAGTAGACCAGAGGCAGAGTTATAACAATAACCGGTGTTTTAATTAAAAGCGCGCTAGATAAACAGTAATAATACATACGTACGTAAAGTATAACTTATGCTTTGAAGGATCCCTTTTAGATTAGGTCAGTAACCTCTCCTTGCGGGAGGGTTAGGTCGATATCAAGGCCTAGGTCGATTGGATCAACACATTGGGGTTCGTTCAGACGTCTCTGAGGTTATCATCGGTAACTCTATATTAGTTTATCAGGGAATGCAAATACCTTATTAGGTGAATTGGCCCTTTAAACTCTTTAAACCAGGAAGTGATTCGGCGATAATCGATGTGTCATCTAGAATGGTCTATTATGACATCACCACAAACGGTGTAGAAGGTTCTATGTTCTAGAAGGTTCTATTATAACATCATACAATGGTAGCATTTACCCTCTAACTCTTATAGGGGAATATCTGTATCCATATATCCAGTTAAATCAATTCAAATACAAAATACAATATCAAAATAACATAAGAGGAACGGGATTGCCTCCCTTGGAAGTCCTTGTAGTCTCGTTC
Source organism: Notolepis coatsorum (assembly GCF_963971535.1). Lineage (NCBI taxonomy): Eukaryota > Metazoa > Chordata > Actinopteri > Aulopiformes > Paralepididae > Notolepis > Notolepis coatsorum. Next base: position 67,540,534 of record NC_140172.1, read on the forward strand.
AGTTCAATCCTACCGGACTAGTGGTGTAGCAATAGTTGAGCACTAGTTGAGCATCATGGGGATTCACATCAGGCTGGCATTAGTCTTATCAAATGGTATCTATCCAGCTGAGCACGCTTGGTGATGGGTGGTCTGGACTGCTCCGGGATGCTGGTGGAGACTTGCGGCTTCCAGTCGGTTGGTTAGTCCGGTCCGTCTGGGTGATGTTGCTGGTCCGGTGGTCGAGGAGAAAGAGAGCTGGCTGCTTGAGAGCTGGCTGTATATATTGGAAACCAAGATGTTCCGGAACGTTCTATATGACATCATAGGATGACATCACAAAGGTTCCAGAACCTTCAAATCATGACATCATACGCTATATACCGGAAGTGGGACCTCATGGTAAAACAGGAAGTGGTAGCTCAGAGATAAACAGGAACTATTTATGTAATTGATAATTATGAATCTGAACCCGGGGTTACATTCTCCCCTTCTATCCTAATGCACGTCCCTGTGCATATTATCCCAGGACTACATTATCACAATCCTATGGGGTTTTGGGGAGTCTGGGCCTAGAATGTTTTACTGTCTAGAAAGTTCTTACCTACTAACATTAACTATTTATGTTCCTATGCTAGTTATGAATCTGAACCCGGGGTTACAATAGGTACATTATACATAGACAGTAATGTTACATCTAGACATGTAATAATAGAGTAAACTTGTACCCATACAGTGTTACATCTAGACATACCAGATCTAGTAATAATAAGAGTAAACTTAACTTTCGTCTCAGTAACAATGTTCATAAAGTGTTGAGTGCTACAGTGTAGGTTAGTTTATTAGGACAATTCCACCATTGTGGGGCAAGGACTAAGAATAGGCGACTTCTCTTTGATGACCCGACTTCTCTTTGATGACCCTCCCGGAGCTTGGATAGGAGTAGGAATAAACTGTACATATACAGCACTGTTTGAACCTGGCACACAACATACTTCACATGTCATTTTTCTTTTTGTTATTCCACCATTGTGGGGCAAGGACTAAGAATAGGCGACTTCTCTTTGATGACCCGACTTCTCTTTGATGACCCTCCCGGAGCTTGGATAGGAGTAGGAATAAACTGTACATATACAGCACTGTTTGAACCTGGCACACAACATACTTCACATGTCATTTTTCTTTTTGTGGAGACGAATTTTCTCCCATCCCACTGTTAGTCGTTATGCCAATTCCCAAGCCCCTTTCTGGTTGTTGTGCGCCCCCCCCCCCCCCCCCCACTGTTGGTCCGAGAGGCCGGAGACTGTCTCATGCTTTCCTCCGACGCATGTGCAGCCAGCCGGCAGCCAGCCTGGCAGCGCAGATTCTCACTGGGAGAGTAACGTGTGGAAGGTCGCACTACCTCTCTCATTGTACTGTACTTGTCTAATAGCCCTTCAAGAGCAACGGGTACAGGGTCGATATGACCCTGATGTAAACGAGACACTAATCTCTCTACCCCGCGCTCGGTTGCTAACTTGCTATTGTTTTTTACAGTCTGCCGTGAACATGGGAAATAATTGCGACAGCTCTGCTGTACACTGGGAACCTTGGTTGCTATGCCCACACAAAACCGCAAAACTTCACCCTGGACTCCGGTTTTCAAAGACCGGGGTTGCAGTGTAGCAAATCCCCGGTTGTGTGTGGCCGAACAGTGCAACTGCGCACATACAATCATGGTTATATTAAATCCAGCGTTCGTGTGGACTGGGCAACTTGCCTGCCATTACGTTGCGTTCTGAAAAGCGAAACTGACCCTGAAAACGAAACGAAAATGGCCCTGTGTGTAACTGCAGCCGTCTCTGTGCTAACAGTCACGTTTTCAGTACGAGAAGACAAGACAAAACTTCTTTCTCTGGTCTGCATCCCCTTAACAATTGTGTGTATTGAGCCGTACTGTATTGTACCCATTCTGCAATCTTGTTGCAATAAAGTTTTCATTCACACTCAAAATCTGTGTTCATTTTTTATTTTGCATACTAATGTTCTGTGTCTTGAGTCGTACTTGTATTGAAAAACTGTCTGAGGAGAAGACCGGTACTCATCATCTTCGTCTCCACAAAAAGAAAAATGACATGTGAAGTATGTTGTGTGCCAGGTTCAAACAGTGCTGTATATGTACAGTTTATTCCTACTCCTATCCAAGCTCCGGGAGGGTCATCAAAGAGAAGTCGGGTCATCAAAGAGAAGTCGCCTATTCTTAGTCCTTGCCCCACAATGGTGGAATAACAAAAAGAAAAATGACATGTGAAGTATGTTGTGTGCCAGGTTCAAACAGTGCTGTATATGTACAGTTTATTCCTACTCCTATCCAAGCTCCGGGAGGGTCATCAAAGAGAAGTCGGGTCATCAAAGAGAAGTCGCCTATTCTTAGTCCTTGCCCCACAATGGTGGAATAACAAAAAGAAAAATTACATGTGAAGTATGTTGTGTGCCAGGTTCAAACAGTGCTGTATATGTACAGTTTATTCCTACTCCTATCCAAGCTCCAGGAGGGTCATCAAAGAGAAGTCGGGTCATCAAAGAGAAGTCGCCTATTCTTAGTCCTTGCCCCACAATGGTGGAATTGTCCTAATAAACTAACCTACACTGTAGCACTCAACACTTTATGAACATTGTTACTGAGACGAAAATTAAGTTTACTCTATTATTACTAGATCTGGTATGTCTAGATGTAACACTGTATGGGTACAAGTTTACTCTATTATTACATGTCTAGATGTAACATTACTGTCTATGTATAATGTACCTATGTAAACGAGACGAACCCCCCCCCCCCCCATTCGCAACTACTTGTCCAGACCACTTATACTTGTCCAGACCACTTATACCCGTCCAGCCTGACTCTGCGGCTCTGCAGATACCCCCTACTCCTCCAGCTGCAGCCCTGGAGATTGTTCCAGATTGAGCAACTTCCTTCCGGTCCCACGACATTTCTCCCGGGACAGGACAATGTGCGCTGATTGGCGGAAAGTACGGAAGTATCTCGAAGTACGTCTGACGTATCTCGAATGACGTCTGTAAACAATATACAATATTATTAACTCTAATAATAACACGCCTCGCGGGCTCATTATAATACGAGAGTGGGTCTGCATTGTATAGAGCGGATCCCCCGGATTATTACTACTAATATAGTAGTAATAATAGTAGTTGGCTAGTTGCGCGCTTCTGGCCACCTCCCGGCTCCCGCAGTGCGCGCATACACACATACTGTATACAGTACGTGCAGAATTAGTTGTCAAGAGCCAATCGCACAGGTTGCCTCATCTCATCTGGCTCTGCAAATAGATCTAGAGTCTGAATATCATATGCTAGCCTGCTGATGATCTCTCTCTTCTGAGAACGGAATGCCGTGCCCGCGACGCGGTCTTGATTGATTGATTGATTGAAAATTGTATTAACAGATTGCAGAATGGGTACAATACAGTACAGCTCAATACACACAATTGTTATCGATCATCGATCAACACGATCATTTCGATTACACACGCACGTTATGAACCATTGATTAAAATATGCACGTGCGTGGTGATTGTGTTGGGCAGACAAAATGTTTGATAAAAACGCTAAAACTGGGTCAATTTCAATACTTTTTTTTCCCTTCTTCATGAAAGCCACTGTTGGCCTAGTCCACATTGTTTATTGAACAAAAATACAACGTGGAGGTTGACCTTTACTTTAAGGGTATTCCCCCTTCTTCCTGCGTGATTACCAAAGGTAGCCGCATTTCTGGCAGACGCTCTCTGAATGATTGGGATAAGTCCCCCCCCCCTCCCCCCCCCACCTACCCAACCTCCTCCGATGTACAGTTTCTACGTCAAATGTATATACTTTTTCTTCTGGACTCTTTCTGCATCACAAACAGTACAGTACTGTATTTGTACTGTAGTACTGTAGTACTGTATTTGCAAATCTGGTATGTCATAAATGTAGCAGTACTGTCTATCTGTATGCAGGCACGTGCACACATAGAGGCCAAGGGGTGCCTGAGCACCTGCCTTTTTGAGCCTCATCAAAAAAGTGCCCTTTTTGAAAAAAAAAAATAATCTTTTATTTTTAATTTTTTTTACCGTTACGCATATAGACTGCCCTTCCAACTGAAAAATGTCAGGATAGAATCAAAATATTAGGTAAAGAGAGAGAGATGCCCCATATTCCATTGCAGTTTGCACGGCCTCTCCGCGGACCTATATATTTTATGCATAGCGTGGGTGGTGATGATGATGATGATAGAAACCGCTGTTGAATGCTGGTATTACACTCATTGAGGGACACGAAGAAGTCAAGTCCGATGGGATTTGGGAATCTCAAATACAAATCGGGATTGGAATAAAAAATGCATTTATATTAAACAATACAGAATATACAGCACTTCTTGGGGTCTGTAGGGTAAGCACTTATTCCCTCCCCCCATACCATTTATGGAGATGTATGGGCCTTTTAAGTCAGTAATAAAAGTGTCTTTCAAGGATAAGTGAGCTCCTGCACTGATTATTATAGTTCAATATTCAATATTTGATCACCAAAACCCCCCAAAAAGCATAAAAAGGGGTCCCCCCGCCCGAAAAGGGCCCTTAAAAATCGTGCTCTCGCGCGCGCGCTCGGTTAACATATACACACAAGTGTAGTGCCCTTTTCAGACTTTGAGCACCTGCCCCTCTAAAGTCCTGTGCACGTCCCTGTCTGTATGTCATGTATGTCATAAATGTCAATATGAATTGAAAATGGGGGACCCTGATGTAAACAAGACGAAAGTCTTTCTCTGGTCTGCATCCCCTTAACAATTGTATGTATTGAGCTGTACTGTACTGTACCCATTCTGCAATCTGTTAATAAAGTTTTCAATCAATCAGTCAATCAAAGAGTATAAACAACAGTACAGGAATGAGAAACAGTCTAAATGGGTTTTAACATTTTAGTTTATTTCATGCGTTCATTTTGACGTTCAACGTCAGACGTACTTCGAGATACTTCCGTACTTTCCGCCAATCAGCGCACATTGTCCTGTCCCGGGAGAAATGTCGTGGGACCGGGCGGAAGTTGCTCAATCTGGAACAATCTCCAGGGCTGCAGCTGGACCCTATTGGAATTTCCCCTCTCGGTTTGAGTAGGGTCGAGCTGCAGACTCAGAGCCTCGTCCAGATTGGGCACTTCCGCCCAGCCACAAGATTATTACTCCTGTGACAGGGCAATGCGCTGATTGGCGGAAAGTACGGAAGTATCTCGAATTACGTCTGACGTTTATGATAAATTCAGCAGCATGGGGAGGGCCGGGGAGAGGGGAGGTACAGGTAGTAGAAGACATAGAGGTACAGGTAGGGTGACCAGATGCAAAAAGTCCAAAAGTGGGACAACAGTAAGATTTTGGTGGGACAAAGTGGGACAACAGTAAGATTTTGGTGGGACAAAGTGGGACAGATAGATAATGTAAATTTTTTTATTAGAATAACTGAGTCTGGCAAAATGACAGGAGCTAGTTTCATACCACAGTCGGCTGACCTGTATGAATGGGAGTGTTGTACTGTGTGATAGACGCTTGTTATCTCAGCTGCAGTGACCTTGTCCGTCTGGCTATCATTGTTTGGTTTAAAAAGAAACGTATCCATAGATCTGGATGTTTCTTTTTGGTGAGCCACTTTCAAGTGAGACTCACGTCCACTGTGGCGCTTCAAGTCGTATTCTCCTCCATGTGCAATTGAAAACGAACTATGACACAAAACACAGAAAGCCTGCTGCGGATTGTCTGACATCGGCCTCACCCAGGCATGTGTCGTTTGCCAGTCTTGGTTGTAACTGCAGGTCCGTTTCTTTTTACTGCTTTCCATATTGAACTAGTTCGCTTGTAATGTTGTTGTGTTTTTTTTTACCAATCAGATTTGCGATATGAGGTAGCGTCACAAGTTCAACTCTCACGAGCAGAGCAGTGCGCTAAATTACTATAACCAATCAGATCTGCGATATGAGGTAGCGTCACAACTCAGTCTCAGTCAGGGGCTTTTAGACGCATGTTTTTTTTTGGCTTCGAAAAGAGGGACATCCTCTCAATATGAGGGACGTGGGACATTTGGTCAAATGGTGGGACAGTACAACCAAAAGGGGGACACCTGGTCACCCTAATATACAGTATGTGTGTATGCGCACACTGCGGGAGGTGGCCAGAAGCGCGCAACTAGCCAACTACTATTATTACCAGGCATGCGTTGTTCATGGGACGGGGTAGCACGGTGTGCAAGCTCACTCGCTATTTGCATATCAATAGCGCCGGTCGTCAGGTGTGTTAAATACGTTCTCAGACACATTCACACCTAACTTGTTGTGAAGACGTGTTACATTCCATTCGTAGAGGCAATTAGGCACTGTCTTTAGTCTGTGCCCAAGCGAGGGGACATTAAATGCGCATTCGCGGGAGCGCGCGCACGCGCCGGGAGCGCGCGTGCACCCCCAGATGATTTCAATAACGCACCACTGATTATTACTACTATATTAATACAGTCTATTCCATTATAGCTATAGGTGCTGTATGATGACAATACAATACATTTGATTCCTATCTAATTTTGATCCATCGCAAAGCGCTCCAGCGCTTGAATACGGCCGGGGGATCCGCTCTATACAATGCAGACCCACGGCTCTCGTATTATAATGAGCCCGCGAGGCGTGTTATTATTAGAGTTAATAATATTGTATATTCTTTACACTGCCTTTTTATTCTATTTTTACTTCTCCACTGTACTATAATTATGTGACCTGTACCTCTATGTCTTCTACTACCTGTACCTCCCATCCCCCCGGCCCTCCCCATGCTGCTGAATTTATCATAAACGTCAGACGTAATTCGAGATACTTCCGTACTTTCCGCCAATCAGCGCATTGCCCTGTCACAGGAGTAATAATCTTGTGGCTGGGCGGAAGTGCCCAATCTGGACCGAGGCTCCGAGTCTGCAGCTGGACCCTATTGCTCGGTTTAGTGATCTCGACTTCAAAATAAAATCACTTAAAGGGATATTTCACTTTTGTAGAACTCGGCAGTCTTACTTCTATGTAAATTAATCTACAAATAAGCTAGTGACCACTGCTGTCGTCTGCTGTCAACACCACCAAAAATGGGGGACCCTGATGTAAACAAGACAAACGTCTTTCTCTGGTCTGCATCCCCTTAACAATTGTGTGTTTTGAGCCGTAGGCTACTGTATTGTACCCATTCTGCAATCTGTTAAATAACGTTCATTCATTAATTAATTCATTCACTATTCCCCCCATGTGTCAGGCTCCTTATTCACCTCCATTAATTTTGGGGACCATGTCTAAATTTACATTACATTTTGTAATTTAGCTGATGCTTTTATCCAAAGCGAGTAACAATGTTCATCAATGTGTTGAAACTTGAGAGCTGCAGTGTTGCGTGCATAGTAGTAGAGACATGTTAGTATATTAGGAAGAGTGCATGATAGTAGAGGACAGTAAAAGGGTTATTTTTTCATTTCAGATAGTTTGATTGATTGATTGAAAAGTTTATTAACAGATTGCAGAATGGGTACAGTACAGTACAGCTCAATACATATAATTGTTAAGGGGATGCAGACCAGAGAAAGACTTTCGTCTTGTTTACATCAGGGTCCCCCATTTTCAATTCATCATAACATATATGACATACATGACATACAGATAGACAGTACTGCTACATCTATACATTTATGAAATATCAGATTTGCAAATACAGTACTGTTTGTGATACAAAAGTGTCCAGAAAAAGAGTGTATATACATTTGACGTAGAAACTGTACATTGGAGGAGGTTGGGTGGGTGGGGTGGGGTAAGGGTTGGGTGGGTGGGTGGGGGCTGTACATTGGAGGTGGGGGGGGGGGGTTGGGTAGGGGGGACACACACATTGTACACTGTACATTGGAATACTGACAAAGCCATACTTGGTCATTTACTGTACAACTAGGTTAGGACATTTGTAGGGGCCAGTTTCGAATTGCAGTCTCCCGTAGGTGTTTTTTGAGAGTGTTTTTGAAAGTGGATAGTGATTCACATTCCTTTACAGCTTTGGGTAGGGCGTTCCACATTGATGTGGCATAATTGCGAAACGTGTTTAGTCCCTTGTTTGAGCCGAATCTGGGTTTAACATGATTTGTGGAGCTCCCCCTGGTGTTGTGATCGTGGTATTCACTGACCTTTGGGAAGTATTTTGACATGTACATGGGTACCTTGGTCGCATAGTGTATCTTGTAGACCAGGCCCATTGCAAGTTGCTGTACTCTGTCGTCTACTCTAAGCCATCCTAGGTTGTCAAAGTGGGCAGGGGTGAGGTGGGTTCTAGGAGTCAGGTCAAGCAGTAGTCTGACCAGCTTGTTTTGGGATGTTTGTCATTTGTTTTTTAGTGCCTTTGAGGTGCTTTGGTACCATGAGGTGCAAGCATAGTCGTAGTACCCTTGAATGAGTGCTCCTGCTAGAGTCTTCAGGGTATTCTTGTTTACCAGAGAGGAGATCCGGTACAAGAATCGAGTTCGTTGGTTGACTTTTTTTATTACATTGGATGCCATTTTGTCACAGGAAAGATTAGCCTCTAGGATGGAACCCAGGTAGGTAATTTCATCTTTCCTTGTGACAATATTGTCACCCACTGTAACTGAGAAGCCGTCGGTCTTGCTGAGTTTGTTATTTGAACCGAAGAGAATGGACTCTGTTTTGCCCATGTGTAATGATAGTTTGTTGTCGGCGAGCCATATGCAGATTTTGCCTAGTTCCGAGCTGAAGGCTTTTTCAACCTGTAACTTGTTCTTGTCAGAGACCAGCAGGGCTGAGTCGTCCGCAAACAGGAACAAGTTGCAGTCACAAGCTGACGACATGTCATTTGCATAAATTAGGAATAGTAGCGGTCCTAGTATGCTTCCTTGTGGAACACCACAGCTCACTGTGAGGGTGGGGGATAGGGTACCGTTTACCGTTCTCTCCCCTCCAGGTAGGATTGTATCCAGCTCACTGATAGACTATCAAAACCAATTGCTTTTAGCTTGTCAATCAGAATGGTGTGATTGACAGTGTCGAAGGCCTTTTGTAGGTCCAGCATGACCATGCCACAGTATTTGCCCGCGTCCACCTCTTGTTTGATGTGGTCGTTCAAATAGAGAAGGCATGTGTCAGTGGAGTGGGATGTTCTGAAGCCAGATTGGAATTCGTAGATTAGATTTTTTTCCGCGAGGTACTTTTCGATCTGTTCGTATACTATTCGTATACAATAGTGATTGAAGAAGTCTTTACATTACGATTTACATTTTGTAATTTAGCTGACGCTTTTATCCAAAGCGACTTACAAGTTCTGTACGACAAGTTAGCAGGAAGAGTACAACTCTTACAACTGAGTAACAATGTTCATCAAACAGTGCTGAAACTTGGGTGCTGCAGTGTTGAGTGCACTGCATAGTAGTAAAGACATATTAGTATGTCTTGGTCGGGTTTCGGCTGTCCTAACTGTGGTGGGAAGTTCGTTCCACCATTGTGGAGTGATGACCGAGAATAGGCAGCTTCTCTTTGACGACCCTCCCGGAGGCCTCTATGCCTTCTACAACGGCGCTCGGTTTCCGGGTTCCTCCGATTGGCCACGACGCCGACGTGACCCTACGCTAGCACGCCCCCTTCCTGCCGCGCCGCGCTCGCCAGCTCCCAAGCGCCAAGCTCCTGCCGCGCTCCCTCAGCTTCCTCAATTTATAACGAATCATTAAAAAAATATACCGTTAACTGGAATATGTTGTTTCTTTACACATATGTTGGATTATGTAATTGGTTTGTCATGAAAAACCAATAAAAATCGCGAATTAACCGGTGGCCACAACAACACAGTACTGATGGTGGTGAAGGACCGGGGGGCTCCGCGTCTCGGGGCGGCAGGGGGAGAGGAGGCGGCCGGGGAGGCGGCCGGGGAGGTCGAGGGGGAAAACGGACGCCTGTCTATAAGAAAGTGGTCTACGACGACCACGAGAGTGAAGAGGAGGAGGACGACGCGGTCAGCTTGCGATCAGAGGAGGACGAGTAGGCCTACTGTGTGTTGTTGTGGCCACCGGTTAATTCGCGATTTTTTATTAGAAACAACAACACAACAACACACAGTACTCGTCCTCCTCTGATCGCAAGCTGACCGCGTCGTCCTCCTCCTCTTCACTCTCGTGGTCGTCGTAGACCACTTTCTTGCAGACAGGCGTCCGTCTTCCCCCTCGACCTCCCCGGCCGCCTCCCCGGCTGCCTCCTCTCCCCCTGCCGCCCCGAGACGCGGAGCCCCCCGGTCCTCCACCACCACCAGTACTGTGTGTTGTTGTGGCCACCGGTCATGACAAACCAATTACATAATCCAACATATGTGTAAAGAAACAACATATTCCAGTTAACGGTATATTTTTTTAATGATTCGTTATGAATTGAGGAAGCTGAGGGAGCGCGGCGCGGCAGGAGCGCAGCGCTTGAGGAAGCTGGCGAGCGCGGCGCAGCAGGAAGGGGGCGTGCTAGCGTAGGGTCACGTGGGCGTTGTGGCCAATCGGAGGAACCCGGAAACCGAGCGCCGTTGTAGAAGGCATAGACGCCTCCCGGAGCTCGGATAGGAGTGGGTCTGAGGCGGCCAGAAGATGTGGAGCGGAGGTGTCTTGAGGGTGTGTAGTTAGAGACCATTGACCGGAGGTAGGCGGGAGCCATTTCCTTCGCTGCGTGATATGCCAGGTTGAGGACCTTAAAGCAGATTTGTGTGGCGATGGGGAGCCAGTGCAGGTCCCTAAAAAGTGGGGTAACATGGGCTGACTTTGGTAGGTTGGAGATCAGGCGGGCCCTTCGAGAAATAAAAACCTCTCAGTTTCTCACACTAAATGCCCCTCCCTTACTGTCTCTCATGCAGTTATATTTTTACCTTGCTCTCATTTGACTCATTGACTAAATGAGTAAGTGACTGATGAGGTAGTAGTAGCGCTTGTAGCCTAGTCCTAGTTCATAATTTTCTTGTGTACTTGATTCTATTGCATTGCAAACATGGGAATTCTCTAATGCCTGTCCCTGTCTCCCTGTCTCTGATTGTCATCTCCCTGTCTCTGAGTCATTGATTCAAGTGTTAGTATGTCATTATACAGATTGCAGTGACTGTTCTACTCCATATTGGTTATGAGCACCACTGAGGTCATGGATCAGCTTCATACCGTCTTCTGTCCGACCTACAACGTCTAAACCATGCCTGCTCTACTTCATTGCTGGGCTAAGTACTTCTATTCTATTCATATATATGCTTATTACATGTATTTATTGCTCCTATGTTCCCCCACCACAAGCACAGGAACTCTCTAACCCCTGTCCCTGTTTCCCTGTCTCTCTGTGAGTGGATGTCTCGTGGTGATGGCCAAGGTGGTGGATGTCTCGTGGTGATGGCCAAGGTGGTGGATGACTTGTGGTGATGGCCAAGGTGGTGGATGTCTCGTGGTGATGGCCAAGGTGGTGCAATCTTCTCTACGTCACCCCCATACTTAAAATGGATCCGAGCGGAATACATACATGCATACATTCATCCAAATGGAATAGGGCTCTGATATTTTTTTTAGCTCTGAGCCTTGACATTAAATTTTAGCCTTTATCTTATTTTCATACCAGCTGTTCTTAGCTCTATTTTATTTAATAAAAACATTAAAAGTTCTTATGTACCTTAGTTGCTATTGTGTGTACATATAAGTGTTTTATTACATGTATATATACCAACTATTTGCCTGTTTTATTCTCCACCCATCGACCATCCATCCATAGCAACACTATTATCACCGACATGATCCAAGTTGGGGGATCCCCCTTTGAACAGCCGATCTGAGGTTTCTCTCCTCCACATCGCATGTGGTGTTCTTTTTTCTCCTATTGCTAGGTTTTTAGTGAACTTTTCCTTATCTTCATTGGAGAATGTCTGGGAGTGTTGCCTATTTGGATTTTATGGTGGTTTTTGTTCTTGATTTATTGTGATGTTTTTTCTTGACTTGTTTAATTTAAAGAAGACTTGTTCAGCCCATGGGGGCATTACCTTGCTTTACAAATACATTTGATTTGATTCATCCCCCCAGGAGAGAGGAGGCAGAGGGGAAAACATAGTGAGGATGACACCAGGGCCAACTCAGTATGCAGTATCTTGTGTGGATTAAATCAAATCCAAACTTGGATTTAGACATGTGTTTGGAGACAAGTGGGAAGAATTGGACCAGGCAGCCCTCATGCAAGCATAGTTCAAGTTTCAAGTTTCAAGTTTGTTTATTAATTGTCATAGTAAAATACAGAATACTTCATCATGAAATGCTTTTTTTTGTAAGAACCCCTGGGAGTGTGCTAGATAAAAATAGATACAAAGTATCAAATAGAAAAAGTCAAGTACGTAAAATAAAGTGTTCAGTAATACATAAAGTGTTCAGTAATACATAATATACAATATACAATACAGAGTAAAACGAGTAACAGTGAGGTACAATGCAGAAATGGGATGAGGTACAAACTTAGGGTAAGGTGCAATGAGGTATGAATTGTAGTGCAAATCTCTTTACTAATAAATGCCTACATGGGTCTGTTGATTCTGGCAGGAGTATATCGGTCAAACAATGAAGCTACTATGAGTGTGGGATGCAGAGTCCAGGAGGCCTATATTCTAGGCAACTATGAGCTTAGGGCAGTTTCATGTCATCTCAAGAGTCCTCTGTTTTGACAGGGATACACACCCTGCCTGGAGAAACAACAAGCTGGCTGCCGTCAGGGATGTTTTGGAGAGGTGGGTGGAGCGAATGATGTTCAATCCAGGCCCTGAGGTGACAGTGGACGAGGTCTGGTCCCCTTCAGGCCCTGAGGTGACAGTGGACGAGGTCTGGTCCCCTTCAGGCCCTGAGGTGACAGTGGACGAGGTCTGGTCCCCTTCAGGCCCTGAGGTGACAGTGGACGAGCGTCTGGTCCCCTTCAGACCCTGAGGTGACAGTGGACGAGCGTCTGGTCCCCTTCAGACCCTGAGGTGACAGTGGACGAGCGTCTGGTCCCCTTCAGGCCCTGAGGTGACAGTGGACGAGCGTCTGGTCCCCTTCAGGCCCTGAGGTGACAGTGGACGAGGTCTGGTCCCCTTCAGGCCCTGAGGTGACAGTGGACGAGCGTCTGGTCCCCTTCAGACCCTGAGGTGACAGTGGACGAGCGTCTGGTCCCCTTCAGACCCTGAGGTGACAGTGGACGAGTGTCTGGTCCCCTTCAGGGGTCGTTGCCCCTTCAAACAATACATACCCAGCAAACCTGGCAAGTATGGGATCAAGATCTGGGCAGCTTGTGACTCCAAAAGCAGCTATAATACAATACTGCTCAATTGCACAGCCCTGTTAAATATTCCATCCCACTGTATTTTTATTCTAATTAGTGTATATGGGACATTCTACAGAATTGGTTGAAAGTCAGGTTGGAAATATTTAGAAATGTTGTATGTTTATTCCCAAAACTTTGTCAGAATATATATTGTACCATATCTAAAGTACATATATCTAGTGAGCGTACTGGCAATTTTTATATTGTATTTTCAGAATCTTTTGAAATGTTTTTCCTTCCCAAAAATGGTCACTACCGAAACGTAGTAATACTGTAACGTCTGGGCTTTCTCTCCCTATTCAGGATTGGAAGCTCTGCTGCCATCCTGGAATTCTCACTCTGTCTCTGTAATTATCCCTGATTGTTGTCACCTGCCTGTCTTTTCTGTCACTGGTTCTGATTGGGTCTGCTGGCTGTGTTGAGGCCTTTATAGTAATACCTTGCCTCTCTCTTTTTGTCGGTTCTTCAGCAGTGTTACTGGGAACAGCCGTCCACAGGCAGAAGTCGGATATCTCGCCCGTTATTAATATTATGATTTAATGTTATCTTTGCTTAACACTTTGATCGCCAGGGTTAAATTCATAATTTACCATCCCTCGCCAGCCCTATTTAACATGGAGAAGTTCCCCTTCTTTGCAGGGCTATAACTTTTAAAATGTTATTGCTAAATTGACATTACTATGGCCCATTCAACGTCCTATATCTATTGTTCAGGGTGTAGCAACGTTATACTTTTTCATTCACATATTCATACTAAAATACGGTCTAAAGTATGTTTTTATCGTTTTCTGCAGCTTTCTCCAGAACTTGATTTATAGCCCTACATGCATTATATTGATGATCAAATACAGTTTGGTAGGAATCTATGCGAGATAAAAAATGTCAACTGTACGTGCTTCTAGGAGTTACTACGTATGATCTGATGTTGACCGGATGGGGGGGGGGTCATTTATAATTCCGTGGGCAACGTTATATCATTCATCTAGTGTGGGTGATATGATCATTAGAGCAGTTAGTATCGAAGACGTTAACAAATAACGCTGAAACTCACCGTAGCTTCCTCGTAGCGTTGGGAGATGAGTGTGGAACAGAATTTTTTCTATTATGGGATGTCGAAATCAGGGGCAGAATTAGGATTATAGGAGATCCGGGGCTTAGCCCAGATAGGTGCCCGCCTTTTTTTTTTTTTTTATTATTATTATTTTTTTGTGTGAATTGAATGAACCTGTACGTGCAATTTCCTGCAATATAGAGCCTTCAATCTTGACCAATAAAGCTGCTCTTTTCACTATAAAACTCAGTTAACCATAACGTAGTTATGGTTAGATTTATATATTGGGGGGGGGGTATATCATATTTTTCATATGATCAAAAAGTGGTGGAGCAAGAGCATACCTTTGCTCCCCCAAGTTCAATAGTGGGAGAGCAGAGATGCTCCGAATGCTCTTATGGCCAGGCGTCTATGATTCACTGATACAAAGTAAAATAGTGCAGTGCAATAAAATAGTTAGTAAAATAGAATAAAATAATGCAATAGTGCATTGCAATAAAATAGTTATCATCGTATTTTTTTGGGAGGCCGGTAAGGAGTGCATTACAGTAGTCGAGTTGGCTTGAAATAAAGGCATGGATCTGGTTTTCAGCGTCCTTTTGATTTATAAATGGCCGTACTTTAGCTATGTTTCTAAGGTGGAAGAATTAAGTTTTTGTCAACTTGTTGATTGTGATTTAAAGCTTAGGTCTGAGTCTACCATGACACCAAGACTTAACTCACTCAAATACAGTTAGCAGCTGGATAGACCACAGATGGAAATCATTTTTTTTTTTTTTTTTTTTTTTTAAATAGATTCTGGGCTTTTCAGAAAACATTCGGGGCTTGAGCCCAAGTAGCCACCCCCTAGCCCCGCCCCTGGTCGAAATATCCGATCCATTTCCAGGTTGTATAATAGTATAATATATATTATACGTCCAAATCATGTTGTTTATCGAGTTATTGGTAACGGATCACTATCCGTTGTGATCAGCTCGAGTCCTGGGACTATTAGCGAGTGATCGGACCGAATTGAAATGAGCACCAGCTTCCACTTCCTGTTTCTTCCCTGGGCGATCCGCCGATCGGCCACCAGATGGCGCTCTTGAACCGTTAGAGAGTTGAGAGGGGCTCACCAGTACATCTCATGTCTCCGGGGGAGAAATATGATTTCGATCACAGATTTTTGAAATATTGATATCAAAGACGCTGTCCAGCGTCTTCGGCAGAATAAGCATGGCGGGGAAAGACGTTGAACAGCGTCTTCGGCGATTAAAGTGTTAAGGTCGAGAAGTCGGATCTCTTACCGCCCTATTCTCTATTTGCTTTCCTTAAATTGTTTCTCTCAGTACCCTTCCTTGTATTACTATTTACCTGCTTTACTTCGTAAAGTTATATTATCGCTCAAAGTGTTTCTGATAATAAAATAACACATTCGAGAAGAGCAACACCCTCTCTGTCTCCTTCTTCCGTGCCACACTTGAACTCAACATTCTTACCTGGATTCCTAACAAATACACTATAGTAAAAAAGGTATTATATTGACCTGTTAAGATTGTGTTTCCTTCCCTTCTCTAAAGAGTATTTTTGAAAAAAAATCTTGAATCACAATTAAATCAATAAAAATGAAATTTTACCAAATTTCAAAGTTCAATTGATACAATTAGAACGGAATGGACCACCCGTTCCTAATGAGAAGACGCCCTAACTCCTGTGTTTCGGTACTGACATGAAAACTAGGGACAAGATTTTTTTTGTATAGTTTTTTTATTAAAAAATTAAACCCACAATAAATCTAAATCTTTCAACTTCTGTTTAAACCTAATCATGAAGATATTTGAAATTACACCATTGAACTAAATCTAAAAAAAAAATTTAAGTGTTATTTACATACATTTAAATGTACAGGGTCAGGGTTTGGAACAGCTACTTCCCAATAGAAAGTACCCTATAAATGATGATTGTGTATATATTTAGCTCATCACAATCTAATTTAATGCCTTGGGTTTAAATAGATCATAACATATTCTTAGTAAATATCTATGTCTGAATACTTAAAGGGGAACTATTTTACTATTTCTTTCACTATTTGGGCACTTTTACACAATTCCTGTGAGTTTATGGAACACCTCTGTAATTTTTTATTTTTTTTAATTCATTGTTTTGTATTTCTAGTCAAGTACTCAAAAACAGCATTTTTCTACCTCAAGATCTTAAGCCGTTTTGAGCCTGGGCTCCAACCACGGTGGGAACTGTGTGGAGTGTGTGTGAGTTTCAGCAGAGTCTCATGCAGCTGAGTCTCTCTGACATCACAAATCAGCACATTTTCAGATGACTCAGTTCAGTGAGGGTGAATATTGTGAGAGGAGAATTGGAAGAATGCGCCAATATGAGAATTAGAGACATAGATCAAATCAAATCAAATCAAATTTATTTATAGGGCCCGACAACACACGTTAATGTCCCCATGGGCCGTACAGGTCTTCTTTAAACAGGTCAAGAAGACAACATAACAATAAGTCAAGAACAGAACAAGAACACCATAGGGTCCAAACATTTTTTAGATGAATGCAAATAAATGAAAGAATGCAAGCACTCCCAGACATACCCCACGCGAAGGTAAGGAAAAACTCACTAAAACCTAACAATAGGGAAAAAAGCTCCACAGGCAGTGTGGAGGAGAGAAACCTTAGAAGGGCCGTTCAAGGGGGGATCTCCCTTCTTAGATGTTGGTGATAGTAGTGTTGCAGACGGACAGTTGGTAAGCATGCACTCATGTGTGTGGTGAAACACAGATGAGTGCATGCAATAGCAACTGTACATTTTGAAAAATTAAAGATAGAGCTAATAGCGATAGCAACTGAACATTTTGAAAGATTAAAGATAGAGTTGATAGCGGATCTATTTGAGGCACAGGGGCGGCGCAGAGAGGGTCACGTCCTCCCCGTCTTAGTCACGGGACATTCAACACTCCGGTCGTTGCTCAGGGACAGCCGGAGACAGGGAGATAGGGGGTGGCGCAGAGAGGGTCGCGAACTCCCCGACATCATCGCGGGACATCCGGCACTCCGGTCACCACTACGAGACCTCCGGAGACAGGGGGGCACGCAGAGGGGGTCGCAATCTCCCGGCCTTCGTCACGGGACGTCCAACACTCCGGACAACACTCCAGGACAGCAAGTCATAGGAAGACAGGGAGACGGGACAGGCGTTAGACAGCTCATGAGATTGTAGTAGGCGGACATAGCAATAGATACAAGTGGTAGGCATATATGTGAATGGAGTAGATATATGAAGTAAGCGTATTATGTGAATAGAATAGAAGTACTTAACCCAGCAATGAAACCGCGTTGACTGTTAATCTGTTAACAGTCTGTTAATCAGTTGACAGGACCACGGACAGACGGCGGAGAATAACTGATCCAAGGCCTCGGAGGTGCATGTAGAGCAGTCACTACAAGCTTGGCCAAGACCCCGAGGCATCCATCACCTTGGTCAGCGCCAGGAGACGGGTACTCAGAGAGAAGGGGGAGGGAGGGGGGGGGGGGGGGGGGGGGGGAGAGGGGGGGGGGGGGGAAGAGTTAGAGAGTTCCCATGTTTGTGGTGCTGCAAAGGAGCAGACATGTAGTACCCTGTAGTGCCATGTAGTACCCCGTAGTGCCATGTAGTACCCTATAGTACCCCATAGTGCCATGTAGTACCCCGTAGTATCCTGTAGTACCCTGTAGTGCCATGTAGTACCCTGTGGTGCCTTGTGGTACCATGTAGTACCCCGTAGTGCCATGTAGTTCCATGTAGTGCCATGTAGAGCTATGTAAGCCATGTAGTACCCTGTAATGCCATGCAGTACCATGTAGTACTCTGTGGTACCATGTAGTACCCTGTACCCTAACTAAACTACCCTATAGTAAACTACCCAGTGGTACCATGTAGTACCCTGTACCATAACTAAACTACACAGATTAATCTAAAGGTCAGTCCCCGACCAGGTGAGATCAAGGTAGGTTGAAGGAGAGAGAGAAAAGATGAGTCTTAAGCAGGGATTTAAAAGCTTCGACAGAGCAGGCGCCCCTGATGACGGCAGGTAATTTGTTCCACAGGTAGGGAGCGCGGTAGACAAAGGCTCTGTGGCCGGCGGATTTCTTTTTAACCCTAGGGGTCGATAGAAGCCCCGCATTTTGTGAGCGCAGAGCACGAGCGGGCGAGTATCGGGAGATGAGATCGGATAGATAGAGCGGTGCAAGCCCATTTTAAATTTTGTAGGTGAGGAGTAGCACTTTAAAGTCAGAGCGGGCTTGGATAGGAAGCCAATGTAGGGCGGACAAAACTGGTGTGATGTGATCAAATTTTCTAGTTCTAGATCATATTAATATAAGTCCACATAGCTAGGAAACAATGCTAAACACTGAAAAAGGCCATTTATAAGATAGTTCCCCTTTAATTGTTTTGTTAAATAGTTTTTCTTGTTGTGCGACCGCACTTTGAACTAATTCGGTAGAATGCCCCATATACTCGACTGCAATGTGCACAACTGTACAGCCCTGGACAATTTTATTTTATTATCATATAATGATAACATATTATATTGTACTTTTATTTAAATGTAGTTTATATTCCATTTTATTGTATTCTACCTTTTATTTTTTTCTACCTTAATTGTCTGTCTGTTGAACCAAATGAAATAATTCCTTATAGTGTAAACTACTTGGCAATAAAGACCTCTCTGATTCAGATTCGGATTCTGATACAAACTAATTTACTCTCAATAACTGTCAAACTAAATTATGTGCAAAATGGTTTACTTTAGAGTTTTTGGAAGTGTATTGTGTGCGAAATAAATCAGCATTGTTTTTGGTGACGTGCCCCTTTAAGACCGGAACACTTTTTTTTTTATAATTGGAGAGTGAGCCAATAACATCCAGCTGCAGGACGACAGCACCAACACTTTCAGGACCGCGACACTTTAACACTTTGAGTGCCACTCACGGCTTTTCTCGGGTTTACGCCCCGACCGTTGAATGCCACGGTCAGGAGTATTCTCTGGTATTTCTTTTTCTTTTTTCTTTTTTTTTTAAACTTTGGCCATTCCGCTGGCTCTTTTTTGCGTTTATCGCATTTTCTCTGGTCAAGAATAACCGACAGAAACAGGTTTGAATGGGTACAGATGGGGGGAAGACACTCTGAGAAAGATACGGCTGCAGTCCGGGAATCGAACTCGCTAACCCCAGATCCGTGACGAGCACGGTTGTCCCTGGCGCCGAAATAGCGCTCGAGGTACACGGTGAGCTACTGGAGCTCCCCTCTTTTTCTTTTTTTATTAGCGATCTGAAATCATATTGCATCACGCGAGCCTACCGTTGGAGATCCAGGGACCGCCGGCGCTCAGATGTGAAAAAAGCGCCCCCTATCGTCTCCCTGATGGTAAATCACCCTTTTGGAATGGACTCAATGAAAGTGAATAGGAGAACGGATTTGACTTCTCACTGATGCAGCTGGGGTCTACCAGAGTTCATTCTGGAGCCTCTGAGCCGCGCGGATCATGTGTTATACTGTACACACGATGGATCAATACATTTATCGATTTTTTCGAATGGCGATCGGAAATTGGAATAAACCATTTGGATACCATCTGACCTCAGGTAAGGAATCTATGTTATCAGTGTTAGGATAATCAGACTCGTTTTCACAGAGATATAAGCGTTTATGTGATATGTGATATGGCTGTTTTGACTGTAAAAGCCATGAGGAAATAAGAGCATCGATTATCAGCGCACGGCACGAGCGTGCGTGCGCACACATATACTATCGATCATCTAGTGTTTATTTGAAAACGATTCATAAATAGGCAGACAAATGACAACGTTCTGGAATATTCCAGTAAAAGGCGATTGTTTTTCCCCGGAAAATGGGTGATTTTCAAAATGCTATCAAACGGAAATGAAGCGATAAAAATACAATCTGCCTTGCCAATGTTGACTGGAAAATGAGTCTTTGATAAGCGACGGGCAGATTAGACACATAGCCATAATTTAAAACATAGATTAGGCGATATTAACGTTAACATTGGCCGTGGATGGTGGCATTCAACGGGGTGAAAAGGAAAACACGGCCGGCACTGAAAGTGTTTTAAGGACCCACACTTTAAGGACCCTCGCTTCCATTGGCTGATTTGGGTCACGTGACCGTCCCACCCAATGGCTGAATTGGAGTATTGCACTGCAGGATTGATTGATTGAAAACTTTATTAACAGATTGCAGAATGGGTACACGTGACCGTCACAGGCCCGGATGCGTGTATGCCTTCGACGACAGAACTGCATTTCCGCGTTCGAATTTTGCGCTCTGATTGGCCAGGTCATGTGACATGTGCGCCAATCGTGGGACAGCAAGTTCTGCATAGCTTAGCTTCATCACTGGAAGTGAGGCAGGACAGTAGCCTTACAGTGCCTTACAGTGTATTGCAAGGTCTGACATTGACCAAACTTGATATGCATGACCTTGGTGGGCTCTAGGTCAACTCCTGAAAAGGGGGTCAATGTCAGACTTTGCAATCAAAAGTTAGGGGGCTAATAACCCTTGCCATAATATCAGTGCGCCCCCTAACTTTTGATTGCAAGGTCTGACATTGACCCCCTTTTCAGGAGTTGACCTAGAGCCCACCAAGGTCATGCATATCAAATTTGGTCAATGTCAGACCTTACAATACACTGTAAGGCACTGTAAGGCTACGGATCTGCCTCACTTCCAGTGATGAAGCTAAGCTATGCTAACGGAGCGTCTATTCCCAAAGCTAAATGCACGCACAGAGACAAAAAAGGTATGTATCTTCTTGTCTAACTCCAGGGAAGATGTTAAATAAGCTAATTTCCCAAAATGTTGGAGTTCCCCTTTAACACTTTGACTGCCGGGAACCGTCTTTAGACGTCTTTGCTGGCCATGCTAAAGTTGCCGGAGGACGCGTTACGTCGTCCTTATATCAATATTTCAAAAATCTGCGATCGGATTCATATGTCCCCTCCGCTGGCCTGAGATCCACCAGCAGGACCCACTGAGCTCTCTGGCGGTTCAGGAGCGCCATCTGGTGGCCGATCGGCGCAATCGCCAAACAGGATGTTGCATAGAGGTTGTCCTAGACGTCCGTAGTACTTCCGGGCGCTCGCTATAGGTCATGGGACTCTGGCTCGTCACGCTACACGGTGATCGATTGGCAATAACTCGATAAACAACATGATTTGGACGTATATACCATTATACAAGCTGGAGATGGACCGGGTAAAAATATATCCCATAATGATAAGATTTCTACTCTACGACGATCGCCCAACGGCGCGCGGAGACTGGGGTGAGTTTCAGCGTGTAACGTTACCGTCTTCGATACTAACTGCTATTATCAACATTTGACCCACATTAGATGATTGGTATAACGCTGCCCACGGAATTATAAACGCCCCCTCGCCCATCCGGTCAACATCAGATGACGTGTAGTAACTTCTAGAAGTACGTCTAGTTGGAATTTTTTATATCGCGCTGATTGCCATCAAACTGTATTTCATCATCAATATAATGCATTTGGGGCTATATATCACGTTCTGGAGAAAGCTGCAGAAAGAGATGAAAACATACTTATACATTAGACCATACTTTACTATGAATATGTGAATGAAAAAGTTTAACGTTGCTACACAATGAACAATACATATAGGACTTTGAATGGGCCCTAATAATGGCAATGTAGCAATATAATTTAAAAAGTTATAGCCCTGCAAAGAAGGGGACTTTCTCCATAGACAAATAGCGCTGGCAATCTATGGTATATCATGAATTTAACCTTAGGCAGCCAAAGTGTTAACCAGGGTAGAAACTTGCGGTCCCACGATTGGGCGTACATGTCACATGACCAGAAATGACCTGGCCAATCAGAGACGCGGAAATGCAGTTCTGTTGTAGAAGGCATTCAAGCGGCCTGGATTGATTGATTGATTGAAAACTTTATTAACAGATTGCAGAATGGGTACAGTACAGCTCAATACACACAATTGTTAAGGGGGATGCAGACCAGAGAAAGACCTCAAAGCAGTACTGTTACATTTGTGACATACAGTAAATATATACAAGGGGGAGGGAACTGTACATTTATGATGAATTGAAAATGGGGGACCCTGATGTAAACAAGACCGGCGGAGAGTGCCCCCCCAAAGCTTTTTTTGGTTTGGCAATGTCAGATTTTTCCTTGCGCGATTTTGCGCGCCGCGTGGGAGCAGATTCGAGACACATATTCGGTTGCAAAAAGGTGTCACACGGTCTCCTCTATGGCCGTGAATATTTTCACGCGGATCGGAATCACGGCGCGCCCGTGGGACACTTTACCGTTTCGGCGAGTTTATTCCACGCTTTCAACTTTCCTTTTCTAAGCGTTTTCGGGGCTGAATGGGTAAAAGTTGCGGGACGCCCAGATGTACCCATGGTAGAAAGCTTGCGTGGAGCGTAGAAAGCTCACTTAATACAGCGTTTTTAAAATCACGTGACATTTTCAGGCCTTCAGGGTTCACGAGCCGACCTTTTCCCCTCGTTGTCGATGATGGAAGTGATTTAGGAAAAGCTTCGGCACGCCGAGAGGTACCCGTGGATTTAATATTCGGCCCGTGGGAGCCGTGGGGGAGGGAGAGAGAGAGAGAGAGAGAGAGAGAGAGAGAGAGAGAGAGAGAGAGAGAGAGATCAAGCCTCCCCTTGTATATATTTGCTGTATGTCACAAATGTAACAGTACTGCATTGAGGTCTTTCTCTGCTCTGCATCCCCTTAACAATTGTATGTATTGAGCTGTACTGTACCCATTCTGCAATCTGTTAATAAAGTTTTCAATCAATCAATCAATCAATCAATCAATCCCGCAGTGCAATACTCCAATTCAGCCATTGGGTGGGACGGTCACGTGACCCAAATCAGCCAATGGAAGCGAGGGTCCTTAAGTGTGGGTCCTTAAAGTGTTGCGGTCCTGAAAGTGTCGGTGCTGTCCTGTCGTCCTGCAGCTGGATGCATCTCGAGTGAGCTGCCTTGCCTTGTGATATCAAAAACACAATAACAACAACAACAAACATTATGAACACAATTTCTAATTATGTTTTTATTATATAATTTGTGGTGGAATGTGCATAAGTTAACTCAATCAGGAGCAGTGATCCTCATTGATTATGTTCTACAGCAGAGAACAAGGATATGACTCATCTCAACAGTGCAGTGATATAGCTTGTTATGACAATTAAATCATAATAATAAAAAAATATTATCGACATAGCCCTGACTGTTTTTCAATAAATGTCCATCTTTCAATAAAAGTATATAGTCCTATCCTAGGATAGACCTAGCTAGTAGCCTATGTACGCTCTTATTTAATAAGGCTAGGTTGTCACTTCAACTATAGTTTCGACCCGATCATCGTAGTTTACAGTGAATCGCCATGGAAACTGTTCATCAGCTGAGAGAAAACCCCAAACTCGTGTCGTGTTGGACAGGGATCCACACTCCTACGCAGAAAGTTGGATTTCAGCAGTCTGTGACGTACAGGCGCAGGGGCAGCTCTGCGTAGGAGTGTGGGATCCGACAATAGAAGGTACCGTAAACCTGTTGTTGGATATCTGTTCTTCTGCTAATGATACTCTGCTTTGTTCCCATTGGCATTTGCAAACAAAACAGGTGAGTAATACAAATCGCTATTTGATGCATTCTGGCAAATTGCTTAAGTTTATTATGCCATTGATACTTTTCTTTCAGCAAGCCTAAATATCACCCTTTCGTAAATGTATTAAAAACAAAATTAAGTCAAGTGTAAGCTGCATGTCTTGCACTACGTGTTTTCACCAAAATTGTTGAAACATCCTACTGTTGGACCGTTTTCAATAGATTTAGGTGATTTATAATGACTTGGGACAATTCTTAGAAATGAGAAATAACGTGACATAGCCTATCTATCAAGTCTTGAGATCACGACTCTTATCAGTTTAGAATTAGCCTACCTTGTTGTTGCGTGGAATTTAACTTAACATTTCGAGGGATTGTCTAAACACCTTCTCAGTGTAAAAAAAACGCTATCCTCAGTCATAAAGTTTAAAAGCATTGTCATTTAAACACACAACAAAAAAAATCGAGTAGGACACAATCTTTCATTCTGTGCCTGTATGAGTCATACAGTGTTACAAATATATAAGTACTGTACACCAATAGACAGCCGGAGTCTCGCACGCTGTGCTTCAGTTACAGCTGCTGCTGTCCACTAGAGGTTGCTATTGTTCATACAGTATTAGGACCTACGCACCTCTTCAATGTCACCAGGCCAATCGTTATGCTTCCATGAAATATCTACATTTAGGCGTGTTATTTACTATTATTAATCTAAAATAAACATTGAAAACACCAATGCAATATAATCTCTTCAGGTAATACCCCCCACCCCGCCTACCCAAACCCAACCCCCACCCAACCACCTCCAATGTACAGTCCCCCCCCCCCCACCCACCCAACCTCCTTCAATGTACAGTTTATTCCCCCTCAAATGTATATACTCTCTTTTTAAACTCTTTTTGTACTCCGGTATGTCATAAATGTCTAGATGTTACAATACTGTCTATCTGTATGTCATATACACACGCACACACAACATTAAGGGATAGTGGAATTATCTTTTACACCCCCCTGTTTATGTTAATGTTATTTATGCCTTGCTCCTGTTTTTATATTTAATACTGTGTTTAGGACTGTTTTTTTTTTTTTACTTTATATATTATATTATATATATTTTTACTAGCACCTAGGGCTGCATTTTAAATTTCGTTGTAACAACTGTAACAATGACAATAAAGATCTATTCTATTCTATTCTATATGTTATGATGAATTGAAAATGGGGGACCCTGATGTAAACAAGACTAAAGTCTTTCTCTGGTCTGCATCCCCTTAACAATTGTGTGTATTGAGCCGTACTGTATTGTACCCATTCTGCAATCTGGTAATACAATTTTCAATCAATCAATGCAATACAGAAAAATCCTCATTAAAAGCTTCATGTCCGGAGTACAGTGCAACATTGTATTTATGTATTTTGAGGGACATGATGGTGGCTATACAAGAGAAGTATTAGGCCTACAGGTACATAATGCCAAATAGGTTGTGTCTAATCTTTGTATGGAATTGTCAGGATGAAATGGTATTTAGGGTTAGTCTTTGTATGGATGGATTTGTCAGTATGACATGTTATTCAGGGTTAGTCTTTGTATGGATTTGTCAATATGAAATGTTTTTGGGGTTAGGGTTAATCTTTGTATGGATTTGTCAATATGAAATGTTTTTGGGGTTAGGGTTAATCTTTGTATGGATTTGTCAATATGAAATGTTTTTGGGGTTAGGGTTAATCTTTGTATGGATTTGTCAATATGAAATGTTATTTAGGTGCTGGGAGAAAATGACATAATGTAGTTCTCGCCATTTGGCTAGTGTTTGAGGTTTTCAGTCTAAACAAACTGTTCAGAATTATTGCCCTTTCTGACGTCACAAGAGAGACACACAACCAACACAGTTTGTTAAAAAAAAAAAAAAAAAAAAAAAAAAAAGTGGAAAAGGTGAAGAGGATTCAATGTCCCTGATCCCACATATTCAAACTAATTTTCTCTCAATAACTGTCTAACTATGTGCGAAATGGTTTACAACAACAACAACAACAACAGCAACAACAATAAATGGCAACATTATGAACACAATTTCTAATTATGCTTTTATTATATAATTTGTGGTGGAATGTGCATGAGTTAACTCAATCAGCAGCAGTGATCCTCATTGATTATTGATTATATAAGAGGATGACTCACCTCAACAGTGCATGATGAAGGACAAAAGGCGAGGAGAGACACAAACATGCAGACAAAGCTTCCCCCTTGACTTGCACTGATCCTACTGTTTTGTAACGCACAAAGAATAAATTGTTCCTGCATGCAAAGTTTAATTGCGGCACATAGATGAAAGCTATGGGGGTAGATATGTTTTCTGAAAGTTCTTGTGAAATGATCATGTCTGAGAAGAACTGATTTTCAAATAACTGTTGGATTATTATTTGTAAATCATGTCTGAGAAGAACTGATTTTCAAATAACTGTTGGATTATTATTTGTACACACAATTTCTTGTGCTGACGTAGGCTAATTTGTGGAGTGGTAAAGAAAAACAACGAAACAAAAAAACCCGAAGTGCTCAAATCTTGATTTTGCGATTTAAGGTTTGTGTGAGCCCTACTAAATGACCTGGGGGCAGTACCAATGAAAGACTAAAGGTGGACAACAAGACTGCATGTAGACCTGAGAAACAGTCTACCATGCTATCCCAGACTTGGGAACAGCCAAGTGGGCCCTGCCTGAGGATCTCAGGCTGTGCTCTAGCTTGTGGTATAAAAAAAATTTGCTTGCTTGGCTATAGTACAATATGGATTTAAGATTATTTTATTCTTTTTTTTAACAGGTAAAGATAATGGAGCTTCAAATAGACAAAAGGTTCCACAACTTGACCCTGGAACAAGTCCAGACTCTCGACAAAGTCTTGACTGAGATCATCCCCATCCACGGCAGGGGGAACTTCCCCACGCTGGAGGTGAGCGCGAAGGACATGATCCGCATGGTGAAGGACCGGCTGGTGGAGAGACAGATCCGGGTCAAGGACGTCCGACTCGACGGCTGCACCGCCAGCCACGTGATGGTACAGGACAACGGCATGGGCTACAGCGATCTCGACATAATCTTTGGACTGGAGCTGCCTCGCAGAGAAGACTTCCAGGTGATCAAGGAGGTGGTGCTTGGGAGCCTGCGAGACCTTCTCCCTCGAGGAGTGAACAGGCGCAAGATCACCTGCCTCACCATGAAGGAGGCCTATGTGCAGAAAATGGTCAAGGTCTTTAACGAGCGTGACAGATGGAGCCTCATCTCTCTGTCGAACAACAGAGGTAAGACCGTGGGGCTCAGGTTCGTGAGTTCCCAGCGGAGACAGTTTGAGTTCAGCGTGGACTCTTTCCAGATCATCCTGGACCGTATGTTGGAGTCATACTGGGAGACTGAGAGGAAACAAGGTGGTCACCTTGAGAGGTTATTGTACTGTGATGATATATCAGATTTAGATGATGGGGGGGAGAAAACGGAGCCACACCCATCGACCGTCTCCCTGAATTTGAAAGAGGACAATGGTGAAATCTCGGCAATGACAAGCAGCGCCGCCAGTCCATGGCAGAATCAAAAGGTGACTGTGCCAGAGGAAGACGTTCCATTGGCTGAGCATGTAAACGGAAAGCATAAAGTGGAATTATCCGAAATGAAGAGCACCGGGCTCAACGTAGTGTCTCTGGAGGATGAAGATGAAGGCGTAGAGGATGTTCCCTCAAAGGAAGACATTGTGTTTGAGGTATCTGGAGAAAAAGTGGAAGAAAAAAGACATTTCAAAGGAAGAGATTTTTCCACAGTTTCGCCATGCAAAACTTCACCCACACAAGCCGTGGAACCTCTGGGGGCACACGTCTGTACGGATCTTCGGTGTCACGAAGAAAAGTTATCAGAGTCAAAGGCTTTCAAACAATTGTCTGCGGCGCAAATGGAACGACAAGAAACAGTTCACTGTCACAAACCAGTTCAATTCAAACCAGACTCATCGATCTGCAGGACGGACAACACTTCCACCCTGCCACGCTCACATCTTGAATCCTCATGTCCCCCTCCTGCCAAGAGAACCTGCAGCACCTCACAGGACCATGTACCAGACTATTTCCCTTTACCTAATCTACCAAGAGAAATCTCACAGAGGATGAGCACTACGTCAATGATGAGCACTATGTCGGTGCCTGAAAATGTGTCATTATCGTCAGAGCTTGCAACCCAGCTGTTCCAACCCACAGATATACTAAAAACAATCCGGCAGAAGCCTATTTTAATGGACGGCGCACAAGTTCATCCCTCAAACCCACCCAGATCCTATGATGTCACAGCCTCAGAGGCAGAGTGTACTCATACACACACAGGTCCCACATACCGTCCAGACATTGCATGTCAAGCTGAAAACGTTGCAGAGCCGAAACACTCAGAAACACCTCCCAACTCAATGGCTCCACAGGAATCAGTGGGCTATTCAGGCCTAGCAGACACTGTCAAACAGCCTACGCTTGCTGGCCAGGACTCAGGACCAACAGAGACGATCTCAGACAGTGGAGGGTTAGACTCAAGGCTAGGCCCTGGAGGAGGCAGTGGAGGACTAGACTCAAGGCTGGGCCCTAGAGGAGGCAGTGGATGGCTGGACTCAAGGCTGGGCCCTGGAGCAGGCAGTGGAGGGCTAGACTCAAGGCTAGGCCCTGGAGGAGGCAGTGGAGGGCTAGACTCAAGGCTAGGCCCTGGAGGAGGCAGTGGAGGGCTAGACTCAAGGCTAGGCCCTGGAGGAGGCAGTGGAGGGTTAGACTCTGGAGCAGGGCCAGGTTCACCTGGAAAGAACCCCACCATCACTGTTGAAGCAGAGTGCATGTTTGGAGACTTCAAGGAGGCCATGGACCACCTGCGCTTCCGACTCATTGCCACCCACAGCCCAGAGGAGATTCGAGGAGGGGGCCTGCTAAGATACAGTGACCTGCTGGTGAGGAACTTCAGGCCGGCTAGCGAGACGGAAATCAAGTCCTCACAGCGTTACATGTGCTCCCGCTTCTTCATCGACTTTCCCGATGTAGGCGAGCAGCAGCGTAAGATCGAGGCCTACCTGCGCTGCCATTTTGTCGGCAGCGAAGAAACGAGCAAATACGACTATCTGATGACCCTGCGTCGGGTGATAGACGAGAGCACCGTGTGTTTGATGGGACACGAGAGGAGACAGACGCTCAATATGATCACAGTCCTGGCTCTGAGGGTGCTGGGCGAGCAGAACGCCATCCCCAACGCCGCCAACGTCACCTGTTTCTACCAGCCTGCGCCGTACATGGCAGAGCCCATCTTCAATAGCTATTACATTGCCCAGGCCCAGCCCCCGCTCATCTACCACCCCTACCCAATACAAGTCCACATGCAGACTGGCCCTGTGTAGCTCTGACCTATAGGTGGGGAGAGTGTGGAGACTCCCTTCAGCCTGGTGATCTGCAACTAGAAGCACACAAATGAATGAGATAACGGGATAACATGGGTAGAGTAATTCAATGCTTTGAGATTCAATGCTCACCTGTGACATGAGAGACAGATGGCCAGAGTTAAGAGGGCCACAGTTTTGTCTTTTTTTTTATAAAGACCAGAACAACACTGTTTCCAGATGAGAACTGTTTTGATTAACATCATTAAGATAATGATAAGATGAGGTGAGGTGAGGTGAGATGAGATAAGATATTCCTTCATTGATCCCCTTGGTGAAATGCAGGTGCCATAGCAGCACTATGGTACACAGGTACAAGTAGGGTAATAGAAGAAAGACAATAAATATAGGTAATATGACTTTTGAATATTAATATTAAATATGAATAAAAGTGACGAGGAGAATATTGTGATGGGAGAATTACAATGGACAGAAGATATACTTCAAACCTATCAAACCTATAAGAGCACTAAGTACCTAAATCGAAAAAGAAATTAAAAGACCATCTTAATTTGACATAATTGGACAAACATTTCTATGATATTGTATTGGTTGTGGAGGGTTAGACTCAAGGCTGGGCCCTGGAGGAGGCAGTGGAGGGCTAGACTCAAGGCTAGGCCCTGGAGGAGGCAGTGGAGGGCTAGACTCAAGGCTAGGCCCTGGAGGAGGCAGTGGAGGGCTAGACTCAAGGCTAGGCCCTGGAGAAGGCAGTGGAGGGCTAGACTCAAGGCTGGGCCCTGGAGGAGGCAGTGGAGGGCTAGACTCAAGGCTAGGTCCTGGAGGAGGCAGTGCAGGGCTAGACTCTGGAGCAGGGCCAGGTTGACCTGGAAAGAACCCCACCATCACTGTTGAAGCAGAGTGCATGTTTGGAGACTTCAAGGAGGCCATGGACCACCTGCGCTTCCGACTCATTGCCACCCACAGCCCAGAGGAGATTCGAGGAGGGGGCCTGCTAAGATACAGTGGGTCTCATTCCCGAAAATTTTCCAAAGAGTTATTTTGGAAGACTTATCTTGGAACCGACTGAGACAGAATCAATGGGTCTCATTCCCGACATTTTTTCAAAGATATATTCTGGAAGACTTATCTTGGAACCACTGAGACATAATCTATGACAAGTACACTCTGAGTCCTGAACGTGCTGGTAATATGTCTTAAGTGGCTGAAAAGGTCGCACAAATTATATTATCTGATATCTGCTTGGAGAATGGCATTCTGTCTTAAACTCTAAAGCGCGTTCCCGTTCAGCTCATTTGCATACAACACAACGCCTCCATAGCTCCTTATAAGGCAACTGGTGACGCAGCTGTGTGAAATGGAATGGCGGAAGTGCTTTGCGAGCCGCGTGATTACGAAACCTAGCGTCAGTCAGTGCCAATCAGAGAGCGTCTCCGAGAAATGCGGCTAGGTTTCGTAATCACGCTTGCGCCCATCAAAACTAGATTAGATTAATGTATTGGCATCATATACAGCTCGTGGTACACACCTGCCGCAGCGCGCGCGCACACACAGACACACACACACGCGCGCGCGCGCAGTACTGTATATGAATGAATGAATGACATATAATATATATAGCCTACGGCGGGCGTAATGAATGAACGCAGTATGGCTTATTATTCCATAATTAAGCCTATAGGCTACTGTTCATTCGTAGGCGCACACAAGACTTGTTATGGAATATTAATGCAGTCTATTTCCACCGATTAGCTTTAGTTCTTATTTATTTATCCACTGTCATTTCAGTGTTGGTGTATAGGCTATATAGTGTATTTCAATATAAGTTTAATTGATTAATGATATATTCGAAGGAATGCAGGTTTATAGCTATATCAACCCCCTCCAATGTACAGTAAATTACCAAGTATGGTTTTGTCAATATTCCAATGTACAGTTTTGCTTGTACAGGGTCCCCCACCCACCCCTCCTACCCAACCTCCTCCAACAGTTTCTATGTCAAATGTATACTCTCTTTTCTGGACTCTTTTTGTATCACAAACAGTACTGTATTTGCAAATCTGGTATGTCATAAATGTATAGATGTAGCAGTACTGTCTATCTGTATGTCGTGTGTGTCATATATGTTATGATGAATTGAAAATGGGGGACCCTGATGTAAACAAGACGAAAGGCTTTCTCTGGTCTGCATCCCCTTAATAATTGTATGTAATTGAGCTGCACTGTACTGTACCCATTCTGCAATATGTTAATAAAGTTTTCAATCAATCAATCAATCAATCAATCAATCAAACAAAGGTCTGTCCCATTGTATACCAATCAATGGGATACATTGCATGTTGACCTGCATTCTTTCAAATGTATATAATTAATCATTAAAACAGATGTGTAACAAATAAGAAATACAAATTCCACAGAAGGCATTCAATTATTATTATTTTCAATCATTTCACAATAATTGCTTAATTCAAGTCAAGTTGTGTTTGAATATCTGAGTAATTAAAGTAATTATACATTTGTCCAAAATAGCTGGTTCAGATATGGTTAAAGGATAACTCCACTATTTTGGGAAATTAGCTTATTTAACATCTTCCCTGGAGTTAGACAAGAAGATGCATACCTTTTTTGTCTCTGTGCGTGCATTTTAGCTTTGGGAATAGATGCTCCGTTAGCATAGCTTAGCTTCATCACTGGAAGTGAGGGAGGACAGTAGCCTTACAGTGCCTTACAGTGTATTGCAAGGTCTGACATTGACCAAACTTGATATGCATGACCTTGGTGGGCTCTAGGTCAACTCCTGAAAAGGGGGTCAATGTCAGACTTTGCAATCAAAAGTTAGGGGGCTAATAACCCTTGCCATAATTTCAGTGCGCCCCTAACTTTTGATTGCAAGGTCTGACATTGACCCCCTTTTCAGGAGTTGACCTAGAGCCCACCAAGGTCATGCATATCAAGTTTGGTCAATGTCAGACCTTGCAATACACTGTAAGGCACTGTAAGGCTACTGTCCTGCCTCACTTCCAGTGATGAAGCTAAGCTATGCTAACGGAGCATCTATTCCCAAAGCTAAAATGCACGCACAGAGACAAAAAAGGTATGCATCTTCTTGTCTAACTCCAGGGAAGATGTTAAATAAGCTAATTTCCCAAAATAGTGGAGTTATCCTTTAAGCAGCTGCCCTGTGATCAGATTAATTCATATTATTTATTTTTCCGACATCAAATGCGTAATTTCTTATCATTTATTTTAATTATGATTAAGTAATTAATTCCAATGAGGCCTGTAGCGTTGACATGAAGGAATCACTATGAGAATACAGTCTGTCAAGTTAATAACATTTTCAATTAGTCAATCAATCATAAGTGTGCTCCTCAGCGCTCTTAAATCTGCTCTCAGCCACGCTCAAATCTGATCTCAGGAACATTTGGGGACTCGCGCTCCCAGCCCTAATATGTCTTAAATGGGCAGAAATCTGCCTAAGAGGACATTTTTGGTCGTAAATTCGTTGGGGAATGAAACCCAGTGACCTGCTGGTGAGGAACTTCAGGCCGGCTAGCGAGACGGAAATCAAGTCCTCACAGCGTTACATGTGCTCCCGCTTCTTCATCGACTTTCCCGATGTAGGCGAGCAGCAGCGTATAAGAGCACTAAGTACCTAAATCGAAAAAGAAATTCTTCTTAATTTGACATAATTGGACAAACATTTATTTCTATGATATTGTATTGGTTGGTGAAGGGCCACGGAAACAACATTATCAGTGATTGTTCTTCATGGAGCTTGACTCACCGCTGATGCGCGGTGGCAGATCCGTCGTGTGAACATGACACCTGGAATAGTTATTTTCAAACCTTCATGACCCCTATAGGAAGAACCCTATTGGTTCTAGCGATGTTATCGATATGAAAGTGACGACTTAACCCTTTCACTACCAAATGGTTAACCCTTTCACTGCCATAATACAGAAGGTTAACCCTTTCACAACCACACTACAGAATGTTAACCGTCTAGTGTGGTAGTGAAAGGGTTAACCTTCTGTAGTGTGGTAGTTAAAGGGTTAAACAAGTAAGTAAGTAAGTACATTTTATTTGTATAGCACCTTTCACAGATAAAATCACAAAGTGCTTCACAGAAGTCAAACATAGCAACAGTTACATAGAGATAAATGCACTACACATAAAACAATTCTGACACAACGTAAGCATAGGCATAAAATAAGTAAATTAAATAACTAACTATGAGTGCAACATAAATGTCAGTCGTAAAAACAAAACAACATTTATAAATAAATAAACAAAGTATACAACCAGGAATTAATAAAAATGTATTAAAAGCCTGTCTGAATAAAAACATTTTCAACTGTTCCTTAAAAGTGAATAGGGAGTCAAGTGAACGCATAGAAAGGGGGAGGGTGTTCCAAAGGGTAGGGGCCATGAATTGGAAGGACCGGTCACCTTTGGTTATAAACAACATGGATGTTCTATTAATCCTCCTTGGCCAGTCACTTGATTCTCACTAAACTTCTTTTGTGCCGTCTAGTGGACCACAGTTTCCTGTTGGTCCCCGACAGCATAAGCCTGGTTGCAGAAAGTGGATCAGAATTTTAACCCTTTCACTACCACACTACAGACGGTTAACCATCTGTAGGGGAAGTATCATAACTGGGCCCTATTCCCCATACCTGGTTCAACTAAGTCGATCAAAAGTCCCATTATCCAGATTCAATTAACCCGATGTTTGAATCCAGGCTTTCCCTGTTCCTCGAAAGCTGATTCAGTCTCGTTAATTCGAACCAGACTTGATACTCAGGATAATTGTGTGCGGCCGCCTCACCTGAAAAGACAGCAGGTGTCGATCGCAGAAATCCTGATTTTCTAATGGCATTGATTGATTGATTGATTGAAAACTTTATTAAGATTGCAGAATGGGCACAATATACAGTACGGCTCAATAGCCTCGCCGACAAGTTAAATGCATAATCTATAGGCAAATTTTAAGTCCCTCATTACCCCAATCAATCAGATTATATTTCTTTAAATGTGCCTGCTGGCAGTAGGCTTAATGGAATGAATAATCGAATGAGATCTTGCTAGCGAAAATAATTTGTTCAACTCTTTCAGAATAAGTAGATAAAAACAAGCCAAAAGAGTATCTAATTGATACGAATTAATAGATACTTATGAGGATATCTCTACTGTATGTGCTTAGGTATCATGTACTATATAAATACATGGTTCCAAAAGTTTTCAAGGCGTGACCCCCGAAATAATGTGTCAGAGAGGCTTGGAGGCTATACAGTTTCACTATTAATCAGGTTTTAATCTGATTCGGACATCATCCATACATGTGTAACCGGTCTCGTATTGCTCTGCGTTGTGTTTCAAATTCCGATTCGACCCCTGTTAAGGGATTGCCCTGAGTGGGAGTTGAACCCCGGTCTCCCGCACCGGGGCCGACATCACAAACCGCTGCGCCAAGAAAGGATATCCCCCCTAAGCGCTCAGTTTGGATGCCTCTGGGGAGTGAGTTTACTTGCAGTACCGCTTAACATCCACAGCCACCGAACTACTTGTACCACGTGACTGTGGATAGACTGCGGTACCTCCGTTACACTTGCATTGAATTGATTAACTTTTGGTTTATACCAGTGACACCAGTCATGTTAATCACCCTCTTGTTCATCATCAGATAACAGTGCTTGAACAGATAAATGCATTTTCTCAAATTCATTCATCAAAACGTCAAAAGCTTGCAATTGCTCATTTATTTTCTCAACTCACGTCCACGTCATCAAATTCGTCAAACAGCGCATCTCCTCATCAGACATTTTAATCCCAGTTAGCAGTTACAATATCACAATAATGTGTGAGTGACAGTGATACAATTCAACAATCCACATATTCAGATTCGTCGTAATTCACATCACAATCCACGCATAAAGACACTTCAATTTAAGCTTGAAGGAAACACAATTTGGGCGCTCCGTTAAGCAAATACATCCACAGCGGAGAATATGAAACGAATCAGAGCCAAACGCCCAATAGGTTTCATTCAAAAAAATATATCCCGCGGGATTCACATTTGCAATGCTCCGTGTTATTAAAATAACCACATAGTGTGTGTCGCGACTGCGAGTGCCGTATAGCTATGATGTGCATTATTTAGGACAAAGTAAATCCATAGGCTGAATATGATTGATGATATGATATGATTATCAGCATTTTAGGTCTATTATTTTACATTTCAAAAGCCCCCTCTAGAAGAACGAAGCACAAAAACATAATTCAGAATGGTATAATGGGATCTAGACTGTGAGGATTATTTCAGGAAGGGAGCTGGCATTTCTTTGCGAGGGCATGGCCATGCAGGTTATCCAGCTAACTGAACTTAACCCTGCGCTGGAGCAGGTTCAAACATTCTGATCTGTTGCCTATAGTGATTTAGACAATCGCACGTCGGTCAGGCTTAAGTCAAGTTATCCTGAAAATGATCCGGCTAACTCAGGCCATGGTTACACTTACAACGTTTCTTTTTACGAATAATTTCGTTTGCATGTCCAAGTTAAAAGGCAATGCCGTTTTGGCAGGCAATTTCGTTTTCCTAGCGGCAACGCTCAAAGGGGGTTTTCATTTGCAAAACTCGCCGCAACAGTGCCATGTAATATGCGCGAGCCAGATACGGAGCCGTTCACGCCCAACGCCCATGCGCAGTAGACACCGACGTCCGCATGCCCTTGATATGACAGATGATGATATGACAGAACGCTGCTAGAACAAGACGCAAATATTATTGCTCAAGATGTAAAATACGCTAGTGAGCAGGGGAGGTACTAGTGAGCAATGCATGGAGGACAACCCGTCACTTTCAAACATTCTATCTGCTATTAATAAGATGAACAGCGGCATGAACGAACGATTCGCCAAACTGGAGATATCTTTGACATCTGTCCAAACCTTATTACACCAAAATGTAGCCCGAGTTACTGAAGTAGAAAAAGGAATCGCCGACCGTCTACCGCATCATCACGGCTTATCCCTCCCATTTTCCCCCTTTTTTTGATACTACCAGCGGAAAAAAATAGTAAATAAATAAGAATAAAAATAAATAAATTGTTCTCTTATTAAATATAGACTATGCTTGAATTTTCCTCTTTAAATGCAGCTCTAGGACCATAGCCTAAATTAAGGCTGACTGAAGATAGCCTATTCTCTTTTAAATTATTATTACAATACTTCTATTATTATTATATAAGCTTAATTTTCATTATCAAAGCATTCCCTCAAACGGATGGGTATGTCATATGTATGTATATGCGTGTGTGTATATATGTAACGGTTGTGACAACGTCACCTCAAACTTCGATGCCCCGAGTGGGAGTCGAACCCCGGTCTCCCACACAGCAACACAGCAACACAGACCGCTATACCAAGAGGTGAATCCACTTCTAAGTACTGGGTCTATGCGTCTTTTGAGGATGTGTGAGAGTGAGTTTAACCCATAGCACCGCTACTCACCCCAGCCCTTCTTGACTGCGCTTCACGATACCATCCGTTACACTCACCCTCTCAAACTCATTACACTCCACCCAAGGCATCCGGATCACGGCACCATTGTAACGGTTGTCCAACGTCACCTCAAACTTCGATGCCCCGAGTGGGAGTCGAACCCCGGTCTCCCACACCGCAGGCAGCAACACAGACCGCTATACCAAGAGGTGAATCCACTTCTAAGTACTGGGTCTATGCGTCTTTTGAGGATATGAGAGTGAGTTTAACCCATAGCACCGCTACTCACCCCAGCCCTTCTTGACTGCGCTTCACGATACCATCCGTTACACTAATTGTAATGGTTGTGACAACGTCACCTCAAACTTCGATGCCCCGAGTGGGAGTTGAACCCCGGTCTCCCACACAGCAGGCAGCAACACAGACCACTAGACCAAGAGGTGAATTCACTTCTAAGTAATGGGTTTATGCGTCTTTTGAGGATGTGAGAGTGAGTTTAACCCATAGCACTGCTACTCACCCCAGCCCTTCTTGACTGCGCTTCACGATACCATCCGTTACACTCACCCTCTCAAACTCACTCCACTCCACCCAAGGCATCCGGGTCACGGCACCATTGTAACAGTTGTGACAACGTCACCTTAAATTTCAATGCCCCGAGTGGGAGTCGAACCCCGGTCTCCCACGTCGCAGGCAACAACACAGACTGCTATACCAAGAGGTGAATTCACTTCTAAGTAATGGGTTTATGCGTCTTTTGAGGATGTGAGAGTGAGTTTAACCCATAGCACTGCTACTCACCCCAGCCCTTCTTGACTGCGCTTCACGATACCATCCGTTACATATATATATAATTATTTCTTTTACTCCCGGCTACATAATAATTTCCTGGTCTGGTCAGAGACATGACTTAATTTATTTGTTAATCTATAGCTACATTAAGCGACTAGTATTATTTGATTGGAGTTTGAGCTGAAGCCTAAACAATATGTTTAGTTATACCACCACTCCGTGTATTGCCCAGCAGCTTCACAAAGGTAATGCTTTTTTTCCCCTTTTTTCTATTCCTTCGTTTGGGGAAGCGGGAGGAAGGGGAGGTATGGGATGTGTTTATGTGTGTTATTGTGCTCTCTTACCACGGTTAAATGTGACAGAGATATATAAGAGAATATATCTTTACACTGTTTATTTACTTGATAGTATTTTTATTATATGTCCTTTTATCACGCTGTATAGACAGGGTGAGCCCACGCACCTGTGTATTGTAAATGCCAGGGTTGGAGCTGTGCTGGCCATCGGGGCTCCACACGCTCCCGACCGAGGCGCACACAGAAATACCTCCCGCGCATACAGGAGACAAACGACGTCTAACTTGCCTGCCAATACACAACGTTCTGAAAAGTGAAATGAAACGAAATCGTTTTGCCTTTAATGTAACCGCAGCCTCAGTTAGCCAGGTACGAGGAACATGGCCCTAGTCTGTGTTTGAAAGGATATTGAAAGAATAAATGTCTCTTTCACCTTCTCCTCACCTCCATTATCATCTGCTCACGAATTAGCTTGTCTCCACTGCACATCAATTTATACATTAAACCATAATCTGTGACTTCAGTGTCCCCCATGTTTACGTCCATCTACGTTATTGTTCATTTGTGTATGTGGGTCAGTTGTCAGGAGTGTGACCAGTTCACACTGGAATTTGATATTGGCCACATTAAAAGAAAAATAAGATCTGAGCAATAAATCTGAATTGAGCACTAAGGCTTGCAGTGTGAACGTAGACTAAGCTGGTCGCGCCAGGTCATAGCAGCGAAGGTGAGTGGTGTGTTGAAGCACCAGGCGGTCACACCTTCTGTACACGCTCCAGAACTGAATGAATCAATATAAAGATTACACATTGTTGCTTTAACACATTGTGTGCTAGCCGAATATGACGATTTATCGCTTGGATGCCAGCACGTT
The DNA here is from genome assembly GCF_963971535.1 of Notolepis coatsorum. Lineage (NCBI taxonomy): Eukaryota > Metazoa > Chordata > Actinopteri > Aulopiformes > Paralepididae > Notolepis > Notolepis coatsorum. The sequence goes on from NC_140172.1 coordinate 67,579,465, forward strand.
AATCAATGGGAGGACGAGCACATTTGCAAGCGATTAAACTATATCTTAAATTATGGCTATGTGTCTAATACACCCGTCGCTTATCAATGACTTGCTTGCAGTCAACATGTACGAAACGGATTGTTTTTTCATCAGTACATTTCCGTTTTATACCGTTTTGAATACGAGTATAGTTTTGGAGTTTTCTAGAAAGAAAAAAAGATTCCGCGATAATAGCCATTTACTGGAATACACAAAATACGTCATTTTTCGGCTGATTTATGAAACGTTTTCAAATAAACGCTAGATTATGGAAAGTATTTGTGTTCTTATGCACGATACAAAAGCGGGCTGAAAAATCATTTATTCGTGCCGTGCTCAGCGCCTAACGCCACACACACACGTTGTGAGCGCTGTGAAAAACAACTCTGATTAACCCAAAACTGGTAACATAGATTCCTTTATTTTTTTATCTACTTTTTCTCCCATTTTCTATTTTTCTCCCATCCCAATTTCGTATCGTCCAATTCTACCCTCCCCTATCTCGAACGCTGTTAGGCCATGCCTCCCACAAGCCGGCTGCAATGTGGACGAAGCCTTACATCACGTGTCCCCTCCGGTACTCGAGGAAGCTGCACAGCGCAATCTCTCAGCAGCGGGGGTCTGCGTGGGAGGGACACGCCGCCCAGGTCGCTTCCTGATTCTGCTGCGCAGGCGCACCAACCGACCTGTAGGAGTCGCTGTCCACAACGTCCGATCCCCACCCATCAGCTTCCCACCCCCTAATACTGCCAATTGTATTAGTATGAACGACCAGCCAAGCTGATAGCAATGTGGAGAGCTGGGCTCGAACCCAGCGTCTCCTGCATTGGTGGCGAGCGCCTTGCCCACTACACCACCTAGCCGCCGTAACATAGATTCTTTACCTCAAATCAGATGTTCTGCAAAAAGATGAATCCAATTCCTGATCGCCATTCCAAATATTGATCGCGTTTATTGATCCAACGTTATAGTCCGAAACGCATAATCGAAAGCTGCTCCGAGCCTCCCCAGTGAATCTGGTAACAGACACTGCTTGCCAGAGATGGGGAAACCCTGGACTGGAGTTTTTCTCTGATGCACTTTTTCACTCAATCCAATCCAATGATGTGCATTACCATCCGGGAGACGATAGGGGGCGGTATTTGCCCTTTTTGAGCTCAGAGCCATTCCCAATGATAACGTCAGGCTGGACGGATGAAAAATTTATGGATATCGCTAATAAAAGAAATAACGATTAAATAACGAGAAATCTCGTTATTGGCAACCAACTCATTAAACAAAATACTTACCTTGCTGGTTAACAAAGGTTACTTAGGTCATATATGTGTCATATTCATACCTGTGTAGAGATTAAAATAATGTGACTGGATATTTTTATGTTATAATGCATGTGTAGGCTACTTAGGGACCTGCACTGGCTCCCCATTGCTGCACGTATCCGCTTCAAGGCCCTCGACCTAGCATACCGTGCGGCAAAGGGAACCGCTCCCGCCTACCTCCGGTCAATGGTCTCTAACTACACACCCTCAATACCCCTTCGCTCTGCATCTTCTGGCCGCCTCAGACCTACTCCTATCCAAGCTCCGGGAGGGTCATCAAAGAGAAGCCGCCTATTCTCAGTCCTTGCCCCACAATGGTGGAATGAACTACCCACCCCAGTTAGGACAGCCGAATCCCGTCCAATCTTTCGCCGTCGACTAAAGACGCACTTCTTCAACCATTATCTGAAATAATGGGGGGGGGGGGGGGAATAATAATAATAATAACCCTAACTAACCTTACTGTCATGCACTTGTCCTAATAAACTTACCCACACTGTAACACGCAACACTTTGATGAACATTGTTACTCAGCTGATAGAGTTGTACCCTTCCTGATGACTTGTCGTACAGAACTTGTAAGTCGCTTTGGATAAAAGCGTCAGCTAAATGACTAAATGAAATGTAATGTAAAATGTAATGTCTTATATTTGGTCTCCAGCCTTTTATTGTATAGTAAATGTGCCACAATTAAAACCAGAGACAGAATCATTTCTTTTTCTCGTGCCTATTTCTTTGAAATTTTTTTAATAAAGATTAATGTGGCATTTATACAGTATATTCTCGTGGTTAGCTAGGTTCAGCTGATTGGTTGCATGTTTTAAAGAGGCCAAAGAAATTAGTAACTTTTCATTTATCAAGCTATAAAATCCAGAGGCATGCTTACAAACAGGCTTTACTGTAATGGGAAACAGGCTTTAAGGGGAAACAAGCTTTAAAGGGAAAGCTTTAAGTGCACGGTGCTTCACAAAATAATCATATTTATTTCAGCATAGGCTAGAAATGGCAGGTTGTTCATATTGAAACTGAAGCTAAATGTAAATGTAGCCTACATACGTATTGTTGATCACCGACAACGTTCCTTATATATTTGTGATTCTCCAATTAAAGACTTCTAAAATACTGTTTGTGGTAGTGTGTGTTTTGAATTTCAATCATATCTTTGTTGAGACTTTATTATGCTGTGTGTTTAAGGAAACAACTTAATCATTAGACAAATGAATGCATTCCTGTTCTCATATCTACTTCCTCAATATATTTGTCTTTGCAGTAATAAGTAATATGATTAATACGAGTTTGTTTGGAGTATTCCTGTACCTCCTGTCCAGAGAGAAAAGATCAGAGAAAAGATCAAAAGATTTCCACTTCAACTACCCATGACAAATTCAGAGGCAGGGACAGTCAAAGGTTGTCAAAACAGGAAAATGTGAATCTTTGACAAATAGTCCTCTGATATAGGTGTGTGTGTGTGTGTGTGTGTGTGTGTGTGTGTGTGTGTGTGTGTGTGTGTGTGTGTGTGTGTGTGTGTGTAGGTGTGTAGGTGTGTGTGTGTGTGTGTGTGTGAGTGAGTGTGTGTGTGTGTGTAGGCTACTGGTCATGGCAGGTGGAGATGACATCACTGCAGATATATGGTGCATCTTTATGACTCATCATGTCTCATTGAGGGAGGATTTAATGACTCACTCACTTGCCTGGGATGAGCTTAAATGGTTCCATTTTGAGGGCTTAAGAGCAGGAAGTGTAGCCTATACTGCAGCCTCTCTAACAAGACACTCACATTGGTGCCTGTTATGTGTACTTTCACATGGTGGAGGGTATACTTACTGTCATGGCCGTAGCCAGCTATGAAGTCACCGAGGTCTGCACCTCTGTAACTATTTGTAACTGGGACAGCGGCCCATTGGTACTGACTGACACTGGGCTGGCCCAATCACATCTCTTACTAAGCACCCCCCCGCCAGTCGTGCAGGTACATGACTGAGATGGGGCTGTGGTACATGACTGAGATGGGGCTGTGGTACATGACTGAGAGGGGGCTGTGGTACATGACTGAGAGGGGGCTGTGGTACATGACTGAGAGGGGGCTGTGGTACATGACTGAGAGGGGGCTGTGGTACATGACTGAGAGGAGGCTGTGGTACATGACTGAGAGGGGGCTGGTATACATGACTGAGAGGAGGCTGGTACATGACTGAGAGGGGGCTGTGGTACATGACTGAGAGGGGGCTGTGGTACATGACTGAGAGGGGGCTGGTATACATGACAGAGGGGGGCTGGTATACATGACAGAGGGGGGCTGGTACATGACTGAGATGGGGCTGTGGTACATGACTGAGATGGGGCTGTGGTACATGACTGAGAAGGGGCTGTGGTACATGACTGAGAGGGGGCTGGTACAGGACTGAGAGGGGGCTGGTATACATGACTGAGAGGGGGGCTGGTATACATGACAGAGGGGGGCTGGTACATGACTGAGATGGGGCTGTGGTACATGACTGAGATGGGGCTGTGGTACATGACTGAGATGGGGCTGTGGTACATGACTGAGAGGGGGCTGTGGTACATGACTGAGAGGGGGCTGGTACATGACTGAGAGGGGGCTGGTATACAGGACTGAGAGGGGGCTGGTATACATGACTTAGAGGAGGCTGGTACATGACTGAGAGGGGGCTGGCACATGACTCAGATGGGGCTGTGGTACATGACTGAGAGGGGGCTGTGGTACATGACTGAGAGGGGGCTGGTAGATGACTGAGAGGGGGCTGGTATACATGACTGAGAGGGGGCTTGTACATGACTGAGAGGGGGCTGGTACCATGTATTGTGCATCATTGTAGGTCAAACCATTAAAAAGTTAATTTCCACAGCAGCCATTTGGGATTTTGGTCTCTCACAAATTTCCCCCGCCTTTTAAAAAAATACACCCCGGCTAAATTAGTTTATTAACCCTCCTAGATGACAAATCCATTGAGAAAAAAAGTGCCACAGATGACCCAACTACTAGGTCCATATCGTATCATCATAATATTATTTTTTAAATCATTAGGATAAGGGTTCCCTTGATAAAGATGCATGAAAAGGCTGTATAATATACAACACATGTAGCTCAACTGCAAAAACAGCTTTTTTGATTTGATTAGATTTATTTGGAAATTAAAAACACATCATAAAAACAAATTATCTTGACCAATTTGTATTCCTGAGGATATCACCTAAAAGCATTCATTAAGTTAAAACACTTCCAAGGTGTTCCTCGATGGAAGACATAAAAACACAGCACATATAGCCTACTCAACTGCAAATTTTTGCTCAACTGCAGAAATGTATGCCTACTTATGTATTAGCCTACAGGGAAAAACACATTCACAACAGGCAGCAACATTTATTTTCAGCCAAGTATGGTAATAAGGTATAGGATATATATGGTATGGATTACTTACTCTTAATAACTTATTACTATCTGTGGTAGCTCTAGTCTCCACATACACAAATTGTTTTTGTGCTGTCCATTGATCATGCACCTTCACGTGGTAGGCACATTAACTGTAGGTCAAACTCCCCAAACAAACACACCATTGATTTAATTGCCATATAAATCACATACAAAGATCTAACTATTACTCCTCTCTGAACATGAATATAAAACAAGAAGGTGATCTATTAATCTATTAAAATGGGGGACCCTGATGTAAACAAGATGAAAGTCTTTCTCTGGTCTGCATCCCCTTAACAATTGTATGTATTGAGCTGTACTGTACCCATTCTGCAATCTGTTAATAAACTTTTCAATCAATCAATCAATAACTGTGTAAACCTTATGCAATATTCATCATTGATATTTGAATACTTGAAATATGTATGAACTGAGTAGTTAGTATCAAATGAAATAAGATGGAACAGCTCCATGCATTCATTGAATAAACAACTATTTGCTCATTACCAGTATGGTATTGTTTAAATTGTACAGCTTTTTGCACATCTTTGTCAGGGAATTCCAACAATTCTGGACTTGAATGTACCAGTTAATTGTAATAATCTCTCTCTCCTTATGTCTAGTCAAGCCAGGTTGTGGAGGAGAGAGACAGGGATGAACAGGCTATAGACTACTTTGCCCATCCTGAGCCTGCTATGATGCAGGTGTTTTTACATCACCACCCAAAACAAGATTCAGCCAAGAGCGAGTGAGTACACTGGTCCACTTGTCCATGGCACTTACTACCCAGCTTTGTAGTGGGTTGGGGGAATAGTACAGTATACGCATATTTAAGGGGACCGCAAGGATGGTGTACTGGTGGGTGGTGTCCGACCGATTATAGTGGGCCGGTCTGGGCCAAAAAAATAAATGGACCTCCCTAATTTCTAAACCCTGGCTACGGCCCTGCTTACTGTCTGTGGTGTATATTCACATTGTGGTTTGAGTGTGGTGTCACATGTCCTCACGTATATGGATCTTTTGCCAAACGGATATTCTCAGGCTCTGTTTAAAATAAAATCCCTGTCCACACCACAGTGTTAAAAAAAACTCCATCCAGACACAAACACATAAACGCATATGAATTGCTCCAACAAGCATGCGGGCCAGCAGGTGGCGATAAGCGATATCCTATACGAGCGTTCAGGACGACAGAGAGATGATAGGAATTGTCCATTGGTTCACCCAGCCCACTTCACCATTCCTAGCATTTCCATTGGCTATATTGACATACATACAGTAGATAATAAATAGATAGATATAGCGGTGGATTAGATGCAGTCCAGAGTAAACAACCAATCTAGATATGTCACGATTTAATGCTTTACTTCTGTGCACTGGGCGACGGAGAGATACAATGACAATGTATTCAACGGATTCTGAAACTAAATATGGCGAGTCCTTATCACAAACTATATATATACTAATTACAACAAGACATTCATTAATTGCATTGTACTGTTCACGTGTGGTGCCGTCGTTGCACCTGATATATAAGTAAGGATAGTTTGAATGACATTTCAGCACGCAGGCGCTGTCCACCGAAGTTATATACAGTTATATGGATAAAACAAGGTGTAATAAGGATGTTTTAGGTGGTGGTAGTTTCTCTGTTAGGACATAGTCGGTCTGATATATATTAGAATTAGAGAAATAGTAAAGTAATATTCGCCAAACAATCTGACAGGCAAGATATTATTACGGCCCGCCACAGTCTGAGCATGCGTAGTGAGCTGATTTTCATTGGCGCCGGCAACTACAAATTGAAATCCTGTAGTGACAGAAAAACCTCTCAAAAAAAGAAGTTATGGCGAAACAGACTGCAAAACGTGATTCCTTTCTATGGACAGATGACGAGGTGGAGTTGCTGCTGAGTGTAACTCTACAGTACAAGACAACCAAGACCAAGACACACACACGAGAACGTCGACCAAATATGTCGAGCTGTTAATGCGTATGAATGTCTGTGTCCACGGGCAAGCTATATTCACGTAACTCACATATTCAAATGATTCCTGTAATTCCTGTACAGTAACTATTCAACTAATAATGTTAAGTTATTATTAGGTCATTCTGGGACCACTCACGCGTGATGCCAACATCCTCAACTATCCGCAACATCAGAGCGCATCAGGTGCAGACCTCTTCTGTTGCGAGTCTATTAACTGAATTTATTTTGTTTCGGAATCGCGATATTGTGATCTCAAGGTCTCAACATGATATTGTATGATATCTCTCGAGAAATAAGCGGACGAAAAAAACGCCACTCGCCACTTAAATAAATCAAAAGCGTGTGTTTAACAACCTCAAAAACGTTCGAAACACGGTTTATATTAACTTAACACTTTGGCTGCCGGAAAACGCTTAAACACGTCATTCCCGGCCATGCTCAAGTTGCCGAAGACGCTTTACAGCGTCTTTGATATCAATATTTAAAAAATCTGGGACCGGATTCATATTTCCCCTCCGCTGGCCTGAGATCCACCAGGAGGACCCACTGAGCTCTCTGGCGGTTCAGGAGCGCCATCTGGTGGCCGATCGGCGCAATCGCTTAACAGGAAGTGCCATAGAGGTTGTGCTGGACGGCCGTATTACTTCCGGGCACTCGCTATAGGTCCCGGCATTCTAGCTCGTCACAATACACAGCGATCGATTGCCAATAACTCGATAAACAACATGATTTGGACGTATATACCATTATACAAGCTGGAGATGGACCGGGTAAATCTACATCCCATAATGATAAAATTTCTACTCTACGATGATCGCCCAACGGCGCGCGGAGACTGGGGTGAGTTTTAGCGTGTAACGTTACCGTCTTCGATACTAACTGCTATTATCAACATTTGACCCACATTAGATGATTGGTATAACGCTGCCCACGGAATTATAAACGCCCCCTAGCCCATCCGGTCAACATCAGATGACGTGTAGTAACTTCTAGAAGTACGTCTAGTTGGAATTTTTTATATCGCGCTGATTGCCATAAAACTGTATTGCATCATCAATATAATGTATTTGGGGCTATAGATCACGTTCTGGAGAAAGCTGCAGAAAGAGATGAAAACATACTTATACATTAGACCATACTTTACTATGAATATGTGAATGAAAAAGTTTAACGTTGCTACACAATGAACAATACATATAGGACTTTGAATGGGCCCTAATAATGGCAATGTAGCAATAGAATTTAAAAAGTTATAGCCCTGCAAAGAAGGGGACTTTCTCTATAGACAAATAGAGCCGGCAACCTACGGTTGATAATGAATTTAACCGATGGCAGCCAAAGTGAAATAAACAGAAACGTAAAAATCTACTTATGTAAACGAAAATGTCCAGTATAACTAAATAACAGATACATCCCTATTACACGCAAGCAGCGTCTGATGGCCGAATCTGTCGGCACTGGAGTATACAGTAGCTGTTACATCTAGACATTCATGAATGATATACAAATATACAGTACTGCTTAAGAGGCAGAGATCAATAAGAGAAAATATATACATTCGAGGGGGAAGAAACTACATGCTATTTCTGTCTGTCATTTCAGCACCAGGCGCTGTCCATCTTATTGCCTCTGTGCGCTTCAAGGCTACGGGCGCCTATTGTATTTCCATGGATGAAACAACAGTCTGAGCATGCGTAGTGAGCTGTGGCATCATCGTTTATCTAGACTATGCGTTTACAGTGGCTGCACGGATCCACTGAACGGATATTTTGGAAAATCTTCACTTTAAAATGCGTTTAAGAAAGTCTCCGTTTATATCTCTGAAAACACCCTTTACGTGTGGATGAGAGGCCCAATCGTGGAATAAAATGTGCGTTTGGCAAAAGATCCATATACGTGGGGACATTGGTGAGGTGTAATCCACACACTGTTTTCTTTCTTGCAATTAACATGGTTGTCTATGTAATTGATCACAGGTGTGGTGACAAGGCTCCACACCCTACACCCTACAAACAGACCAGGAGCTTGTTACCAGAGTCTCTCACCAGAAGTGCTCTCACCTGTGCTCTCACTATTTTGACCATTTTGCTCTTGCTGTATTTTTGTCCATGTGCTTCCTTTTTGATTTTATCCTGAACCTTTAAATAGTTATTAAATAAATATAGTTGTTTTTGGTAAAACGTGTCCGACTTCCTTGTTATCCACCACGCTACAACCAAGGCCTACCGGGAAAACTAGCCATATTCCTGTGACAATTTAGGCCTTAGGGCAAGTCACATATAGGATTGGTCGTAACAGTGCCAGACTGTCATACTGACCACCAGCTAATGTGATGCTTAGAGATGAACCATCATTTGCCATCTGTTGGTTTCGATACGCTTTCTCACACTATAGTATTTGATTTTGTTTGATTATCTCAAATAATCTGATACTAACTACCTCTGAAGTTTCTTCAGTGGAACTGGCCCCTTTTGAAGCGGGTATGATCACACATGTGTGATTAGAATGTTGAGACATTCCGATTGTTTTTATATACCTCCATATATGAATGAACATACTACTTGTTTGAGATAAATACAAATACTGTACAATATCTGCACTTGTTAATCAGATGGCTAATCAACAAGGCATAGTTTTCTTATTGTGTCAGTCATAGGCTATATAGAGGAAAATATCTCTAATGACAATATAATCATTCGGGAAAATCACCATAATTTATTACCGTGACTAAGTTGGTGTGCCTTGATAAGATAATGAATTTGTGCTGCTATGAATTCGGGCATCATAGCAGCATGGGGAGGGGACAGGGGGGGTACAGGTATGGGCAGGGTAATAGAAGAAATGTATATTACAATAAACATAGGCCATAAAGAATTTGTATCTAAATTAGGGCTGTCAGTTTATCGCGTTAATTAGATTAATTAATTACACAGCAAATGATCGCTTTATGAAAATTAACTTAAATTAAATTATATATATTTTTTTCAATCTCATTCCATTAAAACGTAGAATAAACATTTACAGACTTTTTTTTTTTAAATGCCCATTTGCATGTTCTTTTATAGGGACATATGGATCTCAGGGAATGTATTCCCAGTGTCAGAAATACTGTGTCTGTTATTAGGCTTGAGTAAATTGTAATGAACCAAATGAGAATATCAATTAAATTCTTTTTTTTACTGTGAATAACACCATGCTAAAATTGACCAGACCTGGAAAAAAAGGGAAGATGATTAAACAGAAGGTTTTGTAGATACAGTACTGAATTCTGCCATCCGGACACATGCAATTTGAAATATGATTATAGAATATAAAATATCAGGCCTAAAATGGTTATGCAATTAAAATGTGATTAATTAATTACAAATCCTGTAATTAATTAGATAAAAAAAATGAATCGCCTGACAGCACGAGTACGAGTAAAAGTAAACAGTTTACACAAGGTACCCTAACTGCCACGATATACGTCATACATTGTAGTCCGTGCAGGTTTTGGTGGCTTGAGAGTCTGATTCTGGTTTGACTTTCAATGTGTCTTGTGAGTTGTGCCCAAAAAGGTTGGGAACCACTGGTTCAGAGCACACGTCCGTTTTATAACAGAGCTGTCACAGTTCACAGATAATTTCTGTTGATGGTAAATGGCTGCTTTTTTTATATAGGGCTTTTATCCAAAGCGCTTTACAATTTGTTCCTCACATTTTACCCATTCACTCACATATTCACACACCGACGGCGGAGGCAACCATGCAAGGTGCCAACCTGCTCATCGGGAGCAATTAGTGGTTAAGTGTCTTGCTCAAGGACACATCGACACGATGCCCGGGAGGAGCGGGAACCGAACCGGAAACGTCCGGATTGCCAGACGACTGCTCTACCTCCCGAACCACTGATAGACGTCATTCCTCCTGCTGAACCGGCTGAACGCTGACTGCCACCGATTGAACTGTAACTATCTGTCACGGGGCTATTGGCTGTGCCCTCTAGAGTCAAGAGGTTTATGTCCACTTAACATTCACATTAATTTCTATTCCATATTCCCACCTGCCGGTGTATAGATTAGATTCAAATGAGATTAGATTAGATTCTAATTTATTGTGATTATACAGCAAGTACAGTACAACGAAAATAAGTTTGGCATCCAATCAGAGTGTAAATATAACAGTAAAGTGCAATAATAATATACAATGTACAGGTGATTAAACTGGAAATAAAATATATAAATTAGTACTACCGAGTATAGTGCTAATCAGATGTATAGTATTAATATGTACAGTGATACAGGTATAAAGACACTATGGTAGTAAGTCATTCTGGCCAGCAGTGTAACTAGTAAGAGGTAAGGGATATGTACAGACATATAGTATCTACAGATAAAGTATTATATGCAGATATGTACAGACAGATGTGGTATATATACTTTAAGAATAAATATATATATAGAATATGTATTTGTCTAAATGTGTTGAATGTAGTACATGTAATGTATTGAGTTTACTGTATGTACAGGGTGTTTGGCCTTCCTCCCAAAAAGGGAAGGTCATTATTAATGTGACCAGCAACTGACAGCATGCAGGGTCCAAGCTGTGGGCATAGCCTGGTTTGTTGGTTTGTGTAGTTTCGGTTAAAGGGGAACTATTTTACTATTTCTTTCACTATTTGGGCACTTTTACACAATTCCTGTGAGTCTATGGAACACCTCTGTAATATATATATTTTTTTTATTCATTGTTTTGTATTTCTAATCAAGTCCTCAAAAACAGCATTTTTCGACCTCAAGATCTCGAGCTGTTTTGCAGCCGCAGCTGCAGGTGCCACCTAAACCACTGTGTGGCCTGCGCCGTCTGCTGAACATTAACATGCAGCAGTGACTATATGACATCACATATAGGCACATTTTCAAACGACTCAGTTCAGTGAGGGTGAATATTGTGAGAGGAGAATTGGAAGAATGCGCCAATATGAGAATTTTGAGACATAGATCATATTAATATAAGTTCACATAGCTAGGAAACAATGCTAAACACTCAAAAAGGCCATTTATAAGATAGTTCCCCTTTAATTAAGTTTTGTTCTCTTCGGAAGAGTTTTGTATATATTCATCTTGTACATATTCTCCATCACTGCTATCACCTGGTTACTGCTGGATTCCCCCACAGCTTCCCCGTTGCTCATAGATCGCTTAAGTCCTCCAGTCACTCTCTAAAAAGTAAAAACTAAGGGCGGCCATGCCTTTGCAGTTGCTGCCCCAAAGCTGTGGAATGCCCCCCCCCCCCCAAAAAAAAAACATCTGATTACCCCACATCAGATGTTCTGCAAAAAGTTTAATCCAATTCCTGATCGCCATTCCAAATATCGATCACGTTTATTGATCCAACGTTAGACCTCGAAACAGATAATCCACGCTGCTTTCGGTTGCCTCAATGAATGCAATAGTCTCAGGTTACATGGCTCAGAAGTAAAATGTGGAATCCGGAGTTTTCTGATGCATTTCCATTGACTCCAATCCAATGGGTACAATACCATCCGGGAGACGATAGGGGGCGGTATTTGCCCTTTTCAAGGTCAGAGCCAGTCCCAATGATAACGTGAGGCTGGATGGATGAAAAATGAATGGATATCGCTTAAGGATGCACCGATCCGATATTGGTATCGGTATCGGCCACCGATATCAGTAAAATAGCTGGATCGGGTATCGGTAAAAAAAAAGATAAACCGGATTTTTTTAAATTGTTTTAATAATTAATAAAATAAGAAATAACCATTCAGTACATTTATATCCATGTGTTAATTTGTTACATTTAGTTTCACTAAGTTAGGAAAGTAATGTTTTAAGTCAAGCCTGATGTTGCCTTGCACAAAAGAATGATCCCAGTCTCTTCCACACAGTGACAGTGAGGCATACAGTTTATTAATTGAATGAATGAAGTTTATTTTCTGTCTGTTTACAACAAATCAAAAACACACTTGTGATCCTTTACAATTCTTAAAAACTAAATATATTTTAATATAAAAAAAAAATTGATTAAATTTTTTTCTTTTTTTTTACTTTTTGGGGGAAAAGATTTGGACAATGGGTATCGGTATCGGTATTGGCCAATACCCAAACCCAGGTATCGGTATCGGTATCGGGACTGAAAAAGTTGGATCGGTGCATCCCTAATATCGCTAATAAAAGAAATAACGAGAAAATAATGAGAAAACTCGTTGTTGGCACTCAACGCATGGCGGCCAACAACGAGATTTCTCGTCGTTGGCACCCAATGTGTTAAAAACCTTTACCCAGTTTAGGGGCGGTCAGGTGGCGTAGCGTAGATTGCGCTTGTCACCAATGCAAGAGGCTGCGGTCTCGACTCCCGGAGTCAGCATTGCTTGGGGCTTGGGCTGATCGCTATACTAACCCGTTTGGCTGGGTTAGGGGGAGGGCAAGTCATGGGTGGGAATCTAGCGTTGTGGACAGCGACGCCTACAGGTCAGGTCTGGGCGCTTGCTCAGCGGAGGCAGGACTTGATGAAGGCAGCGTGACCTCCCACGCGTTACACTTCACCAATGAGAGTCCTCGCTGCCAGGTGAAAAAAAGAGTCACTGGCTGTCGCCGCACGTGTCGGAGGAAGCGTGCGGATGACTTCAGGATTCCCTTGTACCAACCAGTAGGAGAACATGCGCACAACAACCAGGTAGGGGAGGGGGGGAATTGGCACAACGACTAAATTGGGACGGGGAGAAAAACAGAGAAAAATCTGAGAAAGAGAGGATAAAAAAAGAAAAAAAATCTTTACCCAGGCCTTTTCCCTCTTAACTCATTCTGCGCCAAACGCGAGATTTCTCATGTTTCAAATCCAACCGGTAGAGCGCCAAACACGAGATATCTCGTTTTAGATCCTTTTTCCGATTTTCCCATTCTAAACACTCGTGCGGACCTGCCTGTGTCTACCTGGCACCGCTGCCTACATTATAATTGCAATGATGATCGAATCCCGACAGGTGGCAGTATCACCTACCTTTTGAAATGGGTCTCTCAGTTGTCTTTCAATGCCTCAGTGCCTCGGGGCTGCAAGAATCCCCTCCCCCTCAAAGTGAGCAGCACACAGCCATCTGTCGCCGATTTGCTCGCCTGAAACCTATTGTTTTCCGTATTCTAGCCAGGCCCAATGCACACCGGTAATGGCGATTGCGATGGAACTACTGGGATTATTCATTTTGGAGTACCTTCTGACTAAGGTAAGGTCTATTTTAGGTCTATTTTACCGAACCTAAAACATGCTTTTGTATTGATCACAGCGTTGTATTTTACCGAACTAAAAACATGCTTTTTGTAACGATCGCAGCTTTGTATTTTACCGAACTAAAAACATGCTTTTTGTAACGATCGCAGCTTTGTAAAACGCCCCCCCCCCCCCCCCCCCTTGATGACTTTGTGAAGACACATCTATATGGTATATACCTTTGATTTGGAAATAATATAGGTTTCAGTCGAGCAACCCGAACGATTTGCACATATGCATATAACACGTCATATCTCACGATCTTGAAAACGAGACTGGATTATTTTGAAACGGGCGATGTTTAGCATGGAATAGCGCACAAACGAAAGTATGTAGAAATTAACTGGTTTGTCCCTGTTGGACTATAAATAGTGCCTGTCAAATGAGCCATACTATTGTTTCCAGCTATAGAATATACGATGGGTCCACAAACATCATGAAAATGGTCAATAACGCTGGCGCCAGGGAGTAAAGATGGGAAAATAGCGTGGCAGTCAATGAGTCAAAATACTATGTTTCTGATACAATAAAGAAAATGCACTTTTAGTGCTAATGAAATAGAGTAACATAGGTCTGAACTTGAACTTGTGTACTCACGTTTTCTGTAGTAGTTGCAATATCCAAAAGCATATTTAAAAAAAAATTGTTATGGCTGAAAAACAAAGTTGTAGAAAAACGTGTTACTCACGTTTTTCTGTAGTAGTTAGTAGTCCAGAAGTAGTATTTCCCCAAAAATCTGTCTGGCTGAAAAGACACCCTGGGTCCATAGCCTGAAGTCTGTAGTACATGTCCAAATTGCATACAAATCCGTTCAGAAATGAGTGATAGGCTATAGAGCGATTTTGGTAAAATGTGAGAAAAAAAAGGTCTGCAGGTTTCCATTTTCTCAGACTCCAATGCATTCAGCGGAAAATTCTCTTCCTGTTTTCGCTCTGACTTTTCACCTAGATCCCTGATTCGCTTATCCCCATGTCGGGTACCATTGGAAAGCCTCTGCTAAAGACTTTGTCTTTGCCTCATGTAACTCGCCGGAAACGGCAATCGACAGACAACAAATAGGGCTTTAATTCTATCTATATATTGTATTAAAAATATGCACACCGAGCCGCTAGAGGTAGCCAAAGTGGCAGGTGGGCAAATTGACCTCAAGAGGGCCCACATGTGGGCTGTTGCATGTTAAACTGAGCCTTAGTCTGGATCTCTCACACCTACCCTGTTTTATGTTGTGTACTTTTCTATTTGATCATTTGCCATCACTGTTATAGTGTTTGGTCAGCAACATGGGTCTCTCAGTCCCTCCTTTCTGCAGTAAACAGAACATCTTCTGGTATCCCATTCTCACTTTATCCAATCAGGAGAGAGAACCCTAGATATTTAACTTATTTGAAGAAATCTTGCCAAGCCAGTTATATATCATCTGGCTTTGCGTCTCGCTCTGCCTACTGAGATATATCATTATCTCCAGCACCTAGTGTGCCCATGGAAACAAAACAAATGCACCCACTTGCACGTGACCACGCCACTCCCATGCGTGCCTCTATATTAGGCAGGAAGTGGTCACGCCTCACCCTTCCTCATTCGTTTCCAAACGCGGAAGCAGCTCAGATGCACTTTTTTTTTTGTATTTTATTTTTTTTAATTATTTTTTAAACAGACACATAAACAAACATGACAACACACGATAAGATATACAAACACACATATGCTCTAGCTCGTACCCCCCCCCTCCCGGACCCCCCATTGGATAATCCAACCATTATAACTTGTTCCTAACCAGACACTACCATTATATGCTAGCTTTTATTCTCTCCACCACTTCTAACCACATTGCCATTTTAGATTCATTGAGACCCAAAATTCTTGCTGTAGATATTTCTTGATAAATCACATCGAGATATGTAAGAATCCAGACCTTCCGGCACATTTTTTCCGGTTGAAACCATCGTGATGCTATCAGCTTTTTAGCCACTGTGATACCGGATAAAACCAATCTCTTTAGCTGTGGAGGTACTGCATACTCAAAGACATCATTCAGCAGTAATACAGAGGGGTGTACAGGTATATCCAGAGTTAAGAGATTTAATAATTGCTGGGTCACTTCTTTCCAAAATATCTTAACTGGTGGGCAGTCCCAGTACATGTGCATAAATGTCCCTTCGTCCCCATTTGTACATAAGGAGCATTTGGAGTCTTGTTTAAGACCCATTTTGTTCAGTCTTATAGGAGTTAAGTATGTCCTGTGAATATAGTGACCACGCCACTCCCATGCGTGCCTCTATATTAGGCAGGAAGTGGTCACGCCTCACCCTTCCTCATTCGTTTCCAAACGCGGAAGCAGCTCAGATGCACTTTTTTTTTTGTATTTAATTTTTGTATTATTTTTTAAACAGACACATAAACAAACATGACAACACACGATAAGATATACAAACACACATATGCTCCAGCTCGTACCCCCCCCCTCCCGGACCCCCCATTGGATAATCCAACCATTATAACTTGTTCCTAACCAGACACTACCATTATATGCTAGCTTTTATTCTCTCCACCACTTCTAACCACATTGCCATTTTGGATTAATTGAGACCCAAAATTCTTGCTGTATATATTTCTTGATAAATCACATCGAGATATGTAAGAATCCAGTCCTTCCGGCACATTTTTTCCGGTTGAAACCATCGTGATGCTATCAGCTTTTTAGCCACTGTGATACCGGATAAAACCAATCTCTTTAGCTGTGGAGGTACTGCATACTCAAAGACATCATTCAGCAGTAATACAGAGGGGTGTACAGGTATATCCAGAGTTAAGAGATTTGATAATTGCTGGGTCACTTCTTTCCAAAATATCTTAACTGGTGGGCAGTCCCAGTACATGTGCATAAATGTCCCTTCGTCCCCATTTGTACATAAGGAGCATTTGGAGTCTTGTTTAAGACCCATTTTGTTCAGTCTTATAGGAGTTAAGTATGTCCTGTGAATATAGTTAAGATTGATTTGTTGATGGTCCGGGTTCCTTGATGCAAGTCGTACATTTGCCCAGGCTTCTTGCCAGTCAAAGTCTATCTCCAGGTCTGGTATATCCCTCCTCCAGACTGAGTCTAGATGGAGGGTTTCATACGAGGCTGTTAGTAATTGATGATAAAAATCTGAAACAAAACCTCTCGATGTCTCTCTTTCATAGAAGAATTTGTGGTATCTGTGGTGTACAATTGGTATCCTTAATGGAACACCGTGAGCCTTCAAACATGCCAATAACTGTGCGTAAAAATAATATGTGGACTTGGTGAGATTACATTTTTTGCGTATTTCATCGAAACTACAAAAACCCTGTTTGTTGAAAACGTCTCCTAATGTGTGTATGCCTTGCTTTTCCCATCTAGGGAATCTTATAGGTTGTTTTCCAATCAAGAGTGCATTGTTATTGAATAAGGGAGTATGATTATGCCATTTATGTGGGATAGAGTATTTTTTTTGTGTTTCACGCCATATCCGGATCGCATGAGTGATTATGGGGCCAAATTTCCGTTCGCATTGCTTAATTGATAATTTGGTATATACTATGTCCTTCAGCCTATGTGGAGCTACTATATTTTCTTCTAAATTTCTCCAGGATACTGATGCTTGGGGATCAAACCATGTTGTCAGTGGTCTTAAAGTGTACGCCTTAAAATAGTGGTGGAAATCTGGAAATGCCATACCACCGTCTGCTTTGTTTCTCTGTGCGGTGGATCTTTTTATACGTGGTGGTTTGTTATTCCAAATAAATTTGTATGTGGAGGAGTGTAATTCTTTCCAGTAACCCTTTGGAGGGGGTAACGGTAGCATTGAGCTGAAGAAGTTGATTCTAGGTAGGACGTCCATCTTAACTATTGATATCCGTGCCTGTAGTTTCAAGTTTCAAGTTTCTTTAATAGTTGTCATACAGAAGTACAGAATACTTTTATACAAAATGCTTCTTACTGTTTCGCTCCAGAGACTGTGTTAGACAAGATAAGTATGAAATAAAATAGTATAGCATGTAAAATAGAAGTAAAAATAGAGGTCACAGTGTTCAGTATAGACATATGTACAATGTTCGATGCAGAATAGAAGTAACTGAGTTACCATTCAATATACAATATACTATGCAATGTACTAATATACAATACTATATAGTGCAGAGCAGAAATGGGATGAGGTACAATTTAGGTACAATTTACAGTAAGGTGTACGAGTTGTAGTGCAACTCCTTTACCAATAAATATAAAGTGTAAAGTGTGTTTAGGTGTTCTAAAGTGTGTAAAGTGGGTGCTGCAGTGAGTTGTTTGTTTAAAGTGAGTGTGTGCGTGTGGATGTGTGTGCTGTGTGCATTTGATGGTTGTTGCATAGTGTTTATTGTTCGTTGAGCAGCCTGATGGCCTGGGGATAGAAGCTTCTTCTGAGTCTTTCTGTGCTCGCCTGTACTGAGTTTTTAAGTTTTGACCACCTGACAAGGTCGTATTTGATTTTGTTTTGGATTTTTATGTAATTGTGCTTCACCGTTTTAGCTTATGGTAGGGAATATTTCAACTCCCAAACATCTAAAGTGTTTTACCATCGGTATCTCTTCTGGGAGGGTTATATTTCTTTTTGCAGGGGCGTTAAGTGGGAGGAAGGCCGACTTCGGCCAATTTATCCTAAATCCCGATAAATCTCCAAAGTCCTCATCCTCAATCAACTTGAGAAGATGAGGCAATGCGGTGTTGGGGTTTTGCATGAACAGTATTACGTCATCCACATATAAACTAATTTTGTGTTGTGTGCCCTTGATTACGATTGGTTCTATGGATTGGGATTGTCTTATATATTGTGCTAAAGGCTCTAATGATAGATCGAATAGTCCGGGACTAAGAGGGCAACCCTGTCTGGAAGAACGTGATACTGGAAAGATTTCGGAGGTGATTGTACCTGTTGTAATCATGGCCGATGGGTCTTTGTATAATACTTTAATCATATCAATGAATCCTTTTCCTAACCCCATCCTTTCTAATACTGCCCATAGATACGACCATTCCAACCTGTCAAAAGCTTTCATTGCGGGGTGCTCCAGTAGCACACCATGTACCGCGCTGCGTCGCGGAATACCGTGCTGCGTCACGGATCTGGTTGACTCCGAGTTCGATTCCCGGACTCGCCGTCATTTGCCGAATGTCTTCCCCTGCTCTCTCTCCCGTTTCACCCTACAACTGTCGGTCATGCTTGACCAGAAAAGCGATAAACGCTAAAAAATGAAGTTAAAAAAATAAAAATAAAAGCTTTCATTGCATCCAGGGACAGCATCGCCTTAGGTGTGTTGTCTTCCTTGTTAGCATCTAGTACGTGTAGTAATCGTCTTATGTTATCAGTGATCAAGCGGCCTCTTATGAAGCCAGTTTGGTCCGGATGAATTAAAGACGTCATATGCTTTTTGTAGTTTTGCACTCGGTGGGGTCTTTGTCTTTTTTAAGGAGGACTGTTATGAGTGCAATATTGTCATTCTTATGGAAGTTCCCCTCCTTGACTGAGTATAAAATCATATTTAGTAATAAGGGTCCAATTATGTCCCAACAAGAGGTACATTTCTGGTGGGATACCGTCTCTTCCAGGATTTTGCATTTCAGATATGGCCTCCCTAAGTTCATCTAGTGTGATCGGTGTTTCTAACTGTTTAGTGTCATCCTCTGAAAGTTTAGGGAGGTTAATTTGATTAAGATATGTGTCCATTTTGTTTTGATCGAAGGTCGTTTCTGATTTGTATAAGTTGGAGTAGAATTCTTTGAATGTCGTGTTTATTTCTTTGGGTTCTGTAACAAGTCCTTGTTGTGCTCTAATGGTAGTTATATCTGCAAATTTTGCGTTGACTCTTAATCGCATAGCTAATAGGTGACTTGGTTTGGAACCTTGGGAGTACTGCTGTTGTCTTGTGCTACGTATTTGCATTTCAGATTGTTGTCTGTATATGGCGTTAATCTCTTTTTTTAGTATATTGACTTGATTTTCCAGTTGAACCGAGTTGTTGTATTGTAAAGAATTAAATAACGTTGAGTAAAGCGTTTCCAGTTCAGCCAGTTTTGAGCGTCGATTCTTGCGTATTTGGGAGGAAAAGCTATCAGTGAAATCCTTGATCATTCCCTTTGCCGACATCCATAATATTCTGGGGTCCTGCACCGAATTCGCATTCATCCGTAGGAATACCGTAAGAGCTTCTTTGATTTGTGTAATGAATTCCTTGTTATTAAGCAGCATCGTGTTAAATCGCCATCTTGGGGCTCGGAATGATAGTATACCAAATGTTCCTTTTAGAAGTAAATAACAGTGATCTGACAATGCATTGGGTATCATTTCCACATCGTAGTTATCAAATAGTCTCTGGGATGTAAAAACGTAATCTATTCTGGATAATGTGTTATGTCTCGCAGATCGACAAGAGTACTTCCGGGTCATGGGGTTGAGTGATCGCCATAAGTCATTTACACCTGTAATTTTCGACCAATCCTTTAATGCATTAGATGAATTTTTTTGTTCGTTGGAAAAGGAGGGGTTTGATTTGTCCATCCTTGGATTCCAAATGGCATTAAAATCCGCACCAATTATAAATGAGTATTCGGGAAGGTCTAACATTGCTCTGGTAAGCACTGTCACTCTCCTCTTTTGAATATCATGCAGTATCTGTCTCTAATCCTTTCAATCTCACCATTGTTACACTCTACCGCCCTCCAGGTCCGCTCGATCACTTCACAGATGAGCTGGACATGCTTCTAAGCTCCTTACCGGAAGATGGTACCCCTCTCCTTCTATTGGGCGACTTCAACCTGCCTGACTCATCTCAGTCAGTCATAGTAGTCTCCCTCCTACAATCATTTGACCTGACTCCCACTGCAATGCCTCCCACCCACAAAGCAGGCAACTCCTTGGATCTCATATTTTCCCGTAACTCCAGCATCATTAACACCACGGTAACTCCCCTACATGTATCTGACCATTCCTTCATATCCTTCTCACTAACTCTCATGCTTAACCGAAAGGTCTTCACCCCAACTCAAACCGTCTCACTCAGACGCAACCTGCCCTCCCTATCCCCCTCCACCCTCTCCTCTGACATACTATCCGCTCTACCTTTGAGTGACACCTTCTCTGCTCTCTCCACAGAGATGGCAACCTCCACCCTCCTCTCAGCCCTTGCAACCTCCTTCGACAAGCTCTGTACCCTCGTTGAGAAACCTGCCCGCTGTTCCCCACCCAGTCCATGGCTGACAGATCCAGTGAGAGAACAAAGACAGGTCCTGAGAGCAGCTGAAAGGAAGTATAGAAAGTCACGCCTCACTGCTGACATCGACACATATCACAACCTCTTGTTAACATTCTCCAAAACAATTACTAATGCCAAAGCTTCTTTCTTTCACCATAGGATCGAGGCCTCTGCCAAGAATCTTCGCAAACTGCATGCTACCATGTCCTCCCTCCTCACTCCCCCCCCACCCCCCCCTCCCTCATCTTTCTCTGCCGAAGACTTTGCGATCGTCTTTGAGGAAAAAGTGGAGAACATCCGCAGCTCCTTCTCCCAACCCCCACCCATTCCAAATGCTGAATTGAGAACCTCATCCTTCACTCTGTCATCTTTCTCTCCCATTACAGAAGCCGAGACCCTGACACTGGTAACGTCGAACCGTCCGACTACATGCCAGCTGGACCGGCTACCTTCCCCACTCCTCCAGACCATAGCACCAGACATCCTCCCATTCCTAACTGCAACCATCAACTCCTCACTCAACTCGGGGGTGGTCCCCACCTCCCTAAAACAAGCCAGAGTCACGCCCCTCATAAAAAAACCATCCCTGAACCCTACCGTCATAGGCAACTACCGTCCTGTCTCTCTTCTCTCCTTCTAAAACACTTGAACGTGGTATATCCAACCAACTTACTGCTTATCTCTTACAGAATGACCTCCTAGACCCTAATCAGTCAGGCTTCAGGACTGGTCACTCCACAGAGACAGCCCTCATTGCGGTCACAGAGGCACTTCACTTAGCAAAAGCGAAAGGCCTCTCCTCTGTCCTGATTCTCCTAGATCTATCTGCAGCCTTCGACACAGTCAACCACCAGATCCTCCTCGCGGCCCTCGCAGGAATGGGAGTGGCTGGCTCTGCGCTGACATGGTTGTCATCATACCTCAATGACCGCTCCTACCAAGTGTCATGGAGAGGGACCCTGTCGGCCACCCGCCGCCTGCGGACGGGTGTCCCCCAGGGCTCGGTTTTAGGACCCCTTCTCTTCTCCCTCTACACTAAATCACTGGGTAACATTATCACGTCTCATGGCTTCTCCTACCACTGTTATGCCGACGATACTCAACTCTTCCTCTCCTTCCCTCCCTCAGATATCCACGTCTCTGAGCGGATCTCGGCCTGTCTGTCCGACATCTCCGCCTGGATGACGACCAACCACATCAAACTGAACCTAAGCAAAACAGAATTGCTCCACCTGCCGGCCAAATCCTCCCCCCTGACCGACCTTTCCATCACAGTCGAGAATACAGCTGTGACCGCATCCCCGACCGCCAAGAATCTTGGTGTTGTCCTCGACGACCAGTTGAACTTCTCTGCTCACATCGCAGCGACAACCAGAACCTGCCGATTCCTCCTGAGCAACATCAGAAGGATCCGCCCCTTCCTGACAAAAGAAGCCACCCAACTCCTCGTCCAATCAACAGTCATCTCCCGCCTCGATTACTGCAACGCACTGCTCGCTGGCCTCCCGGCCACTGCCACTAAGCCTCTTCAACTCATTCAGAACGCAGCGGCCCGCCTGATCTCAAACCTACCGAAGTCGGCCCATGTCACCCCACTTCTTAGGGACCTGCACTGGCTTCCCATTGCTGCACGAATCCGCTTCAAGGCCCTCGACCTAGCATACCGTGCGGCAAAGGGAACTGCTCCCGCCTACCTCCGGTCAATGGTCTCTAACTACACACCCTCAAGACCCCTACGCTCTGCATCTTCTGGCCGCCTCAAACCTACTCCTATCCAAGCTCCGGGAGGGTCATCAAAGAGAAGTCGCCTATTCTCAGTCCTTGCCCCACAATGGTGGAATGAACTACCCACCCCAGTTAGGACAGCCGAAACACGTCCAATCTTTCGCCGTCGACTAAAGACGCACTTCTTCAACCATTATCTGAATTAAAAAATAAAAATAAAAAATCTAACCCTAACTAACCATACTGTCATGCACTTGTCCTAATAAACTAACCTACACTGTAGCACTCAACACTTTGATGAACATTGTTACTCAGCTGATAGAGTTGTGCCCTTCCTGATGGCTTGTCGTACAGAACTTGTAAGTCGCTTTGGATAAAAGCTTCAGCTAAATGACTAAATGTAAAGTGTAGTGAAGAAACTAACTTTGTATAAATTTGGGGCGTATACCGCTACCAACGCTATTTTTCTGTTCTTGTGTAAAATCTTAGCTATAGTTATCCGACCATCTGCATCAGACCATACTCCCTTCAATTCAATATTCAACTTCCGTCTAACGACTATGGCTACTCCCCGAGTTCTCGTTCCAAAGGAAGAGTGACTAATGTTATGATATGTGTTGTCCGCTAACGTATCTATGTCTTTCTCTAAAATGTGCGTTTCGCTTAGCAGAGCCACGTCCACCTGTTCTTTTTTCATCAGTGTGAGCACACTTTTGCGTTTGTGTTGTTTATTTATTCCACCAGTGTTCCAGATCATTATATTCAAACTAGCCATAATCTATACATGTTGTTGTGTAGTTGTTGGTAATGCAATATTTTTTGACGCTTGACCACATTATGTATACCCTTCACATTGAGGGTTATAATTTTAAGATCACTCATGTCAAAAAGTCATATAATACATAATGTGTTGCATGAGTGCGTACTGGGAGCCTATTGAAGCTAATGTGGGCAGATCTCTAAATGGCTGGAATAAGGAGGAGGTGAACGGAGGGGGGAGGGGGTGAAGTACATAAAACAAAATAACCCTACCGTCTTGCACAGACGGGTTACACATAAAACACATACGGCCCATCCCTAATGGATGGGCTAAAATGATTAACATCGTTCCAGTGAAGCTGAGAGGAGTCCCGCCGCGGGAGAGTAAAGGGCCAATCTACCGAGTGATAAAATCCCTACAGAGATCGGCCCCTCTCCGCGCACCCCCCCCCCCATCCCCACACCGCCGTATCAATTGGTAGTAAATAGTTACAGAACCCAACAGTACTGGAGCTTCACTCCTTGTCTGTAGGTGTAATTTCAATCAGATATTTAAAGATAATATAGGCTACTCGCATCCGATAATTTGACAAAAAATAGTATGACCATTTTCTTCTGTTTAATCCCTCTTATTTATTATTACCATTATTTTTGTCCACATATTGTGGCCCTTATGGAGTTAAAGGAAAAATTGCAATCAGGAGAAGAGGGGGGGGGGGGGGGGGGGGGCTATATAATAATAATAATAATAATAATAATAATAATAATAATAATAATAATAATAATAATAATAATAATAATAATAATAATAATAATAATAGTAATAATGATAACTATGGGAATGAATCATATATCTTTTGTGTGTATATATTCAAATTGGAGTTACATTGGTCTGTTTGTTTGTCTGAATTGCATGAATACTGTGTAATAAATAATAATAATAATAATAATAAGACAAAGATAGTTGTGCCACTGATCTATAATCATGATTTTGAATCCATTGTTTGATATCTGAAGGAGTTAAGAGTATTTAAACCATAAATCACGTGACTAAAGCATATCATGAAGCTGTATAGCCCATATCAGATAAAGTGATACAAATTAAATTAAAAGAAAAGCAGAAAAGAAAAGAAAGGCGGGGAGAGCCCGGGAGATTACGGTGACTATAAAAAAATAGATGCACTTTTGAACAGGAAATTTGTTATGAAGCGTAGGGAGAAATTACACAATGTTGGGCTTTCGCCAGAAGTTCTCCAGCCCCCGGAACCTTCTCGGCACGTCCTGACAGCACGGCGGTCCTATCCTGTTTTTTCCTCGTCGCATGACAGCGGACCGAGGGACTTCGCGCAACGGTTGGCAGTCGATCCACGTCGCTCCCAGGTAGGACCTGCGCTAGCAGGCATTGCTACTGGCATGTGTAATACTGCTTGTTGTCTCGTGAGATGACCGGGTGATGTATTGGCGCGGGGCGGGATATTTGGATAAACGTGGTCATCATGACTCACTGTTGGATGTTTTTCCAAGTATCCTAGTGCGCAGCTAATGCTAAGATGTTTGGGGCGCCGTTCCCATGTGCCCCGCCGGGGTTGTCACCACTCTTCCCTCCTCTTAACCGTTTCATGGCTGACGACAGGGCTCGGGACAGGTGTGCCGTGCTTAGAGGAGCAGGTAGCATCGGTCCTTTGCCCTGGCATGGTTGAACGGTATCCCACCCGGAAGCCGACGCCAGAGGGCGAGTCGGCCCGGCAGGTGGCTGAGTGGGCTGATGAAGCTTATACCGCCGCAGGACGGAATTTAGCAGCAACCAATAACATTGCTCAATTGGCTGCTTTTCTGTCCAAAATGGTGTCGGGTGGTGGGGCCATAGGGCCAGTCGACGTCAAAAACATTGCACAGATTTTTGAGGTTATACAGCTTTTGACCCAGCCGCAAGCTATAACCGCAGGGAGGGCTAGGATGCTGTCAACGCTTGTTCACAGGCATCTTTGGTTGGAGCAATCTCTCCTTGAGGAGGAGAGGAGACTTCCCCTCCTCAGGGCTCCCCTCTCCGCAGATGGACTTTTTGGTCTGTCCGCAGGGGCGCGGGCGGTATTTGACCTAGGCTCCACACCGCCCCACACCGCACAGCCAGAGGTGAGAGCACGGCCTCGCCGGCGGCTGCGGCGAGCCCCCCGGCCAGTGGCCATGTTTCCCCCGCCTGAGATACCCTGGACACAAAGAAAACAGGTGATCACAAGGCCCACAGCCTCGGCGGCCGAGGGATCGGCTACATTAGATGGGCATGCCCTAAAAAACCGTTGCCATCTAGCACGCTCTCCGGTTACTCCCCCCCGCTACACTACAGGACTCAGGGCTCTGATTTGTCCCCTTTGGCTCTGGGCCGTGTTCTTCCAGTGAAGCGCAAGCGGCCCCACATTTCGCTTCTCATGGTGACAGGGGCTGACACCCAGTTGCTAGCTAGGCCTGGGTCTGTCTATGAGAATGCTGTGTTGTCAAGCGGCTCCCACACCACACGTCCTGCGTCTGTGTTTGGTGAGCCTGGTGTTGTGTCTGTCGACGGAGCAGGGTTCCCTGTATCTAAAAAATTTGTCAGAGGGAGAATCTGTAGAGGTAGAGAATCTGTCACAGTGGTGTCAGGAGAACTGCCTCTCCCTGAACGTCAGCAAAACAAAAGAGATGATTGTGGACTTCAGGAGGTCGGGGGTCAAGGACTACAGCCCCCTCAGCATCGACGGGGCACCGGTTGAGAGAGTGAACAGTTTCAAGTACCTCGGAGCCCACATATCCGAGGACTTGACATGGACCACACACATTGACAGTGTTGTGAAGAAGGCACGACAACGCCTCTACTTCCTCAGGCGCCTAAGGAAGTTCCAAGTCAGTCAGAAGATCCTTAGGAACTTCTACTCATGTACAATCAAGAGCATCCTGACTGGCAACATCGCCTCCTGGTTTGGGAATAGCACTGCACAAGACCGTAGCAGACTACAAAGAGTGACACGTTCAGCCGAACGCACAATTGGAGGGGGGCTTCCCACCCTCCAGAACATTTACAACAAGCGGTGCAGGGGGAAGGCTAAGAGAATCATCAAGGACTCCAGTCACCCGAACAACTGCCTCTTTGAACTGCTGCGGTCAGGCAAGCGATACCGGAGTCTTAAGGCGAGCACAGAAAGACTCAGAAGGAGCTTCTTTTTTTTTGGATCCACTTTTTCTCCCATTTTTCTATATTTTTCTCCCATCCCAATTTCGTATCATCCAATTCAACCCTCCCCTGTCACGAACGCTGTTTCTTGCCTCCCACAAGCCGGCTGCAATGTGGACTAAGTCATACATAGCACAAGTCCCCTCCGGTACTTGAGGTAACAGCAGTCGCATCTTTTCACCTGCGCAGCTCGATCTCTCAGTGTCGAGGAGTAACGCGTGGGAGGCTCACGCTGCCCCCGACACTTCCTGATTCTACTGCGCAGGCGCACCAACCGACTTGTAGGAGTCGCTTGTTCACAGCGTTCGATCCCCACCCTTCAGTTTTCCCTCCCCGTAATACGGCCAATGTGTATTACTGCGGACGACCAGCTAAACTGAAAACAATGTGGAGAGCTGGATTCGAACACGCGAATCCTAGCGTCTCCACACTGGTGGCGAGTGCCTTGCCCACTACACCACCTAGCCGCCCACTCAGAAGGAGCTTCTATCGCCAGGCCATCAGGCTGCTCAACGAACAATAAACACTATGCAGCAACCATCAAATGCACACAGCACACACATCCACACGCACTTTAAACGGGCAACTCACTGCAGCACCCACTTTACACACTTTAGAACACCTAAACACACTTTATATTTATTGGTAAAGGATTTGCACTACAACTCGCACACCTTACTGTAAATTGTACCTAAATTGTACCTCATCCCATTTCTGCTCTGCACTATATAGTATTGTATATTAGTACATTGCATAGTATATTGTATATTGTATGGTAACTCAGTTACTTCTATTCTGCATCGAACATTGTACATATGTCTATACTGAACACTGTGACCTCTATTTTTACTTCTATTTTACATGCTATACTATTTTATTTCATACTATCTTGTCTAACACAGTCTCTGGAGCGAAACAGTAAGAAGCATTTTGTATAAAAGTATTCTGTACTTCTGTATGACAACTATTAAAGAAACTTGAAAGAAACTTGAACTCTAGGCCCAGGAGGTCGCAGCGTGGGTTCCCACAGCCCCGCCCTCGCCAGGCCGGGTATTACGTTAGTGCCTCCCCCGACCGGAAGACCGGCGTTGGTCAGTCAGGCACGCGTGATTTGGGTGGTAGTAATATCACTACAGGGCTACGGTGTGTAGGGACTCACCCTATCGGGCAGCGTGGGGACCACACACCTTGCATGTCCAGCTGCAGAGCAGGCTGTCCTCAGCAGTCTATTTATACAGGAGCTCTCTGAACTGATCTCACTATGTGTTACCGGATATGATAAGGTGATCCTAAATGGAGACCTGAACATCCATTTTAATAAGAAAACAGACTCCAAAACTATGGAACTAAAAAATCTACTGGATAGCTTTGACCTAATACAGCATATAACAAATGCAACTCACCGGCTTGGGAATACACTAGACTTAGTTATAACAACAACTGGGCTAAGCATAACAAATATCTCAATAACTGAATTACCTCTCTCCGACCATCACTGTATATTTTTTGATACTCAAATAACCCTTACTAAAACAAAAAAAGAAATCATAGTTAAAAAGAGGCTCCTAAACGACAAAGCTGAATCAAAGTTCATTGATCTTATCAGACTACATGAACCACACAATCATGACAGCTCTCTAAATGAAATGGTAGAAAATCTCAATGATGCAATGTCATCTATATTAAATTCTGTCGCCCCATTAAAAACGAAAAAGAAAACTAGAGTCTCGCCCTGGTTAAACTATAATACGGTCAACGAAGAAAAAAGGAAATGTCGTGCAGCGGAGCGAAAATGGAGAAAAACAAAAACCACCATATGCTGTGATATATACAAAGATGCTTTAACTGCTTATAATAAAACCATCCACTTAGCAAGGAAAGATTACTTCTCTAAAATCATTACAGAAAATGCTGGAAACTCCAGAATCCTCTTTTCCACTATTAATGTACTACTCAACACTGCCCCTACACCTCCTCAGTCATCAACGGTTAAGTGTGAAGAACTTGCACTATTCTTTAACAACAAAATAACCTTGATCAGGGCCAGCATTACTCATGATGGAAATAAAGTTGATTGCGGCAAACCGTGCAATGTAACCATGAGAAGTTTCACATGCATCACATTAGATGTACTCTGCAAAACTGTCTCAGAATGTAACTCCTCCACCTCAGACATTGACCCTATACCTACAGCTTTCTTCAAACGGGTATTTAATAGTGTTTCAAGCCCTGTGCTAGATATCATAAACACTTCCCTTAGGACTGGTATTTTCCCGGATGCCTTTAAAACAGCAGTTGTAAAGCCATTACTAAAAAAACCTAACTTGGATAGTAATGAAATGGCAAATTATCGTCAAATATCCAACCTACCATTCATTAGTAAAGTACTTGAAAAGATAGTTTCAGTTCAAATAAATTCCTTTCTTGAAGAAAACAACATCTTAGAAGAATTTCAGTCAGGATTCAGAAAATATCATAGCACTGAAACTGCCCTCACCAAAATAATCAGTGACCTCAGACTAAACTCTGACGAGAATAAGATCTCCATCCTTATCCTGTTAGATCTTAGTGCAGCATTTGATACAATCGATCACGATATTCTAATCGATCGTCTTGAAAACCATGTCGGTTTCTCAGACCATGTGCTGGGCTGGTTTAAAACATACATCAGAGGGAGGAAATTCTATGTTAAACTAGGAGATCACATGTCTGATATATACGACAACAACTATGGAGTTGCACAAGGGAGTTGCTTAGGTCCTTTACTCTTCTCCCTTTACATGTTACCGCTGGGTGATATCATCAGAGAACATAATGTAGATTTCCATAGCTATGCGGATGATACACAACTGTACATATCTGCTGAACCAAATGATACAGCGATTAGCTCCATTACAGACTGCTTACTGGCAATAAATAAATGGATGAGTAAGAACTTCCTGAAACTAAACGAGAACAAAACTGAAATTCTAATTATCGGCTCCAAAACTAAAAAAGAAACATTAATAAAGAACCTGGGGGGACTAACCCCTTGGATCAAATCTGAGGTCACTAGTCTTGGGGTTATCATAGATTCAGAACTGAACTTCAATTCTCATATTAGCAAAGTGACGAAAACATCGTTCTTCCATCTCAGAAATATAGCAAAAGTACGACCATTTATTAATCAGAACGATGCTGAGAAGCTAATTCATGCATTCATATCTAGCCGGTTAGACTACTGTAATGCACTTTTCACAGGTCTCCCTAAGAAAACCACAGAGAGGCTTCAGCTAATCCAAAACTCTGCAGCCCGACTGCTAACTAGAACCAAAAGGAGAGAGCACATTAGTCCAGTCCTAGCCGCTTTACACTGGCTTCCTGTAACATTTAGAATTGACTTTAAGGTCCTTCTCCTTACATACAAAGCTCTAAATGGACAGGGACCTAGCTACATCGCCAACACTCTAATAAATTACACACCAGCAAGAACACTGCGATCATCAGCTGCTGGACTACTAGAGGCTCCCAGAAGCAGTCAAAAGAGGATCGGTAATGCCGCCTTTATCAACTATGCCCCAAAACTATGGAACAAACTACCCCAAAACATCAGGGAAGCCAACTCGCTAGACATCTTTAAAAGACAACTTAAAACCTATCTCTTTGCTCAGGCATTTCACTGATAGATATCTGCTACCACCTAGTGGCAAGAGGAAACATCAGGGATATCCTGACACAACTTGTATTTATTCTTACCCTGCCTACTCTTTTACACTGCCTATCAAATTCATGTGTCGGTTATTGCACTTTTTACTTCTTACTGATGACTATTTTTAAACTGAATCATTTGAAACTATTCTTATTATTTGCTAGATCCAAATGTGAAACACTGATTGTAACTGAGGGGTACAATTCCCTGACTGTATTAATCAAGTATTGGTATCATTAAACCACTACCGTGTTATGTACATTACTGGCTATACTGTACACAAGTATATTAGATGAGAACTTCTCCACAATGAAACGGTTTCCACACAAATACTCGTTTAGAATATTTATTACAGCAAAAGGATACAAAATATACTTTATATTGAATGCGCTTATAAGGCAAAGAATGTGCGTAGGCAAGTCAATACTGAATATTAGGAATTATCTAGGGAATAATGGTAGGGAGGTTACTACCGGTTGTAAGCCAGCAGGGGGAGGCAATGGTCTATACAAAGTCAATGGTTCCACAGGGACAATTACTCCCTGTGTCAGCGGGGAAAGGCAGCCTCTGTACTCTCAGTGTGCGCGCCGCGCAGGTGAAGCCGTGGAGTCTTTGCTCCGACAGAGACGGGCTCGAGTGATGTCCTCACGGGCATGTGTAGATCCCACAGCAGTGGGTGTAGACGGTTCTCTGCTCCAGCAGCTTGGTGAAGAATGAAGAATAATAATAGTAATCCTGCCGGAAAGTGGCTCTGCAATCACCGGTGTAGGTATCCTCCGTGGTGCGCGGTGGTCCACGGTTGAACTTGACGTTACTATCCTATTAGCACGCGGCAATAAGTGCTCTATGTAGACACACAATTACCCACTTCACGTGGTCTTTGACTCGTAATGAAGGCTTACTCGTAAATAGCGAACGATACGTTGAACAAACGTAGTAGGATAAACACGACTCTATTTGGGGCAATACGAGCCCTACTCTGCCGCACGTTGCATAATGGGGAGAGACGTCACTTGGATAACTGGAACTGAACGAGACTGAACGGGACAAGGGACTAAGAGGAATTCTACATTTCTTGCGCCATATTTATATGCACGGTGGACAAATAGTGCCGCTCTGCTTTTGGTAGCCGTATTCCTGCGCGGAGCTGGGGCTAGTAAGGGCATGTCTCGTCGGTAGCTTTCAAGTCGGCTCTAGGGGGTAAGTCACTGGCGCCTGGTGGCACGCCATCCAATAGGAGAATGAAATATTATGGGCTATAGTAACTACTAGGTTAAAGGGACATTCTGTGTATATGTACAAAGAATATACAAGGGATATCAAACGATATACAAATACTATGCAATATATATCAATAAATAAATATATATATTCGGTTTAATCTGACCCTTTGTAACAGCCGCCCCCTAATTAGTCCCACCTAATTAGCTAAGCAGAGACAGATTAACCGCACTGTCCACTACTCAATGTCCGTTGTGAGGGGTCGGCAGGTCACAAAGTCAGGGGTCATGGTCATCATTAAGCGAGTCGGGGAGCCTTGGCGACTCTATCAGCCTCGCCACGGGTCGGTTGTAGGTCCGCCCTTGGCCGAGCACTTCTGCCACTCTGACCTTTCCGTCGGCACCAGTGGTCACTTTGCTTACGCGGCCGGCCGGCCACGCAGCTCGGGGTGGTGACTGGTCTATGGTCATGACGACTGGACGGGATGAAGGGGGGCTTAGGAGGGAGCGGGCCTGAGACTGCTTCGATCTGTGCTTTCTCCTCCTCCTTCTGTTTCTCTTGTTTGCTCTGTACCCCGTCTGAGGAGGGGCCGGTCCCGGCCGCCCCGTCAAGGAGTCGCTTGGGGTGCTGGGTTCGAGGTCAGCCACGTCTGGAGCGCAGCTGAGGGGGGTGGAGTTCCGAACTCCCTCTGGTGCCCACGGTTCTCTCACAGGCCTCTCGCTTAATGTCAATAGCCTCTGCTGTACGGGGGAGAGGCCGGTGTCGCTCGCCTCTGTGTGTAGGCAGCGTGTGGACGTGGGTTGACTGTCAAGTCCGTAGAGGGGGCCCTGGAGCGTCCATCCCAGTCGGGTCTGAACCGCGACTGGGCATCCTTTGGGTCCGACGTGGGCTGCCTCAATTGGGAGAATGAGGTCCGCGTGGTCGGAGCCGATGAGCAGGGTCGGTGTGGCGCCGTCGATAAGCGGTATAGGTAGTTGACGTAGGGGCACATACTTAGCCATCAGCTGTGGGATGGGGTAGGTGTACTGAGACAGGCCTATGTCGTGGCTGGTGAAGACGTTAGTTATACTATACTGCTTCTCGGGCTGGTCCACCGCTGCTATCTTGAAGGAGACCTTTTCACCCGTTATGGTCTTCTGGTCCCTTCTGATGGTGCGTATGGTCATTGTATCTTTGACACCTCGCAGGCCCAACTGGGCTGCTGCGGAAGCGAGGAGGAGAGTCTTTTCAGACCCATCGTCCAGGACGGCGTAAGTGTCCAGGACCTTGTCCTCGTAGCTCAGGAGCACTCTGACCACTTTGAGGAGCACACGGGGGGTCCCGCTATGCTGGTCAATGTGGAGCACTCCTGTGGGTGGTGACGTAGAATCTATATGGTGCGAGTCGCACCGTGGCTCCCAGTGTCTGCCGTAGCAGTCGGGACACCAGGGAGCGGTCTGGTGGAACTTTGGTGCTGGTGCCACCGCCTCGGCATGGTACATTACCGCGACGGGCCCACTCTGTTGTCCTGGCTGACGCCTGTTGATGTCATGCAGGACCTCCAGGTGGGTGCCACCGCACCTGCTGCACTTCTTCTTCAAGCGGCACTCAGCTGCTAGGTGGCTGCGCGCGCAGCGGAAGCAGCGGCGGTGGTCCTTGACCCACTGACTCACATCATCCGTGGTCAGCTTCTTGAAATCTTCGCACTGATACAGCCGATGTTCTCCCTCACAGTACTGGCACTCAATCTTCCACTGGTCCTCTTTCGTCGAGGGGGTACTGTGGTTCTTGCTGCTCGGTACTGATTCTGATTGGTGCATAACGGTCACCAACCGGCGGTTATCCGTTTGTCCCCGAGGTCCGAGTCTTGGGCTTGGTCCACTCCATACGAACGTGTCGAGTCGTAGGCTACTGACCTCCCTGGCGAGGAACTCAGATAGGTCTAGGAGGGATGCCTCTGGACCGTTGGGGTCGCGGTAGTCTCTCTGCCGCCTGAAGCGCTCTTGTCGGGCGGGAGGGAGCTTCTCTAATATCCTCTCTACGTTAGAGTTAGCGTACAGTTCGTAGATACCCTTTTCCTTTTGGGACCCCAGCATCCCTACCAGGGACTGTACCTTGATAGACAGGTCATCTAGCGCTCTGTTGTCTCTGGCTGGGGGGAGACGGTCAATGTCTCTTATCTCCTGTATCACGTAGTCCCATACGCGTCCATACCGTTGGTCGAGTGCTGCTAGAGCCGCTGTGTATGGGGTAGTAGAGTTGGCATAGGCCAGCGCTATATTGTGCGCTCGGGGCACCTTGAGGTGCTTCAATAGGGTAGCATACTTGTGGCGTTCATCAGCTACATCAACCATCATTGTCTCTAAGCACATCCGTAGCTCCGTGTACTGTGCTCGGTTCTCATGGGTGAAGTCTGGAAACGTCGGTGCGCCAAGGTACGATGTCATGGATGACTGGCACATCGGTGAGCGTTGGGGAAGAGGCCTCCTAGGCGAGTCTCCCCGTGCGTGTCGTCTTGGGCTGGTACTTGGTGGGTACCGAAGGTCGGGTACCCAGGTGCTGTCCCTCGGGGCTGGCGGTGCGTCAAACTCACCCGTGAGTTGAGTCGGGGGTTTGTAGCGCAGGGCCTCGGGGCTGACTTCTGGGCTGTACTGGACCTCCTGGTCCAGAGTACGTTGCTGCTGGTCGGGGCTGTACTGGGCCTCCTGGGCCAGAGTACGTTGCTGCTGGTCGGGGCTGTACTGGGCCTCCTGGGCCAGAGTACGTTGCTGCTGGTCGGCTTGACATTCCTCCTCTTCCTCCTCCTCTCCCTCTGCTAGGACCTGGAGTCTTCTGTTCAGTCTCTCGGCATGGTCCGATTCTTCCCGGTTGCTGGGTCTCGTATGGACCAGCCGGGAAGGGGGTTCGGAGACGTGGACAGGATCCTCCTGTTGGCGGAGTCCCGGGTCGCTTCGTCGGGTAGGGGAATGTGTCCTAGACCCATGTCTTGACGATCTCTGAGAGCTCCGTGCGGAGTGAGGGGGTGTCGCCATGGCAACCAGTTTGTCCATCAGCTCCGCCTGCAGCCGGTCGCGCTCTGCCTCGCGCTGGGCATGGGCTGCGTCGCGCGCTGCTTCGTGCTGGGCATTGGCGGCGTCGCGCTGCGCATTGGCGCTGGCCTGGGCGGCGTCGCGCTGTGCGTTGGCGGCGTCGCGCTGGGCATTGGCGCTGGCATGGGCGGCGTGGAGCTGTGCATTTGCGACGTCGCGCTGTGCATTGGCGGCGGCGTGCTGTGCATCGGCGCGGCTTCTCTCAATGTTCTCTTCTGTCTGGAGGCGTCTGGTCTCCAGTCTTATGCGGTCGACTTTACTCCTTTGTTGCGCCTGGAAGCGCTCTCGCTCGCCTGCAAACTGTTCGCGCTCGCGCGTCTGTTGCGCTTGAAGTCGATCGCGTTCGGTGGAGGCTGCCAGGGTGGCGATGAGTGCTTGCGCCAGCATCTTGTCCGCCGCGCTGGGGGAAGACGGCGTTCGGGGCGATCGGCTCCCGCCAGTACTTGTTGGAGACCCGTTCTCCTGTTGCGTACCGAGGAGATCCATCTCCTGGGTGCGCGTCCCTTCTTGTGGTGGGTCGGGTTCCATCCCGGGAGGGCTTTCTTTATCCTGGAGCTCTCCGGGGACTACCTTGTCGACGTTGTCGGGGGATAAAGTCGTGTCAGTTCCCTCCTGGTCCCCACCGTGAGCTTGGTCAGTTACATTAGAACCCACTAGGGCCTCTGTGGTCGGGGTATCCTGGTTGATGGAGTCGGACATAATTTTACTATCCGCTTTAGTTATTTTATCCGTATCTAATTTCCTTTTAAAGCTAGGTATTGGACTGACAGCGTATGCCTCTAGATAGGGAGGTGGCTGCCGTCTGCGCTGCGGGCGATCTAGCTTAGGAGAACCGTTTGTGGAGTGTTCGTCATCGGCCATGTCAATATTAATATTATATTAATATTACGCTAATTCTTCTCCGGCTCGAAGGACCAATTGTAACTGAGGGGTACAATTCCCTGACTGTATTAATCAAGTATTGGTATCATTAAACCACTACCGTGTTATGTACATTACTGGCTATACTGTACACAAGTATATTAGATGAGAACTTCTCCACAATGAAACGGTTTCCACACAAATACTCGTTTAGAATATTTATTACAGCAAAAGGATACAAAATATACTTTATATTGAATGCGCTTATAAGGCAAAGAATGTGCGTAGGCAAGTCAATACTGAATATTAGGAATTATCTAGGGAATAATGGTAGGGAGGTTACTACCGGTTGTAAGCCAGCAGGGGGAGGCAATGCTCTATACAAAGTCAATGGTTCCACAGGGACAATTACTCCCTGTGTCAGCGGGGAAAGGCAGCCTCTGTACTCTCAGTGTGCGCGCCGCGCAGGTGAAGCCGTGGAGTCTCTGCTCCGACAGAGACGGGCTCGAGTGATGTCCTCACGGGCATGTGTAGATCCCACAGCAGTGGGTGTAGACGGTTCTCTGCTCCAGCAGCTTGGTGAAGAATGAAGAATAATAATAGTAATCCTGCCGGAAAGTGGCTCTGCAATCACCGGTGTAGGTATCCTCCGTGGTGCGCGGTGGTCCACGGTTGAACTTGACGTTACTATCCTATTAGCACGCGGCAATAAGTGCTCTATGTAGACACACAATTACCCACTTCACGTGGTCTTTGACTCGTAATGAAGGCTTACTCGTAAATAGCGAACGATACGTTGAACAAACGTAGTAGGATAAACACGACTCTATTTGGGGCAATACGAGCCCTACTCTGCCGCACGTTGCATAATGGGGAGAGACGTCACTTGGATAACTGGAACTGAACGAGACTGAACGGGACAAGGGACTAAGAGGAATTCTACATTTCTTGCGCCATATTTATATGCACGGTGGACAAATAGTGCCGCTCTGCTTTCGGTAGCCGTATTCCTGCGCGGAGCTGGGGCTAGTAAGGGCATGTCTCGTCGGTAGCTTTCAAGTCGGCTCTAGGGGGTAAGTCACTGGCGCCTGGTGGCACGCCATCCAATAGGAGAATGAAATATTATGGGCTATAGTAACTACTAGGTTAAAGGGACATTCCGTGTATATGTACAAAGAATATACAAGGGATATCAAACGATATACAAATACTATGCAATATATATCAATAAATAAATATATATATTCGGTTTAATCTGACCCTTTGTAACACTGATTATTTATGACTATTTTTAAACTGAATCATTTTATTCTTATTATTTGCTAGATCCAAATGTGAAACACTGATTATTTGTTCATGAATTACAGGAGTATTACTGAATAGAGAGCCTATTAGGATGCTAGATCCTAATGTGAAACACTGTGATTTGCCATATCTTGCTATGCTTGCTCATGCCTGTATTTTTTATGTCCGTTCTATTTTATAATTTTTTTGACTATTTTTAAACTGAATCATTTTAAACTATTTTTACTATTTGTGTTACTGAAAACTGTAAGCGGAGAGCCTATTGGGATGCTAGATCCTAATGTGAAACACTGTGATTCTACCTGTCTATCTTTTTATGCTCGCTTATGCCTGTATTTTTTGCTGTTGTGAAGCACTTTGAACTGCAACCTCTGTATGAAAAGTTATTATTATTATTATTATTATGCCGGGAAGATGCTCAGCGGGGGAGCCTATGTCACCAGGGGTGATGGCCGCTCTCCCCGTATCAGGCCGGCCCTTTCTGTCGGGGTCCCCCCTTGGGTGCGATTGCCTGGTTGGTAGAGTCAGGGTGCGATATCCCGGCTCCGTGAGACACCCTGCTCGCGCAGTTGGCGACTCCAGGGTTGGCAACGCACAGCGGGAGGGACCGGGCCATCTATCTGCGGTTCCTGGCGGACCAGCGCCAGTTGGCTGCGGGTGCGCTTTGGGATTATCATTACGTATGGTTACAGGAGTGCCATATGTCGAGGTGGATGGAGAGAACGCTGAGGGAGGGGCTTGTATTACAGTTTGCACAACCCCACCCTCCGTTTTTGGTACAGACCCTTTTGTCAGGGTCCGCAGCAGTGACAGCTCTGGCCGGCGAGATCCAATCTCTGTTGGCGAAGCAGGCCATCGTCGTGGTCCCAAGGGAGGACGCGATGTGTGGCGTCCCAAGAAATCGGGAGGTGTCAGACCTATACTGGACCTGTCTGCGTTCAATCGGCTGATTGTGGCGAGAAGGTTCAGAATGTTGACCATCAAACACCTGTTAAGCGCTGTCAGAGTGGGAGACTGGTTCACCTCCATAGACCTGAAGGATGCGTATTTTCACATCCCGATCTTCCCTCCTCACAAGAAATTCCTACACTTCCTGTTTCAGGGCATAGCGTACGAGTACCAAAGGCTGCCGTTCGGCTACTCTTTGGCTCCTCGCACATTCACCAAGTGCGTGGAGACCGCGCTGGACCCTCTGCGTCGTCAGGGGATACGAATTTTATTCTACCTCGACGACATTCTGGTCCTCAGCCGGTCAGAGGAGATCGCCAGGTTTCATACCAGGCTGGTGGTGGAATTCCTCGCCAGTCTGGGTTTTGCTGTGAACTGGAAGAAGAGTACTCCTCTTCCCAGTCAACAGGTGGAGTACTTGGGCTTGGTTCTAAGCTCAAGGCCCATGAGGGCAACCCTCTCAGAGCAGCGGCGGGAGGATATTCTCGGCGCGCTCAGGAGGTTCCGTCCTGGCAGGCCGGTTACGGCGCTGTCCGTGATGCGCCTGCTCGGTATGATGGCATCTGCTCACTCTGTGGTCCCTCTTGGCCTCCTCTTCATGAGGAGGATACAGAGGTGGTTTTCCAGTATGAAAATAGACCCGGTGAGAGACAAATGGAAGCGGCAGAAGGTTCCCGTGTCAGTACTGGGGGATCTCAACCACTGGGGGGGGCCTGGGGCCCTCACCAGCGGGGTCCCCATGGGCAGCAGGCTATCACACGTCACGGTCTTCACCGATGCCTCCCTCACGGGATGGGGGGGGGATGTGTCGGGCCGACGCAGTAGGGGGCAGCTGGCAGGACCATGCTGCCCGGTCTGCACTACATATCAATGTGTTGGAATTGAAGGCAGTCTTTCTGGCCCTCAAGCGGCTCGGCTGGGCGAGTATGTTTTGATCAGGACAGACAACACGACGTCGGCGTCGTATATCAACAGACAGGGAGGAGTACGCTCCCCCCGTC
This sequence comes from Notolepis coatsorum, assembly GCF_963971535.1. Lineage (NCBI taxonomy): Eukaryota > Metazoa > Chordata > Actinopteri > Aulopiformes > Paralepididae > Notolepis > Notolepis coatsorum. The sequence goes on from NC_140172.1 coordinate 67,618,519, forward strand.
TGCACCGGGCGGCGGTCAAGCTCTGGCTATGGGCGTCTCTCAATCTGCGCAGCCTGAGGGCTCTCCACATCCCCGGCAGGGAGAATGTGGGTGCAGATGTGATGTCGCGGGGCGGTCCTCACCCCGACAAGTGGGGACTACGTCCAGACATAGTCAGACAGGTCTGGGAGGCCACGGTGGACCTGTTTGCAAGCAGACAGTCCCACCAGTGCCCCTTGTGGTTCTCGGTCAGTCGGAAGGACAACCCCTCTCTGGGGGTGGATGTCTTCTCGATGTATCCGTGGCCGCCCGGGATTCTGTACACGTTCCCCCCCATACACCTGATAGCTCAGCTGTTGGAGCGGGTACGTCGGGAGCGTAGTACTTTGATCCTGATCGCGCCGGACCGGGGCACGGCTGTGTGGTTCCCGGTCCTGATTCAGCTCTTGGTGGCCCCGCCGTGGCCTGTTCCGTGGTCACAGCGGGCACACGGGACGGTTTCTGCGTCCTGTTCTGGGGCAGCCATTGATGGTTTGGCTGCTGAAAGGGTGAATCTGGAGGGGATGTGTCTTAACCCTACTGTGGCTAACACCATCCGGAACACGCGTGCTCCGTCCACTACCGCGGTTTACGCTGGGAAGTGGCGTATGTTTCAGGAGTGGTGTGAGGTTGGGGGCCTGGACCCAGTGTCTTTCCCCCTGGACTCGGTTCTTTCTGCGGCTATATCCTCTTGTCACGTGGGCTTTGAGGGCGGTACGCTGTTCAGCCACCCTCTCATGAAACGTTTCCTGCTTGGCGCTCGGCGTCTCAAGCCTGTGGAACGTTCTCTGTCTCCGAGTTGGGACCTCCAACTGGTCCTGGGCCGGTTGTCGGAGGCCCCGTTTGAGCCTCTTGAGCAGGCGCCATTGGATCGGCTGTCTTTAAGACCGCGTTCCTTTTGGCCATCACCTCCGCTAAGCGCGTGGGTGAGCTGTGTGCTCTCTCGGTGCGGCCTGAGTGCCTGTCTATTCGGGCCGATAGCGGTGCGACTCTGAGGCCTAATCCGGTCTTCGTGCCAAAGAATATCCGGAGCTCTTTTCGCTCCAGGGATATTGTGATTCAGGCGTTTCATCCTCCTCCTCACGCTAGTGGGTTGGAGTCGAGCCTTCACCTGTCGTGTCCTGTCCGTGCACTGAGGGTTTACCTAAACAATGGTATAGGGGTGCAGAGGTTGCAGTGAAAGCTTGGGGCCAGTTTATACCTTATACAAATAACTTATTTGGAACTTTTGTTTGTCATTTTATTGAAATTATGTTTTAAGTTGCAGGAAATAACAGCAAATGGCTTTGTTTATTGAAATTATCTTTGCCTCAGCACTATCTTGTTTGAGAATCCTGGGGAAAGCCCAGATTTATTTTTTTATATTTGTGTGTTGACAGGAGCGGCTGACAAGGCCACAATCAATGGAAAATAAGTATATAGAGAAGCACTTACAGAACACGTATACATTGAATGGCAATCAAATGTTAAAAAATCTTGTAATCCTAAGGAACAACACTTTTTAGCTTGGTGTTGGGCAGATACCCGAAAGCAGTATGGAGGTATACTACTTTAGATAGACTTCTTGTGGAATTGAAAATGTACCGATACAGTTCTATCACATGGACCACATGAAGTCATTTTGCAAGTGTGATTTTGTCTTAACCAATATCTGTATTAAACCAATATCTTTATTAAAACCAGTGTCTTCATTAAACCAACATCGTTATTACTCAGCTGCCACATACAGTCGTGTGCAAATATTTCCATTTTCATCTTTATTATTTAAGAAATAATCAAAATAAGCAGAGTATAATACAGTGGAAAAATAAATATTTCTGTGGAAGAGACTTGGCCATGGATGAGCTAAACTCCCCTGATGCACCTGGTTTTGTTTGTGAATATTATGCTGGGTAGAGATGACACTGGAAGCCACAGTGTACAGGGTTGGGAAGATTACGTTTGAAATGCAGTCTGTTAACGATCACCTGTTTAGAACTGCCATCAGTCCAATCCATTGGATTACACCAATTTGGTAACTTTCAATTACTTTTGGATTTCGTCACTTCCAAATTTGCTCTTCAACATGGAAGAAAAAACGATAATTTATTCCATTTTACAGCAATTTCACTAAAAGTTATATCTTTAGCCATGGCTATTATTTCAAATGATAAAGTGGGTCGTCTCCATAATAATGCACACCTTTGCCTGTACAAACGGAAGGAATCCCAATCACTGGTTATTTCAAAAGTATCCGTCATTTGATGTTTTTTCACAGTAACAGATCGTTATTTTTTGTAATCAGATTACTCTGTAATCACATTACACATAATGCAGCATTATTACCCAACCCTGACATTAATGTGTGCATTTGGATGAGGTCTGATCCATAACAGAATTACACAAAGGGATGTGTTACCACCCCTCAAAGAAAAAAAAACATTTTCACTTATTTACACAACCACCACCAAGGCTATAGCTAAATGATACAGGATGAAGGGCCAAGCATTCCTGTTATTAGGCTACATTCACACTGCAGACAAAAGTGGCCCAAATAATTAGTATTTAGATATATTAGTATATATCCCTATGTTCCCCAGGCTCTATGTTTCCCGGGTTCCCTGTTCCCCGATTGATTGATTGAAAATTTTATTAATGTCCGCCTTGTTTCGAACTGGTTAAGCTTGGCGACTCTTTCGAAGTTGGTTAAGGTTAGAGTTTGGAATCAGGGCTGGTGCTCTATCGCCCTGCTCTAAAGATAAACTCTAAGCATAACCGACTATCTATCGCTACTGGGGAACATAGGACCCGGGGAACATAGACATGCTCCCAACAACAGCACAAAATCAAATGGAATCTTGATATTTTCAATTCAGATTTGGGCCACTTTCATTTGTGGTGCTGAATCAGATACAGGTCCGATTTGTTTTAATTAGTTGGCCTCCACTACATTCAACTTATAAAACGTATAAAACATAAACAGTGACTTTGTGTACTACATGTTTACATCCATCATTGTTATTGTTCATTATGTACATGCAGGGTCAGGTGAGGAGCATGACCTGACCAGCTCACACTGGAATAGGCCACATTTAATTAATTTATAAATGTTTCTTTATAAATAATGTGAACAGCCAAACGAAATAATAGGATTCGAGCAAATCAGAATTGAGCCCTAAGGCTTGCAGTGTGAACATAGCCGTATACGTCGCCTCTGTGCAAACATCAACAGAGCTAGAGGGAAGTGGGGGTTGCACATTCGGTGTCCGGGGAGATCATCCCATTTCAATTGGGTTCTGATGTGAAAAGATCAGAGTATGCACGTTCTTTCGGTCACAAAATGCTATTTTCTTTCTGGGTGACCAATTGGCTACTTCACACCTATACGTACCATTTACATTTATGAGAGCCTGTCCAATCAGCTGTTTGGAGGAGGGGCATTGTAATACCTGAACCACGCCCACTTCCGCCAGTGATTCACTGCTCGTGAATTCACATCACAGAAAGAAAAGGTATTAAGTTAAACTCATAGTATCAAACTCAAAGTATAAATTCAATCTTTATATTCAGATACAATTGTATTGGCTCTATGATCTATCTCATATATGTCGTTCTACTATTACCCTGCCCATACCTGTACCTCCCCCTTCCCCCATGCTGCTATGACACCCGAACTCGAAGGGGAGCAATACAAATCTTAAAAATGCTGCCTTTAAAAAATAGTGGGGTGCTGATGTGGATTTTAATAATCTGACAAATTGATTACGTCACCTTGCCCCAAGTGCTGAGCAGTTACGTCCCCCGCTTCTTTTTTGCTCAGTTTTACATTTAATAGTTTTAGTAATTTCACTGTCTTAATGAGATAACAAAATAAGAAGTTATTGCCATTCTTAAAGATGGAACCAGGCCCCTCGATTTAAGTTTACATGAAATTATGCCTTAATGTGATTAATCGCTCTTTACGGCTTATTGTTTAAAACAGGAGTTCAGTAGTGTGATCTACATTCTGGAGCCCAAATCAGATTTTTTTTTGTTGCTCATGTGACTCAGATCTCATTCTTTAATGACAGTTTGAACAGGATAAATCAAATGGAATCTGATCTTTTCAATTCCGATTTGCTCCTAAAATCAGTCTGAACAGTCATGCGACTTTCACGTCACTCTATAGATTGACGTTTGTCACAATTTCTTTTACACCCATCTTTGTTATTCTTCATTTGCGCAGTCACACTGGAATCTGATATTGGTCACTTTAAAAAAATCATGTGAACAGCCAATTTTTTTTTTTAAATCTGAGCAATAACTTAGAATTGAGCACCAAGGCTTGCAGTGTGAACGTAGTTTGTGGAATAGTTGTGACAAGGAATTAAGAAAGAATAGTTTCACTTTGCATGAAAAAATAAATAAAATAAAAAGTTGAAAAACAAGGTGGTAAACAAATACTGTAGAAAGGTGAGGTATGATCATTATTGTGTATGAAACATTTGAGACATTTGTTGCCGTTTAACCTAAACCTAGCAGTGAGACTGCTGCCTATTAGAATAGGTTAAAATAATAAAAGGTATAATAATAAGCCAATATTCCTTTTGATTTAATGCCTTATTGTTATTACTATGTGCATTCATTTTGGAAACTTTGACAAAAATAAAATTACTCCTACTACCTACCATCTTTGTTAAGTCAGTCGACCATAGTAACTATATGCCAAGAGCTCTATGCCAACGTTTTGCCGATAGTGTCGTTTCCTCATGTGAGGCTGCTAGCACTACCTTCTTAGCAAGTGACAACTTCCAGTGCATGATAAAACTGAAAAACCCAGCTTCACAGAATTCTATTAACTGAATGAACTTGGGTCAATTACGCAATTAAAATACAAATTAAAAACTGCTTTCAATGAATGGCTCAGCACAACTTTGTCCCGACACTACAGCCACAGACAAGACAGGCCTCTATGACCAAGCTTAGACACCTCTACATTAATGCTATGAGCAACGATTTACCTTTAAAAACACTATGCTAAAGTGTTGGGGAATGGAGAGTAAATACTGGAACACGTTGACATCAGTTACTATATAAAGCCACTGTACCCATCTTGTGTGGACAGAATCCCCAGTGCCCACCCCCAAAAGAAAGACAATGTAGGCTAAATATATAATCACATGAAGGGTGTATTTTTGTCACTCAAAAACGTAGAGAAAATGAAAGAACCTTCACACTTGTTGATACAAAATTGATAAGCACCAGTGTTTTGGCATCTCTGACCCGTTCTTTGGTGATAAAGTCATGGCAGAGGGGAAGACAAGAGGGGATTGGATGATATATATATATAGATGATATATATATATAAAAAGGGGGGGGGGCTGTACCATGTCCAAGGCTCCAGTGAGCAGTAAGGTGGAGGTGAGTTGGTTGAGAGGGTCCGTGTTGATCAGTGGCTCTGAACACCAGGGAGTTACCTTGGCAACATGTCAAGAGCACCAACAGTTCAGTTAGTCAGAAGCAGTCTTTAGACAAAAAAAAAAGAGAAATTATAATTGAAAAAATAAAACACAAAAAACAAAACAATAATAATTAAAAAAAGATTTCCCTGCAGTATTAACTCAGTCCCATGTCCAGACTCCAGTCTTCAGTTTCAGCCCTGGAGTCCAGGGGGAGATAGAGAGGCTTGGAAGCAGACCTGGGAAAAATAGTATGGTCAAATACACAACATTTAGACTTTTTCTTAGCCTTATTGCGGTCACAAAAGCCTTATTTTGTTCAGGGGCAGCTTCAGTGAGTCTGGGGGCATGAAATCAGCAATTAGCCGGTTATCTCTGATGACTTTGAGTTTGTTGAAGTTCTCTTGGTACATTTGCTTGACCCAACCAGCATTGTTATTCACGCCTCCCTAGAGCCCCCTCCCACAGAGCAAGCTCACAGAACTGTGGGGGACTTTAGACAAGGCTTCCTTCCAAACTCCTAAACTGAATTTGACCATTGATGCATACTTTAACAATAAATGTGCATCAACCATGAAGATCTGACCACTCGCATGATTGACCTCTACGGCACCTTCCAGTGATATCAGAGGCCATTTGTTAACACTTTGAATGCCACTCACGGCTTTTCTCGGGGTAATTACCCCCCGGGTTGAATGCCCACCTCACGAGAATATTCGTTTTATTCGTTTTTTTTTATTAGCGATCTGAAATCATATTGCATCAAGCGAGCCTACCGTTAGAGATCCAGTCAACCCAGGCTCTCAGATGTGGAAAAAAGCGCCCCCTATCATCTCCCAGATGGTAAATCACCCTTTTGGATTAGACTCAATGAAAGTGAATGGGAGAAAGGATTTCTGACTCCACATTTTACGTCTCACTCACGCAGCCGGCATCGACCGGCATCACTCCGGAGCCTGAAGAGCAGCGAGGATTATGTGTTCTACTGTACACACGGTTGATCAATACAATTATCGATTTTTTCGAATGGTGATCAGGAATTGGAATAATCCATTTGGATACCATCTGATCTCAGGTAAGGAATCTATGTTATCAGTCTTAGGATAATCAGACTCGTTTTCACGGATATATAAGCGTTTCCCCTATATGTGATATAGCTGTTTTGACTGTAAAAGCCATCAGGAAATAAGAGCAGCGATTATCAGCGTGCGGCACGAGCGTGCGTGCGCACACATATACTATCGATTATCTAGCGTTTATTTGAAAACGATTCATAAATAGGCCGACAAATGACAACGTTCTAGAATATTCCAGTAAAAGGCGATTATCATAGAATGGGTTGTTTTTTCCGCGAAAACGAGTGATTTTCAAAATGCTATCAAACGGAAATGAAGCGATAAAAAAACAATCTGCTTTGACAATGTTGACTGGAAAATTAAGTCTTTGATAAGCGACGGGCAGATTAGACACATAGCCATAATTTAAAACATAGATTAGGCGATATTAAGTTAACATTGGAGTGGATTTGGGCATTCAAGGGGGTAAAAAGGAAAACACGGACTGGCTCTCAAAGTGTTAAAGAGGCAGTGTTACTGGTTCCTGGCTGTATATGTACCGCTATGCTTTGCTCGCTTCATATCACAGCCGGGCAAATGAACATGGCCTGAAATGAACATTTGATCTACCAGGGGACGGTATGTCATGTAATAACATTTTACTTACTCAGAAGCAATTCACACCCTATATTATACACAACACAACCTATATTTTCATTAGAGTGACGTTTGATTAATCATGGCAGCGTCCAGTGAACGGAAATACTCTCCATTGAAAGACTACAACTTTGGGGGAAAGTCTTTTGACAAATAAGTGTCTCAAACAGATAATTATCTTATATTTAGGTAATATAAAATGCTCCAGAGTAAGTAAAATTACACAATGTACCGTCACCATCAGTTGACTGCCAAGTTAATTTCAGTCTGTTCCATTTGCCCGGCTGTGATATGAAGCTAGGAAAGCGGTACATAATATACAGGCCGGGAAGCAGGAAACTCCTCCCTAACATTTTAATTACCATCTTCCTGTTCATTAGGGGCAGTATTTATCTTCTATGAGAAATATTTCTTTTCAAGAGTATATATATTTTTTTGTTTGTTTTTTAACCGACTGGTATATTAACTTTGGTATGTAACTTAAGCTACTCGCTAACTAGCATGTTAACGAGCTAGCAAACAAAGACTTGCCGCAGTTTCACATTGCCCTGTCAATTTCAGGAAAAGATGCTGCGTTGGCCCACACACACACACTTTGAATGCCCACATGGTTTTCAGACACTTTTGCTCCACGTCCATATCATGGATGTCAATATTTTAACCAAGCCTCATTTTTTCCACACAGCTGAAAACGACTGAATGCACCATTGACATGAAACAGGCTATTTTTAAAGTACCAGAACATATCGTCTTGACATTTCACAAAATTCTTAAATGCCACAGGAACAGCGATAAAGACTGCGCACAGAACCGCCACAAGTATTTAGCAGGAAAACATTTGACTGTTAACCAAAAAAAGAAAATTATAATAATGAAAAAAGTTGAATTACGACATTAAAGTAAAAAAAAAACTGCTAATTTTGTGACAGCAATAAGGCTTCATAATAATTATAGCACTTTAGTCAATGAGGATTATGAATACACGTAAGAAGTTTTAGTGCTGCAGAAAACGAATATCCACTAGGAAACCCTACCTGACCCATACCTGCTGTAAACCCATCCCAAGCCAGTTGAAAAAATACAAATAAAAACATATGCTACCAAATTTGCAAATACCATTTGCCCCAGGTCTGTCCTATAGGAAGGCCTCCAGCAGTCAGTGGTGAGGCCACGTGTCAGTGGTTCCAGCCCATAAGGTGGCTGACGCGGGCTTTCTCAGTCATGCGGCGTACCCGTCCTGAGCGGGACCTGCCCAGGTTAAGAGGGTCGTCCTTAGACCCCTGGCCGTCGTCCTCCGAGTCGTCTTCGTACAGTACTGTCCTCCGGCCCTGGTTCCGCGTGTTCACCCGCCCAGACTTACTCTGGCCGCAGACGGCTGTCCCTGCAGCCCTACTCTGATCCTGGTCCTCCTCTTCTTCCTCTTCTTCCTCCTCCTCCTCCTCCTCCTCAGGCTCCTCCTCCTCGTCGTCATTGTCCTCCGCCGTTCCTTCGAATCTGAGCTGCTGTGGCTGGTCCTCCTCCTCCTCCTCCTCCTCTTCCTCAACCTCTTCTTCATCACCCTCCTCTTCCTCCTCCTCCTCCTCTTCTTGCGGCGGCGGCGGCTGCACCTTTAGCCTCTTAGACAGCTGCTGGTCCTCCTCTGCTCGGTGCTTCCTCTTGGCCGTCACGCAGGGAGCTTTGCTGTAGTCGTGGTCCCCCCCCTCCACGTAGTTTTCCATCTCCGAATCGGAACTGTTTTCGCTGTCGGAGGACGAGGACGAAGAGGAAGACGAAGACGAAGACGAGGACGACGAGGACGAGCTGTTGGACCTGGAACCCTCCTCCGTCTGCGCCGCCGATCGCCTGTCGCCCTGTGTGGGTCCGTTGGTCAGCGGCCAGTTATGAAGATGACCTGACGGGAAGAGAAACGCAACCTTTAACACTGAATCACTCAGTGGTGGAAGCTGCCTTTTCAACAGCAACAGACGGGGCTAATGGGGAAAATTGGGTCTTATGAGGATTTTTGACTACCAATGTTCCTGCAATGGTCTCATTTGTTTACTGTAATTATACAAAAGGTATCACAACTATTCTGACAATGATATATAATAGCTAGGGATGTCCGATATTATCGGCCGATATCGGCATTAAAATGTGATATCGGTATCGGAAATTAAGAGTTGGACAATATCGGTATCGGTAAAAAAGCCAATATCGAGCATCCCTAATAATAGCATAATATTATATTAAATGTATTATTAGTACAATATATAAGATCGGACCGCTGCATGGGTCCTCAATCATACCAACAGGAAAGAGGTGCTCTTTGGGATGGGTTAGAGGTTTAAGTTTAGCTCCTTAGTAGTTAATAGTTAATTATCTTGGTTGTCTCTGGAAAACCAAAAACATTACAGCATGCATGTCAGTTTATAGAGACATCAATCAATGATTCCAATCAGTATCCTACCCGAGGAAGGCTCTCTGGAGTTGAAACACCTTGGTGGTATGAGTTTCTGTTTTATTGTTGTATTTAGCAATTTTTTGCTACAGAACAGTGTGCCAGGGACATTATTTAAGGTTCACATTACACTATTTACAATAATAATAAAAAATAATAAAAAAAAAATAATTTAAGAGGCAGTTTTCCATGATTCCATTGATTATAATGGATTCTAGCAGGTCAAGTGATTACAGGGAGTTGCGGTAAAACAAAATAATTATTTCTTTATTTCACCACTAAACACATTTAGATTTTCTTTTATGTTGTAGATGTAGACCATCTCACAGAGGTGGAATATGCTATTTAAGTAAATATTTGCTCAAACACTAATTTAACCCTTTCACTACCACACTACAGAAGGTTAACCTTTCACTACCACACTACAGACGGTTAGTGAAAGGGTTAACCTTCTGTAGTATGGTAGTGAAAGGGTTAACAATATATATATATTTTTGGTGATGGCAGAAAAACGTTTGACCTACTTACTTTTAATAATTGATGTATTATTCTAAGTTGAAATACCTGGCTTCTTGGTGGGCGTGGCCTGGCTGCGGGGCGTGGCCTGGCTGCGGGGCGTGGCCTGAGGTGGCCCCTGGTTGTCATCCTGACTGCTCTCCTGACTGGAGGAGGAAGGCTGGCTGTCTTCATCCTCGGGGGCTACAACAATACCACCAGACAGACGTTTTCACATTTGTAAGGAAAACAAAAAAACACACAGGCATTCATTAAATCAGGAGTAGGGCTGTGCGATGGACAAAATATTCTATCACAATATGGGTAATAATTTCATACCTCAATCTATCAGACTAGCAGTTTAGTCTTCAGATTATCAAAGAAAGCTCGGTCAAAAAAACATTAGGAGCATAAACTGAGGCTAGGCAGAATTATGTTTCCTGAAGAATAATTGATACAAGGCTAAATCTTCTCTTCCCCAGTAGAGACTCCAATCTTAGCATTAGGTTTCCCTTTAATTACAATTAGAACTCCATTTGATTTGTTTGGGGCACAAGAGTATGACATTACTTTATAGAATTTGTTGTTAAAACTCTTCATGTCCATCTCTCTTATGCGTGTTTCTTGTAAAAAAGCTAGATCAACATTCTTTTGTTTAAGAAACTAATTTCTTAATTTGTTCTTTTAATTGGCAAGTTTAGACCTTGCACATTTAATGACAATAAGTTGTAGCTACTCATGTAGCTATTATTAATATGAGTATTAAGGAGAACATGTTTAGATGAGGAGTATGTAGAACAAGAGTAATAGCAAGCCATAATGTGCAAACAAAAAAGTAAACCACAAAAAAATTGGTGTACTTTACCTGCACTATTCTTATTCTGCCTACTTTTATACACTTCCTATCAAATGCATGTGTCGGTTCTATGCTAATTTTATCTCTACCCCTTATGCACTGTAATTTTAAGTTACAAGTTTCTTTATTAGTTGTCATATAGAAATACAGAATACTTTTATATGAAATGCTTCTTTCCGTTTTGCTCCTGAGAGTGTGCTATATAAAAGGATAAGTATAAAAGTATAATATAAGTATATAATAGAAAGTCAAGTACGTAAGCAAGAGTAAACAAAACTAAAATGTTCAATATACATACAATATACAGTGCAGAGTAGAGAAAGGTAACAGAGTTCCCATATACAGTACAATGTAGGAATGTGATGAGGTACAACTTAGCTTAGCTTGTGGTGCCACTTTGTGGTGGTGAGGTGCAATGAGGTGCAATGAGGTGCAAATCTCAACTCAAAAATATACAAATATACCAGTATACCAATAAATATAAAGTGTGTCAAAGTGTCTACAGTGAGTTGTTTATTAAAGTGAGTGTGTACATGTGGATGCGTGTGCTGTGAGTGTATTTGATGGTTTGTTACATAGTGTTATTTATTTCATTGAGCATCCTGATGGCCTGGGGATAGAAGCTCCTTCGGAGTCTCTCTGTGCTGGCCATGAGACTCTGGTATCGCTTGCCTGACCGCAGCAGTTCAAAGAGGCAGTTGTTTGGGTGGCTAGAGTCTTTTATTATTCTCTTAGCCTTATTTTTGCAACGCTTGTTGTAAATGTCTTGGAGAGTGGGAAGACCTCCAATTGTGCGTTCGGCTGAGTGGGCCACTCTCTGTAGTCTGCTGCGGTCTTGTGCGGTGCTATTCCCAAACCAGGAGGTGATATTGCCTGTCAGGATGCTCTCTACTGTGCATGACTAGAAGTTCTTAAGGATCTTCTGACTCACGTTGAACCTCCTTAGGCGCCTAAGGAAGTAGAGTCGTTGTCGTGCTTTCTTCACTACACTGTCAATGTGTGTGGTCCATGTCAAGTCCTCGGATATGTGGACTCCGAGGTACTTAAAACTGTTCACTCTCTCGACCGGTGTCCCGTCGATGCTGAGGGGGCTGTAGTCCCTGACCCCCAACCTCCTAAAGTCCACAATCATCTCTTTTGTTTTGCTGACGTTCAGGGAAATGCTGTTCTCCTGGCACTATCCCGCCAGAACCTCTACCTCTTCCAGGTAGGCCCTCTCGTCGTTTGCAGAGATCAGGCACACCACTCCGGTGTTGTCAGCAAATTTGATGATTGTGTTGTTGTTCCGCTGTGCCACACAGTCGTGTGTGTACAGAGAGTAGAGGAGGGGACTCCGAACACCCTATGTTGAGAGTGATGGATGAGGAGGTGCAGTTGCCTGCTCTCACCACCTGGGGTCTGCCCGTCAGGAAGTCCAAGACCCACTGGCAGAGGTCATAGTTCAAGCCCAGGTCCCTGAGCTTGGTTATGAGTTTGGAGGAGACTATGGTATTGAATGCTGAGCTGTAGTCGATGAATAGCATTCTCACATAGTTCCCCTGCCTCTTGTCCAGTTGTGATGCTGCTGTGTGCAGCACATGGGCTATGGCGTCCTCCGTGGACCTGTTGGGGCGATATGCAAATTGCAGGGGGTCCAGGTTGATGGGGAGGGAGGAACAGATGTAGCTCTTTACTAGCTTCTCAAAGCACTTCATGGCTATGGAGGTGAGAGCTACAGGGCGGTAGTCGTTGAGGCAAGCGGGCATGGATTTTTTGGGTACAGGGATAATGGTGGACTTCTTCAGACAGGTGGGGATGACAGCCTGTTCTAAGGACAGGTTAAATATGTCAGTGAATACCGGGGCCAATTGGTCGGCACACTTTTAGGACGTGGCCGGGGATACCGTCCGGTCCTGCTGCCTTCCTGATATTCACTTTCTTAAAGGTCCTCCTCACCTCATAAGAGCGCTGCTCTGCTGTAATTCAAAACTGAACTTTGTAAAGAAACTCAAAGTTGAGAGCAATGCACTGCTCTGTTCTATAAGGTAATTTAGAACTGAACTTTGTAAAGAAACTCAACGTGTTAAGAGCAATGCACTGCTCTGTTGTATGTTAGAACTTTGTAAAGAAACTCAAAGTGTTAAGAGCGATGCACTGCTCTGTTGTTCTATTAAGTGTTATGAGCAATGCTCTGTTGTAAATGTTGTATATTTTTATTGAACCATTTTATCACACTTTTTACTCCGTCTATTCTATTTGATTATTTTTAGTATTGCCTATTTTTAAACCGAATCAAACCGCACTTTTTTACTCTGTCTATTCTATTTAATTTGTTTTTTTTTAATGAATGAAACGTAAACAGAGGCCTATTGGGATGATAAATCCTAATGTGAAACACTGTGATTTACCTTACCTTGCTACCTCTATCTTTTTTATGCTCGTTTATGCCTGTATTCTTTACTGCTGTGAAGCACTTTGAACTGCCATTTCTGTATGAAACGTGCTATACAAATAAAGTTTATTATTATATTATTAACTTAAATGGGTAAGAAACAAAAGTGCAAAAGTAAATAAATGTACAAACATATGTGCCAATACTGTTATATATAGGGCTCTACCGAATGCTTCGAAGCTTCGATCATAATGTTGACATTCGAATTCTAAATCAATATTCGAATTTTTTACAAATATATATATATATATATATATTTAAAAAAAAAAAAAAAAATTGTGTCTATATTCAATCTGTTTAAACCAATGGGGGTTTTCTTCACAGTTGCAGTTAAGGATTAGGCTACACTAATATTATAATATTATACTATAAGATGTCACAATCACTTTCATACCAACCGTGCCCTTATTGGATTAATTATTTATGTTCATTTCAAACCTTTATTTATACTCGTGAAAGCACTGAGGTTTCCCTCATTTACAGTGATGACGAGTTAACAAAGGACACAAATATCATAACAGTTAATAATTACAATGAATTACAATTACATTACATGCATTGTAATTATGTTGTTGACGAAACTGATGGTTATATTCATTAAAAAAAATTGATTTAATAAAAGAAAAATACTAACTTAATCAGATTAATCACTTTATTCAAATTGAGGATTCAGATAATTGAGGATTCAGATAATTTTTTTTTATATATATATATATATATATATACCGTACTTTTCGCACTATAAGCCGCACCTGAATATAAGCCGCAGCAGCTAAATTGAATGATGTGTACATATATAAGCCGCACTGGACTATAAGCCGCAGGTGTTTTAATGTTTAATTACCTATGTAATTAGCATTGGGACACAATACTGTCGGAAAAATAACAAGAATTAACAAATTTACAAGTTGTATTAAGTTTAGCAAATAAGGGAACAGATAAATAACATTTCAATGCAGTCAAAAAAGCAATATTTAGATTTTTACATTTTCGGGTTTGGTCACGTCGAGTCACATATAAGCCGCACCGTTATATAAGCCGCAGGGTCGAAAAATTGGGGGAAAAGCCGCGGCTTATAGTCCGAAAAGTACGGTATATATATATATATATATATATATATATATATATATATATATATATATATATATAGACATTTGAAGCTTTGTTCGAATACTTCAATCGAAGCTTCGAATGTTAAAAAAGTACATTCGGTACAGCCCTAGTTATATACACCAATATATAGAATATAGAAGAAAACATAAAAGCCAGAATGCCAGAGGCCAGTTTAAGGAGTGGCTCTAAATGGTAGCTGGCAGAAGAAATCATAATAGCTGTCCAGTAAATACATAAATACAATTAAATAAAACATTGTTCACACTAATAACTCTGAATAGGATTGTTATTGCAAATAAGAGATTAAACAAAAGATTCATCCTCCAAATAGCATAAAAAGCAGGGTCTGAATGATGTAAAATACTGCTGTAAAGCAGGGTCTGAATAACGTAAAATACTGCTGTAAAGCAGGGTCTGATTGATGTAAAATACTGCTGTAAAACAGGGTCTGAATGATGTAAAATACTGCTGTAAAGCAGGGTCTGATTGATGTAAAATACTGCTGTAAAGCAGGGTCTGAATGATGTAAAAATGCAGTTTTTTTCCCGACAATAGCGATAGAGAAAAATCTATCAATAGAAATGTTTCGTTGCACAATATATACATCCTCATATCACACAGCCCTTAATCAAGAGGAACAAAGAGAAATGGCATATTTAGGGTCACAGTGATCATTAGTTGAGGGTTTAGGGTCATCAGTTCAGTTCACACCACCACCACACTGCAGACTACCATCCCTCCTCACACCAAGACATGGAGAACAGTCATTACCTTGATACGGCGTTTGGGAGCGTTTCTTAGATGAAGTCTGGGATTTTTTTGGCGTTTTTGGCTTCGATTTCTTCCCTGACTTGTGCTTCCTTTTAGGGCTGGTTATAAAATAAAAAAAAGTACAGTAGTTAAAAAAACAATAAATTACATTATATAAATACAGTGTGCACAGAGACGTACAGAATATTGTTTTATTTATGAATCAAATGATGGAAGTGGTTCTTTTTTGGGGGAGAGGGGTAAACATTTATTTTTTTATCAGTTCATCTTGTTTTCGCAGGGTGCTGTCTGCATGCTTGTGACTTCCTCACCTACCAGTGAATACACAATCCTCTGTCAATGATTGGCCACAATAGTTATTATAGGAAAACCCAATGAATGAATCTCATTCATTCAAAACTACTGCAAGATGCTCGGCATAATTTAGACCAACTATGGCCTAAAGACGGCTGACCGTAGCCTAAAGATGGTCGACCATGGCTGCCGTGGCCTAAAGATGGCTGATCATGGCCTAAAAATGGCCACCCGTGGCCTAAAGATGGCTGACTGTGGCCTTAAGGTCCACCAACATGTGCCACACCACTGAGCCGCTATTCAACTTCAGTTAATAAATGGAAGCAGCTTCCAGGTCCCATGTTATAACCTCTTTCACACCAAGAAGCCGGTGGGCAGGGGCTCAACACTTGCATCCCCTTTGCTCTACACCAGCGCTTCTCAAACTACGGGTCGCGACCCAAAGTGGGGTCGTGGGTAGGGGGTAAAAAAAAAAATAATAATAAATATATTTTTTTATGTTCTGGCAACATATTTTGGCTAAATATGACTTGTTTTATTGATAACAGTGCAGTAATTAATTTTTTTTTATTTTATTTATTGTTTAATCTTTTCCCCCCTCCTTTTTCCTCAGTTTTTCTCCCATCCCAATGTTAGTCGTTATGCCAATTCCCAATCCCCTTCCTGGTCGCTGTGCACCTACCCCCTATGGTCGGTCTGGGAGAGTGGAGGCTATCACATGCTTCCTCCGACACATGTGTAGCCAATCAACCGCTTCTTTTCACCTGGCAGCGCGGACTCTCACTGAGAGGGTGTAACGTGTGGAAGGATCACACTACCCCCCTTAGATCCTTTCCTCGCTGAGCAGGCGCCCTGACCGAACTGTAGGAGTCGCTGTTTACAATGACCAGGACCCACCCACCAGCTTTCCCACCCCTAACACTGCCAATTGTGTTAGTATGAACGACCAGCCAAGCTGGTAGCAATGCCGAGAGCTGGGCTCGAACCCAGCATCTCCTGCACTAGTGGCGAGCGCCTTGCCCACTGCGCCACTTAGCCGCCCTAGTAATTACATTTTCTAATAAATATGCATGATCAGGTTCAACAACGTGTGCTTTTATTTTGATATTCCTTAATTCCACGTTGAAATTACACGATACATTAACACATTCTGCGCCACGCAGTATGCCCATCTATACCACTCTCTGCTAGTGCTGTAACCCTATGGAGTGGCTCACCTTCTTTGCATGGCTATAACTTTTTTAATATTATAGCTATATCGACATTACTATGGCCCATTCAACATCGGGTATCTATCGTTCCGGATGTGGGAATGTTATATTTTCCCATTCATACATTGTCGTGTTAGTACCGTCATGAATATAAGTATGTTTTTATAGTGTAGAGCAGTAATTCATAGAACGCGCGTTATAGGCCCCAACGCGTATTATACATAATCGATTGGCGTTTCGATACACGCTATATTAAAAAATTCAAATACATATGATCGCTATACATTATGCCCCATCATGCGTGAAGGAAAGGGGGGGTGTTTATGATTCCTTAATTGTCACTAACGGCTTTCTTTAGTACGACACCATACGTTGATCAGATAGATTGCAATGAAATAAATGGACAATCGAGCTGGAATTAACGTTAGATTCCTCTTACCTGTGGCCGATGCGTCTGGTGAAAAAAAATTCTAATTATTTGATGTCGATCTGCTATATCCATTTTCCATTTGTATGACGCAATAAACGCCGAAAGCATATTGATTCTTGCGTCTCGAAAGCGATCCCATGCACTCAAGTGTGTATCTTGATCCACGTTACAAGATAGCTCTGGAAGAGCTTTTTCCCTGATGCACAGAGCGCCACATCCGGTTTAGAGTGGAGTGCAACTCACCCGAAATCCACCCGGCGGCGGTAATGAGGCGTTGAAATATCAGACAGGGTCCAGCTGGCTCCCGGATGAGTCTATACTTTCCACAAGCAAGTTGTCCTTCCGCGTTGCTCTGATTGGCCACTGACCGCCCCTGCCTACGCTAGTTATGAGCGTAGCGTAGAAATAATAATAATGCGAGAGCGAGCGGAGAGGGGGAGAGCGGAGATTGAGCCTCTCACACACGCACTTTAAAATGGGTATCACAGTAGTACGCCCTACTGTAGAACATGACATATTAGCATGACATCTGATTTATTAATGCCAATACTAAAGATTCGGGACAAACGCAATTGGCACAAGTGTAAATCATGGATTAGTCACTCAGTTTTAACATCCGCCGACTTAGCTCAACTCGTTCGTCAGCTGGCTGTGGAGCCTATGGTCACAAGTTCAAATCACTTAGTTCAATTTTACGTTTAATTAATTTATCCACTCTGGTTGGATGGTGTGTATGTATATGTATGTATTGTGCTGTATAATGACAATACATTTGAATCGAATCTCATTTTGAAATCGCTACGCTGCCTATGGACACGACAGTGGCGTGTCAGACAGCTTCGGAGGTGAGCACATTGCACCATGGTGATCCACTCAACAGGTAGCGATTTCAAAATGAGATTCGATTCAAATGTATTGTCATTATACAGCACAATACATACATATACATACACACCATCCAACCAGAGTGGATAAATTAATTAAACGTAAAAAAAAATAAAAAATTTAACTAAGAGTGATTTGAACTTGTGACCATAGGCTCCACAGCTTGCATTATTATTATTTCTACGCTACGCTCATAACTAGCGTAGGCAGGGGCGGTCAGTGGCCAATCAGAGCAACGCGGAAGGACAACTTGCTTGTGGAAAGTATAGACGCCTCCCGGAGCCTTCCTGGATGAATTATGAATGACAATAGCGAATAAAGGAAATAACTATCATAAAAACAAGTAAACTCGTTGTTGCCGTTATTCGATTGGCGGGCAATAACGAGTAAACTCATTTTTGGCGCAAGATGTGTTAAGTGTGGGGTCAACAAGAAAAAATCCTAAATAAAATGGGGGTGTGAAAAAAAAAAAAAAAAACTGAGAACCCCTGCCCTACACACCTTTTATTCTACCAGTCATAACAAGTCTCTGCCAGCCTCACCGACCAGTGTGTGAAGGACACGGCATTCCATCCTACAAGGCAACTAAAGCCCATTTTCCAAGTAAACAAAAACCCTTGTCAGAACAATTCACACAACACGCACACAGACTGATTCTGAAAGTAAACAGTAGTATGAGCCGCTGAGAAGGAGTATATAGTTGAGTACCTGTAGGGCGGGCTTGGTGGCGGGGAGCTGCTGGGTGACTTCCTGTAGCTGAGTCGCTGGTTGCTGCGTCGCTCGTTCTGAAGTGCTGACTTGTGGTCAGAGATGATGGCAATGATGTGTCTTTCGAAGAAGGCAGACATGGTGAGAGTCATGGTGTAGATCTGTGGAGGGACAGGTAAACTGTTGGAACAGGTGACTAGAGGGACAGGTAAACTGTTGGAACAGGTGACTAGAGGGACAGGTAAACTGTTGGAACAGGTGACTAGAGGGACAGGTAAACTGTTGGAACAGGTGACTTGAGGGACAAGTAAACTATTGGAACGGGTGACTAGAATGACAGGTAAACTGTTGGAACAGGTGTTCCCACCCGCCCCCAAGTCAACAGCCCTCAAATTAGACACAAGTTGCCATAGACCAGTCTGTTCACGACAGTTTTGATTTTAGATGCGACAGATGATATTAGTTTTGATTTTAGATGTGACATGATATTACAGAATTGCCTAACTGTCTATATTGTAAACGGTGACGTAGGAGAGTGAAAGCAGTCATTATCTCAACCGTGATAACTTCTAGTGAATGAAATGAGGGAATGAGGGAAATCAAAACTATTACTAATTTTGCTCCGGACAGCTTGGGGCTATTCAGATCCCCACTTTGGGACCCTCATCTGCACCTTTGTTTTATTTTTCTCATAATATTAAATTCAGATAAAATTGTATTGCCTATATATGTCTTTCTACTATTACCCTGCCCATACCTGTACCTCTCCCTCCCCCATGCTGCTATGATGTCCCCAAGGGGATCAATAAAAGAACATCTTATCTGCTAGATTTATAAGATTACTTATGTAATTTAGGACAAAAACATGTATCCCAGACAACTATAGCTATCTTGATGAAATGCTATATATTAGGGCTGACCCCTATTAGTCGACTAATCGGTCGAAAGGAGCTGTAGTCGACTGCCAATCTCTTAGTCCAATACAAAAAACAAAAAAAAGTATAATTCTTTATTTTTATTTGTATTATTACTTTGAATGCCGACGACGACTATTCTCATTTTATCATGCCCCCCGTTGTGTGCCGACGATGAGAAATGTCGTTTGATTTTTTTATTAGCGATCTGAATTCATATTTCATCAACCGAGTCTCCCGTTGGTACAGCAGCCCCTACAGGAGCTCCGATGGGAAAAAACCGCCCCCTATCGTCTATCCCTGTGTAACTGCAGGTCAGTCGATTAGACTGACCTGGGATCTGTAGATCTGTAGAGGTGGAGCCAACTGGCTCCATTGTGCTGGCGAGCCGTCTGATGATGAGGGATCTGATCGCGAGTTGGAATGCAGCCTGGAATATATATTTACAGCAACCAATAATCAATCAATAAGCGTGATCGATATTTGGAATGGCGATCAGGAATTGGAATAATCTTTTTGGAGAACATCTGAAGGTAAGGAGTCTATGTTACCAGTCTTGGGGTAATCGGAGCTGTATTCACTGAGATAACAGCGTGTCCCTATGTGTGTGTGTGATCTTGAGGAAATGGATAATAGATTTCTCAGCCCGCCTCTATAGCGTGCATAAGTACACGATAATCTAGCGTTTATTTGAAAACAATTCATAAATAGGCCGACAAATGACAACGTGTCTAGTGTATTCGAGAATATTCCAATAAATGCCGTTTATGGGGGAATCTTTCTATTTTCCCGAAAATTTTTGATTGAACGATAGCTTTTCGAAATGCTATAAAAAGGATATGAACCGATTAAAAAGCAATCCGTTTCGACAATGTTGACTGCAAACAAGTCATTGATAAGCGACTGGCAGATTAGACACATAATTTAAAACATAGGTTATGCGTTTTTAACGCTAACATAACATTGATGGCATTCAACCGGGTAAAAAGGTAAACAAGGTCGGTACTGATAGTGTTAATCATTCTTTCCCAAAGAAAAGAGGCCTCTAACGCTAATGGCACGCATACCAGAGGCTAACTGTCTACGAAAACAGGCACAGAGGCTCTGAAAGAGGATTTCACCCATCTAATGAACACACTAGACTAGACAAATATCAAGATGTATCCATCAGTGGACCAATTGCATGCTTTTGCAGAGGACAAGAAGCCTTCAGTCGACTCCTTCAGACATTAACACAATGGGGACCAGCCACGAGTTAATACGTGTTTCGAATCCATGCGTTGTGGGACCAGAGCCACGTATATAGCCGTGGCAAGTTGTTATTGTTTTATTCCATATTAATAACCGGATCAAGATCGCCTCTGCAGATCTACCCGACTCTGTGGAATCGGCAACATGCAATACCGGCCAGATCCTCTTAGGGGCGCCATCGCTCCACTGCAGTACCATTGTGGGCGAATGGATTTCTTTTTTTTTTACCCTCCAACAGAGTATCATATTACTCTAATCCCAAGCGAACATCATGAACCGTGTATCACGTTTCGAATCGCAGATCTCACCATGGAATAAGGGGATTTATCATCAACCAATGGACATATCGATCTACCAGATGCCGGTCGATAACGGGGAAATGCTGTAGGGTATCCCACGGGCTGACGGTAAGACCTTATTCACCTAAATTACAGCCGGATTAGACATTGTTGTGAGACGCAAGCATTCGATCAGTGAATGTGGCTACTTCCACGGACACACTATTGGTAATCAATAATACTAATCGACGTTCCCCGCCGCCCCCCTTTCATCCATAGATGCTATGGGATAGTCCAGTTCATAAGCAGTTTGTGTTATTTCATTAGAATATATACAACAGAAATGCTGTTGAATATAACGTTAGTAGCCTTTAGCTCTATAAGTAGCTTTCCAGAAAATATATGAGACGAAATCTGCGATAAAGCTTATATTCACCGCGCTATAAAATGACAACCTATTGATGGATTTTTTTTTCCTTTAAGCCATTTTGAAGGGACTCTTTATGAACTCAAGTGACAATGAGAATGGACAGATAGCAATACTATAAAGTATAGATATAGCTCTACAAAGACACATCGGTTTGTCAACAAACCTTGGTCCTCTAGCACCATATTAGACGGCGCCGAACGGTCGTCAAAGTGTTAGGCACCCCCACAGCCCAAATGAAAAAATAATATTATATATATATATATATTTTTTTTTGTCGACTAACGGCACATTTTGGCCAATCATAGTCGACTATCCAAATCCTTAAGTCGGGGACAGCCCTACTATATATATATATATCCATGGGTTCTGGCCCCGGCATGGCCTACCTGGGATTTCTTGTTTGGTGTGTACGCCCTGGAATTGCTGAAAATGAGGCGCATGTCTTTGGCAAACTCCATAGGGTTCTCGTAGTTCCCTGCGCTCAGCGTCTCCCTCACCGTGCCCAGGTCCATGGGAGTGTCGATGATGTCTCTGTAGTCCTGGTGGTGGAGTAGACACGTTTAGAGAACAGAGTAGACACGTTTAGAGAACAGAGGAGTAGACACGTTTAGAGAACAGAGGAGTAGACACGTTTAGAGAACAGAGTAGACACGTTTAGAGAACAGAGGAGTAGACACGTTTAGAGAACAGAGGAGTAGACACGTTTAGAGAACAGAGGAGTAGACACGTTTAGAGAACAGAGGAGTAGACACGTTTAGAGAACAGAGTAGACACGTTTAGAGAACAGAGGAGTAGACCCGTTTAGAGAACAGAGTAGATACGTTTAGAGAACAGAGGAGTAGACCCGTTTAGAGAACAGAGTAGACACGTTTAGAGAACAGAGGAGTAGACACGTTTAGAGAACAGAGTAGACACGTTTAGAGAACAAAAGAGTAGACACGTTTAGAGAACAGAGTACACGTTTAGAGAACAGAGTAGACACATTTAGAGAACAGAGGAGTAGACACGTTTAGAGAACAGAGGAGTAGACACGTTTAGAGAACAGAGGAGTAGACACGTTTAGAGAACAGAGGAGTAGACACGTTTAGAGAACAGAGGAGTAGACACGTTTAGAGAACAGAGTAGACACGTTTAGAGAACAGAGGAGTAGACACGTTTAGAGAACAGAGAAGAACACTTCCCACAGGTTCCGTTATCAACGAGAGACTTTCTTCTACTGTTGAGACTTCTAACAATGGGTAGGATCTAATAAAAATAATCTGGATTTAGATTTGTAATCATTATACTTTTTACTACCAGGAGTGTGTATAAAGTAAACATTACATCCCAGGTCCATGGGAGTGTCGATGATGTCTCTGTAGTCCTGGTGGTGGAGTAGACACGTTTAGAGAACAGAGGAGTACACGTTTAGAGAACAGAGGAGTAGACACGTTTAGAGAACAGAGTAGACACGTTTAGAGAACAGAGTAGACACGTTTAGAGAACAGAGGAGTAGACACGTTTAGAGAACAGAGGAGTAGACACGTTTAGAGAACAGAGGAGTAGACACGTTTAGAGAACAGAGTAGACGACACGTTTAGAGAACAGAGGAGTAGACACGTTTAGAGAACAGAGGAGTAGACACGTTTAGAGAACAGAGGAGTAGACACGTTTAGAGAACAGAGGAGTAGACACGTTTAGAGAACAGAGAACACTTCCCACAGGTTCTGTTACCAACGAGAGACTTTCTTCTACTGTTGAGACTTCTAACAATGGGTAGGATCTAATAAAAATAATCTGGATTTAGATTTGTAATCATTATACTTTTTACTACCAGGAGTGTGTATAAAGTAAACATTACACCCCCCAACACTCTCTGAACGCCCCCTGGGGGTTGATACCACCCCGTTGAGAAACCCTGCTCTGTCTAGACCACTGAGATTGAGTGATAACGGTCGTCTTTTGGTCTCAAGAACAGCCTAGCATTAGACACCACCTTAAACACACGTTTGTATTCAAAACAATAGCAGAGCCTGGTAACTAGCTCTGAGATGGCTCAACAACATCCCAGGGACCAGGAGGCTTGGGTTTTGTAAACGCTGCCTTACGGGGTAAACAAAGTAGTCCACAGGCTGCCTGAACGGCTCCGAGTCCGGACTGATGGTCATCCTCCTGACCAGCTCCCGACACTGGCCTTGCCACGCTTTCACGTCCAACACCACACCACGCTTCTGACAGAGAAATGAGGTTCAGAGGAGACAATATTGTCATTTGGCCTTTTCGTGCACAATTAACTGTATAGGGAGGTGTAGTGGTTACGTCATTGTTTCCGGTGCGGTCCACCTCCCTATACCTACCTTTCTGTGTGTATTCATCCACAATCTATAGCTTCTGCACACTTAGGTCCATGCAAGTTTCTTTAATTCCACAAAAGCCTAGCTTTTCGTCAGGTTTTGCCCCGATTAAAGTCTTGACTTGAAAGTCAATGCCTGAAAGCTAAGCTTATAGTGTGCAGCACCATCGTTCTGCTCTTTGGTCTTCAGACACCTTCATATTAATTTGTCTTGAATGCAGTGATTTTCTCAAAGAATCTACTACTAGTGCAGAATTAACTGAAACAATTCTCTGTATGATGCTGCTCTAAATAAAGTGGGATTTTTCAGTACTATTACCGTAACCTTAAAAAAAAACACTAAATATTCTTCTCATCCGTGTACGTTTTATTCATATTGGCCTCCAGTTCCTCTTACCCGATGTCCAGAGGATGTCCCGGGGGTGTCGGAGTCCACATCGACATCAGCGCCCTGCAGAACAAAATAACACAAATCCACATAGTCTTGAATGGACATCCAATAGCGTTCTTCCTTCATTGAGATAGTAGGAATATTGAGACAGAGTAGGGGAGACATAAGAGATGAGGCAGCATCCCACCCAGGACCAGAGGGGATGCATGGAATTCCAGAGACGATGAGGTCTTTACCACAACGAGACATATACATTTAGTAATTTAGCTGACACTTTTATCCAAAGCAACTTACAAATTGTGAACAACAAGTCAGCAGGAGGAGTGCATTTCTGGCATTGTTTGTCAAATAATGTCGAACTTGAGTGTTACACTCTGGGTGCATAGTAGTATAGACATATTAGCATGATAGGTAGTAGTATAGGTAGTAGTATAAGGATAGTAACATAGTGGTAAGGTACATAAGAGTATAATTGATTGAAAATAATAATAATAAGATTCTATTTGTAATGCGCTTTACAGTTGCGGGGCAAATCTCAAAGCGCTACAGTTAAAAGAACTTAAAAACTAGCGAGAATAAAGGAAAGAAAGAATATAAAAATAGGCAAGACTAAACAGAGAAACATAGAATAAATAAAACTGATAAAAGAAATTGGTAAAAGAACATAAACTGTGTGGAGCTAAACATTTGATAAAAAGTCAACAGAAGGCTCTACTAAAAAGGTGAGTTTTGAGGCCTTTCTTGAAAGCATCCACAGTCTGTGGTGCTCTCAGGTAGTCAGGGAGAGCATTCCACAGACTGGGAGCGGAAGAGCAAAAAGCCTGATCTCCCATAGTGCAGAGATTGGTCCTTGGGCGCTGGAGGTTTGCCTGGCCAGAGCGGAGATGTCGAGAGGAGGAGTGAGGGGTAATGAGTTCTTTGGAGTATAGGGGGGCGTTTCCGTAGAGGCATTTGTGGGTGAGCAGGGAGACTTTGAACTCAATCCTGAGTGAGACAGGGAGCCAGTGAAGGGACTTGAGGATGGGAGTGATGTGGTGTATTTTTAGTTGACGGCAGAAAACAGGGCAGCTGTCCTAAATGTGGTGGGAAAGTTCGCTCCACCATTGTGTGATGTAACGCAGCCCTATGACGTAACACAGCCCTATGAGCAGCTGTGCAGTGTGACGTAACGCAGCCCTATGAGCAGCTGTGCAGTGTGACGTAACGCAGCCCTATGAGCAGCTGTGCAGTGTGACGTAACACAGCCCTATGAGCAGCTGTGCAGTGTGACGTAACACAGCCCTATGAGCAGCTGTGCAGTGTGACGTAACACAGCCCTATGCCAAGCGGTGGAAAAAGTAACACAAGTTCCCTCACCTCGCCCTCTCCTCCACTGCTGACCTGAGTCTTCACCGCCTGATACAGATCCAAGATGTCCGAGCAGCTCTGGTCCCTGGTGGAAATACAGGACATGTTTCAAGTCAAGAAGAATCAAAGAGCATCAACTGTATCTGCAACTGTCTGTCCTATTATGTGGTAAACTCTTTCAACATGGTAATAAACTCTTTCAACATGGTAATAAACTCTTTCAACATGGTAATAAACTCTTTCAACATGACAAACTCCTTCAACATGGTAATAAACTCTTTCAACATGGTAAACTCCTTCAACCTGGTAATAAACTCTTTCAACATGGTAAACTCCTTCAACCTGGTAATAAACTCTAAACATGGTAATAAACTCTTTCAACATGGTAATAAACTCTTTCAACGTGGTAATAAACTCTTAATAAACTCTTTCAACATGGTAATAAACTCTTTCATGGTAATAAACTCTTTCAACATGGTAATAAACTCTTTCAACCTGGTAATAAACTCTTTCAACCTGGTAATAAACTCTTT
This sequence comes from Notolepis coatsorum, assembly GCF_963971535.1. Taxonomy (NCBI): domain Eukaryota; kingdom Metazoa; phylum Chordata; class Actinopteri; order Aulopiformes; family Paralepididae; genus Notolepis; species Notolepis coatsorum. The sequence goes on from NC_140172.1 coordinate 67,644,773, forward strand.
CAACCTGGTAATAAACTCTTTCAAAATGGTAATATTATGTTCCTTCCTCAGTGTTGATGGCTAGCTGGCTAGCCATCAACACTGAGGAAGGAACATAATTGTTCCGAAACATGTTTGTTTCAGGCTGCCATTAAATAACCAAAATCTGTGAGTGCTGGTCCAAGCGTATTGCTTTCTTTTTCTATTATTCTCGAAATAAACATGAAACGTGGTCGTAAAGTTTCGATATATCGATTTTCCAAGCTTGGATATGAGCACACGCACTAACAACCAATCAGTGAAGGAGATGGCCGACAGCGGAAGGAGACCCGGAATCTAGGACTCCAGTAGTCAACAGGCTGGCTAGGATAATTAGCTTGCACGGCGCTATTTTATAGTTTACCTGCCGAGTTGGTGTGTGTTTTGAATTCTGAGGGTAACTGTTATAGTAGTGTGGGGTATACGGTGGACGTCGTTGCAATGTATTGGGGCGGAACAGAGTATTTTATGGTCATATTTAGTACATTGTCATGGAATACACCGCTTTGAAACGAGGCTGGCTAGGATAATTAGCTTGCACGGCGCTATTTTACAGTTTACCTGCCGAGTTGGTGTGTGTTTTGAATTCTGAGGGTAACTGTTATAGTAGTGTGGGGTATACGGTGGACGTCGTTGCGATGTATTGGGGCGGAACAGAGTATTTTATGGTCATATTTAGTACATTGTCATGAGATACTCCTCTTGCTCTGGCTAACTGCTAACGTGCGCGGACTGATGATGACATCAACTCGACTCTCGAGACATTCGCAGCAGCAAAACAAGTCTATTAATAGCCCATCCATCGGCGCCGGGCATAAAAAGTTAATTAAACTTGACAGACATTATATCGACGATAATTATCGATATCGAGTTATATGAAAAGAATTTTATAATTTTATCGCGATAACGTTTTTGGCCATATCGCCCAGCCCTACTCTAAAATTGGTAATAAACTCTTTCAACATGGTAATAAACTCTTTCATGGTAATAAACTCTTTCATGGTAATAAACTCTTTCATGGTAATAAACTCTTTCAATCTGGTAATAAACTCTTTCAACATGGTAATAAACTCTTTCAACGTGGTAATAAACTCTTTCAACATGGTAATAAACTCTTTCAACATGGTAATAAACTCTTTCATGGTAATAAACTCTTTCATGGTAATAAACTCTTTCAACATGGTAATAAACTCTTTCATGGTAATAAACTCTTTCAATCTGGTAATACATGGTAATAAACTCTTTCAACATGGTAATAAAACACTGTAATAAACTTTCAACGTGGTAATAAACTCTTTCAACATGGTAATAAACTCTAAACATGGTAATAAACTCTTTCAACACGGTAATAAACTCGTTCAACGTGGTAAACTGCGTCGTCTCACCCTGTCCGTTAAATGGATGATGGCGGCCTGCGAGCGATGTGAAAACATCCTCTTGTATAATCTAATCTGGGCGCCGCCTGCAATTTTATAATTTTATCGCGATAACGTTTTTGGCCATATCGCCCAGCCCTACTCTAAAATTGGTAATAAACTCTTTCAACATGGTAATAAACTCTTTCATGGTAATAAACTCTTTCAACATGGTAATAAACTCTTTCATGGTAATAAACTCTTTCAATCTGGTAATAAACTCTTTCAACGTGGTAATAAACTCTTTCAACATGGTAATAAACTCTTTCAACATGGTAATAAACTCTTTCATGGTAATAAACTCTTTCAACATGGTAATAAACTCTTTCATGGTAATAAACTCTTTCAATCTGGTAATAAACTCTTTCAACATGGTAATAAACTCTTTCAACATGGTAATAAAACACGGTAATAAACTTTCAACGTGGTAATAAACTCTTTCAACATGGTAATAAACTCTAAACATGGTAATAAACTCTTTCAACACGGTAATAAACTCGTTCAACGTGGTAAACTGCGTCGTCTCACCCTGTCCGTTAAATGGATGATGGCGGCCTGCGAGCGATGTGAAAACATCCTCTTGTATAATCTAATCTGGGCGCCGCCTGCATGGAGGCGGGGTGGACACAAGACCATTTATTTTAACCATAACTCAGCATGTCTTACCCGATATAGTGGAGCAACACATCAGTCACCACCTTGGCCGCGGCCACGATGGGACTCTGCGGCTCGTTGAAGGTGCGGGCATTGTGCTCAATGTAACGCACCTCCCACATCAGAGCCGAGATCCTCCTGGAAGGAAACATGCAGAGGTCAGGTTTTCAAACTCGGAATACCTCCAGAATTGATGATTATTAGTCCTTGGACAATCAAGGTATCTGCCTTTAAATACCAATTTCACAACCATACTAGCAGTGTGCGAGAGCTGAGCCGACTGACTGAACTGGCGGTTGCCTATTTTAATTATTGCGCATTCCATACAAGCTCTAGCCAGACCAGGCTCCCGACTTGAATACAAAAACATTTCATATACCGGTATATATATATTTTTATCCACTTTTTCTCCTTATTTTTCTATTTTTCTTCCATCCCAATTTCGCCTCACCAATTCTCCCCTCCCCTGTCTCGAACGTTGCTAGACTATGCCTCCCACTGGTGGGCTGCAGTGAGGACCAAGCCTTGCATCACGTGTCCCCTCCGGTACACGAGGAGGCAGCTGTCGCATCTTTTCACCTGTACAGCGCGATCTCAGTGGCGAGGAGTAACGTGTGGGAGGCTCACGCTGCCCCCGATGCTTCCCGATTCTGCTGTACAGGCGCACCAACCGACCTGTAGGAGTCGCTGTCCACAACGTCCAATCCCCACCCACCAGCTTTTCCACCCCTAACACTGCCAATTGTGTTAGTATGAACGACCAGCCAAGCTGGTAGCAATGCCGAGAGCTGGGCTCGAACCCAGCATCTCCTGCGTTAGTGGCGAGCGACTTGCCCACTGCGCCACTTAGCCGCCCAACATTTCATATATTTAATATTATTTTATCTCTTCCCAGTTTGATTCCCGCTCCTCCCGGGCAGCGTGACAAAGTGTCCTTGAGCAAGACACTTAACCCCCCCAATTGCTCCCGATGTGCAGGTTGGCACCTTGCATGGTTGCCTCTGCCGTCGGTGTGAATGTGTGAGTGAATGGTCAAATGTGAGGAACAAAAATGTTAAAGCGCATTGGATAAAAGCGCTATATAAATGCACCATTTATTATGAATTGAATACTTTTTAATACCCCGCAGATACCCTGATAATGTTGGAAGTGTGGCTGGGGTGTGGGTGGGGTATGGCTGGGGTGTGATTGGAGGTGTGGCTGGGGTGTGGGTGAAGGTGTGGTGTGGCTGGAGTGTGGGTGGAGGTGTGCTTGGGGGTCAGACGGAGGGGCGGACCTATAGAACCGGTTCTCCAGCCGCCTCCGGATGGTGCTGAGGTCAGTGGGGTAGGCCACCACAGTGCAGTACAGGGGGTAGACCCGCAGGTCCACTGGTGATCCAAAGGCCTTGGCTACATCTATTGTGTACAAACATAACATATGACACAGATTAGATTACATTCAAATGTATTGTCATCATACAGCACAAGTCCAGTACAACGAAAAGATTGGCATCCAACCAGAGTGCAAATGTAACCGTAAAGTGCAATAGTAATACTGTACAGGTGATTAAACTGGATATAAAATATGTAAATTAGTACTACTGAATAATAGTAATAGAGTTGTAGTATTTATATGTACAGTGATACAGGTATAATGCCACTATGGTAGTAAATTGTACTGGCCAGCAGTGTAACTAGTAATGTACAGATATATATAGTATATATATTAGGGATGTCCGATATTATCGGCCTACCGATATTATCGGCCGATATTGGCATTAAAATGTGATATCGGAAATGATCGGTATCGGTTTAAAAAAAATATATATATTTCTTTTTACATTTATCTAACCTTTATTTACCCAGGCAAGCAAGTAAGAACTAATTCTGATTTTATTTATTGTCAAAAGTATGCATAATGTTGTGTTAATTCCACGATATACATATATACATATGGTAAGAATGAATATATATACGGTATATAAGGCATTATTGTACATTCTATCATGTGGAGTTATATGGGTAGACTATAGTATGAGGTAGTAGTTATGATTACAGTGTAGGGCAGTTGTAGACCGTGAAAGTTGGTAGGTATAAGGGCGTTTTCACACCTAGCTCGTTTGGAGCTGTTGTTCCGAAACCTGGAGCGTTTACCCCCTATTTCGGTTCAGTTGGGCATATATGAACACAGCAATCACATTCTGTTGCGGAACAAAACAAGCGGGCCGAGACCACCTAGAGAGGGTGGTCTCCGGCGCACTTCCAAACGAACCTGACGCGACTCGTACGCTGTGAGAATGCAATCGATTTAACAAACCGACACAACTCACTTGCCGTACTATATACGCGCTGCATGATGACGCAACGCACACGCGCCGTGGACTGTTCCATCAGAGGGGGGAGCTTCGGTGGCCAGTGTGAGTGGCTACAGACCACTGCACTTAAATATAAACATTAGACTCAATGAGGTAATTGTAGATGTCGCCATAAGACGCGTCTGGTCATTTAGTGGGAACATTGTTTCATTATCCTGTTCGGCTGAAAGGACACTGGCCACCGAAGCTCCCCCCTCTGATGGAACAGTCCAGGGCGGGTGTGCGTTGCATCACAATCCGTGGGCAATCTGCGCATGTGCATGGGGGCATCTCTGCTTAAAAACTGGCTTTTTCGCTGCCGAATTAGTTCTGATCGATTAGGAATGGCTCGCGCCGTGTTCAGGAGATTCTGGCGCATACAAGTCTATTCGATCATGTCTCTAGCACGCCCACAGCCGTATCTGCAACCACTTACATCACGGCTCTCATCCACATTCATTAATTTGCTCCCCCCGCTCTCCCCTCCCCGATTTCAATGTAACGCGGAGATTCAGGGTTAGGGGGGGGGGGGGGGGGACACCCCAAAATCTGACCAATGAGTGACCGTTTGCTCGCGCGTGCGTTTGTTTTGGTCCGCTGTTAACACAGCCGTGTGAACACAAACGAACTAAGGGACAAGTGCAACATTGTATCATTATAGTCCCTGTGTCTCCCTGAATCGGAACAAAGCAAACGAACTACAGGTGTGAAAACGCCCTAAGACACAGTAGTAATGAATATACAGCTAGATGCGTGTACCCCCGCCCCAACCGATGCTCCCAACGCACTGGTTACAGTTTTAAAGCAGCTAATCAGTCATCTGTAATGGATTAAGTAACACTCCCAAACTACCGGTTACAGTTTTAAAGCAGGTAATCAGTCATCTGTAATGGATTAAGTAACACTCGCAACCCCTGCACCCATCTCTTTGTTCCTCTCCATCAGTCCTACCCAGAGTGAGCAGCTGGTCGATGCCGAAGATGACTCTCTCACAGTCCTCATCCCGCGTGTGGAAGCCCCACTCCCCCTCCTGTGGGCTGTAGAGCAGGGCCGTGATCTCTTCCTCCGCCACCTCCACCCCATCACCAACGTGCTCTGGTAACGCAGCTGACGCCACAAATATGCGTTAGATGGGAAAACTGTTGTTTTCTGGCTGCATACACACACACAAACACAGAGGGAAATGCAACGACTTCCATTCTGACAGGACGACACAGGCATTCCTGTGCGTCGTCCTCTCAGAATGGAAGTCGTTGCATTTCCCTGCGCTGGTGTATTTACATGCTTTGTTTATTCATCTTTCATCATTCATGTACATTAGTGAATAAAAGTGTGCATCTTTGTGGAGTTTCCATAACAATACCAGCAGGATTCTATCGATGGAGTAATATAATAATCATATAGAATATTATGGTGTTTAAGATAATGACAGACATTTCAATAGTCACAGACCAGTCACCCAGCTCATAGTAATCAGTACTACATATGAACAGAACTAACCTTCCTCAGGAATGGGCTCCATGTCCCAGGGACTCATCCTCTCCCCCTCACCGTTATCCCATCTGGTGGACAAACATTGTAACTCAACGGTTAGAACACTAGAATTAAATCGCTGTCTTTATGGTGGAACAGTACTTCAGGTTTTAGTTTTTTTTGCCTTGAGGACAAGCAGCAACGTTACTGTGCTTTCAAGATTCTTAGTGATATCAGGTTTGCATTGAAACCAATGATCTTGACTTGTGAATATAGTATTACGAGTATAAACAGTATTAATAAAGTAGTAGTAGAGTATTGATATGAGTACTTCTACCATTACAGTTCTAACAAGAACTTTGAAAACATGTTTTATTTTCATCAGATGTTCCTCACTTTCTGACTGGAACAAATTAAATATACAACATGAATATGGTTGCTGACATTTTAAGTTAAAATAATATGAATATAATAAATATTTTACCTTTCAATTCAGTATTGGGACATCTGTATTAGATAGTTAGTAAAAAAAATATTCAAGGCTTACTTATACTTAACAAGGCTTACTAACTATTATTCAAGGCTTACTAACAATTATTATTCAATGCTTACGTATTCTTAACAAGGCTTACTAACCATTCTCATTCAAGGCTTACTTATTAACAAGGCTTACTAACAATGTAGACACCGTCATACTGTGTGAAGACACCTCTTGGCAGCCATGTGCATTAGTGGTCTGCAAGGGCCTTGAAATAAAGCCCGAGCCCTGCCCGAGCCCTTGAACTTCAGGCCCTGCCCGAAAATAAGCCCGACTGTAAATAATATTTTAAGCCCTAGCCTGCATGAAAACCCGAAAAAAATTATTATTATTATTATTAAAATATAATTTTTTTTGTATTTGTTTTAAATATTCGAAACACGGTTTTATATGAACGTAATAAATAAACAAAACGAAGAAGCATTTCGCAATGCCGTCTCTCCCAGTGCTCGCTTATATAGACTGACTCACACATCAGCCTCAAAACGTATTGAAGGCTATAGAATCTTCTTTGACACACACACACACAATAGCCTACTCAGTCAAACAAACAAACAGAAAACAGAAATCAGATTTCGAGCAGAGCAACAAAACAGGTAGCGAGTCGCGACCCAGCAAATAATAAACATATCACTCACCACGACGTCAGCAACGCGTTGAACACAGTTAACAAAACCGGCTACATACATCCCAAGAACAAATTAAAACGTTCGCCAACTGGCTATATTCCAACACAACCAATCGAGTTGAACTTGTCCCCTGAGTTCTTCTCCCTGCGCGCTGCAGTAATTACATCCAAATGTTTCTCTGGCGCAAAAGAGAAAGCGAATCTTAAAACGAAGGTTATCATATAACCCTAGTTATATGAGAAAAAAAAAAAAAAAAAAAAATTAATTATAAAAAACGCCGGTGCCCGGGCCCGGCCGAGCCCGAATTATTTATAAAAAAAAAAGCCCTACCCAGCCCGAACCCGCCGGGCCGGGCCCCGTCGGGCCTGGGCAAGGTTGCAGTGCACTAATGTGCATGTTCTGGTTAAACTGACTTACTTGACAGCATAGCACTGAAACAGGCTGTCTGGATACTCAGGCTGCAGGGGGTGCTGGTCCTCAACGGTGCCAAACCACCAGGCTTCATCAATGATGCTGCGGAATCGCAGATCTGGGAAGAATGCAGGGAGCTTAAGTTAGTACTAGGGATGCACGATAATTATGACGTCATCCCGATAAACCCGATAACGTTATTAATAGCTCCGATAATATAATATATTTTTTGGTAAAAAAAATGCGGTGTGGGTGAATTTGGATGAAGTGCGTTTGTTTTGACTGTCCGCTCCTCCCGTTTTGCCAGTACTGTGGTACCACTGATAGTGTGTGGTTTAGGAACAGGGTGTTTTACACAAATCCAGCGCTCCCTTTCTTGGCTGTGACGTAGCCACGTAGTACGTTTCTTGAAAGCAGCGCGTTGTAAACAAAGATGGCGACGCTAGTGGGGATTGTTTCAGAGAGGAAAAGTTCGCTTGCTATTTGTAATAAATGCAATGGAGAAGTTCCACGAGGAGGGAAAAGTGCAGCGGCTTGTGATACATCCAACCTAGCAGGTCACCTGCGGCATCACCACCGCTGCGATGGTGTGTTGTGTTAACTTAAAAGCCTGCAACGACGCGGGGAGCTAAGCAAAGCTAGCCCCTTTCATGGCTGTGATGCAACCTTTGGTTGAATACGCAGTCACTTATTGCTCCGTAGTAGCCAGGTTAATTTGCACCACCAAGGACTGCTTAAAAGCTAGCGGCTTGAGCCCTTGGGTCATTTCTGTCAAACTTATTTAATTTAGCAAACGACTCGTCAATAGGTACAACTAAGCGTGCTCGCGCCGTCGTACACCAGCGGTGGTGATTCCGCAGGCGACCTGCTATGTGTCCACTCAAAGCCTTTCTTTCAAGGCGGACAGCTTTGAAAAAAAAAAAAAAAAAAAGCTTTGAGCGTCTTAGGTTGGATGTATTATAAGTTGTTGACGGATTGTGAATTTTCATTTGGAAAAATAAATATGGTCACTTTATCAGTCAAAACTGTTGTCTTGGCTTTTGTTTCTGTTGTCTGGTTAAAAGTTTATTAACCGATTGCAGAATGGGTACAATACAGTACAGCTCAATACATACAATTGTTAAGGGGATGCAGACCAGAGAAAGACTTTCGTCTTGTTTACATCAGGGACAGGGTCCCCCATTTACAATTCATCATAACATAATGACATGCATGACATACAGATAGACAGTGCTGCCTACATCTATACATGACATACCAGATTTGCAAATACAGTACTGTTTGTGATACGAAAAGAGTCCAGAAAAGAGAGTATATACATTTGACGTATTATTATTGTATTGTGATATGTTTTGTTTCATGTTAAAAAAAAAAAAAAAAATTGATCAAAATATTATTTTAATAATACAATAAATATCGGTTATCGGTATCGGTTATCGGCTTGAGGAGCATAAAGTTATCTGTATCGATATCGGTGTCAAAATCAATATCGTGCATCCCTAGTTAGTACCAGGGCGTGGGTTAATACCAGGACTTTGGTTAGTACCAGGACTTGGGTTAGTACCAGGGCTTGGGTTAGTACCAGGCCTTGGGTTAGTACCAGGGCTTGGGTTAGTACCAGGACTTGGGTTAGTACCAGGCTTGGCACTGATTCACTTTTAATTCAACCAATTCAGCAGAAGAAATTCCTTCACAATTATAAAACTGAAAACCTTTTGTAAGAAAACAAACACTTAAACATGAAAAGAATACATTAAGGAGAATGAATATCCTTACCGAGCCTTCATTTGAGCTATGTATAACTTAGTATAAGACTCCTAAAAAGAAGAATAAACTCTAAATCCATCACAGCTAGCAGATTTGGCAGAGAACCTGTAGCAATAGTGTAGGAATGACATACAGTTACGTAGTGGACTGAGGGATGATGACTGACCTGGCTGCCAGTTGCGCTCTTTAGCCTCATTGTAGAACTGCTGTAGCACCAGGAAGTCAATGACGTCAGGCATGTCATGGTACCTGAGGAAACGTCAGAGTTCAGACAAATGCAGTCTGAGGCTGGTAATGAGCCAATACACATTTGAGTTTATAGAGCCCCCTATCGATTGATTTGACATGATTCCTTACCTGTACTCAACATACAGTATGTACAAAGGTTTCACGGTGAGACGAACAATCTTTATGACAGATTTATAACGTTTTGTGATCTATGACTTTTCTCAAGTTCAATTGGTTAATGCCATTGTTTATATTTAGGTAAGGCTGGTTTATAAACCAGTGGAGTATGTCAGTCGAGCAATGCTATTATCACTCAAGTCTGGCGAGAATTGATAGTATAGTGCCCCCTTCAGTCCATTTGGGGTAAGGTCATCGAGCATTTCTATCCCACATTCCTACTGAGCCTGTTTTTTGTTTTGCAACCATCTTGAACTGTAAAGATTAGTATGTGTTCCAGATCGAGTACTTGCATGAATTACTTTAGTGCATGAGCAATTGTTTATGGAAATCTATTTTTAGAGCGCATCTTAAATAATAATAACTTTGTGGACAGACACAACATTCAAAGTAAGAAATTAGGGGTCAAAGGCAGAGTTGAAGGTGGGTTTTTGAGTATTTTTTTTAAGGAGTCCAAATTTGGGGCGTTGTAGAGTTGTGCAGGGAGGTAGTTCCAGAGGGTGGGAGCTGCCACGCTGAAAGCTCTGTCCCCAAAGGTCCGCAGTCTGGTTCGGGGAATGGAGAGTCAAGTCAAGTTGTAACTGAGGGGTACAATTCCCTGACTGTATTGAGAGTATGGTATCATTAAACCACTACTTAGTTATGTACTTTAATTACTGGCCATACAGTACACGGTATATCTGGTGAACACCCACACAAGAATACGGCTTGACAAAGAGAGTTCTATTTAGAGGTATTTATTATTAGAGCAGCAACGATAGGTTACAGATTGAGAATTATGAATGCGCTTGTAAGGCGAAGAACACTTAAGTAAGTCAAGAGCGTAAGTCCATGAGCATAATAAGATGGGTATAACTGATGCCACCTGTAGCATAAGAATTACATAAGGCACACTCGTAGTCAGCTGGAGATACTAAGGGGTTCCCTCCGGTTGTAAGCCAGCAGGGAAGAGGAATGTTCGGGAGCAAAGTCTGGACCAACACGGAATAACGAGGCTCCAGATACAGGAGCCAGTGCAGTAATCCCTTGGTCCGTAGACAAAGCAACAGCTATACTCCAGTATGCACGACAGCATGGATGAAAGCTAGCCAGCCTCTGTGGTCCTAGAGGCGGGCTCGATGGTGCTCCTCACAGGGTAGATCCCACACAGCAGTGGGGTAGACGGTTCTCTGCTCCAGCAGCCACAGTACCAAAGCAATATAATCCAGCCGGAAAAGGCTCTGCATTCGCCGGTGTAGGTTCTCCGGTGTACATATCCAACGGTTCTCGTCTAGGACTCCTCGGATGGCGGCACGAGTTTAGGCCGCCTAGCCTGGATAAGTGCACTAGTTGGAGTACGACGAACCGGTGGTAATGCTGGTCACTGTAGAACGGTAGCCGCACGATACACTATAAATAATAGACTATTACTTCACAATAGAATAAGTCGAACTCGACGATACAGCGTTAAACTCTGACACTTTAGCTATCTATTCGCACACGGTTCTCAAGGCTCTATTTAGGGGCAAAGAGGCCCACTTCACAGCACGTTGTATCGTGGTGAAGGCTTCAACGTTTTGGACTAAGACTACTGCTGTATCCACCTGCGACGTATTTATACGTGAGGTGAATAATCTAGTGCCAACCTCAGTTCTGTCTCGTATTACTGCGCAAACCTGGACATGTTGAGACATGCCTTGGCGGTGGCTTTGAACTTGCCATTGGGGGTATGGCCGTTGGCGCCTAGGGGTCGCTGTCCAATAGGAGAACGAATATTATGGTCTGGCCTGTACCTAGGTAAAGGGATATTCCGTGTATATATACAAAGAATATACAAGGGATATCAGACGATATACAAATATTATACAATATATCTCAAGTAATAAATATATATATTCGGTTTAATCTGACCCTTTGTAACACAAGTCAAGTCAAGAGTTTTAATTGTCACGGCATACAAGTATACAATGAAATGCGGGTGGTCTTGCCCGCGACGATGTGCAATACAGTGGTACAACATATAATAGAATCCAATAAAAATACAGTGGTACAACATATAATAGAATCCAATAAAAAAACAACATTGTGCAATAAACAGGTAACAGGTAACATGGTGACATCTCGGTATCTGTACATAGTATTTACAGAGCATATGGGACATGCTAGGTAGCTTTAGTAGTGCAATACACTGTTCCTGTTGTTATACTAATTTAAAGTGGCCTTTCCTCTTGGCCATAAGTGTGCGTGTGTGCGGCATGAGTGTGTGCCCGCTCGTGTTAAAGTGTTAAAGTGGCTGCTAGTGTGTGAGCGTGCACAGCGTGCGTGTCGTGTGTGTGCTCGTGTGTGCTTGTGTGTGGATAGTTCAGTTTCTGTGGCACTCAATGTTCATTGTTCAAGGCTCTGATGGCCTGGGGGAAGAAGCTGAGCCTAAGCCTCTCCGTCCTAGTAGCTGGGGTTCGCAGGCGTCTGCCTGACCTCAGCAGCTGGAACAGGCTGTTATTGGGGTGGTGGGGGTCTTTCATTATTCTGCAGGCTCTGGATTTGCACCTCTTGTTGTATAGAACCTGCAGGGGAGGTAGCGCAATACCCGTGGTACGCTCGGCTGAGCGCACCACTCTCTGTAGGGCCTTCTTGTCCTGTGCCGTGCTGTTTCCATACCAGGCAGTGATGTTTCCGGTCAAGATGCTCTCTACAGCTCCTGAGTAGAAGGACTGGAGTATCTTCCCCGATACTCTGAACTTCCTTAACTGTCTCAGGTGGTAGAGGCGCTGCTTCGCTTTCTTTACTACTGTGTCTATGTGTGTTGACCATGTCAGATCCTCTGAGATGTGGACCCCCAGGTACTTAAAGCTGCTCACCCTGTCCACGGTAGCACCGTTAATCATCAGTGGTGTGTGTGTCTCCTGCTGTCCTCTCCTATAATCCACGATCAGCTCCTTGGTTTTACCAATGTTCAGGAGCAGGCTGTTGTCCTGGCACCAGCGTTCCAGTACCTCAACCTCCTCCCGGTAGGCCTTCTCGTCGTTGTCCGAGATCAGCCCCACCACCACCGTGTCGTCTGCGAACTTCACTATGGAGTTGGAGCTGAACTTGGCCACACAATCGTGTGTGTAGAGTGAGTACAGCAGGGGGCTTAGAACACAGCCCTGGGGGGACCCGATGCGCTGACCAGTGTCTGAGGATTGCAGGGGCGTGACTGAGTGTGGGGGTGGAGGAGTTCAGTGAGGTACTGTACTGAGGTGCCAGAGCATGGAGGGATTTGTAAGTGAGCAGGAGGGTTTTGTAGGTGATGTTGGATTTGATGGGGAGCCAGTGGAGGTGGAAGGGGGTTGGGTGATGTGCTGCCAGAGCATGGCAGCAGCAATAACAAGATATTGCGCAGTCACAAAAACACACTCTACTGATTTTATTATGTCTTGCTCCACGGACATAATGCACAGCAATATACCCGATGCATATCGTCAGTCAAAACAGTCAGTTACCATTTTTTATAAATATATTACCTTCACTTCGTCTGCTACAGGTCTCTCCACTCGTGCGGCTGCGCTCGGGCAGGCGTTTCAGCGTCATGCCCACCCGGACTAACAGACTGAAGTTTAGTTTTTATCCCAGGGCCATATGTGCACTAAACTCAGCTAAATTTTAAAACAACAGTCTCCTTGCACCCCCCCCCCCCCCACGCACACACACACAACATTAAGAGATAGTGCAATTATATATATTTTATATTCTATACCCCCCTGTTTTATTAATGTTATTTACGCCCCACCCTGTTTTTATATTTAACACTGTGTTTAGGACTGTTTTTATTCTTATTTTACTAGCACCTAGGGTTGCATTTTTTAATTTCGTTGTAACAACTGTAACAATGACAATAAAGATCTATTCATGTTTCATCATGAATGCATGAAAGGGTGTTTTTTTTCTTTTCTTCTATGCTTTGATCGTCACCAACAGAATACACACACATACGTTTGGATCGCAGTGAATGGATTCTTGGATCAATGCAAGATTGATACCATATAGCCCTTACCTTGACTAGGATGTACTCCAAAAAGAATATTCCAATTATCTGATCGCCATACCAAGTATTGATGTCGATCGTGTTGCCAACATAATCCACCAAAGAACATGAACCGGGAGTGCTTGATTCTCCTCAATCCATGCGTTATAATCCTGCCCGACAAGGAAAACCCGGCCTGGACTTTTTAAATCGACGCACAGCCCAAGCCAGAGAGTTTCAAAGGATGTGCAATACCGGCCGCAAGGCGGCAGTATTGGACGTTTTTGCGATCTCAGACTCATTCCCAATGATAACACAGGCTCCCTCGATGGATTATGAATGGGAATATGGAATAAAATAAACGATAGAAAACCCTGACTTTTCTCGGGTTTGGCGCTCAAGCATCGGCGAGTTAACCCAACTTTATTCGTGAGTGGCGTTCAATGAGTTAAATCATTCAGATAACTTTGCACGGTAATGTTTAGTGTACTATCCATGCCCCACAGCTTCCTGCAACAACTCTTGCCTCACGGGATCTCAGAGCGACTTTTCAAAGTGAGTTTTCTGTTTCAGTAGCACAAACGGGCACCTTTGGTGGACATATTTGATGGTAACCAAAAAAGTTATTAATTGAGCACCCTCAAAAAGTTCAGTTGAACTCATCCCTAGTAAAGATATCTTGATGAAGAGACACTCGCACACCTCCGTAGATGTAGAATGTAGAGGGAGATTTTCATGTCAATGTGAAAAAAATAAAAGGTCTCTAAAAACACTCACTTCAAGGAGAAAGACTCGTTGGTCATCTTGCCGGAGATGGGGTCGAGGAAGGCCAGCTTTAAGCAGCAGAGGGTGGGAGGGCCGACCTCGTACTTAATGCCAACCACCTTCACCGACTCCTGGTCCTAAGAGGAGAGAAAACTCGGCTCAATGGGGAGGCATCTCCAGGGTTAGGAGTTTGTTTCCTGCTTGGAGCAAACCTATACAAAAAATGTATGCACTGATGCACTCACAATACTGTAAGGTAGGGATGCCCCGATCACGTTTTTTGCCACCGATACCGATCACCGATCGTCGTGAGCCATATCGGCCGATACCGATCCGATACCGATAGTTTTTGATTAAAAAGAAATTAAAAATTATTTTATATAATGCTTTATTTTTAATAAAATATATATATTATATAATTAGACTAGTACTTGTATTATCTGCGAGACATCGCCACCACGCAACAAGTCAAAATGCTCGCTATCTGCAAACAGCTCCACTGTCTGTGTGTACTCTAGTAGCCTCCAGCTCCAAAAAGGATTCTCCTGTGCTGCAGCTGGACCCTATTGGTAACGTTACTGTGCTTTGGTCATATCACATTCAGAAAGCCCTCAGCTCGAATACACATTGAATCAATGTTATAAGACATTGATATCAAGAGCTATCTGTAGCTACTGCTAGCCGGCTAGATGACGTTAAGACATAACTTTTTAGTTCAATGGGACATTTCGTGTTTAACAGTGAACTAACGTCAGCTAACGCAAGCTAACGCAAGCTAACGGAGGTATCAACATGGACCAATAGACTATAAACAAGCACTTATGGACACATAAGAGAGGAGCTTGAGCAGTAATGTGACTGCCTAATTAGGGCTGGGCGATATGGCCTAAATATGATATCACGATATTTTCTGACCTTTCGGCGATACACGATACACATCACGATGTTTTTCTTTTTTACCCCAAACAATTCATTATGAGGCTTACCAAGACAGTATTTGAGTTTGCAAGCTAACATTAAAGACAAAATAAAATACCCATGCATTTAGCATTTTTATATTAGATTTAGATTATTAGATTATATATTGCATATGAGATATTATATGATTTAGATATGAAATATGATGAATTGAAAATGGGGGACCCTGATGTAAACAAGACTAAAGTCTTTCTCTGGTCTGCATCCCCTTAACAATTGTATGTATTGAGCTGTACTGTACCCATTCTGCAATATGTTAAAGTTTTAAATCAATCAATCAATAAATAGCATTTTAGCATTTTTATGAAACTACTGTATATATGTATGTCTCTAAATGTTTTGATGAATTGAAAATGGAGGACCCTTATGTAAAAAAGCCGAAAGTCTTTTTCTGGTCTTCATCCTCCTGTACTGTATTGTACCCATTCTGCAACCTTTTAATACAGTTTTCATTCATTCATTCTGACGGAAACATAATCATTTTGATTGACAGTCGAGTCTGCCAATGACGTCACACCGCTTGCACCCGCCCTGCTGTTCTTAGCACCAATCGGCAAGCGTTATTATTTTTTTACTTCCTGAATGTCCCGTGTGCTAAACATAAACAAAGCTACTAACGTTAGCTCCGCGCGGCCGTCGAGTAGGAGACCAGTGCTTCACAGGATGACTAAATGAGGCATAATGATTTTACTACAACGAATGTTATAATAAAAGCCTTTCCATACATCTGTCTGATTGAAAACTTTATTAACAGACCGCGGAATGGGCATATCTCAGCACAGGCTGAGATATGAACGAGTAACGTGTGGACAGATTGACGAGACACAATCCTCTTGGGCAAAACATCACGATATCCACGATACGTTGAAAAAGTGTATCGTTAATGAACTGTACCCGATATTTATATAATATCGTCATATCGCCCAGCCCTATGCCTAATATATATATTTTCTTTTTCTCATTTGGACATTTGTATATATAAAAAAAACTGTACTTTTATAAAATGTTTCATCATTTGTTATATTATTTTTATTTGTATTATATTATAATGTAAAATATTGTAAGGAAGAGGCAGGGCTTTATACGTAATTTATTTATTATTATTATATAAAAAAAAATGTACTTTCCCCTGTCCCTTCTCAAACACTTATTGAACTGTATGGAAATAGTCTTTGACTATTTACCTTTTAGTTTTTTTTTTTTTTTACTCGTTTTATGTTCGAGACAAATACATTTTATTTAATTTTTTTAATATCGACTTTTCACAGTACATCAATATATTTTCAAAAAAGACATAGGATAAGACAATACCGTTGATGTTGCATTAAAATACATAACCCATTTTCTGCCATAAAGCTGTACTAGTGTTTCAATCACCTCTTTCACACTCAATGTGAATGCTGGCCCTACTCACTCAAGTTCTCTGCAAGTTTCTTATATAATTTGGAGATGGTTTGGATGTAAAAGATTAGATGAGCTGCAGAACCATGGACACTCAGATTTGTAATTTGCGCTGCCCTACTGTTGGGCTGGGGAGGTGTAGACCATTATGGCTGCGTCCCATTCCTCCCCTTGGCCCTACGGCTCCGTTTTGCGCGTTCCCGCGAAGTGTAGTGGTTGGATCTAGGGGTACTGACGTTTTCAGCCCTCCAAATGGCCCTACAAACAGAGTCTGCCAAGATGCAGGCTCGATTTCAAGGGAGAGATGGTATTTCCCAGAATTCACTGCAAACCTTTCGCAAATCTAAAGAAAAAGAAAATGGCGGAGCGGTACCAGTAATCTAGACAAATGGAAGTATTGATTTCTTCGTAAACGAATCATTACAAAAAATATACAGTCAACTGGAATATGTTCGTTTTTTTACACATAGGATTATGTAATTAGTTTGTCATGACAAACCAATAAAAAATCGTGAATTAACACTTTAAGTGCCGAAAACGTGTTTAGGCGTCTTTCCTAGCCATGCTAAAGTTGCAGAGGACGCCGTAACTCGTCTTTGATATCAATATTTCAAAAATCTGTGATCGAAATCATATTTTTCCTCCGCAGCCCTGAGACACAGTGCTGGCCTCCTCTCAACCCTCTAGCGGTTCAAGAGCGCCATCTGGTGGCCGATCGGCAGAAGCGCCAAACAGGAAGTCATGTGGATGAAGTGATGATCGTCCATATTACTTCCGGGCACTCTCTATAGGTCCCGGGACTCGATCTCGACACAATACATAGCGATCCGTTGCCAATAACTCGATAAACATGATTTGGACTTATATACTATTATACAACCTGGAAATAGATCGCGTATTTCTACATCCCATAATAGGAATATTTCAGTTCCACGCTCATCGTCCAACGGCGCGAGGAAGATACGGTAAGATTCAGCGTTATTTTTTTACGTGTTCGATATAAACTGCTCTGATGATCATATCACCCACACTAGATTAATGATATAACGCTGCCCACGGAATTATAAACGATCCCCCGCCCATCATCAGATGATACGTAGAAACTTCTAGAAGTACGTCCAATTGAAATTTTTGATCTCGCACAGATTCCTACCAAACTGTATTTCATCATCAATATAATGCATTTGGGGCTATAAATCACGTTCTGGAGAAAGCTGCAGAAAGAGATGAAAACATACTTATACTTTAGACCATATTTTACTATGAATATGTGAATGAAAAAGTTTAACGTTCATACACCATGAACAATACATATAGGACCTTGAATGGGCCCTAATAATGGCAATCTAGCAATAGAATTTAAAAAGTTATAGCCCTGCAAAGAAGGGGAACTTCTCCATAGACAAATAGAGCTGGCAAGGGATGGTATATCATGAATTTAGCCTTAGGCAATCAAAGTGTTAACAGGTGGTTATCCTATAACCCTAGTTATGTGATTACTATATGATTACTATGGGATTGATTGATTGGGAATTTTATTAACAGATTGCAGAATGGGTACAATACAGTACGGCTCAATACACACAATTGGGATGCAGACCAGAGAAAGACTTTCGTCTCGTTTACATCAGGGTCCCCCATTTTCAATTCATCATAACATTTATGACTTACAGATAAACAGTACTGTTACATCCAGATATTTATGACATACAAGATATAGAAATTTACAGTACTGTTTAAGAGACAGTTTCTAAAAGAGTATATACATTTGAAGGGGAGGAAAACAGATAGCTTCTTGGCCCTGTTTCAACGCATGGTTGACAAAATGCCAGAACAATAGTGTGGGTACTGTATTAAAATGTATTTTCTACAATTGTTAATATTTGCAGTGGATTTGTATTCTCTTTACATATACATGCAAATTACTAGAATTTATATCAAGAGAACCTAGAAGTAAAAAGTTAATATGCACTACCAGTACCATGTACCTACACTACAGTACTCTGTATTAACCTGCAATACCAGGTTGTACCCTGTACTACCATGGTCATAATCTGTTGCATCATGTAGTACGCTATACTGCCATGTACTACCATGCAATACCATGTAGTACTACTGTATATGCGTTATTATGGTCTCACCCATTCATTTTCTATTTGACTGACAAATCGCTGCTGTCGGGACAAAACCTCATAACTCCAAAAACCCAACTTTTCAGCAGATGAAAAAAACTAACACAGATTTGAGGGTGAATAGAGTTAGGAGGTTTAGACAGATGATCGGTTTAATGCTTTCCCATTGTTTAAACTTTGTAAAACCCACACACACATATGGAGGATGATCTACGGAGTTGATTTATATAATAAAAAAAAAATTCAAAAAATGGAGTTATGAGGTTTTGTCCCGACAGCAGCGAAATACTGTATGAATATAAAGAACCTGACTAACATTTGATTAAACTTGTGCTACAAAATAACACAAAATGTCAAGAGTTTGATACCAAAAACCTTTTTATATACAAGCATAAACACTGAAGACATTCGTTATAATTTACATGGTATCCAGAGCAAGCTTCATGGTCCTTCTGATTTAAGCTGCCTGTAAGTAGCCTGTAAGTAATGTAAACAGTCAGCGTGTGGGTGAGTTGCGTCATCATTACGCTGTCTGCAACTGAGTGCTAGTGCTGTCCCATTTCATAGTGCAATTCACCCCTTGTGGCTCCGCTCTGAAGGGTGACTCGAGGGGCAGGGCCAAGGGGTAGGGCCAAGCCGTAGGGCCATGGGGAGGAATGGGACGCAGCCCATGTGTCAAATGTGGCCCGCCACATCATTTTATGTGGCCCGCAAGAGCTTAAAAGGTGTATGATTGTCTTAAAATAAGTCTATGCTGCTTTAAAGCGTGCATTGACCATAAACTACATCTCCCACAATGCATGGCGATTATGTGACCCACAAAGTGACTGCATCCACGCCACTAGATGCAGTGTACATCAGTTTAACTACAGTCATTTCACCCAACAAGTTGAATTGGGAAATATCTTCATTAATTAACCTCTTAACCTGCGCCCCCAAAATTGGCAATTTTAGTTTTAGTTTTTGAGGACTGCATACTTTTTTTGCAAACCAAAACAACATACTTTATACTTATAGCACATGGTCTCTTTTTAACACTTTCACTGCCCAAGTTTAATTCATTATTAGTCCCTTGAATGCCCAGGGCCACTTCAATGTTAGCGTTAATATCGCCTAATCTATGTTTTAAATTATGGCTATGTGTCTAATCTGCCCGTCGCTTATCAAAGACTCATTTTCCAGTCAACATTGTCGTAGCAGATTGTTTTTTTATCGGTTCATTTCCGTTTTCTGAAAAGCACCTGAAAATATTGTTTATTATTCAGAGCTGCTGACTTGCCTTTTTATCTCCTCTTTCTGCACCAAGACATTCTAATTCGTTTTCATTGATATTCGCACGAACAATGACACAAGCGTCTCCTTCTTCTATCACTGGAGTATCCTACAGTCCTTTTCCCTGTGGAGCTAGTAGGCGACCAGCAGGGGGCGGTGGCAGGCGGAGAGCGTCGGGGAGAGGTGGAAGGAGATATATGGGAGCGGAAGGAGAGAGACGTTCTCTTCGGCTTTGGACTTGGCCGTGAACGGTCGCAGCCACAACGGGCGTGTGCTTTGGAATAGCCCCGTTGAAGAAGTGAAGCTGGAGAGCCCCGTAGAATAGTGACGGGTGATAGGAAGTACTTGCTAGTTGACGTGATATTCTAGAAGTACCAGCGATAGTGTGTGAGCAAACGGTACAGAACAAAGTACTAACATTATCGGGTTACAGCAGTTACTGTGTGCGGTATAAGTAGCGTGCGGCTAATAACATATCTGAGTCCTTAGTAGTCGGGTTATAGCAGTTATTGTGCCGGTATAGAGTGCGAGCCAGATACGTGCGTGGATCTACAAACAGTCTGCCCAGCAGAGGTCGTCATCGCCCAGCACACACTCTCGGCCAGCACTGCCTCTCTGCCCAGCTCCGCCTGCTAGCACCTGCGACGAGAGCGTTCGACGCCATCTTGCCACCAGGATGGTGGTGGAGCGGCGCGGCCGCCATTTTGGTAGAGTAACATTAGGGCTTCGGTGCCCAGGATCTATTGCACGTTACACAGTGTGGTGCGGCCTGCGGGCGAAGTGAACGCTAACAACCAGTGTCTAAGGGGACCCCAAACTATATATGCCGGCATTAGAATAGGGCTTTTTGCAAAGTATTAGTGGGCCCACACTTTTGTTTTCGTTCCTTTCCTTTGAGCGTGATAACATGTGTGTTTAATAATATTTTCCCATCCAATTAACCCTTTCCCTGTGGGGAAGTTACAGACCTGGTGTATTATAAATAAAGCCTAGAGAGGTATTATTCTGGCCGTATAATTAAAGTCTTTTGAGGTATTATACAGGGGGAAGACCCAGACGTGGGTGATGAGTCAAACACAGTGAAGTATATTATCCCTGATATTAACCCAGAGGTGGGTGCATAATATACGTGTTTATGAGGTATGGAGTTACCAACGGTACTATAGTGGGACTTGCGTCCAATTGGCCACTAATAGTAGATCATTGTAACTGACCAGTACATAACATTAAAGAATCGGATGGGAGATTTGGTGTGTGTGTCTATCCATGGGCCAGTTGACAATCCTTTTGGTGTGGGTAATGTTAATATAATTAACCCTTTCCTATTCCACCGTTCCCTCTTCATTGTAAGGTTTCTAGGGTCATTGAGGGAGGGTACTGCTTGCGGGGGGAACTCAAGAGTATTTGATTACAATTCAGTCACGAGGTGTGGGAGGGTTTAAGGAGCAACTGGGGGGAGTGGGAGCGTGTTGGGGAGTACTGCTGACCGCCCTGCTGCAGGGAAGGAAGACCAGAGTACCAGACCAGGTTGGTAAATCCCGGGCCACATCCACTCACACTACCAGCCTCCAGTCGACGCCCCAGGCCCAAAGACGAGGGTGCAGTCAGACAGAGTTCTACTGTGTCCAGCTACCTCGTGACTGCCAGCAACCGTTCCCACGAAGCAGGGATAATCCACCCTGCTACACACTGTTTCACGGAAAAAAGAAGAGATTCCCCGATAATCACCTTTTCCTGGAATATTCTAGAACGTTGTCATTTTTCGGCCTATTTATGAATAGTTTTCAAATAAACGCTAGATTATCGATAGTATATGTGTACGCATGCACGCTCTTGCGGCAAGCCGAAAATCGAGTCTCCTATTTCCTGACGGCGCGCAGTCAAACAGCGATATCACATAATCACATAAAAGCTTATATATCCGTGAAAACGGGTCTGATTATCCTTAGACTGGTAACATAGATTACTTACCTGAGATCAGATGGTATCCAAATGGCTTATTCCAATTAGTGATCGCCATTTGAAAAAAATCGCTCCTTTTAGTGATCCACTGTGTATACTGTAAAACACATATTCCCCGCTGCTCCGAGAGTACAGCATGAAGCCGGTAGATGGCGGTTGCATGAGTGAGAAGTAAAATGTGGAGTGCGTTTTTTTTTTTTTCATTCATTTTCATTGAGTTCAATACAAAAGGGTGAATTACCATCTGGGAGACGATAGGCGCTTTTTTCACATCTGAGCGCCTGAGGTAGCTGAATTTCCAACGGTAGACACGGTTGATGAAATATGATATCAGATCGCTAAAAAAAAAAAGAGAACAAACGATTCTCATGATTGGGCATTCAACCCGGGGGGTAATAACCCGAATAATCTCGGGCGTGGCATGCAAAGTGTTAAAGATGACATTCTGAAGTTTCTGATTCCAGAAAGAAAAATCACTTTTAGTGCTAATGAAATAGAGTAACACCTGTGCCTCTCAGCTGTGTGATGTGCTCCAGCTCATATTCAATATGAGCCTGAGGCTGCAGAGAGTCACGACACTGTGGAAAACCTCCTGTGTGGTCCCTGTCCCTAAGTGCCCGCGTCCCAACACGTCCAAGGACTACAGGCCGGTGGCTCTAACCTCCCATATAATGAATACCATGGAGAGGTTAGTCCTGGAGCAACTACGCCCGGTGATCAAACCCCACCTAGACCCACTCCAGTTCGCCTACCAGCCCCGACTGGGGGTAGAGGATGCTGTCATCTACCTGCTGAACCGAGCCTACACACACCTAGACAAGCCGGGGATAACTGTGAGAGTCATGTTCTTTGACTTCTCCAGTGCTTTTGATACCATAAGGCCTGGGCTGCTGGGTGAGAAGTTGGAGGCGATGGAGGTAGAGGCCCCCCTGGTGTCCTGGGTTGTTGACTATCTGACGGGCAGACCACAGTACGTGCGCCTACGGAGCTGTGTGTCAGACAGACTGGTCAGCAACACCGGGGCCCCGCAGGGGACAGTCCTCTCTCCCTTCCTCTTCACAGTCTACACCAGTGGTGCCCAACCAGTCGATCGTGCCACCTTCAGAAGTTTTCTGATGACTCTGCGATAGTGGGATGTATAAAGGACGGTGACGAGAGGGAATACCGGGAACTGGTAGTGGACTTAGTCACATGGTGCGATAAAAACCACCTGCAGCTAAATGTGGCGAAGACCAAGGAACTGGTTGTGGAGCTGGGGAGGAGGAGGAGTGCACCTGTGACCCCTGTTTCCATCAGGGGAGTCGTGGTTGAGGTGTACAAATACCTCGGTGTGCACATCGACAACAAACTGAACGGGTCAAAACACGCAGAGGCACTGTACAAGAAGGGCCAGAGCTGACTCTACTTCCTCAGAAGGCTGAGATCCTTCAATGTCTGTACAAGGATGTTGAGGATGTTCTATGAGTCTGTGGTGGCGGGCGCCTTCTTGTACGCTGTGACCTGCTGGGGCAGCGGACTGAGAGCAGGGGACACAAACAGGCTGGATAAGCTGGTCAGGAAGGCCAGTAGTGTGGTTGGGGTGGAGCTGGACTCCCTAGCGAGGGTGGCGGAGAGGAGGAGCCTTGCTAAGGTCCAGGCCATCAGGGAAAACCCCTCCCACCCACTATACACAGAGTTGGCTGACAGGAGGAGCATGTTCAGTGCCAGGCTCACACTACCTAAATGCAGCACTGAACGGCACAGGAAGTCCTTCATTCCAACAGCCAGACTATACAATGCATCACTGTGCCTCACTGCATCACTGAGCACAGTGACAGTTACCATCTTCCTGGACTCTTAGTTTTGAAACGGCACTGTGCAATATTACACCTACTGTTTATCAATAAGTCTCGACAGACACAACCATTCCACCAGACATGCTTCTGCACGAGGTTTTACACTTCCAAAAGTGAGGTCGAATGCAATGAAGCGAACCGTCATGTTCCGTGGTATGCAGGAATGGAACTCTCTTCCCAGACATGTTAAGCAGGAGAATAGTAAATGTCATTTCAAAATCGTGGTAAAACAACATTTTCAACCAAAGAAATTGACATTACCTAATAGATAGTGTGAACGTAAATGAAAATGTATGTGTCTGATAAAGAGATAGGTATATATGGATGGTATATATGGATGAAAAGGCATGTGTCTGATAGGGATATATTATTAAAATATTGTATAATTGGCTGATATGAACATAGATAATGTATGTAAAAGCTAAATAGTATATTATGCTGTATTGTATTATGAATTAATTATGAGTAGGTATTATTGTATTGTATTATGAATTCATTCATAAGGAGTATATATTTGTATATTGTATTATGAATTTGATTAGGGTTTTTATTGTTGTTTTAATTGTCTGTATGACATGTAAATGTTGTGAGTGTATAAGGGTTTTTATTGTTGTTTTAATTGTCTGTATGACATGTAAATGTTGTGAGTGTATAAGTCTGTAACTGTATTCTATGTGTTATGGACCCCAGGAAGAATAGCCCCAGCACTGCTGTGGCTAATGGGGATCCAAATAAACTTAAACTTAAACTGTAAACCTCAGTATATTTTTACTGTATTTATTTACTGTATATTTTATTCCATTTTTATTCTATTTTATTCTCTCCTCTCCTCTATTCGATTTGCAGTGTCAAATTTACCTCGGGATAATAAAAGTATTTCTATTCTAGGTCTGAATCATTCTGTAGTAGTCGGTAGTCCAGAGGTAGTATTTTCCCAGAAGGTGGTATGGCTTAAAAACTCAGATCCATAGCCTGAAGCCTTATGTAGTACATTTCATAAAGATCCATTCAGAAATGAGTGCTTTTGGTAAACTGTGTACAAAAGAAACTCAGTTTTCTCATAGACTTCAATTTATTCAGCAGTTTTTCTCTTCCTGTTTTTGCTCGTTAGTTTTTCACCTAGATCCCTGATTCATACATCCCCAGATGGGGTATCATTGGAAAGCCACACTCATTGGCTACAACCCTCCACAATCATTTTCGAGATCGCCAAATGATTGACGGAACTAGAGACCCAAGAGTCGGGAGTGGTATTTTGGGCAATACCGTGTACTTTGCACAAGCCTCAAATACCGGCATGTAACTCGAGGTGAACCGCTGAACGGATTTTGTCGCTATAGAGTATCGACAGGCAACAAATAAGCCTTCAATTGTATTACAAAATATGCACACCAGAGCCACTAGAGGTCGCCAAAGTTCCGGTGGGGAAATCACAAATCGTCCCCGGTACCAAAATGACATCACGTCATAAATCAAGCTCTGCAGACTGTCTGACAAAATTATAGTTTTTTTTGTCAAACGTATTCAAGTATAAACATCATAACCATGTCACAACAGTAGTTATAATGTATATTATCATCAATACATTAGTTTACCAATAGGTTAAATTGTTATTATAGATTTAAGTTTTCGTTTTTATGTTTTGATCGCGAATTTGCGCCATTTTGAAAAATTTACCATCTGTAATAGTTATTTTTTATGCCATTTTTCAAAAATACACTTCCGAGAGGCCTCTAGGTCAAAAAAAGCAAATGGGTTCTGTATGATTTTTTTTATATCTCTTATTACTTGGGATAATATACCACAAAACTGAACGTTATTGGCATATATTGGAGTGCAGTTAGTTTGTCTCCCCTATTTTGAGCATTTAGCAACAATCAGATTTGAAATCAATGGCAAAATGGCGGCACTCTGGAAGGAATAAGAAACCTACTGTACATACAGTATATTTCATTATCCGTTCTTATGCACGCCTGGTGATACTAAATAAAAATTGAACTCGGGCATTTTAAAGATAAGATTTGGCACAATAAGCCTGCTATTCTATATTCTATAATAATATTTCAAATTGCATTGTTCCAGATGGGATAATTCAGTACTGTATCTACAAAACCTTCCGTTTAATCATCTTCCCTTTATTCATTTCCTTAGATTTTTGTACACGTGATCTCAAGAAGGTACTGAACGAGCTCAGTGGCAGTTTTTCATGTCTGGTCATTTTTAGCATGGTGTTATTCACTGTCAAAGATGCAAATAAAAATCATAATTCTTATTCTCCTTTGTTTCATCACAATTTAAGCAAGCCTAGTAATAGACACAATATTTCTGAGAATACATTCACTGAGGTCCATAGATGTCCCTAGATAACAAGAACATGCAAATGGACCTTGTAGAAGTGGAGCAAGATTCCATTTACTTAGGTATGTATTTTAGGTGGATTTTCAGAAAATAGGGCTCCGGGCTTAAGAGGTGATGCCAAAATGTCCAGGAAGAGAAAAGTTGATGCAGCTGGAAGGCAGTTTCAAGAAAGATGGGAAAGTGAATACATGTTTCTGCTTCAAGGAGAAAAACTGGTATGTCTTTTGTGTTATGATGCCAAGTCTGTCGTCAAAGAGCACAATTTACGTCTGCATTTTGACACCAAACACATGCCAAATTTAGCCTCCAAGAAAAACTACTTTTATCCAAGAATTAAAAGGCAGACTGCAATCGCAGCAGAGTATGTTCACAGAAGCTACAGCCAAAAACGATGCAGCAGTGAAAGCAAACTTTATTGTGGCTGAAGAAATTATTGTCTGAACTGTCAGATCCAAACTGGCTGTGTGACTTTGCTATGTTGTCTGACATAACCGAGCATCTCGCCCAATTGAATCAGAAGCTGCAGGGACGCAAACAAATCCCAACCAAAACTTGACCAATATAGCTGTGAACTGAGACAACGCTTATTTTGAGTACAGTTACAGTTGTGTGTTCATGCAGACAAATGTTTTCTGTAATCAAACTATCTCCCATTAGTTGGATGTATGGCCTGGTAAGGTTGTGTTCAGCCATTTGCGTTTGTAAAATGCTACATCTGTCACATGTTCTTAGCAGCTCACAATTGTTGGTTGCGCCATAGTTCTGCCCCTCTTGACTGACAGAAAGGTTTTGAATAGGGATGTCCGATATTATCGGCCTACCGATATTATCGGCCGTTATTACATGGCGTTTTCACATTCGTCGAAATGCTTGCTTGTGATTGGTCAATAGCCCCCCGACAGCGGTCATTATTACACAATAATGACCGCTGTGGGACAATAATGACCGATGTGCGCAGCTGTTCGCAATCAAGCCCACATCAGTGCAGCAAATCAGACACACCTGCCGCGGCTGCACTGACAGTGGAGTGTGTGTGACGATTACAGCGGAGCCAGAACAGAGGCTGCCCGCGATAATAATAATCACTTTATTTGGGCTGACAGAGCCACAGAACTGCGATTTGTCAAATGAATTACCGTAGGTATATTGTTAGTAAGTTAGCCATGTAATAAGCGGGATAATGTATAGCTTTACTCTGTCATCATCGCAAAATAATTGACCTTCACTGACGTTTAAAACACCTCGCCGAGGCGGCTCGGTATTTTAAACTACGTGTCGGTCAATTATTTTGCGACAATGACCTCGTAGCTATACATTATCCCTTACATATTGGCATTCAAATGTGATATCGGAAAATATCGGTATTCAATATTTTTTATTTTTACATTTCTATAACCTTTATTTACCCATGCAAGCAAGTAAGAACAAATTGATTTTATTTATTGTCAAAAGTATGCATAATGTTGTGTTGTCCACAACAAGAGATATGTAATGTTAATTAACTGAAATTATTCCGTTTTTTGGGGGGGGAAACCCTGCATGTATCGGTTGATATCGGTATCGGAAATTAAGAGTTGGACAATATCGGTATAGGTAAAAAAGCCAATATCGAGCATCCCTAGTTTTGAACAAAGCTATTGACATAGCTTCTATTTGATGAAATTCTCTTTATTATTTACTTGAATAGTTTGATCATTGATTGATGGAGTAATATGGGGTTCTTAACCAGATTCATTAAAATGATTAATGTTAAAATAACATACCGGTAAGCTAATAAATATTTTCCATCTATGCATACCGGTATGTAATATTTGTAACTCGAATAAGTAATAAATATAGAAAGTTATTTAACAATATGTAAACAAGTAGTAGCATTTATTTTACATTACATTTACAATTTACATTTATACCGTCTTTGGCCCTTTGAGGGCAACCATAATGCTGATGTAGAGTTGCCAGCCGCTACTTTTCACTTGACAGCTAGGAGTTTCACTGGGAGAGCGTGGAGGTTCATGCCATCTCCTTCCTGCTGAAGAGGCCAGTAGGAATAGCTATTGCAACGACTGAAACCCCACTGGCTTCTGACGCACGAATATGGCCAATTATGCTTGTTGTAGGGATGTCTGACCAAGCCGGAGGTACCGCTGATGCCAGGATTTGAACCCCGGGTCTCTGCGGTGGGAGGAGAGTGCTTAGACCTCTACACTACCCAGCCACCTGCGGACCATGAATTTTGTCTACCGTTATGGACATATATGGTTCTTCACCTGAAGAACTCAATTACAAAGCAGTTCTTCTGTAAATGAGAGTGGGCAGTCTACTACGCCAAGTAATTTCTTTCCTTATCGAAACAGCTGGAAAGTAAGTCTGAGAGGGAGATAAGAGTCGGGGAGACACGGGAGAGAAGATTATGGCGAGATTCAATCCCAGGGTCATTTTGAGGTTCAAGAGGTGAGGGTCTTAAACTGCACCATCTCAGAGTGGAAGGAAAGGGGACATGTGTGAGGGGGTTCTAAAAAACAAACAACAACAACAAGTAAGAGTGGAAGTAATGAGTTAAAAAGACAATGATCCGTCTTACCCTGAGGTTGTGCTTGTTCCATGGCTGTTTCTGAGGGTTGATGCTGTAGGCCTTGGCCCTGCGGACAGCGCGGACGTAGGCCTGGTGGCCCTGGCGGAAGTAGACGAGCTGGAGGGGAGCGGGACAGAAGACAGGAGTTGTTACAACATTAAAAACACAAAAGGAAAGGAGAACAGCAGGGGGTTCTCAACGTAGAGCAGACAGGTGCTCTTCAGATGCAGGTCTTAACTGGATATTTCCCCCAAGTGTAAACACAAGTCCAAAAAGAAAGCCAAGATCCAAAGAAGAATGGTCAAAGGCACTCCGTCCATTATGAAATTAATGAGCAACTAAACACAAGAAATACATACCATTGAGAGACTAGCATCTAATAGTTCAGGGGTTCCCAAAGTGGGGGTCGCCAGATGATTAAAAAAGAAAATCATCATCATCATAATTTTTTTTTTTTTTTTTAATGCAGTCAGGCCACTGAACTTAGAAGCAGGCCAGGCCAGTGTTTCTAGTTGCAGCAGCACAATAGTTAGATAACCTAGGTGGGGAACAACCAGGAGATCACTGCAACTCACACAAGTTGGAGAACTATCTCTCTCTCTCTCTCTTTTGCTCTCACACGCACACAAAGGGAGCCGCACGTGATTGGTGGAGGCGGGACCCTTACAAAAAACTGTTGTTGCTAATCATTGACACATGCTAGCCTGTAATAATCCCGCCCAGAAAAATCTACTTTGCATTTGATATATTGCAAATATATGCCATCACACACACTGGCATTTAAAGGGTTAGAATTATAAAATTAATATGTGGTGTTATGATCAGGGCTGAAGTTGAATAAAATATTGTATTTCTTTCAATCTGACAGAAAAACAGAAAATCCATCCATCATAATTTGTGATGCCATCACAAACACATAAAAAGTGTACACCGGTGGGGGCAGTAGGCAATTCATTTACTGAAGTGGATTCCTGAACACAGAATGACACCCTTATCACTGACTGACTACCGCGGCAAGCCTAGGTGGAACGAAGTATAACTTAATAAAAAATATTTATATTTATCATTATAAAAAAATGTTTCCCGTTGTACCGAACTCATACCAAACAGCGACCCCAAAACCGAGGTACGTACCGAACCGTGGCTTCTGTGTACCGTTACACCCCTAATGGAACATGTAAACAACATCATCGATTTTGGACCTGCAAACGTTTTTAAATTATAAATTAATGAATGAATAATCTTTTGGGGGGAAAAGCAATACCTTTATTCGGCACCTTTCTAAAAGCTCTGTGGGTGTATTATTAAAAAAAAGAAAAAGATTACTCTACATATAATTTTTATGTATAGCACATTTAAATGCATGCTATTGGAATCGGGGTTCCCACAGACATTGCAAAATGAAATTCAAGGACTTAAGTACTTTTCTAAGCACTATTTTCCATTTTAAAATGGCATTTAACGGGGCGGCTAGGTGGTGTAGTGGGCAAGGTGCTTGCCATCAACGCTGGAGACGCTGGGTTCGAATCCAGCTCTCGGCGTTGCTATCAGCTTGGCTGGTCGTTCATACTAACACAATTGGCAGTGTTAGGGGTGGGAAAGCTGATGGGTGGGTCCTGGGCGTTGTGGACAGTGACCCCTACAGTTCGGTCGGGGCGCCTGCACAGCGAGAGTAGAGGGAGGTAGTGTGACCTTCCACACGTTACACTCTCCCGGTGAGAATCTGCGCTGCCAGGCTGGCTGCCGGCTGGCTGCACATGCGTCGGAGGAAAGCATGCGACAGTCTCCGGCCTCCCGGACCAACAGTAGGGGGGAGTGCGCAACAACCAGGAAGGGGTTTGGGAATTGGCATAACGACTAACAGTGGGATGGGAGAAAAATAAAATAAAGGCATTTAAAAGGATACAATTCACTTTTAAATGCCGTTTTTTTATTGAAAAGAAATTCGGATCCAATATTTATGGCTTAACCTATTTCCGACAATTAGTTACTTTAAATAAAAAAAAATTATTTCTTGATTCAGAACTATTTTGATCATGGATGAACAAAACGTTCAATGGGAATGGTTGATTTGAATTGCAAGGACTTTTTAAGCACCTTGTTAAAAAATGGGCTGTTTAAGGAATTCCAGGCCTAGAATATTTTTTTGTAAAAAATCAAGCACTTTAAGCAATTCAAGGACATTGTGCGAACGCTGTGGAATCTATTGGCTGATCTTGGTGCTAGGTGATGTCATTATTACACATCCAATTCATAAGTACCTACACTTGATTTTCCTGCCTTTTCCTGAAAACACAAACACTTACCCCGTCTCCCATCTGTGGGACGAATGGGGAGCGCCGAGGGACGGTCTCCATGATCCATGACGTTGGGAGCCACTCCTCCGCGTCAAACCCAGCCGAGGACAGAGAGGAGGTGGGTTTCTAACACAAGAAACAAGAGAAGCTGTATTAGTCGATTACTATTAGTAAAAAAAAACAGGAAATTGTCACACACACATCGACAATGCATTGATCACACGTTGCTGGCATTTCATGTGATTTTCAGTGATGCCAGTAACCTAAGTACCTAGTTACTCTAATCTGATAACTTTTTTCAGTAAATAGTAATCTAACTTGTTACTTTTTACAAGCAAGTAATCTGATTACAGTTACTTTTCCAAGTGGCTGTGCGTTACTATTTAGTTACTATCTCATAATGCTGATGATAAGAGCCAGGGGGGTACAGTCAGCTAGACCGGAGATAGGACGTGCGCTCGCGCTTGCACGCACACAGCCACACACATGTTTACGTTTATAGCCGATTTTAGAATGGCTGGATTTGCACCTCTTGTTATATAAGACCTGCAGGGGTGGTAGTGCAATACCCGTAGTACGCTCAGCTGAGCGCACCACTCTCTGTAGGGCCTTCTTGTCCTGTGCCTTGCTGTTTCCATACCAGGCAGTGATGTTTCCAGTCAAGATGCTCTCTACAGCTCCGGAGTAGAAGGACTGGAGTATCTTCCCCAATACTCTGAACTTCCTTAACTGTCTCAGATGGTAGAGGCGCTGCTTCGCCTTCTTTACGACTGAGTCTATGTGTGTTGTCCATGTCAGGTCCTCTGAGATGTGGACCCCCAGGTACTTTAGCTGCTCACCCTGTCCACGGTAGCCCCGTTTATCCACAGTGGTGTGTGTGTCCCCTGCTGTGTTCTCCTAAAATCCACGATCAGCTCCTTGGTTTTACCAATGTTCAGGAGCAGGCTGTTGTCCTGACACCAGCGTGCCAGTACATCAACCTCCTCCCGGTAGGCCTTCTCGTCGTTGTCAGAGATCAGCCCCACCACCACTGTGTCGTCCACAAACTTCACTATGGAGTTGGAGCTGAACTTGGCCACACAGTCATGTGTGTAGAGTGAAAACAGCAGGGGGCTGAGAACACAGCCCTGGGGGGACCCGATACTCAGGATGATGGTGTTGGAGGTCTGACCCCCCACCCTGACTGCCTGAGGCCTTTCACTCAGAAAGTCCAGTATCCAGGCACTCAGAGCGGAGCTCAGACCCAGCTCAATCAGCTTGTCCACCAGTCTGGTGGGGACTATGGTGTTGAACGCTGAGCTATAGTCAATGAACAACAGTTTCACATAGCGCCCCTTCTGGCTGTCTAGGTCAGGGGTTCCCAAAGTGGCTAAATGTAATCCTTAACCAGCCTCTCAAAACATTTCATGACCACAGAGGTGAGTGCCACCGGTCTGTAGTCATTAAGACCTGCTGGGGAGGATTTCTTTGGTACCGGGATTATAGTAGACACCTTGAAGCAGGCAGGGACCACGGACTCAGCCAGGGATAGATCGAATATAGTGGTGAACACTGGGGCTAGCTGGTTAGCACAGGACTTAAGTATCCGTCCTGTTATCCCATCTGGGCCAGCTGCTTTTCTGGTGTTCACCCGCATAAATGCTCTTCTCACACTGTGTTCCGTCAATGAGAGAGTGCCCCCCCCCCCCCCCCCCCTCCACGACGACCGGTGTGTCAGTGACGTTGTTGGCCGGTGAGCTAGCGTCGCCACTGTTTGCACCGAACCGCGCGTAAAAGGAGTTGAGTTGATCCGCGAGAGAGGCGTCAGCACTCCCGATTGAGGGTTTATCGTCCGTAGTCCTCGCCATAAACCTTGTGTGTCGTTCTGGGCCATTTGTGCCTCCATCTTGCCAGCGTATGTCCTCTTAGCAAGCTTTACAGCCTTGCGCAGAGTATAGACTGTAGCCTTATACTCATCCATATTTCCTGACGCTCTGCCCAGGTTATAAGCAGTGGTACGAGCATTCAGGGCCATTCGGATAGTATTGTTGACCCACGGTTTCTGGTTCGGGAAGACTAACCATCTTCGTGGGTACAATGCTATCGACTATATTACTATCTACGTCTATATTTCTATCTACTACTATGTCTATGCTACTATATACTATGTCTATACTACTATGTATCGCTGCTGGCGGGACAAAACCTCATAACTCCAAAAACCCAACTTTTCAGCAGATGAAAAAAACGAACACAGATTTGAGGGCGAATAGAGTTAGGAGGTTTAGACAGATGATCGGTTTAATGCTTTCCCATTGTTTAAACTTTGTAAAACCCACACACATGGAGGATGATCTACGGAGTTGATGTATATATATAAAAAAAAAAATGTAATGGAGTTATGAGGTTGTCCCGCCAGCAGCGATATGCTACTTCTACTATATAATAGGCAACTATGTCTATACTACTATACTATAGCACTCAAGTTCGACACTGCTAGATGAACAAAAACCCTTAGCCGCCAGAGGTGTACCCCTCCTGCTGACTTGTTGTTCACAATTTGTAAGTCGCTTTGGATAAAAGTGTCAGCTAGATGACAATGTAAACATGGGGGAGCAGCTGTGATGTATGTAAGTGGGAGCCCAACCTTCTGCTTGGCCTGCTTGGCTTTCTTCCTCTTCTCCGTTTGTCTCCTCCTGGTCTCCTCTCCCTGGCCTTCCTCTTCCTCCGAGCTGCTGTCCTGCGGAGGTCGGACCTGCCGCCTGGTTGTTCGCTTTGGTGGCTGCAGGTTGATTCCTGCATCCGCTGTCCAATCAGAGTAGTCACTGGAAGAATCACTGAGGGGGAGGGTTGGCAACGTTAGGTATTGTTAAAAAGCTTCATCACTTAGGAGGTAAGTGATGAAAGGAATATGGTTAAGTGACTATATAGAACAGGGTTCCTAGGCATTTTCCAGACCAGATTTGATAACTCAAGATTCAAGAGGTTTATTCATCATATACATACACAAGACATATAGTGAAGTGAAACTCTATATCACTATGGTTTATACCTGTTGAAAGTGTCTGGTCACCACGACTCAACTATATGTAACTCATTCTATATCTAAAGACAATCAAATATTACCAAGTGTGAAATGACATAAAATGAATAATCAAATGTGTATTGGGACTGAACAACAACATATTTCTATACTTTGCAAGCCTGTGTAAGAACCCTTTGAATGGGACGTTCACCGTGATCTATAAGAACACCATGAACCAGGGCGTTACCTGGGGCTACTTTCCGTCCGCCACCGTGCCTCACCGTCAGAGGAAGCATCGCTGGGCTCCACATTTTCCTCTGGCTGTGGACAAAAACAGAATGAAACACTGAGCCACATACATCCATGATGAAGCCACTGTTCTGATGGACCTCTAATGTAAGCGTCAAACATGCATCCTGTGATGGACCTCTAATGTAAGCATCAAACATGCATCCTGTGATGGACCTCTAATGTACCGGTAAGCATCAAACGTGCATCCTGTGATGGACCTCTAATGTAAGCATCAAACGTGCATCCTGTGGCTGCAGAGGACGCAGTGTAAAAGGTGAGGAGTGACGTAATGTCAGGTTAATCCTGAAATGCGTATATAAGAAATAAAACCGGCAGAAAATGGGGAGGTTTTCAAATAAGGATCATGAAGAGCGTAGACGAGCGTGTAGATAGTAGGGATGGGCATCGGATTTTGAATATATTGAATATAGTCGTTAAGTTATAAAATAAATCAAATCGTTTATGCAGATATCGTTTTGTCTCAAAATAAACGTCCCCTCATTTTTACGGTGTAGTGAATTGAGAGGGGACCCTATTAACTGTTACACCGCCCGGACGGCACGCTGGGTACAGCTCACTAACTAACCAGGTAGCATAACAGTATGTTAACAAAAGAAAGATGAATAAAGAGACTGGAGAGGTTACATGGTAGCAACGTTTTGTACGTTGTCAGTTACTGTATGTAACATTCAGGAGGAAAAAAAAAGCTCACCATGAACACCTGATCTTAAATCAAGGCAAGGTTGATCAACCAAAATGGTAATTGAAATTCCATTAATTGCGCAGCCCTAACCTGGCCCCAGTGAGCCGCTGTGGCAGAATGCCCTGCTGCTCCCACCTCCCCCTCACTGTCCAGCTCTGCCTGGCTGTACGAGACAGAATGCCCTGCTGCTCCCACCTCCCCCTCACTGTCCAGCTCTGCCTGGCTGTACGAGACAGAGTGCCCTGCTGCTCCCACCTCCCCCTCACTGTCCAGCTCTGCCTGGCTGTACAAGACAGAGTGCCCTGCTGCTCCCACCTCCCCCTCACTGTCCAGCTCCCCCTGGCTGTACGAGACAGAATGCCCTGCTGCTCCCACCTCCCCCTCACTGTCCAGCTCTGCCTGGCTGTACGAGACAGAGGGCCCTGCTGCTCCCACCTCCCCCTCACTGTCCAGCTCTGCCTGGCTGTACGAGACAGAATGCCCTGCTGCTCCCACCTCCCCCTCACTGTCCAGCTCCCCCTGGCTGTACGAGACAGAATGCCCTGCTGCTCCCACCTCCCCCTCACTGTCCAGCTCTGCCTGGCTGTACGAGACAGAGGGCCCTGCTGCTCCCACCTCCCCCTCACTGTCCAGCTCTGCCTGGCTGTACGAGACAGAGCACCCTGCCACTCCCCTCACCTCCCCCTCACTGTCCAGCTCCTCCTGGCTGTCTGCGCTCCTCCTCCGCCGGCTGCTCCTGCTCCCCGGTGGCTGGACCTGAGCGGAGCGGGTGTGGTAGGCGTGGTGCTGCTGCTTCTTCTTCCTCTGGGAGGGACGGAGAGTCCGCATGGTGGTCGCCGGCGTGTCCGTCTGGGGGGGGTAACGGGAATTAAAACGAGTTCAAAAGGAAGCAATTAATTTCATTTTATTTAACCAGGCAGGTCGATGAGCTGAGATGTGAAATACATATTTTTTGTACATTTTATATTGTATTTGTATTTTATATTGTATCTATAGTGTTAGTTAGGGAATTTTAGCAAGATGTTTGGACCATCTGTGAAACAATTTATTACCAATAGCTTTATTCACCAAAGTGTTCCTATAGGTGTCTACTAACACCACTCAATTTATTCAAACCCAAATCCTCTGGGAAAATTCTGGAGAGCCAATCAAAGTTAAGGAGCCCAGGGGGCTTGGGCGAAAAATATGAAAAAAATGTATTAACGTGTGGGGTGACTAACTAGGGGTTTTCAGGGGTGCTGAATCTATTCCAACCATTAGTTTTGAGTAAGAATGGCTCCCTGGCCATACAATATTGGTATATTATATATATAGTATAATATATTTTAAGCTATAATGTACAGCAAAAAGGGTATAATCAACGGTATGGGACTGAGGTGTTGTTGGTTTGATTCTATTCTGGAAAATAAAATATGAAAATATTGCAAAACACTAATAAGTGTTCACCTACTGTGCACATCAGTAGGATACACCGTCTGCATGTGGGGAAGGAGCAGGAGTGCTGCATCATGGCAAATATTTCTGCACAACAAAAACGATTTTAAAGGATAACTCCACTTTTTTTTTAAATTAGCTTATTTAACATCTTCCCTGGAGTTAGACAAGAAGATGCATACCTTTTTTGTCTCTGTGCGTGCATTTTAGCTTTGGGAATAGACGCTCCGTTAGCATAGCTTAGCTTCATCACTGGAAGTGGGGGAGGACAGTAGCCTTACAGTGCCTTACAGTGTATTGCAAGGTCTGACATTGACCAAACTTGATATGCATGACCTTGGTGGGATCTAGGTCAACTCCTGAAAAGGGGGTCAATGTCAGACCTTGCAATCAAAAGTTAGGGGCGCACTGAAATTATGGCAAGGGTTATTAGCCCCCTAACTTTTGATTGCAAAGTCTGACATTGACCCCCTTTTCAGGAGTTGACCTAGAGCCCACCAAGGTCATGCATATCAAGTTTGGTCAATGTCAGACCTTGCAATACACTGTAAGGCACTGTAAGGCTACTGTCCTCCCCCACTTCCAGTGATGAAGCTAAGCTATGCTAACGGAGCGTCTATTCCCAAAGCTAAAATGCACGCACAGAGACAAAAAAGGTATGCATCTTCTTGTCTAACTCCAGGGAAGATGTTAAATAAGCTAATTTAAAAAAAAAGTAGAGTTATCCTTTAAGGTATGATCGTTTAACTACTCTTTGGGAGAGTAATTGGTTTTCCTCTGCTGGCAAAAGGTTTGATAACTGTAAATGTAGCACTTTATCAATTTTCTCTAGTTTATTGCTAACAATAAACAACCATTCACCTAGCTAAAGTTTGCTTACAGCTAACATTAGATAGATAGCTAGCATCAGAGTGGTTATAAGATCAGCTGGACTGATCTACTTTTTCAGTGAAGATAATCTTGTAGTTCACTCACTCCATCAATAAGTCTTGCTGTGTGGACCAGTTCTGTATGTTTTGACACTAATAATGACACTTGTCTTTTAGTAGACTACAACATAGAAGAGGATTCTGTAGCTTGTTGCTTAAGGTGCTTCATCTGTGGTGGTCCTGAGACTGGTATTAAAAAGCTCTCAAAATTCACCCAAAAAGGCTATGCACAGATTTAGTCTTATTCTGAGAGTGTGGACGATGAAGCATTAATCAGAAGACTACGTGAAGACTGGAAAAACGGAGATGATCCCAAGTTTAGACGCCATTTGGAATGCAGAACAGAGCTATACAATGGTGCAAGAAGTAAATCCACTGGAAATCGTACGTTTGTTTTATTTTTCATTGTGATGAAAGCACTTGCAGTTTTCAATCATATTCTATGTTGTGAGTGACATCTCAATTTAATAAATTTTTTTAACAAATGTTATTCTTTAGGGCAAGATGAGCAAGACCAACATCCAGACAGGTTGAACAGACGCAGCGTATTGTCTGGGTCAAGTAGTCAATGTGCTAGCAGCTCCATCATAGTTGGATGGTTGGAAGAAGTAAACCCCTTCGATAACACACGGGACAGGAAGACCCTGGTGTCCTTCTCTACAGGGTTTAGCAGCTCTCCCGGAGACCCAGTAAATGCGGATCAGGCAGAGGAGATTGGCAGAACCATACAGGCCAAGATGGATGGGAAAACTTAATGATACAATGCAAACAAAGTACAAAGTCAAATCATTAGCAACCCTCAGATCTGGACCCAAAGTCAGTGGGGAGAAGCTGGTTATTGACTCACTCAGGCTCTTCAACCGCCTCATCATCATCAGTGAGCGTGAATTCAAGACCAAAGAAGCTCTGCTATTTGAGTTGACGCCAACACTGATGTCTCTTTTTGACAAAAACCAGAAGATGCGAAAGCCAGATAAGGCTGCCCTAGCAAAGTTCCTAAAGACATTTGTGGAACCCATTGGGCAAACCCCATGCACGAGCCTTGTGATTGATGGTGGGTGGCTCCTGCACAATGTCAAGTGGGAGGTTAACCTCACCTGGAAGGACATCGCTGAGAGCTACCTCCGGTTTGTGAAGGCCATGGGAAGCCAGCACCTCCGGATCACTGTGGTTTTTGACGGATATGACAACCCGACCAAGGACCATGATCATCTCAGACGTACAAAGCATGCATGCTGTGACATCCAGATTCGCCCAGACATCCAAACCATTATTCCTATAGAAAAGTTCCTAGACAACAAGAACAACAAGGCCCAGCTTATCCTGCTTCTAGCCGAGACATTCCGTAGTAATGGAATCCGTGTACATCAATGCTTTGATGATGCAGACACTTCCATCATCCAGGCAGCTCTAGATGAGGCAAGAGGGTCCGCTGTTGAAGGGAGAGCTGAGGATACAGACATCCTGGTTATGCTCATTCATCATGATGCAGACCACTCAGTCTTCTTCACAACAGCAAACAATGTGTCTTACGATGTTGGAAAGA
This sequence comes from Notolepis coatsorum, assembly GCF_963971535.1. Lineage (NCBI taxonomy): Eukaryota > Metazoa > Chordata > Actinopteri > Aulopiformes > Paralepididae > Notolepis > Notolepis coatsorum. Next base: position 67,683,879 of record NC_140172.1, read on the forward strand.
TACAAGAGGCCCTCCCAGAGAAATACAGGAAATATCTGCTCTTTCTACACAGCTTCTCAGGCTGCGATACCGTGTCTGCAATTTCTGGCTTTAGCAAACCAACTTTGCTATGCACACTCTGCAAGACGGACCAAGCTGAGAAGGCCATGGACGTTTTTCTTGACATCCAAGCCCAGAAAGATACAATCATCACAGCCGGCTGTGAAATAGTCAAACTCATGTTCCATGGGAAACCACCCAAAGGCTTGGGGGACTTGAGATTTGAAATGTTCAGCAAGCGGGCTGCAGCAGGGAAAATCAGCCATGGGAAACTGCCCCCGACTACAGCAGCAGCAGCACAACATTCTCTCCGGGCATATATCCAAACCAGAGACTGGCTTCTACTACAAAGTCCATCACTGGATGTTCTGGACTATGGCTGGAAACTGGGAGCAGAAGGCTATGCACCAGTCCCTACCACAGACCCCATTGCCCCAGACTATCTCCTGAAATTAATCAGCTGCAACTGTGAGAGAGACTGCAGTACACGCAGGTGCTGCTGTAAAAAACAGGGGGTCAAGTGCATATCTGCTTGTGGCAAGTGTAAAGGAGAGTGCCATAACAACCAGACAGATGAGAAAAAGAGTGAGGAAGATGGGGAGTTGGCTTAGTAAAAAAAACCTGAAACCATGCATCAATAATGCACATTTCTATACCATTCCATTCTATGTAACGTTACATTTATCTTGGAATAAAGTAAAAATATATGTTCTTATGGAAAAAAATTGTTTTTACTAAAAAACAAATGGTTGGAATAGATTCAGCACCCCTGAAAACCCCTAGTTAGTCACCCCACACGTTAATATTTGATTTTAATTTTTGTTCATATTTTTCGCCCAAGCCCCCTGGACTCCTTAACTTTGATTGGCTCTCCAGAATTTTCCCAGAGGATTTGGGTTTGAATAAATTGAGAGGTGTTAGTAGACACCTATAGGAACACTTTGGTGAAGAAAGCTATTGGTAATACATTTTTTCACAGATGGTCCAAACATCTTGCTAAAATTCCCTAACTATGTATATAGATACTGGACTGTATAGGACTGTGAAGCTCTGAATTTCCCCAAGGGGATTAATAAAGGATCATCTTATCTTATTGTTCATGGGGCAACGGTTTCTTTAAATAAAACGTTTCTAATTAATCTCTTGCTTGTTTTTCCCTCATTCCATGTAGTATTAAAAACCTGAAAATGTATTTTGTGTTTACTGCAAAGCGGAGGGGCCGAGATGTTACTGACCAAATACTCTATATGAGTGATGGCTGTCGGAATGTAGCGCTATTTAACACTTTATCTTAAAGGTCCCATGCATTATAAATGTCATTTTTCAGTCTCTAGCATTGTATTATAGTAATAGGAGTTCGTATCAATGTGTTTTAGGGTCTAAATACCATATTGGCGAATTGCTCCGTTTCAGCCCAACCCCTCTGTGCCTCTAGTAAATCGGGTCATTTTGATTTGAAGTCCCTGAGCACGTCACTGGGCGCTGTGGATAGACACAGTGATGCGATTGGCTCTGTGGTTGGAGCTAATGCCCGCCCCCATTCTACCTAGACTAGACAGCGAGTGGGGCTGCGGGGCCGAGAGGAAGAGAGAGCCGAGAGGGAGCCGAGAGAAAGGAAGAGAGAGGGAGGGAGGGAGAGAGAGGGGGCACTTGGGGGGGGGGGGTACCTGCCGGCCGCGCGCCACACGGGAGATTGAAAGAAAGAAAAGAAAAAAGTTGCCTCGTCTCATCAGCGAGAGCCGAGTGGGAGAGAAAGGACAGAAAAAAAGGAAGAGGGAGGGAGGGAGAGAGAGGGGGCACCTGCCGCACGGAGGTCCGCGCGACACACACCTCCGAACGGGAGAGTGATAGAAAGAAAAAAGGAAGAGAGGTAGGTCGGTCTCTCTCTCTCTCTCTCTCTCTCTCTCTCTCTCTCTCTATTATTTGTGTAAATAAGGTTATACGCCGACCATTAAGAAAATACATGTTAGTTTAGGAATAAGGGGCAGGTAACTATATAACTATAAGATTTATTCTTCTTCCTGCTCCTTTTGTCCATGGAATGACTATTTATGATTTTTTAATGAAGAAACTATGATTGTATTATTCCATGTGGCAAATAAAAAACTCTGAACTGAACTGAACTCTCTCTCTTCCCCCCCCTCCCTCCCTCCCTCTACCAGTGCAGACTGTGGTCTGACTGTCACTCAAAGTGCTTATGGGCGGAGCCAGGCCATAACAGCCTGATTTCTCGAGGCTGAAAAATGATGGTTTCGAGTACTTGATTAGAAATATAAAACAATGAATTTTTTTGAAAAAAAAATTACAAATGTCTTCAATAGACTAACAGGAATTGTGTAAAGTTGCCCAAATAGTGCTAGGAATAGCAGTGCATAGCCCCTTTAACAAAAAATCTTTTGCATCTCGTTCCAACTGCTGGGAGCAGCAAATTGGAAGGAGGATTGAGCAGAGGATGCAGTGCTTTGACGATGGTACCTTGGGGGCGCCGGCTTCCACTTTCCTCCTTCTCTTCGTACTGTAGAGGGAACATTCCAGCTCTCCTTTAGCTCGTCTGGTCGCCTCCATCACCCTGGAAGATTTAGAGTCATTAAATAATACATAATACACAAAGGCACTGTGAACAGACTTGCCACGGTAGTTGTTCAGGCATTTTTTATTGAAAACCATTTAGTTCATTTTCACTTATCAGTGCAGACATAAAAGAAAACGTAAATTTGTAAAATACTAAACGGGTTATCAAACATTCAAGTCAGACAACATTATAAACTGAACATGTCTGCACGGACAGCTATTTGTGGTTTCACTTTCATTTACAGAGTAGTTTTAACTTTACATGAAGGAGAGAAAGGCTCTAGAGATGACATGACATGTTACACAACAATAGCTTGGTTGAGGATTTGAAAATATTTTGGATTAAACCCCACAGCAGCTAAAGCTTGACTGGAGGAGCTTAGAGGACCAGTCCAGACCAGCAACAGTATGTTTGACTAGAGGAGCTCAGAGAACCAGTTCAGACCAGCAACAGTATGTTTGACTGGAGAGGAGCTCAGAGGACCAGTTCAGACCAGCAACAGTATGTTTGACTGGAGAGGAACTCAGAGGACCAGTTCAGACCAGCAACATTATGTTTGACTGGAGAGGAGCTCAGAGGACCAGTTCAGACCAGCAACAGTATGTTTGACTGGGAGAGGAGCTCAGAGGACCAGTTCAGACCAGCAACAGTATGTTTGACTGGAGGAGCTCAGAGGACCAGTTCAGACCAGCAACAGTATGTTTGACTGGAGAGGAGCTCAGAGGACCAGTTCAGACCAGCAACAGTATGTTTGACTGGAGAGGAGCTCAGAGGACCAGTTCAGACCAGCAACAGTATGTTTGACTGGAGAGGAGCTCAGAGGACCAGTTCAGACCAGCAACAGTATGTTTGACTGGAGAGGAGCTCAGAGGACCAGTTCAGACCAGCAACAGTATGTTTGACTAGAGAGGAGCTCAGAGGACCAGTTCAGACCAGCAACAGTATGTTTGACTGGAGAGGAGCTCAGAGGACCAGTTCAGACCAGCAACAGTATGTTTGACTGGAGAGGAGCTCAGAGGACCAGTTCAGACCAGCAACAGTATGTTTGACTGGAGAGGAGCTCAGAGGACCAGTTCAGACCAGCAACAGTATGTTTGACTGGAGAGGAGCTCAGAGGACCAGTTCAGACCAGCAACAGTATGTTTGACTGGAGAGGAGCTCAGAGGACCAGTTCAGACCAGCAACAGTATGTTTGACTGGAGAGGAGATCAGAGGACCAGTCCAGACCAACAGCAGTATATTTGCGCAGTATGTGATCAATGCATTACATTGATCTGTCCGTCAACGAACAGATAGAAAAGTGACTGAAGGTAATACGGTCCGTTAGTTTATTTTCAAATTAGAACCTAACGTGAACCGTCTGTCCAACAAATGGATACCAATAATTGAAAATGTATTGAAAACAGATGTAGACGGACAGACACAGCAGATCAATGTAGCCGCATAACTACATAAGATCAAATTAAGCGCTCTACAGATATTGAGCGCCATTTTGTAAAATGTCTGGCGTCACCAGTAATATCGGTGTTGTCATGAGTTTATTAGTCATGGGAAATTCAACATAACCGTGGCAACCTTACAGCTAACTAAGTCAGAGTTATATGTACTCCGGAATAGGGACAAGGCTCAGCAAATATCGTCTGATCCTTTAAATCCCCTTCATAGTGAGTTTCATAAGCTTCCACCTGGAAGGTGCTATAGTTCCCCTAGCCCCAAAAACATATTTAAGAAGTCTTTCATTCCACCTGCCATTGCTCCGATGAATTCTTAGATTTAAATTTAACCATAGTACTGAAGCTAGTAGGGACCTGAAGCTCCGTTTGTGTTGTTGTTTTACTAGAGCACATAAAAGTGTTTTGTATCATTTGGAATTTGAAGCATATGCCATTATGTACAGCAGCTCCACTCTTAACCCTTTCACTGCCACATGACAGAAGGTTAACCCTTTACTATCACACAACCAACGGTCGTAAAGGGTTAACCTTCTGTCGTGTGGCAGTCAAAGGGTTAACCTTCTGTGTATTGTTGCAGTGAAAGGGTTAACCGTTTGGTGGTGCTGCAGTGAAAGGGTTAACGCTGAGCTCAGACTGTGGATTAACTTTGTGGATTTTTTTATTAAAGGGGACATGCATTGCTATTCCTTTCACTATTTGGGCAACTTTACACAATTCCTGTGAGTCTATGGAACACATCTGTAAGTTTGTTTTATATTTCTAATCAAGTACTCAAAAACAGCATTTTTCTAGTTCAAGATTTCAAGCTGATTTGGCTGGGCTCCGCCCATAAGCGCCTTGAGTGACAGTCACCCACACAGCGTGATACATACGAGCAGGGGAGAAAACTAACTCTTTAACAACTGGCGAGTATCTGATTTTTTACCAGCCAAAAAAATAATCACTAATTGTGATAATTACTTTTTTTTATGTCTTCGTCTAAATTGATTTTCAATCATAGTAATAATCACACTGTGTCTCTACTCTTTAAAATATTTATTAGCATAAAACATTAATAACCGTGTCTCTACTCTTCACAATATTAGCATAAAACATATTAACATGAAAGAGGGATCTATTCTGGACTGGGTTGGGCTGAACTGGGCAGTGAAAGATGTTTGGACTGGGTTGGGCAGTGAAAGAAAAAAACCGAAGTATGTTGTGAAGTGTATAGATAGATGTGAAATGTATAGATGTAGCAGTACTGTCTATCTGTATGTCGTGTATGTCATATGTTATAATGAATTGAAAATGGGGGACCCTGATGTAAACAAGACGAAAGTCTTTCTCTGGTCTGCATCCCCTTAACAATTGTGTGTATTGAGCCGTACTGTATTGCACCCATTCTGCAATCTGTTAATAAAGTTTTCAATCAATCAATCAAGTTAACTTTGAACCTCGGTTGTCAAGCCGCGTCAATGTTGTGTATGTATCTGAGTGGCATCACAACGGTGTTCACTGTGCCTTTAAGACGGCACGGTGGCCTTACGACAGTGCTGTGAAGTACCGTCAAGTGTTGTGGTAACGTCAGTTGGGTTGGTGTGCTGTTGTGCACTGGTTGAGCTAGCCCCTTTCGTGACTGCGATGTGCAAGCCAGGGGCTTTTGAGCATGAAATAAAATGTCTAACCTTAGTCGTAGTCCGGTGCTTTTTTGGAAACATTATAGTCATAACGCTAACATGGGGCTGGCTGCTTTGAGCACACGGGGCTAACATTAGCTAGCAAGCAGCTATAGCTAAAACGCTAACTAGAAGCTAACTACTGTACAGTTCCAATAGACTAACATTACACCTCTGTGATTTAAATGTGCCCATATTAACTTATACTCGAGGGTTGTACTAGGGTTGGATGCAGTTCCCCGTTGGTCAGTCTGTCTGTTTTCCATCTTCTGCTGTGTTTAACGTTATCCGTTTGCGAGTGCTCCCTTTCACTGCGCGAACTCGCACCATTTGCCAGTGACTGTGATTGCAAAATGTTTTGTTTAGTCGCCAGACTGGCGAGTGGTCTTCATGAATCACTCGCCAAACGTAAAAAATACTCGCATTTGTAAAGTGGCCTACCGTACTTTTCGGACTATAAGCCGCGGCTTTTTTCCCCATTTTTCGACCCTGCGGCTTATATAACGGTGCGGCTTATATGTGACTCGACGTGACCAAACTCGAAAATGTAAACATCTAAATATAGCTTTTTTGACTGCATTGAAATGTTATTTATCTGTTCCTTTATTTGCTAAACTTAATACAACTTGTAAATGAGTTAATACTTGTTATTTGTCCGACAGTATTGTGTCCCAATGCTAATTACATATGGTAATTAAACATTAAAACACCTGCGGCTTATAGTCCAGTGCGGCTTATATATGTACACATCATTCAATTTAGCTGCTGCGGCTTATAGTCAGGTGCGGCTTATAGTGCGAAAAGTACGGTAATTTCCTCCCCTGCATACGAGAGAGAGAACGAGCAAGTGAGAGAGACAGAGACAGACAGAGAGAGGGAGAGAGACAGACAGAGAGGGGAGAGATGCGTCCCCGACACACACGCAGTCAAGTTTGTGTGTAAATGCTCCGACGAGGGAGAGACGGCGCACACACATTTTTACACACACTCCTGCGCGAGGTCCCTCTCTCCCTCTCTAACTCTCTCTCTATATCCCTCCCTCTCTCGCTCGTTCTCTGCTGTCTGTCGGACTCTGCACCCAGTTTGAGGAAGTAATCCACTCGCTCTGTTGAGCGAATTGTGGGCGGTGACTACAACCAGAGCCAATCAGATCACAATAAGCTCAACCAGTGCCTTATTCACGTCAGCAAAAGTCAAATCAGAACGGCTTAGTTGAGTGAGGGAAGATCTCGTGAACTCGAGACTAGACTGATGAGTCAATATGATAATTAGAGACACAGACCACATTGATATAATCCCCCATTGCTAGGAAACAATGCTAAACACTGGAAAAGGCCTTATAATGCATGGGACCTTTAAGAGAGACAGGGAATTTCCAGTCTTTAACACTTATTGGAGAAGTATTTTGTTTAGTGATGCACCGATGTGAAAATTGTGGCCGATACCGATAACCGATATTAATATTGCTGTTCTGGCCGATACCGATATTTACTAGGGATGTCTGATATTATCGGCCGACCGATATTATCGGCCGATATCGGCAGTAAAATGTGATATCGGAAAATATCGGTATAAAAAAAAAAAAAAAAAAAAAAAAAAAATTACATTTATTTAACCTTTATTTACCCAGGCAAGCAAGTAAGAACCAATTCTTATTTTATTTATTGTCAAAAGTATGCATGTTGGTTTAATTCAACAACAAGAGATATGTAATGTTAATTTTTACTTTTTTAATTATCATATTTTGCACAGATAATGCTTACATTTAGAAAGCCTTTTGAATGCATCCAGTGAAATTATTAACTCTTTCAGTGCCACTCACGAGATTTCTCGTGTTTTTTTATAGGTGGTTGCTAGCCACTCACGAGATTTCTCGGAATTATTATTATTATTATTATTTTTTTGCGATCTGAAAAATTATTGCATCAGTATTGCCGAGCTGCGCCGGTGATCACTGTGGAAAAAAGCGCCCCCTGTCGTCTCCCAGATGACATAAGTGATTTTGGAATGGACTCAATGAAAATGAATGGGGAAAAAAATCCGGTACTCCACATTTTCCAGTTCACTGATCCAGCCGGGGTTACTAGAGTTCATTCTGGAGTCTCAGATCCCCGCGGATCATGGAGATCCACTGTGTCGCGTTGGATCCATACACGTATCGATTTTTTCGAATGGTGATCAGGAATTGGAATATACCAGTTGGATACCATCTGATGTCAGGTAAGGACTCTATGTTATCAGTGGTAGGATAATCAGAGTAAGTTTGATGAAGTTATAAGCTGTTTTGTGAAATGTCTTCTTTCGGTTTCAATGTAAAACTCCGAGAGGAAATCAACGAGGCGATTATCCGCGCGCGGCCGTAATGTGCGTGCGTGCACGTATAATATTGATCATCTAGCGTTTATTTGAAAATGATTCATAAAAAGGCCGACGAATATCAACGTTGTGGAATATTCCACTAAAAGACGATTTTCATAGAATGCTCCAGAATGAGCTGTTTTTTATATCAAAACGGGGGCTTTTCTAACTGCTCTGAAACGGCAACGACGCGATAAAAAAACAATCTGCCTTCACAGCACTGTCTGGAAAATAGTCTTTGATAATGCGATGGGCAGATTAGACACATAGCCATAATTTAAAACATAGATTAGGCGATATTAACGTTAACATTGGCGCGGATGGTGGCATTCAAGCGGTAAAATGGAAAACCAGGCGTGGCACTGAAAGAGTTAATTACCTGAAATTATTCCGTTTTTTTGGGGGGAAACCCTGCATATATCGGTATCGGTTGATATCGGTATCGGTATCGGTATCGAAATTAAGAGTTGGACAATATCGGAATATCGGTATCGGTAAAAAAGCCAATATCGAGCATCCCTAATATTTACCGATGTCGATATCTCTGTATAGAAAACACTTTTTTATGATAATCAAATAAAGAGCTATTTTCCAAAACGCTTTTATTTATTTTTTACTTTTGTAACTTATTTTCAGAAATGACATATTTTGAAACTATTTAACACTTTGGATGCCACATGGTAAAACATGGTTGCATGCCAGCACCCACTTCAATGATAGCGTTGTGAACGCATAATCTATGTCTTAAATTATGGCTATGTGTCTAATCTGCCTGTCGCTTATCAATTACTTGTTTGCAGTCAACATTGTCGAAGCGGATATATATATATTTTTTTATCTGTTCATTTCCGTTTTATAGCATTTTGAAAAGCCCTTGTTTTCTTGAAAGTTTCAGGAAAATATAAAGATTCCGTGATAAACGGCATTTACTGTAATATACACAAAAAACTGTCATTTTCGGCCTATTTATGAATATTTTTCAAATAAACGCTAGATTATCGATAGTATAATTATGTACTTATGCACGCTAGAGAAGCGAGCTGAAAAATCTATTCTCTCATTTCCTGATCAGCGCACACATACACACACACATATATATGCAACCCCAGTTATCCCATTAGTTCCCCCAAACTTAGGTCTGTTATGTTAAGCTAAGAAATCTGCTAAGCATATTATTTAATTTCATTGGGTTTTTAGCCCTAGTTGCACTTTTGTTGCAACCCCAGTTATCCCATTAGTTCCCCCAAATTTAGGTGTGTTATGTTAAGCTAAGAAATCTGCTAAGAAGCATTATTTATTATTATTTTATTTCATTTTTAGCAATAGTTGCACTTTTTTGTATTTATTTCATGTTTTGAAAGATTGTGTATTACTGCATTTTTTTTTTTACATAAATCATAGTGGTTAAAAATTTTGGGTCGCGACTTAATGACTAAGGAAAATGTTGGGTCCCGAGGCTAGACCAGTTGAGAACCACTGCTTTAAAGGCTGCGTGTCTTATAAATGGCCTTTTCCAGTGTTTAGCATTGTTTTATAGCAATGGGGGGTTAGTATCAATGGGTCTGTGTCTCTAATTACCATTTTGGCGGATTGCTCTAATTCAGTTGAGACAATATCCTCCCCCAGTGAGTAGGTAATTCTGATTTTTTTTCACGTTTTGCTGACGTGAATAAGGCACTGATCTGCATATGGTTGTAACGCAACCATGCAAGTGGAAATACCTGCACTTCCTCAAGCGGGTGCCGACAGAGAGAGGCAGAACGAGCGAGCGAGAGAGAGAGATAGAGGGAGAGATAGAGAGGGACAGGAGCTTCTGTCGGGGAAACAAACACACACGCATTTACACACACACAACCTGACCGGCGTGCGGGGAAACACAAACACACACGCATTTACACACACACAACCTGTCCGGCACACTGGGAAACACAAACACACGCATTTTACACACAACCTGACCGGCAAGCGTGGAGGGTCTTCTCCCTGGTAGAGAGAGAGCGAGAGGACCGTGCGCAGGAGTGTGTAAATGTGTGTGCGCGCAGGGCTGATGGAGGGTCTTCTCCCTGGGATATCACTGTCAAAATATCTTTGACTCCCACGCGCACGCCCATATTCTGATCAGTGCAATAATATTCACAGCGGTATATATTGTCATTTGAAACAAGTTACCAATGCATTGTCCCGTGGGATTATGGCCCCCCGTGGCGAAATTAATTAGTATCCCCCTCAATCTTTCCATCTCTCTCTCTGTGCCAGTCGCAGAGTGTGGGCGACTGTCACTTAAAGCGCTTATGGGCGGAGCCCAGCCCAAACAGCTTGGAATCTTGAAGTCGAACATTTTTGCTTTTGAGTAATTGATTAAAAATATAAAACAATGAATTTTTGGGAAAAAATGTGTTCCATAGACTCACAGGAATTGTGTAAAGTTGCCCAAATAGTGAAAGGAATAGCAATGCATGTCCCCTTTAAGACTTTTTAATACCTCGCAGATACCCTGTTTATCATCCCTATATAGTGCTGTTCACGACTCTGAATGTGATCCTCACCTGTAGTTGCCACGCGGAAGCTTGTTCACCACCACTCTCCGGCTCCAGGCCAGCAGGTCCCTCTCGGTGGCCATGTGACTACGGAGGGCGTTGTGTTGCATCTGCCAGACCCCCTCCACCGACCCACTACTCTGCTGACCCATCTCCTCGCCAGCTGGGAAACGGGAGGGAAACCAGTTACCTTTAAATTAGTGCCGTCAGGCGATTAAAAAAATTTATCTAATTAATCACATTTTAATCGCATAACCATTTTAGGCCTGATATTCTATAATCATATTTCAAATGGCATGTGTCCAGATGGCAGAATTCAGTAGTGTATCTACAAAACCTTGTTTAATCATCTTTCATTTATTAATTTGCTTAGATTTTTCAGGTCTGGTAAATTTTAGCATGGTGTTATTCACAGTCAAAGATAACAAATGTTTTATTGATATTCTCATTTGGTTCATTACAATTTACTCAAGCCTAGTAACAGACACAGTATTTCTGACACAGGGAATACATTCCCTGAGATCCATATATGTCGCTAGAATCAGATACCAAGAACATGCAAATGGACCATATTAAGAAAAAGTCTGTAAATGTGTATTCTACGTTCTTTTGGAATGAATGATAAAAAAAATATATATATAGTTTTTTTTTGTTGTAAATTTTCATAACGCGATAATTTGCTGTGTAATTAATTAATCTAATTAACGCGATAAACTGACAGCCCTACTTTAAATATAACGTACCCTTCAGTGATAAAAAAAAATAAAAAGGATTAAATATGGCGTATTTCAAGTGTTTGGCACCAACTACAAAAGGCCCTGAAATGCACATTATGAGCAGAGTGCGTTTTAACACTTTCAGTGCCTTTGATTAACGTTGATTTACCCTGTTGAATGCCACCATCCACTTCAATGTTAGCGTTAAAAACGCTTAATCTATGTTTTAAATTATGGCTATGTGTCTAATTTGCCCGTCGCTTATCAATGACTTGTTTGCAGTCAACATTGTCGAAACGGATTGTTTTTTTATGGGTTCATTTTCGTTTTATAGCATTTTGAAAAGCCCTCGTTTTCAAGGAAAATATAAAGATTCCATGATAAGACATTTACTGGAATATTCTAGAATACACTAGACACATTGTCATTTTTCGGCCTATTTATGAATCGTTTTCAAATAAACGCTAGATTATCGATAGTATATGTGTACGTATGCACGCTAGACGCGAGCTGAAAAATCGATTCTCTTATTTCCTCATCAGCGATCACAGCCAAACAGCCACATCACACATAGGGGACACGCTGTTATCTCAGCGAATACAGCTCCGATTACCCCAAGACTGGTAACATAGACTCCTTACCTTAGATCAGATGTTCTCCAAAAAGATTATTCCAATTCCTGATCGCCATTCCAAATATCGCTCACGCTTATTGATCGATTATTGGCTTCTGTAAATATATATTCCAGGCTGATTTCCGTCCCGCGATCACTTCCATGTTCATCAGACGGCTTGCCAGAACAAGGCTCCGCCTCTACAGATCCCAGGTCTAAGCGACTGACCTGCAGTTACACAGGGATAGACGATAGGGGGCGCTTTTTTCGAATCTGAGCTCCTGTAGGAGCTGGTGTACCAACGGGAGAGTCGGTTGATGAAATATGAATTCAGATCGCTAATAAAAAGAATTAACGATAATAATCGTCGTGGGCACTCAGTGGGGGGGCTGATAAAACGAGATATGTCATCCGTGGCACTGAAAGGGTTAACAACCAAATCCTCTAGTATCCACTGCATATTACTCTATGTAGCAATGGAAATCTGCACCAAGGAATTGCAAATATGAAACATATTAAATTTGCCAGAAGATTGTGTTTGAAGCAATTATAAGGAGCACAAGGAATCCTCTCCAAATCAGCTCCTCCTGCAAATGAGCTTGGAAAGCAGATAATTCAAGCAGCAATATCTTTTCTGACCACTAGATGGCTGCAAGTCAACCACTGTAAACATACTTTTTTCCACCCAAAACAAAAGCCTCATCACATATAACAGGGTTCCCACAGACATTGCAAAATGAAATTCAAGGACTTTCAAGTACTTTCCCAAGCACTATATTTCATTTTAAAAAGGGCATTTAAATGCAGTTCTCTTATTTTTTTTTAAAGAAAATCATATCCAATATTTATGGCTTAAAACCGACAATTAGTTACACTTTAGATAAAAATTATATTTCTTGATTCAGAACTATTTTATCATGGATGAACAAAACGTTCAATGCAAATGGTTGATTTGAATTTCAAGGACTTTTTAAGCACTTTGTTAAAAAATTGGCTGTTTAACACATTGTCTGCTACGCAGTTTGCCTATCTTATACCACTCTCTGCCAGTGCTGTAACCCTATGGAGTCGCTCACCTTCTTTGCAGGGCTATAACTTTTAAAATATTATAGCTATATCGACATTACTATGGCCCATTCAACATCGGGTATCTATCGATCCGGATGTGGGAACGTTATATTTTCCCATTCATACATTGTCGTGTTAGTACCGTCGTGAATATAATAATTTTTTTAGAGTGTAGAGCAGTAATTCCTAGAACGCGAGTTATAGGCCCCGACGCATATTATACATAATCGATTGGCGTTTCGTTACTATACACGCTATATAAAAAAATTCAAATGAATATGATCGCTATACATTATGCTCCATCATGCGTGAAGGAAAAGGGGGGGGGGGGGGGGGGGGGAGTGGGGTCGTTTATGATTCCTTGATCGTCAGTAGCGGCTTTCTTTAGAACGACATCATACATCGATCAGATGGATTGCAATTAAATAAATGCACAATCGAGCTGGAATTAACGTTAGATTCCTCTTACCTGTGGCCAATGAGTCTGGAGAAAAAAAATTCCAATTATTTGATTTCGATCTGCTAGATCCATTTTCCGTTTGTACAACGCAATAAACGCCGAAAGCATATTGATTCTTGAGTCTCGAAAGCGATCCAATGCACTCGAGGTGTTTGTCCACGTAACGGGTTTGCTCTGCCGGAAAATTTTTCCCGATGCACAGAGCGCCACATCCGGTTTAGAGTGGAGTGCAACTCGCCCGAAATCCACCAGGCGGTGATATTGAGGGGTTGCGAGTCCAGCTGGCTCCCGGAGCCTTGCTGGATGAATTATGAATGCCAATAGCGAATAAAGGAGATAACGATCATAAAAACTAGTAAACTCGTTGTTGGCGTTATTAGATTGGCGGCCAATAACGAGTATATATTGGCGCAGAACCAGTTAACACATTGAGTGCCACGCCCCTTCCTGGAAGTGACCCCTTCCTTACCGTCCATTAACCCCATGTAAACGTAGTTGTAGTTTGTAGAGCTAAACCTATATTTTATAGTATAGCTATGGGTCTAATAACGCCGTCGAGCGTCAGTGAGTTGCTTCTGGTCAACGTGCAAAAAACAGATTATTTTTCTCATCCGCACATTTACGTTTTCTACCGTTTTGAATATGAATATAGTTTGGTTGCTTCTGAGTCATACCAGGGAAAAGACGCGAAAACTGCGTTTTTGTGTAATTCAATAAACACGCTGTCATTTTTCGCCTGATTATCGGATCTTCCTGAAATCAACATTAGATCATAATTATTATCCTTCCTCGTGCAAGCATGCAATGTGATTTAGACCGTTGCGCCGCTGATGTAATGCAAATTGCAAATTGTAATGCAAATGCAAATTGAGCATTGCAGACACAACGGGCGGGCGTGGTCAGTAGTCCAAACCATCCCTACAAGCGTGTGTTTTGCCGGAGTGTTTAGGACCCGCCCCCACACCGCAGCTCGGTAGAGAAAAGAAACAAACCCGTTTCTAACGGGGTGCAATAATGGCCGAAGGCGTTAGAGGGCGGTATTAGACCGTCTGCCAGCTCAGACACATTCAGTACAGCATGCACAAGGTGCCCCGCTGAATTATGAATGGCAATAGCGAATAAAAGAAATACTGTGAGAAAAACGTAGATCTACGTTTCCGGCAGTCAACGATCGGGCGACAGAAACGTAGTTCTACGTTTTCGGCAACCAAATGGTTAAGGAATTCCAGGCCCAGGAGTTTTTTTTAATCAAGCACTTTAAGCACTTCAAGGACCTTGTGCGAACCCTGATAAACATAAAACTGCCTTACTGACATAATCTTGTTATAACTGAGATTAACAGTCCCTTTAAAACGTACCCGCGTCATCTTCAGGAGACCCTGCGTTCTGCTGCTCATCCTGCTCGTTCTGAAGCCGCCTGATGAGGTCGTCTAGTGGGCTCTCATCTTGACCCCCCTCTGCCGTCTGCTGGCCGAGGACCTGCTCGACCACCTCTCCATCACCTAGGCAACAAGAAGCAGATCCCAGCCATTGTTAGTATTATTATTGTCCTGTGAAGTCATGTCTATTCTTATTATTGTATGTTGTCATGTTTTGTTTTATATTTCATGTAAAAGAAAGAAGACAAATAAACATAAAGCAGATCCGAGCCAATGTGTCAACATTTACTAAATCCATGTAGGTTTTTTTAAAGGGTTGAAGCGTCCGTCACATCGGAGAAAACCTTAACACATTCTGCGCCATTAACAAGTTAACTCGTTATTGGCCCCCAATCGTTGAGCGCCAACAACAAGTTAACTCGTTTTTATGATCGTTATTTCCTTTATTCGCTATTGGCATTCATAAATCATCAAGCAAGGCTCGGGGAGCCAGCTGGACTCAGTCTGATATTTCAACGCCTCAATACTGCCGCCTGGTGGATTTCGGGCAAGTTGCACTCCACTCTAAACCGGATGTGGCGCTCTGTGCATCGGGGAAAATGTTCCGGCAGAGCTATCTTGTTATGTTGATCCAGACAAACACTTGAGTGCATTGGATCACTTTCGAGACACAAGAATCAATATGCTTTCGGCGTTTATTGAGTCATACAAACGGAAAATGGATCTAGCAGATCGAAATCAAATTGGAATATTTTTCCTCCAGACTCATCGGCCACAGCTAAGAGGAATCTAACGTTAATTCCAGCTCGATTGTCCATTTATTTCATTGCAATCCATCTGATCAACGTATGATGTCGTACTAAAGAAAGCCGTTACTGACAATCAAGGAATCATAAACGACCCCCCCCCCCTTTCCTTCACGCATGATTGAGGATAATGTATACCGAGCATATGCATTTGAATTTTTTAATATAGCGTGTATAGGAACGAAACACCAATAGATTATGTATAATATGCGTCTGGGCCTATAGTTCTAGGAATTACTGCTCTACACTCTAAAAACATACTTATATTCACGACGGTACTAACACGACAATGTATGAATGGAAAAATATAACGTTCCACATCCGGAACGATATATACCCGATGTTGAATGTCGATATAGCTATAATATTTTAAAAGTTATAGCCCTGCAAAGAAGGTGAGCGACTCCATAAGCTTACACCACTGGCAGAGAGTGGTATAAGATGGGCAAACTGCGTGGCACAGAATGTGTTAACGCCTATGAACTAGGGCCGTCACTAACGATTATTTTGTTATCAATTCATCAGTTTTATTATTATTATTTTATCGATTAGTCTATTCATCTAAACTATTAATTTACCAGAAAAACCACAACAATTAATTCCATTTGCAATTTAATATTTCAAAATGTTTTACTACTATCCTCAGGTCACATGGGTAGTTGCCTCCCTGACACCACCTACTGAATACCCAGAGTAGGAGATGATCCATGAAGTTTATTTATGTCTGTAAATGCTGTGTAGTGTGGAAGACTAGAAGTCTTTATTTGTCATGCAGTTTTAACACACACGCGCGAGATGGGCGACCCACAGGAACACACACACACACACACACGCACTGAGTCGCAGATGAAATGTCTCTCTGCACTTTTCCCATCCCGTTGTCCTTCCCCCCATGGGCAGCCGGGAGCAGATAGGGCGCCAACGTGAGCCGCGCCCCGGGGACCAATCCAAGTGCTCCTGTCAGTCTTCGTCAAGGACGCCACAGCGTTAGCGATCTGTTGTGCATGTTTTTGCATTGGGTTTATCTTATCGGGGGGGGAAACCCTTGCGAGCACGGGGAGAACATGCAAACTCCACACAGAAAGGCCTGGGAGATACCCCACCTGAGTACCTGGCATCATGGAAACCTGGTCCCCAAGCGGGAATCAAACCCTGGACCTTCTTGCTGTGAGGCGACAGTGTTAACCACCGTGCCGCCACTCATTATCGCTCCTTTATTATCTTGAAATAATATAACACCCACCAGTTACTATGACATTGTTTATCATTACATACAATGTATCCATGCCTGTAGCTAAATGCTGAAGAACAGGGAAGAAAATATACTTTTTTTTACTTTAGATTATTTTTTTTAAACTACCAGCCAGAAAGATTTTTTTACCGGCCAAAAATTATAAATAGCTTTTTAGTATATATCCATGAATTATTATATGTATTGTGTGTTATCGTTCCACTCCACGCTATGGTAGTGCTTGTGCCAGCACAGGAGATACGATTAAAATTAGGGATGTCCCGATTCGATTTTCAGAGGATCTGGGATTATTTTCTTTAATTTTATCGGGAGTAAAAAATAAAAAATAAAAATAACGTTTCTTTTATTCAACAAACATGACCATGTTTACGTCTTAAACTCATACTGAGTCCTTAGTTTTAAATTACATATCATTCATTTATTTATTGTCACACAGAGCAGAAGAATTTGCCAAAACAAATGAATTTCCTTTTATTTACACCGTCGCACGACAGTGACTTATACCGAAAATAGCAGACCTCACAACGTGTTGCTCCCGCAAGTAAACACGGGCAGGTTATGTCCACCTGATGATTCGGAGCAGCTAGGCAAAATGTCAGAAGTTTGGAAGCATTATAAAATTGAAACCAAAGCCAGTCCAATATAGCCAGTTGCAATGTTTGCAAGGCGGACGTTCCACGTGCGTTAAACGCTATGTGACTAGAGCGAGCAAAGGAATGGGGGACGTCTGGTGCCAAACAGCTGTTTTGAATGCCTCGTTTGAATGAAGAAAGTTCACCTAGATATTGATAACATTCGCTTTGTGAGGATTATTAGTCTGCGTTTCAGCCAAAATGGAGCAAATCATTACGTAAGTCGAACACTGTGAATGTATACTAAATGCACAAACGGATTGAAACTTTGAATATTTCTCGTATGGTGAATGTAATGCAAGCCGCCACGCTCGACTGGGGCTATATGCTAGCGTCAATATATGAGCTACCTTGCAGCTAGCGTTAGCGTTACCCATGTTAGCTTGCATGGTATCGAACGCTAGCTCGGCAGACAGTGAAGTGATGCTACTGTAATGTATAGCTAGCGTTAGCTAAAAGAGCCGTCGCAGTGAATCTTTCATGACTCTGCAAGCTAACTAAGCTTGTGTCGTTCGCTAACAAGCTAACTGGCGTGAGGCACTTAGGCTAGGTAACATTAGCTAGCTATTAATAAACCAGCTAACGTTAGCTAGCAATCTTTCTTTACCACAATATCATTTTATGTTCTTTACCTGTAACGTTATTTCACACTCCCGTTTTTTCATCAGTCTCTTGTTGTGAAACTGAACTACAATTAAAAATTATTCTAATCTAGTTGACGTGGTCATGATTTAAGAATAGTTGTTTCAAGTTTCAAGTTTCTTTAATAGTTGTCATACAGAAGTACAGAATACTTTTATACATACTGTTATGCTCCAGAGACTGTGCTAGACAAGATAAGTATCAAATAACATAGTATAGCATGTAAATTAGAAGTAGAAAATGAGGTCAGTGTTCAGTATAGACATATGTACAATGTTCGATGCAGAATAGACGTAACCGAGTTACCATATAATATACAATATACTATGCAGTGTACTAATATACAATACTATATAGTGCAAAGCAGAAATGGGATGAGGTACAATTTAGGTACAATTTACAGTAAGGTGTACGAGTTGTAGTGCAAATCCTTTATCAATAAATATAAAGTGTGGGGAGTGGGTGCTACAGTGTGTTTGTTTAAAGTGAGTGTGTGCGTGTGGATGTGTGTGCTATGTGCGTTTGATGGTTGTTGTGTAGTGTTCATTGTTCGTTGAGCAGCCTGATGGCCTGGGGATAGAAGCTTCTTCTGAGTCTTTCTGTGCTCGCCTTGAGACTCCGGTATCGCTTGCCTGACCGCAGCAGTTCAAAGAGGCAGTTGTTCGGGTGGCTGGAGTCCTTAATGATTCTCTTAGCCTTGCCCCTGCACCGCTTGTTGTAAATGTTCTGGAGGGTGGGGAGCCCCCCTCCAATTGTGCGTTCGGCTGAACGTGTCACTCTTTGTAGTCTGCTTCGGTCTTGTGCAGTGCTATTCCCAAACCAGGAGGTGATGTTGCCAGTCAGGATGCTCTCTATTGTACATGAGTAGAAGTTCTTAATGATCTTCTGACTGACTTGGAACTTCCTTAGGCGCCTGAGGAAGTAGAGGCGTTGTCGTGCCTTCTTCACAACACTGTCAATGTGTGTGGTCCATGTCAAGTCCTCGGATATGTAGGCTCCGAGGTACTTAAAGCTGTTCACTCTCTCAACCGGTGCCCCGTCGATGCTGAGGGGGCTGTAGTCCTTGACCCCCGACCTCCTGAAGTCCACAATCATCTCCTTTGTTTTGCTGACGTTCAGGGAGAGGCTGTTTTCCTGGCACCATCCCGCCAGGACCTTGACCTCTTCCAGGTAGGCCCTCTCGTCGTTTGCAGAGATCAGGCCCACCACCACTGTGTCGTCAGCAAATTTGATGATTGTGTTGCTACTCCGCTGAGCCACACAGTCGTGTGTGTACAGGGAGTAGAGGAGGGGACTCAGAACACAGCCCTGGGGGGCCCCTATGTTGAGGGTGATGGATGAGGAGGTGCAGTTGCCTGCTCTCACCACCTGGGGTCTGCCCGTCAGGAAGTCCAAGACCCACTGGCAGAGGTCATAGTTCAAGCCCAGGTCCCTGAGCTTGGCTATGAGTTTGGAGGAGACTATGGTATTGAATGCCGAGCTGTAGTCAATGAATAGCATTCTCACATAGTTCCCCTTCCTCTTGTCCAGGTGTGATGCTGCTGTGTGCAGCACATGGGCTATGGCGTCCTCCGTGGACCTGTTGGGGCGGTATGCAAATTGCAGGGGGTCCAGGTTGATGGGGAGGGAGGAGCAGATGTAGCCCTTTACTAGCTTCTCAAAGCACTTCATGGCTATGGAGGTGAGAGCTACAGGGCGGTAGTCGTTGAGGCAAGCAGGCTTGGATTTTTTGGGTACAGGGATAATAGTGGACTTCTTCAGGCAGGTGGGGATGACAGCCTGTTCTAAGGACAGGTTAAATATGTCAGTGAATACCGGGGCCAGTTGGTCGGCACAGACTTTTAGGACGCGGCCGGGGATGCCGTCCGGTCCTGCTGCCTTCCTGATATTCACTTTTTTTAAAGGTCGGCCTCACCTCATGCTCTGTTACCCTGAACACTGAGTCTCCATCAGCAGCAGACCCCCCCCCCCCGTGGCTTGTGGGCTGGTGTTGTTATTACCAGCATCAAACCTCGCATAGAAGGTATTGAGGTCATTTGCTAAGGAGATGTCACTGTTCAGTTTGAGGGAGGTGCCTTTGTAGTCGGTCATCGTTTTGAGCCCGCCACATAGCTCTGGAGTCAGCCTGTTCAAACTGGAGTTCAATTTTATCCCTGTAGCGCCGTTTTGCCTCCATTACTGTCCTCCTTACGTTGTATCGCGCCACCTTGTGGTCATTCATGTTGCCTGCCACCAGGCCGTCGTTGTATGCTTTGGTGCGCACTTTCAGAGCTTCACGGACGGATTTGTCTACCCAGGGTTTTTGATTTGGGTAAACTTTAATTGTGGTAGTGGGGATTGTTTCTTCCACCAAAGTACGAACAAAGTCCAGCACTGTCTCCGGGTAGACATTAATGTTATCTGTGTCGCGGAACACGCTCCAGTCTGTGCACTCAAGCGCAGCTTGGAGCGTCTCCTCTGACGCCACAGCCCATTTCTGCACCTCTCGCGAGACTACCGGTGTGCTCTTGATTTTTTGTTTGTACTTTGGAGAAAGCAAGATGGCCGCATGATCAGATTTCCCGAAGCCACTAGCAGCCTGAGACTTGTATCCACCCTTGAATTGCGTGTAACAGTGGTCTAAAATGTTACCGCCTCTGGTGTTACAAGTCACATGCTGATAGAAGTTGCTACTGCTGCTGGGGATGTGAATGGAGGGGCTTTGTCTCGCTTCGCCAGTTTCTGACAAAAATGCGTCAAATTGGTTACTAATGTGAAAGATCGGATCGGGAAAGATCGGTATCGACACTCAAAATCACATGATCGGGATCGGATCGGGAGCAAAAAACGCGATCGGGACATCCCTAATTAAAATAAAAAATTTTATACAGGCTATATACGTAGTTAAATCAATATCTTCCTTTTGAATAAACTAGGCTCAGGAATCAGGATTGTTAAAGCCAATTAGCCTAATCCATGTCAAAAAGAGTAGCCTATAGTAAATGTATACACATACACAAGAGAGAGGGAGAATAGCTTATAGCAGACTTAATGATTTTACAATATTTTTGCTAATGAAGTGAAATATTTATTATCATCCACTATCCAGTTCGTTTTTATAGTGTAACTTTTGACTACTTTGATCATCATCATTGAACAGAGAGGGAGGGAGAGAGAGAGAGATGGGTTCAGCCCCCCCCCCCTCCTTTTCCTCACTATTTGAACTCCACAAACAAATTTCTCCTTTGTCTGTGAGCTATTTAGCTTAGCTTAGTTAGCAGCTAACGTTAGTTGAGGTTTTTACCGCGACGTGAGCATACAGGAATGACGAGGATGTAAAGCATGTTAGAGGCATTTAATGGACCTGTTGCTCGCGGAGTTTAACAGTGAGACTCACAAGAGGAGTTGTCACAGGCTGTAAGAACGCAGGGGTGAAGAGCTTCTAAAATTGGAGGTGGGGGCGTATCAGGCTCAACCCCTCCCTTCCAGCTGGAGTTGACGTGAAACGCGGAAGTTATCAAATGCGAGTGAAACGCACACTGCCGAGTCCTGGCTCTAGGCAGAATCACGAATAGTGGTTTAAGAGAAGTTCTTTATATTTTGAACGTGATGTGATTAGATTACACGTTGTGCATGTTATGACTTTAAAGTTCTGCCATTTCCACCACAGAAGGTGTTACGAAGGATCAGATTAAACCGAATATATATATTTATTGATTGATATATATTGCATAATATTTGTATATCGTTTGATATCCCTTGTATATTCCTTGTACATATACACGGAATATCCCTTTAGCCTAGTACAGACCATAATATTTCATTCTCCTATTGGACAGCGGTCCACCAAGCGCCATGGCCATACCTCCAAGGTCTGGTTCAAAGTCACCGCCGGGGACTTGCCTGGACATGAACGGTTCTGCGCAAGGATATGAGACAGGAATAAAGCTGGTACTAGTTTGTTCACCTAACGTATAAATACGGCGCAGGTGAATACAGAAGCACTTAGTCAGAAGTGAAGAGTTACCCAATAAGTTGAAGCCTCACCCACGATACAACGTGCGGTGAAGTATGGCCTGTTTGGCCCCAAATAGAGCATTGAGACCGCGTGCGAATTAATAACTGAAGTGTCAGAGTTTAACGCTGTACCGTCGAGTTCGACCGATTCTATTAAGTCAGTAATAGTCTATTTGTGTATAGTGTATCGTGCGGCTACCGTTCTACAGTGACCAGCATCACCAACGTTTCCTCGTACCAGCTAGAGTGCTTATCCAGGCTGGGCTGCTTACCATGGCGCTTTCACCCGAGGGGCCCTAGACGAGGACCGTGTGGATTATGTACACTGGATAACCTACCGACGACTGCATAGCCCTTTTCGGCTGGATTATATTTGCTTTTGGTCCTGTAATTAATGGAGCGGAGAATCGCCGACACCCACAATTGTGTGGGATTTACCCTGTGAGGAGCCACGTCGAGTCCGCCTCTCAGAAGCCTGAGGCCGGCTAGCTTTCTTCCATGTGGAGCTGCATGCTACGGAGAACAGCTGTATTAGTCTGCGGATCAAGATCTTATTGCACCGTCTCCTGTACTTGGAGTAGGGATGCCCCCCGGACCCCGGTTTTAAACGGGAACCGGTACTATATTAGAAAATACCGGAGTATTTATAAGCTCTGACGTCCTCGGTACTGCTATCGATACTCTAGAGAAATTATTATTATTATTATTATTATTATTATTATTATTATTATTTAAAAGTTGCGAACGATCCTCTCTCTGTCTCTGCACGAGAAGCGAGCCGCAGCCAGCGAGTCAATTATTACACACACTCCTCGCGAGTCGCTCGCTAGTGCTACACATAGACATACGGGTACTATATACGGGTACTCCTTAATGAAATTGCTCCCCGACGCCCCGTGCTATAGCGCGCGGCACACAGACAGCAGCTCTGCATGCACTGAGTCGTGATCATGGCGGATAGAGCAAAGCGTTCTAAAGTATGGATATACTTTACAAGGGTCAATGCCGACAATGCACGTTGCCACAAGTGCAACAAAACATTTGCCAGTAAGGGTGGCAATACGAGCAAATCAATTTATCAAAACATCTGTTGGCAAAACATGATATTAGTGTGCAGAAATGCGCGTATTCGACTGCCTTGCGCGCAGTGTTCCATCTGCATACTGCAGCCGTAACCCAAGATACGGAGTTGCCTAGGCTAATAACGAATTATTACAAATAGGCTAATAAACAAAACAATTGTTTAGCTACAAATACTACAATCTAAACTTTTTATAGATCGTCAAGCTGAGGCGTCAGCCACTATGTCCCAGCCCAGTGAGCCCAGGGCCACCACACATCCTCCCTCTACCTCCCTCCACCACCCAAAGTCCTTTCTCCCTAGCAGCTAGAGGAAGGATGACAGAGGATAGGGTGAACGAGTGTCACAGTTCTGTTAGCCTTTTGCATTTGTTGTTTATTATAAAAAGTCTATAATTCAGAGTCAGACACATTTAAAACATTGTTGCTGCTGTTGCTGAAGAAATTATATTAATTTATTATATTTATTTATAAAGTTATATAAAAGAACATTGCTGCTGCTGTTGCTGAAGAAATTATATTTATTTATAATACTTATTTATAAAGTTGTATTTATAAATAATAAAGCAATGTTGATTCTGTTCTTAATTAATTGTCTTTTTTTCTTGCAAAAAAATAACCAAAAAGAACCGATAAGAG
Source organism: Notolepis coatsorum (assembly GCF_963971535.1). NCBI lineage: Eukaryota > Metazoa > Chordata > Actinopteri > Aulopiformes > Paralepididae > Notolepis > Notolepis coatsorum. The sequence continues at coordinate 67,707,780 of NC_140172.1, forward strand.
TATCGATAAAGTACCGAACCGTTAAGCAGTATCGATAAGAGTAGTAGTATCGATAAAATCCTAACGATACCCATCCCTAACTTGGAGTCTCCTTATCATCGTTGACCCAGACTCTACTACCGACAAATCCTCTACCCTTGCTGGCTTACAACCGGGGGGACCCTACCAGTATCTCCCGCTATATTACTAGTGTACCATATATATAATTCCTAAGATTCAGGTTGTATTATTATCTCCTGCGTAATATGAGAATGGACATACGTTATTGATTTGCCTACGCACATTCCTTTGCCTTATAAGCGCATCTAAAGTAAAGTATATTATGTACTATCATTACTGCTAATAAATACTTAAATCCAGTTTTGTGTGGAACCGAGTCATTGTGGGAAGTGTTCATCATTAGATACCTGTGTACTGTATGGCCAGTAGGAATGTACATAAGACGGTAGTGGTTTAATGATACCATACTTATCAATACAGTCAGGGAATTGTACCCCTCAGTTACAGAAGGCATACAAGTAACAACAATACGATGAGTCAATCATGAATATGCAAATCGACAATTTCAGTCGATAACGTTGACACGGTCGACGAATCGTGACAGCCCTACTATGAACCCTATTCAAAATCCATTGTCAAAAAGGATTGTCCGTTAATAATCCTAATCCTTTGTTTGCACCTTTGTTTAGACAAAGTTGTTTATGTTTCTCATATTTTTATATTCAGAGTTAATAATATGGTTTACAGTTTCTCTTATATCTTTATATTGAGATCTAATTGTATTGCCTATATTCATGTCTTTCTGCTATTACCCTGCCCATACATGTACCTCCATTCCCCCTCCAGATATGATGCCAGAATTTCCTCAAGGGATCAATAAAGGAATTTTTTCTTTACTGTTAGCCACATAGCCCAGCTGGGGTACCAGCTGCTCCTCCTTGCAGTTCTCCCTGCCCGGCACCAGGCGCTGGAAGCGAGGCGGGTGGGGATTCCCGTCGACGTCCACCAGGAACGGAGGAGGCATGAGATGCGGGGCCTGCTGCGTCTGCTCGTCCAGGACGAAGTTATTGGCGTCACGGATGAGAGGCCGGTAGTCGGTGTGGAAGAACATGTGGTCCGGAATCTGGAGGAGAATCAGGAGGATTCATTAGTATCTATTGGTCAGTTTAAATCTTTAATAGCAAACCCCTTCACCAGTCTGCAGTTTTTAAATTATTTTAAATTATCCATTTTTAATTGATTGACTTTGTTTCTATATTTCCTTTTTTTGTATTTATTATATTTGTCTTGTACTGTATTTCTCATTGTAAATGAGCTCTGAATGATGCTTACAGATTAAATAATGTTGAAGGCTGAGAAAGTTGATGGCTGTTCAGTTTAAATGTTGAGAAAGAAAACTACCATTTCATTACAAATACAGACACTGAACACTAAACTACATGTTTTAGTCAAAACTAAGTACTATTCTGACCAGTGCATGTGAGCGGATCGGAGCGTGAGCGGCGCGGGGCGCGGAGCGGCCGGTTTTGACGTGAGCGAGGAGTGGGTTTTAAAATGAGTCGGCGCGACGTCCGGAGCGAGAGTTCTCCTCCGCTCCAATCCACTCCGGGCCGCTCACAGTGGTTTAACACTGTTGATGTAATATACATGCAGTACAATGCCAAAGCAACAGATGGCGATGTACAAACATGAAGGCCATTTTCAACCAATGAGAAGGGTGAACCTGTGATATCCTGTTCAGGCTTCACTCCTCCTCCTTCACTCACTCCTGTTAGAAAAAGTATCGACGCCATTGTTGTTGACGTTAGCTTACATGCTAACGTTAATGGCAGCGACCATAGCATTGTGGCTCGGCTAGCCTATCATCGCTTAATAGAGCTAGTGAATGGATAAACAACGTTATTTAACATTGCAGAATGGGTACAATTACAATGCGGCTCAATACAAACAATTGTTAAGGGGCCCAGGGGGTGTAGACTGTTGTAGTTTGAGCTAATTTACACCATGCTCCAAAAAAAAAAAAAAAAAACTGCCGAGCGATCTGGCGCGGGGAGCGCTCGATTCAAGGTGAGCGGGGAGCGAGCGGAGAGCGACTTGGGGGCGGGGTCAACATGAGCGATTAGCGGAGCGGACCAAGCTTTAAAGAGCGAAGAGCGGATTTCTCGGCCGCGCCGATCCGCTCACGTGGCCTGATTCTGACCCAATTCAAAACAATGGACTCGTTACTTTGGGTTCACTGGACAAAATAAATGTTTTTCCCCAGTGAATAGACCACAGCAACACTTCCGGGATTCTGAAATCATGGGAGAGAGAGCGGGGGGAGAAAATTAATGAATGTGGATGAGAGCCTTGACATTAAGTGGTTATAGCTACGGCTGTGGGGGTGCCAGTGCATGTGAGCGGATCGGAGCGTGAGCGGCGCGGGGAGCGGAGCGGGCGGTTTTGACGTGAGCGAGGAGTGGGTTTTAAAATGGGTCGGCGCGACGTCCGGAGCGAGAGTTCTCCTCCGCTCCAATCCGCTCCGGGCCGCTCACACAGTGGTTTAACACTGATGTAATATACATGTAGTACAATGCCAAAGCAACAGATGGCGATGTACAAACATGAAGGCCATTTTCAACCAATGAGAAGGGTGAACCTGTGATATCCTGTTCAGGCTTTGTTACTCACGGATGTTAGAAAAAGTTTTGTTGTCGTTAGCTTACATGCCAACGTTAATGGCAGCGACCATAGCATTGTGGCTAGGCTAGCCATCATCGCTTAATAGAGCTAGTGAATGGATAAACAACGTTATTTAACATTGCAGAATGGGTACAATTACAATGCGGCTCAATACAAACAATTGTTACGGGGCCCAGGGGGTGTAGACTGTTGTAGTTTGAGCTAATTTACACCATGCTCCAAAAAAAATTTAAAATCTGCCGAGCGATGTCGCGCGGGGAGCGCTCGATTCAAGGTGAGCGGTGAGCGAGCGGTGAGCGACTTGGGGGCGGGGTCAACATGAGCGATTAGCGGAGCGGACCAAGCTTTAAAGAGCGAAGAGCGGATTTCTCGCCCGCGCCGATCCGCTCACGTGGCCTGGGGGGGTGCTGGAGACCAATTCCAAGTCGATCAGCACTTTCTCGGCCGAGCTAGTCGCTTTTTTGCACCTACTCCCGAACTACGCATCTGCAGATTGATGAACCTAGACTCCGTGGGCAATTGCCGCATGCGTAGTTCGGGAGTAGGTGCGGGAAAGTGACTAGTAAAAAAAATACAAAAAGTCACTTCCTGCACCTACTCCCGAACTACGCATGCACCGATTTCCCACGGAATCTAGGTTCATCAATCTGCGCATGTGTAGTTCTGGAGTAGGTGCGAAAAAGCAACTATAGCTCGGCCGAGAAAGTGCTGATTGACTTGGAATTGGTCGCGCCGTGTTCAGGAGACTCGGGCGTATAAAAGTCTATTGGATCATGTCTCCAGCACCCCCACAGCCGTAGCTACAACCACGTAATGTCAAGGCTCATTTTTTCCCCCCGCTCTCTCCTTCCTCCCTGAGCTCAATGTAACGCGGAAGTGCAGTGGTCTATCCAAAGTAATGGTCTAAAATGTTTTTAGATATAATCCAGAACATTTTATTACCGGTATATCTAAAACATTTTAGACCATTACTTTGGGTTTAGAGAGATCCAATGTCCTATGAAGTTATCCATGGCTCTCTATATTCACATCAGGGTTAGACATGTTTCTTTCCAGGGATATTTTTGCCCCCCTTAATTGATTTTCTGGGGCTTTTTTTTGTATTTTGGGGGCACTGAATGTGTATGATGAAAATTAACATAAAAATTATAAAACATTTACCATATGCCATTTTGTGGCTGCGGCTGTCTTGGTGGCGCAAAGCGCTGTATTTCTTTTTACAGTCTTCGTCCCTATGTTTGATAACGTAATGTTAATGTCTCCATAATATAGGGCTCTACGCTAACCTTTTTCCCAAGGAGCACATGTGCTCCTAAATCAAATTTAAATAAATGAAATCTAAATAAAAATGTAGGAGCACACATAAATTTAGGAGCACAGTGAAAATTGTTCAAGTAACAGAGTTTATTCCGGGCGGCTACGTGGTGCAGTGGGCAAGGCGCTCACCACGAATACTGGAGACGCTGGGTTCGCCTGTTCGAGCCCAGCGCTCCACATTGCTTTCAGTTTAGCTGGTCGTCCGTACTAATACACATTGGCAGTATTAGGGGGTGGGAAACTGATGGGTGGGGATCGGGCGTTGTGGACAGCGACTCCTACAGGTCGGTTGGTGCGCCTGCGCAGTAGAATCAGGAAGCGATGGGGGCGGCGCCCCTCCAAAGCGCAGACCCCTGACGCTGAAAGATCGCGCCGCGCAGGTGAAAAGATGCGACTGCTGTTACCTTGAGTATCGGAGGGGACTTGTGCTATGTATGACTTAGTCCACATTGCAGCCGGCTTGTGGGAGGCAAGAAACAGCGTTCGAGACAGGGGAGGGTTGAATTGGATGATCCGAAATTGGGATGGGAGAAAAATTGAAAGAAATTGGAGAAAAAGTGGATCAAAAAAAAAGTAACAGAGTTTATTAACAAACTATTTATTACATGCATATTATACTGTGCGTGTGCATAGGGCCAAACATCTGTGCAAATAGCACATACCACCAAAATCACACATTGGCCCATGCCTACTAGACGCAAAGGATATCGGTTGTCAAGCTGCTTTTGTATGTTGTAGTGCTGTCACAATACCAACATTTTGACTTTGATACAGATAGGAAAGGTAATGGAATATATTATTAGATGACAGAACATGGAACATTCTTTATACGATTATTTAATTCATTATAATTGAAATATTATTGAATAATAGTTGATTAATTAGGGATGCCCCGATCACGTTTTTTGCCACCGATACCGATCACCGATCGTCTATGAGCCATATCGGCCGATACACTGCCGACATAGATCGTTTTGTTAATTAATATTTAAATAAATATTAGTAACCTATACATAATAAAAAAGACTTGCCATTTGAAATCGAATTGAGCTGAATTCAATGAATTTGAACCATTTTCATATCCATTACGAGTCGAAATTCTCCGTTCTCTCTAAAGCAGCGTGTCTGTCTGCAATACATGTCGACTGGAGCGTATCTGTCTGTGTGTGACTCAGCCTCTGCTTTGGTCCAATCACATCCCCCCACCCACAGTCTGCGAATCAGAAGCAGAGTAGGGCGGGTCTTCGCAGCATGCTTGGTTGTCTCTCAGCGACCTGCACTGCTCTCACCTGGGGCAGTGTAGCGCATAATGTTTATATATATCTATGGTGTAGCGGGGCTCCGTCATCTCGAGTCTATTACACTTAGTAAGTAACTTACTCTCATGCTCTCTCGCACACACACGCACGCTCTCTCTCACGCTCGAGTCGCACACACGCTCTCTCACACACTGGCTCTCCGCTCTCATTCAAACTCCGCTTCTCATGCTCGCTCGCACACACATGCGAAAAAAGCACTACCGAGTTTGTAATCTTCACTCGTCTCGCACATTATGAGAGTAAATTTTTCCTGTTCGCACACATATTTTTTGGGGCAAATGAGAGTGAAATGCTCGCACTGTAGAGCATATATATAGTTATATATATAATTAGTAAACTGTCTGGGGCTTTTTTCCCCCCTTAACTGATTTTCAAGGGCATTTGGTAAATTCTTTAGGGCATTTTGCCCCAAGCCCCCCTTAATTTCGAACCCTGATTCACATTTATATATTTTTAAATATAGCGTAATTTAGTCTGGTATCACTCCATACCAGCCCAAGAGATAATACACAACAATGGGGAGAGTGGGGGTGCATGACATGCCACAAAGGTTAAAAAAGTGCTATAGATAACATTCAGCCACTAGATGTCACACTAGAGCACCAGCATGTAATTTATCCAATCAGGTGCTTTCCACATGGGGAAATGGGAAGTAGGGAGGAGATACATGCCTGCAACATATAAAACACAACATTCATTTTGGACTGGCCAAAATGCTTTAAATTATAAATGTATTAATCAATAGTTTATTTGGGGGGAAAAGCAATACTTTTATCCACACCCTTCTAAAAATCTCTGGATGCATGATAAAAAAATTAAAAATTTAAAGGGTAAATGGACTGCATATCGCATTTTTATCCAAAGTGCTTAACAGCATATGCCTCACATTCACCCACCGACGGCAGAGGCAACAATGCAAGGTGCCAACCTGCTCATTGGGAGCATGTAGGGGTTAAGTGTCTCGCTCAATGACACCTTCACACGCTGCCGGGAGGAGCCGGAATCAAACCTCCTACCTCCTGAGCCACTGTCGCCCCCTAAAAATGATTTCCATAAAAATGTCATCTAGAGCACCTTTATCATGCTAAATCTAAACCCAAGACGAGGCCCAAACATAAATCTGGAGAACGGAATTAGTTAATTCTACTAGGTTATTAGAAGTTCTAGAATCCAATCTGCTGGATTTGAAAAACTCCAGATTTGTCATTGGGAACTCTCCCTGCTGTCGACACTGAAACAGAAGAAAGTGGTGGAGTCACCTTCTCGTACGGCTTGCTGCAGCCGAAGCCAAAGATGAGCAGGTGGCCGTGAGAGTCAGTGCTGGCAAAGTGCTGCCCGTCTGCGGAGAACTTGAGGTCAAAAATAGCACCATGACCTTGTCCTTCAATCTGAAAACAAAAAACAAAAAAAAGTCAACTAAATCAAAGACTTAGATTAGAAAATGTACTGTCATTATACAGCACAAGTACAGTCTGTGCTGTGTGTATATATATATATATATATATATATATATATACACACACACGGTATATGCAGAATTATTATACATGCTATCATACAGACAAAGACGGTGGAGTTCCAAACCCAACTGAAGTTGCGACGATACATTGGTGAGTGCCGCTGCAAGTCACCTACCATGTTGAAGAAGTTGCGGATCCTGGCTCCAGTGCAGAGGTCCCAGATGTAGATGTTCCCGTCGTGGCCGGCTGAAAACATGATGCGGCCGTCAAACGGATGAGGCTCTAATACAAACACCTCATCATCATGACCCTTGGAGAGGGAGGAGATAAGAACCATTAGTATTACAAACAGAACAGCTACTTTCCAGTTCATCTGTTTATTTTTTATTAAAAGGATCCCCATTATCTGGAAGCCTTGACATCGAGCTAACGTCACGGTGACCAATCGCGGCCACTCTTATTGTCTGGGACCAAATACGGCCACGCCCCACTCCCAGCAAAAAGTGGGAATCTCTAGAATGGTTTGGGGCGTCGCTGTATACGGAAGTAGCTCTCAAGGTGACGATTAGACAACACTTTTTTGTTGTCAGTAGATGGCAGCATTGGTTTAAAATTAAAGGCTGAAAATGTTGAGAACTACAACACTGCATTTCCCAAGAGCGTTAGCACAGGTCGCAGGTCACTGGGATGTGTCTATATTCTCCGACGTGATCTGAACGCTTATTGCTTATTCCCAGAGGAAGAGTGCTGCCGAGTGCTTCCGCGTTTTCCCTGATTGGCTGCGACACGCCCCGCGGCAGGCGCGGCAGCCGCGGAGCGGCAGAGCTTGCGGCATTATGTAGCCGTAATCCCTGATGATTTTCATTCGACGCTTAGCTCAACTGGCAGCGCTGCGGTCCTGCGGTCCGTTGGTGACAAGTTCGAATCCCTTCAATTTTTTATTAATTCTTTTAACGTGCATTCTTTCGCCGGTTAAGTTTAGGCATTAATGTTAAGGTTAAGGTTAGGCATTGTTTCGGAGTTGGTTAAGGTTAGAAGGGTTAAGTTTAGGCGCTGTTAAGGAGCTGGTTAAGGTTAGTTTGTCTTAGAGAATGGCAATATTCTTTCGGAGTTGGTTATGGTTAAGGTTAAGGTTAGGCATGGTTAAGGTTAAGGTTAGGCATTGTTTCGGAGTTGGTTATGGTTAGAAGGGTTAAGTTTAGGCGCTGTTAAGGAGCTGGTTAAGGTTAGAGTTTGTCTTAGAGAATGGCAATAGACAGCCTATTTCCGCGCTGCAGCGCGAGGCAATAGACAGCCTATTTCCACGCTGCAGCTCTCTAGCGCTGCCGTGGTCACATGGGCGTCATGGCCAATCAGAGAAAACGCGGAAGCACGCGACGCACTCTTCCGCTGGGAATAAGCTACACGCGATCTGAACAGCGTTAAACGATACTGCGACCTCGGTATAGCGACCGAGAATGGCCAACTAATTATCTTAACAAAAGTGCGCTGGCCTGGTAGCGTTACATATGTTGTCTAAAGGGGGACATATGGTACAATTTAAGATTCTAATGATAATCGGCATATAAAGGACAACATAATTTGTAAGAAACCTCAATGAAAACGGTGCAGGGTGCTATTGTTATGAAAATGTGATAGAATCCTATAAAAATGTGGACGCATTTGGCCTACGTTCCGTTAGTCTTCCTGGGGTCCAAGACAGACATAAACACATACATAATCAAGCAAACCATAATCCTAATAACAAAAAGATAAAATAAATGTCATTGGTCATAGAAAATTTAAAAGAAATTCATAGACAGAAAATAAAATAATCATGTTAATTCTATTTAGACTAAAGAATGTAGGTGGATTCTGAGTTGTTTCTTAAAACATGCCTTTCCACTGATAGAACGAATGTTACTTGGAAGGTTATTCCATGACCTCACAGCTCTGTAATTGACAGTGTTTTTCATCTGTCTATCTGTTTATCCATCCATCCATCCATCCATCCATCCATCCATCCATCCATCCATCCATCCAGTACAGTCTCGACTCACAGACAAGACGTGAAGCAGCTGTCCACTGGTGGAGTTCCAGACTTTGAGCAGGTAGTTGGAGATGGCTGTGACGACTGTGCGGTCCTCTCGGTCCCAGGCCACCATGCTCACCATCAGCTTGGTCTTATCCTCCCCGTTGCTGACACAACTCCTGGAGGGACAAACCATGTCAAACATCCATGCACTGCTAGGCAATTCATCAAAATACTACACTTGGTGGAACGTGTCATTCCACTCATCCCGTCACATGCTCTGGTTGGCGCAAATCACTCATGCAATTTTTATATTTAAAGAAATTAATAGGGCAGTCAATAAATACATTTTTCTATTACATTTTTTTATCTTTTACAATTAATCATGTTACCCTTTTTGACCCCATCAGCCTCCCACAGTTAGTTTGACTACCGGTTACTCCCGGGTGGCTGGTGATCTGTTTGTTTACATTCCTGAATCACATGCGCCACAGGGAGAATAACACTGTGACCAGACATCCCTGAATGTCTTATTTCATAATACAAAGTTTCCGAATGGGCTTTTGGATTAAACCAAGTTGTATGCAGTGATGAACGGTCTTTCTCAGCGCAACACAAGTTAGTTACATAATGTTACACAGGTCAAGCGACAGCAGTGTTGATAAGAAGGAGCCGTCTGCCAAGAAAGATGTTTCAACAAATGTATTCACAAAATGGATGGATGGATTACCATTCAAACGTTATTGAAGACTCCTGTGACCCGTAAGTAGGTACTATGTACGTCTAACTTTTCCTAACCATTTTGTGATCGCAGCATTTTCTACATTATGTGCGCAAATATAATGTGTATAACGTATATATAGCAGCTCGGATTTGGACATTTAACACATTGAGTGCCACGGACGCGTTTTGTCGTTAGTTCATGCCGACCTTTGAGTGCCTCCGACGCTATATAGCGTTTGTCGTTTTTTTTTTTTATTGGTGATTTGAATTCATATTTCATCAATCGAGCCTCGGGTTAGTGCTGCAGAGTCTCTCTTAGCTCAATTGGGAAGATACCGCCCCCTATCGTCTCTCCCTGTGTAACTGCACCCCATTACTTTACACTGACGAAGGGGGGGTGGCCAGTTTCCTCATTTTACTTTTCCGTCGAGCCAACTGAAGAATCCATTGTGCTCGCCGGCCCGGAAAACGAGTGGATTATGTATTTACAGTACCCAACACTGTAATCAATAAGCGTGATAGATATTTGGAATGGCGATCAGGAATTGGAATAATCTTTTTGGATAACATCTGATCTAAGGTAAGGAATATATTTGACCAGTCTTAGGATTAGGGATGCCCCGATCACGTTTTGCCACCGATCACCGATCACCGATCGTCGTGAGCCATATCGGCCGATACCGATCCGATCGTTTTTGATTAAAAAGAAATTAAAACTTATTTTATATATATATATATTTTTTTTTTAATAAAATATATATATTATATAATTAGACTTGTACTTGTATTATCTGCGAGACATCGCCACCACGCAACAAGTCAAAATGCTCGCTATCTGCAAACAGCTCCACTGTCTGTGTGTACTCTAGTAGCCTCCAGCTACCAAAAAGGATTCTCCGGCGCTGCAGCGGGACCCTATTGGTAACGTTATGCTTTGGTCATTTCACATTCAGCAAGCCCTCAGCTCGAATACGCATTCAATCAATGTTATAAGACATTGATATCAGGAGCTATCTGTAGCTACTGCTAGCCGGCTAGATGACGTTAAGACAACTATTTAGTTCAATCGGACATTTCGTTTTGAACAGTGAATTAACGTCAGCTAACGCGAGCTAACGGAGGTATCAACATGCACTACAAGACTTGCTGGAGCATTTGTTGATATCAGGAGCTATCGGTAGCTAGCCGGCTAAATACCGTTAGACAATGCCTACTAAAAGTGAATAGTTGACTGGGTAATTTTGTTTAAACAGTAACGATAGCTAGGTAGCTAACGTTAGCTCAGGTCGAATGCACTATCTAGACTCAGCAGAGGAGGTCCGCCTCCTCTGTGTTTACAAACTCTACACGGGTACGGGCGGGGCTAGGGAGGAGGAGCAGTTTGCAGGTCCTGTGCGTCTGAGACAAGCGAGTGAGATATCCACTTGATCAGTTTCCGCGATCGGCGAATATGACTAATTATCGGAATTCCCCGATCGCATATTTATACTAATTATCGGCCGATAACGATCGGTGGCCGATCGATCGGGGCATCCCTACTTAGGATAATCAGAGCTATTTTCACAGAGATATAAGCGTTTGCCCTATGTGTGTGTGTGGCTGTGTGGCTGTGATCGCTGATGAGGAAATGAGAATCGATTTTTCAGCCTGCCTCTATAGCGTGCATAAGTACACATATACTATCGATAATCTACCGTTTATTTGAAAACAATTCATAAATAGGCCGAAAAATGACAACGTGTTTGTGTATTCCAGAATATTCCAGTAAATGCCTTTATCACGGAATCTTTAGTTTCCTTGAAAACTAGGGCTTTTCAAAATGCTATAAAACGGAAATGAACCGATTAAAAAACAATCCGTTTAGACAATGTTGACTGCAAACAAGTCATTGATAAGCGACAGGCAGATTAGACACATAGCCATAATTTAAGACAGCGATTATGCGTTCACAACGCTATCATTGAAGTGGGTGCTGGCATTTAACCATGCTTTACCATGTTAATGGCCGGCACTGAAAGTGTTGATGTGAGAAGGTGCAGGCTTTCACTTGCATGCATTCAGCATGCATTCAGCACACACACACACACACTTATTTAATTAAATCACAGCCTATTTTGTAGTTATATAATTGCACAGGCTGACATCGTAAAAATAAACTTGTGCCGCTGTAAGTGGCACCCTACCCAAACATTGCAGATCAGAACTCCATACGGATATAAGAGGAAAGAAAAACATGCTCTAAACAGTTGATTCTGGAGAAGGAGATGAGGTGGTACGTTTATTCTCTTACCCAGGCAGCCTGGCAGTGATGTCCAGAGTGATATGCTTCCACTCCTGTTGCTGGTAATGCCAGATCTTGGCGGTGCCGTCATAACTGCCACTCACAAACCTCAGGCTGGACACACACACGCGTGCAGAGAGGTGAGGCAGTGGACATGTACATACAAGCAGCCAGTAGGATCATCTCTACATTAAAATGAAATGACCCAGGTCTCTTTATGCTGGTCCTCTTTGGTGTTTGAGGCTTCGATTAGAAGTCGAATAGTGCCCAGTGACCATTGAATAGCAATTTTGCCCATGTTTGAATACAGCCCCTACAAGCATCCAAGACCCAAAAATGAACAAGCTAACTCTCATAAACAGTAAGAGACATTTACCTGTCACTGGTGTTGCAGAACTGGACGACGATAACTTTATCCTGGAGAAAGAAAAGACAATAAAAGAAATGCACCATTTAGAGAGCAGTATAAGAAGAATACTGGATCAAACTTTTAAAACGGTCAACTTTCTGGCACTTATTATATTGTACTATGGAGCAAACCCCACTCATTTGGTGATCCATGTACTGTAGGTTAGAAACAAAGACGGAGGATGCGGACCAAGGTGTGGGTTCTTACCAGGTGAGCATCCATCTCAGACAGTTTTACAGGGGCTTCAGAGCCAAGATAGTAGAGTCTGATGATGTTGTCTGTGCTGCCGGTGGCCAGGAACATCCCCCCTGATGACGGCCAACCAAACAGAACAGTCGCCTTGTGAAAATATCTCCCAACTTGTCATTCTGTTGCTATACGATTAGATTCAAATTGATCATACATCATACAGAACAAGTACAGTACAACGAAAATAAGTTTTTGGCAACCAAAAATAAACAGGTTCTTGGTCAGGCAAAACAGAATCAATTAAAACCAAGGTTCTTGGTCACACAAATGAAATAAATTAAAGCCAAGGTTCTAGGTCATGCAAAATGGAATACATTAAAGCCAGTAGGAGTACCGTCCTGCCTACTTGGTTTATGGCACAATGAGTAACAACATCACATCCTGTATCTTGGTTAATATGTAGCAGAGTGGGACAGAGTAGGAACACCTACCACAGCTGAAGGAGGAGGTGGAGACCTGGAAACCTGGCCGTGAGCACTCAACAAACGTGAATGGCTCCTCACTGAGGGAGAGATTGATTGATTGATTGATTGATTGATTGATTGAAAACTTTATTAACAGATTGCAGAATGGGTACAATACAGCTCAATACACACAATTGTTAAGGGGATGCAGACCAGAGAAAGACTTTCGTCTTGTTTACATCAGGGTCCCCCATTTTCAATTCATCAGGACATATATGACATACATGACATACATATAGTCAGTACTGCTACATCTATACATTTATGACATACCAGATTTGCAAATACAGTACAGTTTGTGATACAGAAGGAGTCAAGAAAAGGGAGTATATACATTTGACGTAGAAACTGTACATTGGAGGAGGTTGGGTGGGGTTGTGTGGGGGGGGTTGGGTACATTGGGATATTGACAACCATACTGGGTAATTTACATTGGAGGTGGTTGGGGGGGGGGGGGAGAAACACTGTATAAACAAGCAAAACTGTACATTGAGGGGGGGGGGAGACACTGTACAAACAAGCAAAATTGTACATTGGACTATTGACAAAACCATACTAGGTAAATGACTGTACATTGGAGGGGGTTGGGTTAGGACATTTACTACAGACATTTACAGAAGAACATCACATGAAATATTTCACTTACTAAGGGGAAATAAACACCATCAGTAGAACAAGTGGCATTGAAAACTAACTTTGTAATACAGTCATTGGTAATTCAGGGGGGGAAATGAATAAAAAAGAAAACACTAGGTAACAGCGCTTTGTGAGCAGGTTTGGTAACTCAGGGTTTTTTTCTTCATTTGTGACTCGGATGGGCATCGACTTTCGAATAGTCGTTAAATTATAAAAAATAAAATAGTTTATGTGAATATTGTTTAGTCTCAAAAAATATATTTCCCCTTGTTTTTACCAGCAGCTACACTGTAGAACTGTTACACTGCTGAACGGCATGCTGGGTAAAGCTTGCTAGCAGTAGCTAGCCAGGTAGCATAACAGTTAACAACTGGGAGAAAGTGAGACTGGAGATATTACGGTACATGGTAGCATTGTAGATTTTCGAGTTTTGCCCTTCCCTAATGCCAAGACTCCAAGCAATGAAACAAACAAGATAAGAGAAAATTGCAAGGAAAATAAAGAGATTAAAGCGATTTGTTAAGAGATTTGTTACCGTTTAAACCAACTCCACGGTGCACCCAAAGAAAGGTTAAGCGCTTATTTCAGATCTGCAGGTATCCAGTATGAAGAACAGCATGGCCTGTGCTGAGAGGACAACAGCATTGGCAAGTAGGAAATTCTTACCATTTAACCAACCAGTAACCAAATCCTGGGAACTTGGCTGGTGAGTCTCGACAGTTTTACTAGCCACTTCGGCAGGTAGCCGGCTGGTGCTCAATACATATTTTGTCTATTCTAAAAACGACATTGGTTGTAAAAGAGGTGGAATTGCCAGGTGTCAGGTTCTCACCTGCACCAACCCGGGGACGACAGTGGCTCGGGAGTAAGGGGTGTAACGGTACGGTACGTACCTCGGTTTTGAAGTCAAGATTCGGTACGGGTTTTCAGTACAGTGGGGGAAAGTTTGGCTTTCCATGTTCCACTCAGGGGTGATGTAGTGTGCAGTAACAAATTGTACTTGTAGGGCTGTCAACGAATATTCTATATTGAAATTAATAATCAAAAATAATAATAATAATAATTATATTAGATTGTGGGAAAAAAATTCCCCCGGTGGGCGGTCGTTAGTGATTAACATGCCGTTGTATTCGTTCGGTACACAGCCGTTCGGTACGGTACACACTGAAATGGTTCGGTACGGATACGTGTACCTTTACACCCATAATCGGGGAGGTAGAGCAGTCGTCTGGTAATCCGGGGGTTCCCAGTTCAATTCCCGCTCCTCCCGGGCAGCGTGTCGAAGTGTCCTTGAGCAAGACACTTAACCCCTAATTGCTCCTGATGAGCAGGTTGGCACCTTGCATTGTTGCCTCGGCCATCAGTGTGCGAGTGAATGGGTAAAATGTGAGGAACAAATTGTAAAGCGATTTGGATAAAGCGCTATATGAATGCTGCCATTTACCAAGCTCTGGCAGGGGATCACTCCCGCCCTCATCCACCTCCACTGGCCCCCGGTCAAGTCCTACAAATCACTCCACTGAAAACCAAGCTGTTCACAAAGGGCTACAGCCTCAAGTTGTCTCCCTGTTCTTTATTGTTATTACCATTTATTTTGTCTATTCCTAATGTATATATTTTTTCTTTGTAACCTTGCAGGGTCAGTTACCTTTGTAACTGAACGGGTCAAAACATGCAGAAGCACTATACAAGAAGGGCCAGAGCCGACTCTACTTCCTCAGAAGGCTGAGATCCTTCAATGTCTGTACAAGGATGTTGAGGATGTTTTACGAGTCGGTGGTGGCGGGCGCCTTCTTGTACGCTGTGACCTGATGGGGCAGCGGACAGAGCAGTGGACACAACCAGGCTAGATAAGCTGGTCAGGAAGGCCAGCAGCGTGGTTGGGGTTGAGCTGGACTCTCTAGCGAGGGTGGCGGAGAGGAGGAGCCTCGCTAAGCTCCAGGCCATCAGGGAAAACCCCACCCATCCACTATACACAGACTTGGCTGACAGGGGGAGCATGTTCAGTGCTAGGCTCACACTACCCAAATGCAGCACTGAACGGCACAGGAAGTCCTTCATTCCAACAGCCATCAGACTATATAATGCATCACTGTGCCTCACTGCATCACTGAGCACAGAGCGGCAGCTCAATAGTGGCAGGAGGACGCGACTAGCGGCCTCCAGGCTCCACAACAGGGGGCAGCGACGGCTGCCAGACATTGATCTAAGTCTTATTGGAACCCGAGGACAATACACTACCTAAAGCATACTGCACCTAGTTACACTGAATACTGGAATATATATTTCATATTTCATTTAGTTAGATTTAGATTTAAATTATAATTATAATTATATTGACCAAATTGTTTACCCCATGCTCAGTATGCTCAGTATATTCTTACTGTATTTATTTCTGTATATATTATTTCATTTAATTTTATCCTATTTTATTTTACTCTACTCTTATCCTAGGCAACTTGATTTGATTTGTGTTATTATTCTAATTTGTGACCTGTCCTGTCTAAATGTTTAAATGTTGAGCGATTTGCAGTGTCTAATTTCCCACGGGATAATAAAAGTATTTCTATTCTATTCTATTCTAAAGCATCCTTGTGTTTCATGAAAGGCGCTATATAAATCCAAGTTATTATTATTATTATTATTATTATAGGTGAAATTCTGCACCCACCCACTACTGTGGCTGGCTTATAAAACAAGGTTAGTTTCAAACCCTGCCTCAGTCAGTGTGAAAAAGAGCAAAAACGGCAGAGACAGTTGTCCCAAACACTTACTTGAACTTCCCAGTGAGTGCATGCCACTGCCAGAAGCAGACCATGCCATCGGCGCCGGTGGAGGCCAGGTACCGCGTGGTGCCTTTAACAGCCGGGCAGAACTACAGGAGGAACAGTAGGTTAGAGTAGGGATGGGCGTGAGTAATCCATTACTCGAGTACTTGCTGTTTCAATTGAACTAGGGATGGGCACGAGTAATGTTTTCCCAGATCGAGTACTCATATAAATTACTCGAGTAGTGCTCAAGCAATTGTTTAGGGCAGCTGTTCTCAAACTACGGGTTGCGACCCAAAGTGGGGTCATGGGTAGGCGACAGTGGCATTGGTAATATTTTTTTTTAATGTTCTGGCAACATATTTTGGCTAAATATGCCTTGTTTAATAAATGTGTATTGATAACATAGTGCTGTAATTAAAATGTCTAATAAATATGCATGATCAAGTTCAATGATGTGTGCTTTTATTTTGATATTCCTTAAATACACGATACATTAAGTGTAGGGTTGCCAAAAAAATCCTAAATAAAATGGGGTTGTGGTATAAAAAAGTTTGAGAACCCCTGGTTTAAGTAGTCACACACACTCACTTGTGTGCTAGTGATCTCGCTCCACGGACATAACAATGCACAGCAATATACCCAATGCGTATCGTCAGTCAAAACAAGTTTTAAAGGAGACATGCATTGCTATTCCTTTTACTATTTGGGCAACTTTACACAATGTTTATGAGTCTATGGAACACATCTGTAAAGTAAAAAAAATTACTTTTGTTTTGTATTTCTAATCAAGTACTCTCTCTCTCTCTCTCTCTCTCCCTCCCTCTCTCCCTCTCTCCCTCGCTCGTTCTCCGCTGTCTCTGTCGGCGCATGTCAACCCGTTTGAGGAAGTAATTCCACTCGCTCTGTTGTTGAGAGAATTGTTGATTGTGGGCGGTGACTACAACCAGTGCCTTACTCACGTCAGGAAAACAGTCAAATCAGAATGGCTTAGTTGAGTGAGGGAGGATCTCGTGAACTCGAGACTAGACTGATGAGTCAAAATGAGAATTAGAGCCAGGGCTGTACGCTAAGCTTTTTCACTAGGGGCACACTTGCCCCTAAATGAGAAATTTAGGGGCAAAGAATATTTTTTAGGGGCAAATTTTTAAATAACTATTTTACCATTATAGTAGGGCTGGGCGATATGGCCTCTAAATGATATTGCGATATTTTTTGGCCATATCACGATACACAATATATATCGCAATATTTTGACATTTCCTAAAGCACTTAAAAATGCTTGATTTAACCCTTTGATGCATACAGTCACGCCAATATGATGATTATAATAAGTCCCTGCAACATATGTTTGCATTATTAAACCATGAAGATGCTTTAAAAAATTATTTAATGAAAATGTACTAAGAGTAGTCTACTGACACACTAATAAAAAAAATTATTTACATCTAAGACTATTTATATAAAAACTCTTGGGTGCCCTTTTTTTGCACAGTACTGTGTTTTCTATCCACTTTAGCCAAACACACACACACATATATATATATATATATATATATATATATATATATATATATATATACACTACTGTGAGAAAATAATAATTACACACAAAGGGATAATGGCTTATAGCAGACTTAATGATTTTAGAATATTTCAGATAATGAAATTAAATGTTTATCATCAACTATCCAGTTAGTATTTATACTGTCTGTAACGTTTGGCTACTTTAAATCATTGAATGTAGAGAGAGAGCGAGAGAGAGAGAGAGAGAGAGGGGGCGAGAACGCACAAGAGAGCCAGCCCCCCCCCCCCCCCCCCCCCCGGGTTTTGTTCTAGGTTCGCGTTTTGATCGTCTAAGCTGCCGTAGGTGATGACGTCACACTCGAATGTAAACAGGAAGAGTCTAACACGGAGATGGAAAGTCAGTGGATGATATACAGAAACGAATAACTAATAAATATGAAGTTATGTTTAAACTTCTGTTGTCAAGCGTTGTCACTTGTCAATATAACCCACCCCCTTTCCTCACTTTTCCACCGTCCCTGCTTCACTCGGGACCACCAGCTAACGTTAGCCTATAGCTCCGCCGTCCCTGCTTCACTCGGGACCACCAGCTAACGTTAGCCCATTGCTCGTGTCAATTAAATTGCATGTTATTAAATGTCCGCGCTGGTCTGTCTAATGAAATTACAACCGCAACATTATGTCGCCTGTACAGCCCTGGTTGTAGGCTAATGTTAGTGTAGTGAAATGCGAATGAAGGGGTGAAATCACTATTCGCAAGCTTGCGAGTAGATATAATTTTTCATTCGCACCGGCCAAATTAGGGGGCAATTTGCGACGATCTCGTCGCAGCGTACAGGCCTGATTAGAGCCACAGACCCCATTGATATAAACCCCCATTGCTAGGAAACAATGCTAAACACTGGAAAAGGCCATTTATAAAGACACAGGACCTTTAACAAATTACAAGTTACCATTTGTAATAAATATATTACCTTCACTCAGTCTGCAACAGTTACTCATGCCCATCCCTACTAATATTAGACAACAGATGCAAGTATTTAAATTGCATCCATTGTATTTAGTGGCCTAAAAAGGTTTGTGTACATTAGGAATGTAAACCCTGGAGTCAAACACATCTATATTGTGATTCAATGGTTCAAATTCCAAACAGAACCCCACACTGATCATGGATTAGGGCTTTAAAATACGGCAGGGAAGCCTTCTCACCTGTATGGAGGTGATGGAGGCGGCGTGGCCCTGCAGGACCGTGACAGGGGCGCACGTACGCAGACACCACACTCGGATGATCTTGTCACAGCTGGCGGAGGCCAGGAGGGTGTTTTCGTGGTTGACGGTCATGTCGGAGATCTCCGCCGCGTGTCCGCGCAGGGTGGACAGGAGCCGGCCGTCGTCCGTGGCCCAGATCTTCACCAGACAGTCATCTGAGCCCTGGTTTGAAAAAAGAAGATATTAAGATACAGATAGATATAAACACCTTTATAAAAACCTGTATTTACCTGGGAAATATCTGCATTTATCACATATGCCAGGGGTAATTTTTTTTCTTCTTTTTCTATTGCCCCCTTTCCCTAGCCCTCTTGATTGTGAAGCGACCTTGGGTTTCCTGAAAGGCGCTATAGAAATTAGATTTTTTATTATTATTATTATTATTATTATTAGGGGTCATCAACTACCTTTGACCAAAGGCCACGATCTTTCTAAGCAGACACTGTTTATAATTAAAAAAAAATATATATACAAGATATTTTATTAGACCCTACCAATTTTTCTTTTTCTTTTAACAACAGATGTACCGGTTTATTTTGCAGCAATTCTTTGTCGTTGCCGCCATCTTTAGTGTTACATCCCCTCACACTCCAGTTCTCAGGCTGCAGCTGGTTTGAAAGCGAAAGTAAACCGGCTTCTCTGCTGGCTGTGGCTCCAGGGGAGTTGAACAGTTCTGGCTCTACTAGTTTCTCTTTTGGCGCTTTTTTGGTGGACAAACCACAGTGCACAGTGACTCGTGACTGGAGACTAGCTCTGCTAGCACACATAGCCTACTGTGTACAGTCGGTTTCAAACTGTATTTTAAATTAGAAAGCAAACAAAATAAATGGACAAGAGAAAAATAAATCACA
Organism: Notolepis coatsorum; assembly: GCF_963971535.1. Classification (NCBI taxonomy): domain Eukaryota; kingdom Metazoa; phylum Chordata; class Actinopteri; order Aulopiformes; family Paralepididae; genus Notolepis; species Notolepis coatsorum. The sequence continues at coordinate 67,727,746 of NC_140172.1, forward strand.
ATTTGGTCAGTATTGTCATTTGGACAAGCAAAGCCATTACTTTAAGTTGCAGGCAAGAAAGACAAGTCTGTCCACCGTCTCTGGTTTTAAAACTGCCCTGTTGCAGGTAACCCCCCCCCCCCCCCCTCGTAATAATTATAGTTATCGTTATATCGCCCAGCCCTAGCGTTGACCCAAAAGAGGTTGAGAACCACAGCTAAATGTTATCGGAAATATTAAAACAATGGTTTGTGTTCGTGCATTTCCAAATTCTCCCAACATGTCGCCCATAGACTATGGATAGGGACAGACACTGGCTAGCTAACATATGGCTCTGACTTAAGGGCTCTACATGCTACAGCAACTACAACACAACATCGACAACGCAACAGTGTTGCAGACCCCTGTATATTTTCCCCAATGGAGTTTCACTTCCGCGTTCGGTTTGCGCGATCTGATTGGCCACTGACGTTTTTTTCAGCGCCAATCGCGTTACTCCTAACAAACTGGTTAAGCTTGGCGACTCTTTCGAAGTCGCTCTCTTTCGAAGTTGGTTAGGGTTAGTTGGTTAAGGTTAGGGTTAAGGTTAGGGTTAGTTGGTTAAGGTTAGGGTAACAGCCTGCTGGCGCGATTGTTAGGAGTAACGTGATTGGCGCTGAAAAAAACGTCAGTGGCCAATCAGATTGCGCAAACCGAACGCGGAAGTGAAACTCCGTTGGGGAAAATATACAGGCGTCTGCAACACTGTTGCGTTGTTGATGTTGTGTTGCAGTTGCTGTAGCATGTAGGGCTGACCTTCGAAGCTTTTTTTGGCAATCGAAGCTTCGGGGCCGAGCTTCGATTTTAATTCGAAGCTTCGAGAGAGAAAAAAATAATATATATATATATTAATTATAATATTTTTTTACTCTTTTTTTTTATCTTATGGTGTGGGACTTGTACAGCACTTTGGTAAACTTACTCTATAAATAAAGTGGATTGGATTAATTAATTAAGTAGCCCCTTTCGTGACTGTGACGCAGCCAACAAGGTTTCACTCGGCTGCGCTGCCTGGGTGCAGTGGGGCTGCTCTCACAGCCAACGACATGACATTACATAATTATGTTGCAACCTTCGTCTATCAAGCAAACAATATTATATTTAATTTATAATTATATCAGACAATGCACCTACAAAAGCAGATGATTACAATTAAATTAGCCAACTTGGTAACACATTAATCATAGCAGCATAGGCATAGCCTTATTAATGTTTTGTGTGGCGTCGCTGTCGTGTACAACGATACTTACGTTTTTTAGGTGATTTGACAAAGTTGTTGTAGAGTTGTGATATGCCATTTTCTTCTGGCATATCTGGCACTCGGCTTTTTGGGCGTTGTCTTTGCATATTTTAAAGTGTAACCACACATCTGATGACTTCTTCGTCGACATGTCTGCTGCACATGTCCTTGTTGTTTTCAACACAGATAATCTCCATGTGCTTGTTGTAGAGAGGTGGAGTCGAGGCGCCGCTTACTTTTGTTTTAATTGGAATGGAGGCAGGAAGGTGCCGCTTACTTTCGTTTCATTGGAATGGAGGCGCAAGATTTATTTTTTTTTTTTTACTTCGATTTTCGAAGCTTGTGCCATCGAACGAAGCTTAGAAGCTTTGAAGTATTTAAGACAACCCTACTTGACTTTAACCGTTTCTGCGCCAAAAACGAATTAACTCGGTATAGCCCGCCAATCGTTGGCCGCCAACAACAAGTAAACTTGTTATTGGATCCATTTTTCTTTTATTCGCCATTTCCATTCATAATTCATGCTGCTGTGCTGTAGGGCTGGGCGATATATCGAGTATACTCGATGTATCGCGGCTTGTTCTACATGAGATGAGTAAATTACTATATCGTGAACATCGAGTATATGTTGTCACGTTGCGGCTGAGATGAGACTTGCAGAGTTGTCCTCTCATTTCATTATAGACACATGACCAGCGCGGACCTTAAATTACATGCAATTTAATTGACACGAGCAATGGGCTAACGTTAGCTGCTAACCAAGTTATCCATGAGGACTATGCTAAGCTAACTAGCGTTAGCTGCTAACCCTGGAAAACGCTCAAAGCGGACTCCACAACACTAGTTCCATTCGTAAGGAAAGGGGGTGGGTTATATTGACGACGCTTGACAACAGAAGTTTAAACATAACTTCATATTTATTGGTTATTCGTTTCTTTATATCATCCAGTTTCCATCTCTGTGTGTTAAACTCTTCCTGTTTACATTCGAGTGTGACATCATCACCTACGGCAGCTTAGACTATCAAAACGCAAACCTAGAACAAAACCCGAGGGGGGGGGGGGCTGGCTCTCTCGCGCGTTCTCGCCCTCTCTCTACATTCAATGATTTAAAGTAGCCAAACGTTACAGTATAAATACCAACTGGATAGTTGATGATAAACATTTAATTTCATTATCTGAAATATTCTAAAATCATTAAGTCTGCTATAAGCCATTATCCCTTCGTGTGTGATTATTATTTTCTCACAGTAGTGTATATATATATATATATATACATATATATATATATATGTGTGTGTGTGTGTGTGTGTGTGTTTGGCTAAAGTGGATAGAAAACACAGTACTGTGCAAAAGTCTTAGGCACCCAAGAGTTTTTATATAAATCGTCTTAGATGTAAATAATATTTTTTATTAGTGTGTCAGTAGACTACTCTTTTTTAAAGCATCTTCATGGTTTAATAATGCAAACATATGTTGCAGGGACTTATTATAATCATCATATTGGCGTGACTGTATGCATCAAAGGGATAAATCAAGCATTTTTAAGTGCTTTAGAGGAAATGTCAAAATATTGCGATATATATCGTGATATGGCCAAAAAATATCACGATATCATTTAGAGGCCATATCGCCCAGCCCTACTGTGCTGTAGGACTCAGTGGCACTCTGTCTGAGACCGCAACGGTTTAAAGCCTCTTTATTTTATTTACATACTAAGCAGGGTTGTGCTTCACTTTCAATTCAGGAAGCAGGTTTTCATAAAATTGTATATACCAAAACACTTTCATTATGAGCAGATTGAGTCTCTGAGGCGCAACAAACACATTTGAATGCCCTTATAGGTAAACTACCTCCTTATACTACATCATTATTGGAATGGAATTTGGGAACCTATGGAACCCATTCTAGTGACTGGCTGGTCCTTAACACGTTCTGCGCCAAACACGAGTATACTTTGACGGTTGAGCGCCACGGGCGGCAAATAACGAGTATACTCGTTATTAGATCGTTTTCCTTTTTTTAGATTTAATTATTCTATGCAGTCTCACGGACCTCTATGTTACCGTTGAAAGCCATACTGAGACCCCAAGAGTGCAATACCGGCCAGATCCTGCTAGGTGGCAGTATCGCCTAGCCTTTGAAACCCTGTTCCAGAGTGTGTGTCGCATCTAATGTCGTCCGGGCGGAGAATTATGACCCAGGCAAGTCTAGCGGTTCATCCGAGCACATTGGAACGCGTCCAGGACACTCGATGCATGTGTTGTGCCAGATTATGTCGGGGTCCCGATGGACATCAATACTGGAAATCGCGATCAGACAATTGGAATATTCTTTTTGGAATAACCCAGATCAAAGGCGCCCCTTCATTCATGATGGAACATAATACCTATTATATACCTTTGATTTGGAAACAGTAGCGTGTCCAGGCGAGAAACGTGAACGACTTTAGCTAAATTCACATAGCGCTCCATAACTCAGCTTTCAGGAATTAGCCCGGATCACTCTGAAACTATATTCACCACGGGATAACGCGCGAACGTATACATAATTTTTTTTACTATTTTTTGCATGTTGGACGAGAGATAGTGACTGTCAAATGAGCCATAGTATTGTCTCCATAGCTATAATATAGAATATAGATATATAGCTCTGAAAACATTGTGACACAGTGAAAATAGGCAATGGAAATCTGGCGCATTGACTACAGGGATGAGGGTAAAGGCCCCCCGAGTTTGCTCGGAATAGGGTCAATCTGAATTTTGCTATGATGCCCCTAGCTCATGGAATTAACTCAGTGTTTCCCATTAATTACCTAGACTGTGGCGGCCCGCCACAGTCTAATTTGTCCTGCCACAGTTTTATAATGTAATAATAATAATAATGTATATATGTATAATAAAAAAAAATTATAAAAAAATAAAAAATAAAAAGATTATGTAATTATATATTATTTATATTTATATATATATTTATATTTTCTTATTTTTAAATATAAAGTTTGCCAATAGGGATGTATCAGTAGTATTGGCAGTGGTAGTAGTCATAATAGTAATCCAGTATATTTTTTTATTTTCTAAAAAATAAACCAGTTCCACACAGGTAACCACTTTTGCTTAATTTCTTTGATGGCTCAAATGTATGCTCTAGTCTAGTCGATTTTGTGTTTTGAGCACAAAGATCTAGCCTCTTTATTTTGCTCTCAAAGTGCACCAGATTGATGCAATTAACTTTAAAATTTACAAAAAAATAAGAATTTCCGGGGGGCCCCTAGAGGGTCCGAGGTTCATCCACCAGTCTCACAAAATCCTGTGGGAAACACTCCAACAGTCCTTAATGCTAGAGTTTAAAACTTTAATCTCCAACCTTTGTCAATCAAGTTGTACATGTTTTAATTGATGTTATCCTTGCTCTTTGCCTGATCTTGTTGTCTTATTATGATTTGAAATGCTTTATGCTCATTTCTGTAGGTACAATCTACATGACTGTAAATGAGGGAAACCTCAGTTCCCTTTCGAGTTTGAATAAGGGTTTGAAATGAAATGAAAATGAGATAGTCATAGCCAACTTATTAAGGAATAATTGAGACAATGAATTAAATTGCAGTTTCTATTTACATTTTGAATTAACTGAATTGAATCTCAGTCAAAGAAGCCAAGTCTAGCAGCGTGTCTACTTTCAATTAATTTCCGATGTAGAGGAGCATGGCATAATGCTCCTGCATTCATTAATCACAGCCACGCTGCTAGACTTGGCTGGAGGTGGTCGGAACAGTTCAGTTGTTGTTACACCCCCCCCCAGAAGTACAGAAATGGTGACTCACAGTGAATATCCGGCGTCCGGTGCGGTCGAAGGCCACGCAGTAGACCGAGGAAAGATGTCCCAGGATACGTTTGTGTAACTTCATGTATTGGTATGTGGAAGACGGCAGGGCGTGGTTGAATCGGGTTGTGCCAGTGGCTTGGCGCGCTCCCATGATAGACACTTAATTTAGAAAACATACAAGAGGACAATTGATGTTGTTATTGCTTAAATGGATCAAGTACTTCTTAGATGCAAAGCCCCAAACCAGCAACGTCACTGGCTCACATGTTCAGTCATTCCAGAGTATCTGCAGATTTCAACAAGTTAAGTTCAAGACTTTTTTTAATACCAATTAGTGCAAAATTTAATACCAATTTCATAACCATACTAGCAAAAAGAACAAAACGCACTGAATTGACGGCTGCAGTTGCGCACCTATTTAAATTCTTGCACGTTCCATACAAGCTCTCGCCAGACGCACAAAGCTCCGGTAGCCCCGCAAAAAACAACGACTTGAATACAAAAACATTTAAAATATTTCATATAATTTTATCTCCAACAGCCTGGCTGCCGCCCAAAAATGTAATACCTGTGCAAATGAGGTTTAAAGACTTTTTAATACCTATTAAGGCCTTAAATTGAGAATTATGAATTTAATGTTTCAAGTTTCTTTAATAGTTGTCATACAGAAGTACAGAATACGTTTATACAAAATGCTTCTTACTGTTACGCTCCAGAATGGGGACGTGCATTGCTATTTGGGCAACATTACACAATTCCTGTGTGTCTATTGAACACATCTGTACGTTTTTTTTAATTCTTTTTATTGATCGTTTTATATTTCCAATGAAGTACTCAAAAGCCACATTTTTCTCCATTTGGATTTCAGGCTGTGTTGGCCTGGCTCCGCCCATAAGCACTTTGTCTGTGTAGACAGACAGACAGACAGACAGACAGACAGACAGACAGACAGACAGACAGACAGACAGACAGACAGACAGACAGACAGACAGACAGACAGACAGACAGACAGACAGACAGACAGACAGACAGACAGACAGACAGACAGACAGACAGACAGACAGACAGACAGACAGACAGACAGACAGACAGACAGACAGACAGACAGACAGACAGACAGACAGACAGACAGACAGACAGACAGACAGACAGACAGACAGACAGACAGACAGACAGACAGACAGACAGACAGACAGACAGACAGACAGACAGACAGACAGACAGACAGACAGACAGACAGACAGACAGACAGACAGACAGACAGACAGACAGACAGACAGACAGACAGACAGACAGACAGACAGACAGACAGACAGACAGACAGACAGACAGACAGACAGACAGACAGACAGACAGACAGACAGACAGACAGACAGACAGACAGACAGACAGACAGACAGACAGACAGACAGACAGACAGACAGACAGACAGACAGACAGACAGACAGACAGACAGACAGACAGACAGACAGACAGACAGACAGACAGACAGACAGACAGACAGACAGACAGACAGACAGACAGACAGACAGACAGACAGACAGACAGACAGACAGACAGACAGACAGACAGACAGACAGACAGACAGACAGACAGACAGACAGACAGACAGACAGACAGACAGACAGACAGACAGACAGACAGACAGACAGACAGACAGACAGACAGACAGACAGACAGACAGACAGACAGACAGACAGACAGACAGACAGACAGACAGACAGACAGACAGACAGACAGACAGACAGACAGACAGACAGACAGACAGACAGACAGACAGACAGACAGACAGACAGACAGACAGACAGACAGACAGACAGACAGACAGACAGACAGACAGACAGACAGACAGACAGACAGACAGACAGACAGACAGACAGACAGACAGACAGACAGACAGACAGACAGACAGACAGACAGACAGACAGACAGACAGACAGACAGACAGACAGACAGACAGACAGACAGACAGACAGACAGACAGACAGACAGACAGACAGACAGACAGACAGACAGACAGACAGACAGACAGACAGACAGACAGACAGACAGACAGACAGACAGACAGACAGACAGACAGACAGACAGACAGACAGACAGACAGACAGACAGACAGACAGACAGACAGACAGACAGACAGACAGACAGACAGACAGACAGACAGACAGACAGACAGACAGACAGACAGACAGACAGACAGACAGACAGACAGACAGACAGACAGACAGACAGACAGACAGACAGACAGACAGACAGACAGACAGACAGACAGACAGACAGACAGACAGACAGACAGACAGACAGACAGACAGACAGACAGACAGACAGACAGACAGACAGACAGACAGACAGACAGACAGACAGACAGACAGACAGACAGACAGACAGACAGACAGACAGACAGACAGACAGACAGACAGACAGACAGACAGACAGACAGACAGACAGACAGACAGACAGACAGACAGACAGACAGACAGACAGACAGACAGACAGACAGACAGACAGACAGACAGACAGACAGACAGACAGACAGACAGACAGACAGACAGACAGACAGACAGACAGACAGACAGACAGACAGACAGACAGACAGACAGACAGACAGACAGACAGACAGACAGACAGACAGACAGACAGACAGACAGACAGACAGACAGACAGACAGACAGACAGACAGACAGACAGACAGACAGACAGACAGACAGACAGACAGACAGACAGACAGACAGACAGACAGACAGACAGACAGACAGACAGACAGACAGACAGACAGACAGACAGACAGACAGACAGACAGACAGACAATAAAGTTATCTCTCCACTGCTTCCCCACGCGGTCCAGGTTGTGTGTGTAAATGCGTGTGTGTACCACTGCTTCCCCGTGCGGTCCAGGTTGTGTGTGCAAAATTTAAATGAGTGTGTGCCACTGCTTCCCTGCGCGGTCCAGGTTGTGTGTAAGGGGGCTTTCACACTAGCCATTCGGGGTCGAATCGAGTGCGATCGCACCAAAATAGGGTGCGATGAGAACGCCCGCCCGCCCCCCCCCGCAGGAACGCTGATTCGGTCCAAGACGGGACCGCTGGAATAGGTGGTTTCGGGTGTGCGCCAGTGTCGCCGACGACGGAGCGGGGCGTGGTGTGCAAGCTAACCTGTAATGCTTTCATGCTTGCTTGAATTTTGGGCAGATAAAAACATACAGCAACACCTGGACAATACCCACAAAAACTATATTTATGGGCAATTTGGCGAGTTCAGACCTCAACCAAACAAGCATGTTGAGCCTCACGGCTCAGTGGATCGATGAAAACTTCTAGATGAAGCCGCGTTACAAGCCCAAGACTTCCCTGGCTCGCATACAGTTAGGCCTGGCAATTTTTATTCTGAGATGATCATTCATGTATCTGGATAACCAATGCACGGATTTTGTCGAGGCAGGTAGCGTTATTTCGGGAAAATTTATATTTAATGACTGGTGTATTTTTCGTCCACGAAAAATGGAGGCTGTAATAATTATTATTGCTCGAGAGTCTATGAATAATAATAATTAGAGCCTCCATTTTTCGTGGACGAAAAATACACCAGTCATTAGATATCAATTTCCCCGAAATAACACTACCTGCCTCAACAAAATTTGTTCATTGGTTATCCAGATACAGATGAATTAGCATCTTAGAATAACAAATAACACGTAAAAGACAAACGCAACATGCAATTTGGCTTTTCTCCAGCGCGACCAGCACATCTTTTGTTGGATTGGCATGTCTAATAATGCTGTTATTAGAAAATGTGCGTGCATGGGTACAACAGATCAGTCAACAATGTCGAGCTAAAAGTGAAGATGATGAGGCTTCAATATCTTTTCCCTGGTTTGATGCAGTGGACAGCATAATCGGCCAATACCAACCAGTGATCCCTCCGTTGTTTAATCAATTCACTACCCACAGTAATGTGGCCGGTTAGCCCATCCAAAGCAAGGGAACCCGACGTGTTTGTTCAATCACAACCCATCGCATTATTACTACTTCCAGTAACGCAGCCTGATGTTAGTCCATCAACTAGCCTGCCAATCGGTAAGTAAAGTTTTAGCATCCATATTCTCATGACTTTTCAGTGTCTGATCCGTCTGCGATCCATTGTGTTTTTCGCGCAGCGTAAGTGACCAAAACCGTGCGGCTTATCAATGTGACTAGTTGTGTTCAACGGGACTATAGCGATCAAGTATATATGCATATTATCTTTTACGTTGTTCGATATATGTTTTGTCTATCTGTCTGTAATCTATGTGGTTAGCGCGCGGCATGGCCATAATGTTTTTAGTGTAGGAAAAGTATCCAAAATCCAGCCTGTATCTAACCCATTGTGTAGGTTTAGCTGGTACATTACTTCCCGAGGTACAGCGAAAATGTCCAATTTAACTGTTTTGGTTAATTCAGAAATATATAGACTATAGAGAGTTGCTCTCCTCAATTGTGCCTGGGAGCGAACCAAGACTGCAGTGTGTACGCAAACCAGAGGTGGAGAGGGAGGGGGGGGGGGAGTTCGCACTCGAGGACGGAGCGGAGCACCCGTTGTTCCTAATGAGAAGACACGCTAAATGCGTGTGTGCCACTGCTTCCCCGCGCACGGTTTGTTTCCCCGACAGAAGCTCCTGTCTCTCTCCCTCTATCTCTCTCTCCCTCTTGCTCGTTCTCTCTGCCTCGCTCTGTTTGAGGAAGTGAAGATATTTCCACTCGCTCTGCTGTCGCTGTCAACCATAGAGGGGGCGTTAGTTATGCAAATCAGTGCCATCAAACCGTCAAATCAGAACAGCTTAGTTGAGTGAGAGAAGATCTTGTGAACTCGAGACTAGAGTGATGAGTCAATATGATAATTAACGACAGACCACATTGATTGCTGACGACACAGTGGTGGTGGGCCTGATCTCTGCCAACGACGAGAGGGCCTACCTGGAAGAGGTCAAGGTCCTGGCGGGATGGTGCCAGGAAAACAGCCTCTCCCTGAACGTCAGCAAAACAAAGGAGATGATTGTGGACTTCAGGAGGTCGGGGGTCAAGGACTACAGCCCCCTCAGCATCGACGGGGCACCGGTTGAGAGAGTCAACAGCTTTAAGTACCTCGGAGCCTACATATCCGAGGACTTGACATGGACCACACACATTGACAGTGTTGTGAAGAAGGCACGACAACGCCTCTACTTCCTCAGGCGCCTAAGGAAGTTCCAAGTCAGTCAGAAGATCCTTAAGAACTTCTACTCATGTACAATAGAGAGCACAGGCTCTTAGTCCATTCGGTAAAAGCGATCACGCCGCCATTTTCCTTTTGCCTAAGTACAAACAGAGTCTCAAGCGAACGCCGGTGGTCTCGCGAGAGGTTAAGCGTTGGGCCGTGACGTCAGTGGAGTCACTCCAAGCAGTGCTGGGAAGCACAGAATGGAGTGTATTCCGTGATAACACAGCCAATATTAACGAATACACCGAAACGGTGATTGACTATGTCTGTACTCCGGTAGAAGTAATAATCCCCACCACCAAAATTAATATCTACCCAAATCAAAAGCCCTGGGTAGACAAATCCGTCCGTGAGGCTCTGAAAGTGCGCACATCAGCATACAACACCGGGCTGGTGACAGGCAACATGGAAGAACACAAGATGGCAAGATACAACGTCAGGAGAGCAGTAATAGAGGCAAAACGGCGTTACAGGGATAAAGTTGAACTTCAGTTTGAACAGGCTGACTCTAGAGGCATGTGGCAGGGCCTCAGAACAATGACAGACTACAAAGGAACCCCCCTCAAACTGAACAGTGACATCTCCTTAGCAAATGATCTCAACTCCTTCTATGCGAGGTTTGAGGCTGTGAACAACAACACCAGCCTACAAACCACGGCAATGGGGGGGGGGGGGTCTGCTGATGGAGACTCAGTGTTCAGGGTAACAGAGCATGAGGTGAGACGGATCTTTAAAAAAGTGGATATCAGGAAGGCAGCAGGACCGGACGGCATCCCCGGCCGCGTCCTAAAAGTCTGTGCCGACCAACTGGCCCCGGTATTCACTGACATCTTCAACCTGTCCTTGGAACAGGCCGTCATCCCCACCTGTCTGAAGAAGTCCACCATCATCCCTGTACCCAAAAAATCTACGCCCGCTTGCCTCAACGACTACCGCCCTGTAGCCCTCACCTCCATAGCCATGAAGTGCTTTGAGAAGCTAGTGAAGGGCTACATCTGTTCCTCCCTCCCCATCAACCTGGACCCTCTGCAATTTGCATATCGCCCCAACAGGTCCACGGAGGACGCCATAGCCCATGTGCTGCACACAGCAGCATCACATCTGGACAAGAGGCAGGGGAACTATGTGAGAATGCTGTTCATCGACTACAGCTCAGCATTCAATACCATAGTCCCCTCCAAACTCATAGCCAAGCTCAGGGACCTGGGCTTGAACTATGACCTGTGCCAGTGGGTCCTGGACTTCCTGACGGGCAGACCCCAGGTGGTAAGAGCCGGCAACTGCACCTCCTCATCCATCACGCTCAACATAGGGGCCCCCCAGGGCTGTGTTCTGAGCCCCCTCCTCTACTCCCTGTACACACATGACTGCGTAGCACAGCGGAACAACAACACCATCATCAAATTTGCTGATGACACAGTAGTGGTGGGCCTGATCTCTGCCAACGACGAAAGGGCCTACCTGGAAGAGGTAGAGAACCTGTCACAGTGGTGTCAGGAGAACTGCCTCTCCCTGAACGTCAGCAAAACAAAAGAGATGATTGTGGACTTCAGGAGGTCGGGGGTCAAGGACTACAGCCCCCTCAGCATCGACGGGGCACCAGTTGAGAGAGTGAACAGTTTCAAGTACCTCGGAGCCCACATATCCGAGGACTTGACATGGACCACACACATTGACAGTGTTGTGAAGAAGGCACGACAACGCCTCTACTTCCTCAGGCGCCTAAGGAAGTTCCAAGTCAGTCAGAAGATCCTTAGGAACTTCTACTCATGTACAATAGAGAGCATCCTGACCGGCAACATCACCTCCTGGTTTGGGAATAGCACTGCAAAAGACCGTAGCAGACTACAAAGAGTGACACGTTCAGCCGAACGCACAATTAGAGGGGGGCTTCCCACCCTCCAGAACATTTACAACAAGCGGTGCAAGGGGAAGGCTAAGAGAATTATTAAGGACTCGAGCCACCCGAACAACTGCCTCTTTGAACTGCTGCCGTCAGGCAAGCGATACCGGAGTCTTATGGCGAGCACAGAAAGACTCAGAAGGAGCTTCTATCCCCAGGCCATCAGGCTGCTAAACGAACAATAATCGCTAAACGAACAATAATCACTATGCAACAACCATCAAATGCACACAGCACACACACCCACACGCACACACTCACTCAAACAAACAACACACTGCAGCACCCACTCTCCACACTTTAGATCACACAAACACACTTACACTTTATATTTATTGATAAAGGATTTGCACTACAACTCGTACACCTACTGTGAATTGTACCTAAACTGCACCTCGTCCATTTATGCCTTGCACTATATAGTATTGTATATTAGTACACTGCACAGTATTGTATATTGGATGGTAACTACGTCTACGAACATTGTACATATGTCTAAACTGAACACTGTGACCTCTTTTTTTACTTCTAATTTTTACTATTTTTACTATGTTTTTATTTCATACTTATCTTGTCATGCACAGTCTCTGGAGCGCAACAGTAAGAAGCATTTTGTACAAAAGTATTCTGTACTTCTGTATGACAACTATTAAAGAAACTTGAAACTTGAAACTTGATCTTGACTGGCAACATCACCTCCTGGTTTGGGAATAGCACTGCACAAGACCGAAGCAGACTACAAAGAGTGACACGTTCAGCCGAACGCACAATTGGAGGGGGGCTCCCCACCCTCCAGAACATTTACAACAAGCGTTGCAAGGGCAAGGCTAAGAGAATCATTAAAGACTCCAGTCTCCCGAACAACTGCCTCTTTGAACTGCTGCGGTCAGGCAAGCGATACCGGAGTCTCAAGGCGAGCACAGAAAGACTCAGAAGAAGCTTCTATCCCCAGGCCATCAGGCTGCTAAACGAACAATGAACACTACACAACAACAACCACCAAACGCACATAGCACACACATCCACACGCACACACTCACTTTAAACAAACACACTGTAGCACCCACTCCACACACTTTATAGCACACACCCACTTTAAACAAACACACTGTAGCACCCACTCCCCACACGTCTTTATATTTATTGATGAAGGATTGCACTACAACTCGTACACCTTACTGTAAATTGTACCTAAATTGTACCTCATCCCATTTCTGCTTTGCACTATATAGTACTGTACATTAGTACACTGCATAGTATTGTATATTATATGGTAACTCAGTTACGTCTATTCTGCATCGAACATTGTACATATGTCTATACTGAACACTGTGACCTCATTTTCTACTTCTAAATTACATGCTATACTATGTTATTTGATACTATCTTGTCTAGCAGTCTCTGGAGCGTAACAGTAAGAAGCATTTTGTATGAAAGTATTCTGTACTTCTGTATGACAACTATTAAAGAAACTTGAACTTGAAACTTGATATAATCCCCAATTGCTAGGATACAATGCTAAACACTGGAAAAGCACCTAACCAGCAACGTCACTAACTCACTCACACTTTCAGTCATTCATTCACCCACGGTTAGCCACTATGCCCCTAGTGGCAGCTCACATACATGACACTTGGTGTAGGAACAGCTCAAACCAAGAGCCTGCAAAGCGTGGGCAGTGTTTCTCCACAGCACTGGCTACATGTTTCTCCATAGCACTAGCTACATGTTTCTCCATAGCACTGGCTACATGTTTCTCCATAGCACTAGCTACATGTTTCTCCATAGCACTAGCTACATGTTTCTCCACAGCACTGGCTACATGTTTCTCCATAGCACTAGCTACATGTTTCTCCATAGCACTAGCTACATGTTTCTCCATAGCACTAGCTACATGTTTCTCCATAGCACTAGCTACATGTTTCTCCATAGCACTAGCTACATGTTTCTCCACAGCACTGGCTACATGTTTCTCCACAGCACTGGCTACATGTTTTTCCACAGCACTGGCTACATGTTTCTCCATAGCACTGGCTACATGTTTCTCCACAGCACTGGCTACATGTTTCTCCATAGCACTAGCTACGTGTTTCTCCATAGCACTAGCTACACGTTTCTCCACAACACTGGCTACATGTTTCTCTACAGCACTGGCTACATGTTTCTCCATAGCACTGGCTACATGTTTCTCCATAGCACTAGCTACATGTTTCTCCATAGCACTGGCTACATGTTTCTCCATAGCACTGGCTACATGTTTCTCCATAGCACTGGCTACATGTTTCTCCATAGCACTGGCTACATGTTTCTCCATAGCACTGGCTACATGTTTCTCCATAGCACTGGCTACATGTTTCTCCATAGCACTGGCTACATGTTTCTCCACAGCACTGGCTACATGTTTCTCCATAGCACTGGCTACATGTTTCTCCATAGCACTAGCTACATGTTAAAACCAGTTCAAACCAGTTAGACTTACCAATACTCGGCGGCTTCCCAAGGTCGACCGGAGGTTCTGGTGGGCGCCCCCGGTGCAGCGCGGCAACAGCTGAACCACTGCATACTTTGTGGCTACAACCTAAAAAGACACAATTTGTTTAGATTATAATAGAACTGCTGCACCTGTATTGGAAACAGTGACATTTCATTTTTACAAAACTGTATCACTAAGGCCATGTTCACACTGCAAGCCTTAGTGCTCAATTCTGATTTATTATTCAGAGCAGATCTTTTTTTTTTTGGCTTTTCACAGAATTTTTTTTATGTGATCATTATCAGATTACAGTGTGAACCTGCATGCTCAAATGAACAATAATAAAGATGGACGTAATCAAATGTGACAAATGTCAATTTAGAGCAGGGGTCACCAACCTGTCGAGCGCGATCTTTGTGACATTTCAAGTACCGTACTTTTCGCACTATAAGCCGCACCTGACTATAAGCCGCAGCAGCTAAATTGAATGATGTGTACATATATAAGCCGCACTGAACTATAAGCCTAGGGCTGGGCAATAAAACGATAACTATCGCAATAAATTATTTCCTCGAAATAAACATGAAACGTGGTCGCAAAGTTTCGATATATCGATTTTCCAAGCTTGGATATGAGCACACGCACTAACAACCAATCAGTGAAGGAGATGGCCGAGAGCAAAGGAGACCCAGAGGTAGGACTCACTCAACAACAAGGCTTGCTAGGCTAATTAGCTTGCACAGCGCTGTTTTATATATTTACGTGCCGAGTATGTGTGTGGCGTGAATTCTGAGGCCACGTTTATAGTAGTGTGGGGTATACAGTGGACGTCGTTTCAATATATTGTGGCGGAAGAGAGTATTTTAGTGTCATATTTAGCACATTGTCATGGAATACACCGCTTAGAAACAACAGGTTGGCTAGGATAACTAGCTTGCACGGCGCTGTTTTATATATTTACGTGCCGAGTATGTGTATGGCGTGAATTCTGAGGCCACGTTTATAGTAGTGTGGGGTATACAGTGGACGTCGTTTCAATATATTGTGGCGGAAGAGAGTATTTTAGTGTCATATTTATTACATTGTCATGAGATACTCCGCTTGTCGGCTAACTGCTAACGTGCGCGGACTGATGACGACATCAACTCGACTCGAGACATTCGCAGCAGCATAAGAAGTTAATTAAACTTGACGGACATTATATCGACGATAATTATCGATATCGAGTTATATGAAAATCATTTTATCGCGATAACGTTTTTGGTCATATCGCCCAGCCCTATATAAGCTGCATGTGTTTTAATGTTTAATTACCATATGTAAGGAGTGGAGCCTGCGGCTTAATTTGACTCAACACGGGAAACCTTTTTTAACCTTTTTTATTATTGCAAAACAAAAATTATTAAAAGTCAGTACTCAACACACAATGCATAATGAAACTTTCAGTAAAGGTGGTTAAAATATATGCAAGTACAGAAACAAGATAAAACAAAAATAGTCTATAATAACATTTTAACCGTATACAGTGTATATCCAGCGAAATTACAATTATATAAATGTTAGTATATAATATACCCCTAATACCTATTTTCTAAAACCCTACACACATGCTCCAGCTCGAACCCCCCCCTCCCGGACCCCCTCTTGGATAGTACCTCCATTATCCCTCACTCCTAACCACACTACCATTATAAGCTAGCTTTTATTCTCTCCACCACTTCTAACCACATTGACATTTTGGATTCATTGAGACCCAGAATTCTTGCTGTAGATATTTCTTGATATATCACATCGAGATATGTAAGAAACCACACTTTTCGGCACATTTTTTCCGGTTGAAACCAACGTGATGCGATCAGTTTTTTAGCTACTGTGATACCCGATAAAACCAATCTCTTTAGTTGTGGATTCACTGCAAACTCAAAAACATCATTCAATAGTAATATTGTGGGTGGTGGTGCATGGCCGTTCTTATATTGAGCTTTAAGTTCCCACCTCTACAGAGAATGACTCCCACCTCTACAGAGAATGACTCCCATTGGGACACAATACTGTCGGACAAATAAGAATTAACTCATTTACAAGTTGTATTAAGTAAATAAGGGAACAGATAAATAACATTTCAATGCAGTAAAAAAAGCAATATTTCGATTTTCGGGTTTTGTCCACATATAAGCCGCACCGTTATATAAGCCGCAGGGTCGAAAAATGGGTGGAAAAGCTGCGGCTTATAGTCCGAAAAGTATGGTAGATCTAACTAACCGGTGGGTCGCGTGCACGGCGCAGCACTATGCGCTCGTCTGCTGGCTCCGGGGCAGCATTTTTCGCCAATCATCCAATACACTGTTTGAAAGTTTCATTTGCCGCCTTTCGATCACCACCACACTCAACCTATTGCATGCTTTGGGTCTCGAGTTACACAACGGAATATCCGGTGAGCGGACGCCCCGTCAAGTGACCACATCTGACTGTATATGGTCCCGAACTGACCAATCATATTGAC
This sequence comes from Notolepis coatsorum, assembly GCF_963971535.1. Lineage (NCBI taxonomy): Eukaryota > Metazoa > Chordata > Actinopteri > Aulopiformes > Paralepididae > Notolepis > Notolepis coatsorum. Next base: position 67,744,939 of record NC_140172.1, read on the forward strand.
CACCATTGTAGCCAAGGAGCGTTTGCCCCGTTTTCGCCCCGATGCTTAACATTTACTTCACCCCTTTCGTTTTCAATATGGGAAAGATAGTTAGACTGTTTACGTCGCTGACAGCCGACGGTACGTCGCTACTTTGGAGAGCGGTGCAGAAAATGTATGTGGCGTGTTCAGTTTGCCAGCCGGAGTTGACATGGAGATACTGGATCAGCAGAATGGCATCTGAAGGTGAAAGTGACTTCTGGGGCCTTGCAAACAGTGACACATTTCCTCTTCTGTCATCCTGTGCACTGAAAGTAATTTCTGATTATTGATTACTAGGGCTGACCTTCGAATTTTTTTTGGAATTCGAAGCTTCGGGGCCGAGATTCGATTTTAATTCGAAGCTTCGAGATTAAAAAAATAGATTTTTTTTTTTAATGTTGTGGGACTCGTACAGCACTTTGTTCAACTTTGTCAGTGCTGTAAAGTTTAAACCTTTTTAAATCTTAGACAAACAAAACACTTTGCTTTCATGAAATATTGTAAGCCGCCATTTGAGGCTTTATAAAAGCAGCACAATGAACAGCGTGGATGAGTCTCTGGTACGGAGTCGGGGAGAGATGGCCAGAGTCGGGAAATGTTCCTGAGATGTAAAAAGGCTGATTTGGTTATTGTTTTGATGTGGGAATGAAAGGAAAGGGTGGAGTCAGTATGACGCCCAGGTTGCGAACATCTGGGGAAGGGTGGATTAGGCAGACGTCCACTTCAAGGAGAAGGTCTCCAACCTTCCGGAGCAGTGACTGCTTGGCCACAACCATGAGCTCAGTTTTCTTGCTATTTAGCTTCAGGAAATTGGATGACATCCAGGCCTTGATGTCAAGGAGACAGTTGACGAGGTACTGTGGGGGAGAGGAGTGGAGGGTGAGGTGCTGATGTAGAGCTGAGTGTCATCAGCGTAGGAGTGGAAATTGAGACCATGTTTCCGGATGATGTGACCAAGGGGGAGCATGTAGATTGTGAAGAGGAGTGAACCAAGAACGGAGCCCTGCGGCACACCTTGGTTGACTGGGGCAGAGGTGGAGGTGGAGTTGCAGATGGAGATGAACTGTTTTCGGTCAGTGAGGTAGGACTCGAACAAGGTGAGAGCGGTCCCAGTAACACCCAGAGGCGGTTGAGGAGAATGGAATGGGAGACCGTGTCAAAGGCCGCAGATAGATCCAGGAGGATGAGGAGGCTGATGTGACCGGAGTCGGAGGCAATGAGGTCGTTGGTGACCTTGGTGAGGGCAGTCTCTGTGCTGTGGTGTTTCCTGAAGCCAGATTGAAAGGGTTCATAGAGCTCATGGTTGGACAGGTGTTGGTGCAGTTGGGCGGCCACTGCTCTTTCCAGGATCTTGCTCAGGAAAGGAAGGTTGGAGATCGGCCGGTAATTCCAAAGGTCATCTGGGTCAAGACCAGGCTTCTTCAGGATGGGCGTGACTGATGCCGTCTTGAAGCTGGGGGGGTACCCTGCCCGATTCCAGGGAGGAATTAATTATTCCCACTATGGTAGGGCACACGGCAGGTAGGCCAACTTTGACCAGGACTGTGGGTAAGGGGTCAAGGGAGCAGGTGGAGGCCTTGGCCTTGGTGACTAGCTTAGCCACCTGGAGAGCGTCGACAGGTGCAAAGGAGGAGAGGGGAGGTCGGTGGCATCTGAAGGGTGAGGGGTGACAATGGGGGAGAGCAGGCGGTTGATGGTCGTAAAAAGTCGTCTGGGGTGGTTTTGCTGGTTGGTGATGAGGGTGGAGTAGTAGAAAGACTTGGCCTTGGCCAAGGCATCCTTATACCGTCCCACATGGTCTTTGTAAGCCTCGCGATGGACAGTGAGGGCGGATTTATTGTGGCGCCTCTCCAGCTGGCGTCCAACCGCTTTCAAGGTGCTAAGGGGCAGGACGGGTGTAGGTGACAGTCCGGGTTATGATGGGGGCAAGAGAGTCCAGGCTGAGAAATAGGGCGGAGTTGTAGTGGGCAACCATATCATCAACCAGGGTGCTGGGGGGAGCTGAAGCCAGGTGGGTGGTTAGCAGGTTGGTGAGGGCTGGTGCTAGGGCTGGGCGATATGGAAAAAAATCATATTGCGATAACGATATGATAATTTTATTTTATTTCTCGATATCGATAATTATCGAATTGTTATAAGTATAAAAAAAAAAAAACATTTTTTTTTTCACAACAGATGTATGTTTATTTTGCAGCAATTCTTTGTCATTGCTGCCATCTTTAGTGTTACATCCCCTCACACTCCAGTTCTCAGGCTGCAGCTGGTTTAAAAGCTAAAGTAAACCGGCTTCTCTGCTGGCTGTGGCTCCAGAGGAGTTGAACAGTTCTGGCTCTGCTAGTTTATTTTCTATCTTTTGGCGCTTTTTTTGTGAACAAACATGTGCACTGTGACTCGTGACTGGAGTCTAGTTCTGCTAGCACACATAGCCTACTGTGTACAGACGGTTTCAAAATGTATTTTAAATTAGAAAGCAAACAAAATAAATGGACAAGAGAAAAAGAAATCTGAATTTGGTCAGTATTGTCATTTGGACAAGCAAAGCCATTACTTTAAGTTGCAGGCAAGAAAGACAAGTCTGTCCACTGTCTCTGGTTTTAAAACTGCCCTGTTGCAGGTAAAAAATAAAAAAAAAAAATAAAAAAAAACGATTTTTCGTTTTTTTTTTAATTTCGATATTCGATATAGATTATTTAAATATATCGCGATATTTATCGTTATCGTTATATCGCCCAGCCCTAGCTGGTGCACTCACTTTTTTATATTCCTGTAGGTGATGGTGCGTGCATCTCGTTGCACTATTCCTGAGTAGCAGGAATAGTGAACAGAACAGTATGGTGGTCAGACACAGCTAGGTCAAGAGACACTGTATATCAGTTGGAGTTGTACCAGTGGAGCATACAAGATCTAAAGTGTGACCTTTGGTGTGGGTGGGACCTATGATGTGCTGTGTGATATTAAAGGGGTCCAATAGGGAGATGAGATCAATGGCTGCAGAGCAGCTAGTCACTATTGTGTGTGTGTGTCGTCAACAATAATTGTAAATGGTAAATATTGTATATAAGTATTATATAAGTACATACACTGTTTTTGTTATGTGGATTTTAGAAAGACAGACGAGTTTTGTAATCCACTGTTTTGACTCTGGGAATAGACAAGAGAGGACCCATTTTATGGTACATGTTTTTAATACTTACTGGACATACATAGTTCCGGTCTTACACTGGTGTTTTATTTTAAAAGAAAGTTTGAACTTTTCACAATTTTTGTTTTAAGCTACATAAATTGTCCCAGCCTAAATGCAAAAGTGACCTTTATCATTTGCAAAAAGGTTTTTATGTATTTCATACTTGCAAAGTTCAAAGGGTTTTATCAACATACAAATGTAAACCTTTAATAAGAAGAGGATTAAAAATGAAATATTATTATGCGTTTCATTCTTTCCCTTTTATCACTTTGAGAGATTGAACGCTGGATCTATTGGCTTAAATGTGGGTACAATTAAATTATATCAATTGAAAAGTAAAATGTTTTAAATTCTCAGTGAAATAGCCTCTCTCTGTTGACGTTATAGGTGACCTTGAGTTGGAAAAGGTTGGTGACCACTGATCTAGGGTGACGAAAAGGTTGCACGAAAGCTGCATGACTGCGGTTGCATTGCAAAAAATCCTGTATCTGATTTAGTACCACATTATGAAAGTGGCCCGAATCAGAATTGAAAAGATCAGATTCCATGCGTTTTGTACGGTTCACACTGTTGTGAAAAAAAAATCTAATCTCAGTCACATGAGCAGAAATCAGATTTGGGCCACTTTTGCCTGCAGTGTGAACAGTCTAAGTACACCACACATTCAATACAGACAGACAATGAGGTAAAGAAATGGGAAGGCTCACTTTTCGCAGTACGAAGCAGGGACTGCCTTCCCAACCCTAGGAGGGTGTGAACTCCAGGGATGCTAGGTGGGATCTCCTTCGCTATGAGCGGACCAATCTGCTTGCAGACGAGCAGCAAGTAGTCTGCAGGAATGTGCTGGTTCACAATTACCTGTAGATTGATTGATTATTTAATTTGTGTCATGCACACAACGTGGGTTTATAAGACATCAAAAATACTGTTGCAGTGTTCCATTATTACATTACATTACCTAAATATGGATTACATATATACAGATTATATAAATACAGATTACAGCTTTGTCTTAAACAAAGTATTCAGTCTTCTCTCCCAAATTTGGCAAATAAAATCTGCTACAAAAAAAGTCCCTTCCTGAAGCAAACCAACATAAATGGAGGACATCTTACTAAAAAGTACTTCCCTTACATCCTCGTAAACATGGCAGTAAAACAAAAAGTGAACCTCATTCTCAATGTTACCTAACTCACACACCAAACAAGTCTGTCCTCCTCAAGTCAAGTCAAGAGTTTTATTTGTCGCGGCATACAAGTATACAATGAAATGCGGGTGGTCTTGCCCGCAACGATGTGCATTACAGTGGTACAACATATATAGAATCCAATAAAAAGAAAAAAAAAAAAAAAAAATTGTTGGTGGTAATGTCCCTAATCTATGCACATAAGGATCATTATCTTTTGTTTAAATTATACTTCATAGGTTTCTGCACTGTAACTATCTTTTATGAGACAGTAAGTTTGTAGACTATTTTTCTTTATACATGAGAAACACTTTACTCCTAATCTCCTGAATATCACACAATAATCAGTTCTGGAAAATGAATGCCAAAGTATGCACATGAATGTAGACGTCAGAACAACAACTATTAGGGATGGGCATCAAGTATTAAAATAGTCGTTCAAATAGAAAATCGAACAACGAATATTGTTTAGTCTAAAAAAATATATTTTCCCTTGTTTTCCCAACAACTACATTGTGGTCACAGTGTATTGACTGTTACACCGCCCTCACGACCTTGCCTGGACAAACTAAAAGGTCCCGCTTGGTTGTGGATTTAGATGCAGATTTACTAATGTTAATTATGTTGCTAATGTTAACTGAACTTAGTATTCCTTATTCTTAGTGTTGTATGACAGTACATCAAGGGCAGTTACAAAAGCACTCCATACACACCTCAGGAGTGATGTATTAGACACAGCAAAGGGTTCCACAGTACCAAAGTAAACCCAGGAGTGATGTAGAGCAGTGGTTCCCAAAGTCGGGGCCGCGAGATGATTTAAATAAAATTAAAAAAAATTTAAAATCTATTTTTTTTTGTCAGGCCACTGAACTTAGAAGCAGGCCAGGACGCCTAAATATTAAAGGCAACCAACTTGTGTCTAGCCACGCCCAACTTGCGTCTAGCCACGCCACCGCGGCAGCAGCAGAGCGGAGCGGCAGCTCTGTCGTGGCAGCATTATGTAGCAGTAATCCCCCCTTTTTTAACATCCAGAACTAGCTCAATTGGTAGCGCTGCCTTGCTGTGGATCCTGCTGTGGATGAACAATACATATAGGACTTTGAATGGGCCCTAATAATGGCAATGTAGCAATAGAATTAAAAAAGTTATAGCCATGCAAAGAAGGGGTACTTCTCCATAGACAAATAGAGCCGGTGTTGTGAAGGGCCAGATTAAACCGAATATATATATTTATTTATATATATATATTTAATTGTATTTGTATATTCTCTAATATTCCCTGATATCCCTTGTATATTCCTTGTACAATATGCATTGAATATCCATTCTAGCCTGCTGAACATCCCATAATAGTCTCCATTCTACTATTGGTCGAGACCTTGGTGCCAGGCTGCCATACCCCTCAGACCCAGTTCAAACGTACCGCTCGACATGTACGAACAAGTCCTAGTTCCGCGTAGGAATTTGGCTACCGCACCACTAATGGGACTATTTGTTCATAGTGCGTATATATACTGCGCTACTAAAGTAGGACTTTCTTTTCAGTCCAGTTTCTTACCCTCCAATAGAGTCACAGACGTAAAGCCTCCCCGCGACGCCACGTGTGGGAGTAAGGCCAAGTTCGCCTACCATCGGTATTGAGACATCGTGTATATTAATATTTGAATAGTCATATTTGGCACTATATCGTCGAGTTGGACGTAGTCTATTAAGCTAATAATAGTCTGTTAATATATAGTGCTTCGTGCGGTGAGAATACTACCGTAGTCAGTACCCCATCGTTTCGGGCAGAGAACTGGCTGCTTACCCAGGGTGGTTGACCCTATGTGAAGCTGCACCCGAGGAGCCCCAGAGCCGACGAGCGAGTGGACCTGTATACCGGATTATTCTACCGACGACAGCCCGCCTTCCCAGGCACGGATTATGCTTTGGATACTTTGATTATTCCATGGATAAAGACCCCCGACACTGCCGTGTGTTGGAACCCCCCCCCCTGGAGAGGACGCAAGGTGAGGAGACGCTCTGCAAGACGAGGTCTCTTCACGTCTCTCCCCCGTGGACCGGAGAGAGCCGGCCCACAAAGAGTCCACCTGCTTTCATCTGTGGTCCAAGGATCGCCGGCGCATTGAACGGCACTACAGTGGGTTCACCTGGGATACCCTTGGCCGGACGAGGCAGCTGGATTCTACCCCCCCCCCCCCCTCCTACTCCTGTCGGCTTACAAGCGACCGGATTAACCCCCTCTAGTGTATCCAGCCTATAATCATTAAAGTATCATTGCTGTTATTCCTTAACTATTCCAGGTCGTATATTTACCACCTGCGCCTTCAGAGATTGGACATTCTCTATTGATATACCGACGAATACTCCTTGCCATAAAAGTGCATACTATTTCAATTCATAAATGTAATTAAGTGATTAAGTGCTTATTCTACACACCATCGCTGTGTAGGAAATAAAGACCTGTTTCTAATTCGTACATTTGTGTTGGATCCGTTTCATCTACGTGAGAGTGTTCATGATAATATATTTATGCCGTGTACTGGGTGGCCGAATATTAAGTACAAAGGTAGTGGTAGTAAGTATCATATCTAGTAATACAGTCAGGGAATTGTACCCCTCAGTTACAGCCGGCAACCTATGGTATATCATTAATTTAACCCAAGGCAACCAAAGTGTTAAGGTTAGAGTTTGTCTTAGAGAATGGCAATATTTTTTAACGTGCATTCTTTCGCCGGTTAAGTTTAGGCATGTTAACTTTAAGCATTGTTTCGGAGTTGGTTAAGGTTAGAAGGGTTAAGTTTAGGCCAGCGTTTCCGTTAGCCGGTAATTACCGGTATTTTACTGGCAAAATCTGTTTAAGTCCGACATATTTTATCTCTCCGGTCTTAATGTCCGGTGAAAATAATTCCCTGAGTCTAAGCACAATTTGATTATTTGAATTGTATTAAAATAGGCTAAAATTAAATAGCCTATGCGATGAACGAAACGATCATTACATTTGTTTCCTCGTTGCTTCTAATAATGACAACGACGTTGTCGGCGAGAGCTTAGTGCTGGATGTGCGGACTTTTCTGAAGCTGTAGAGCCGCAGTACCAGCAGTACAATGCAATATTCCAGCAGTACTCCAATTCAGCCATTTTCAGCCAATGTTGGGTGGGGGGCGCTGTTGTGCGGTTCCCAGAAAAGAGCCAATAACAGCTGAACAGCTTCTCTGCAGCGCCATACTCTTTGCAAATAAGTCGTTGCGAGGTGGAGAGAGTCGTCACGCAAACCCACGATAATGTTGCCGTCTCTCTGCTTTCTCAGTTCTTCGCTTGATATAATTAATACAAATGTCCAATATAACGGAATTCGTTAGCTCATAAAAATTTGATTATAACAGACTGCTGTTTAGTGTCGGACCGACTGCGTATCGGTCTATTTTATTTCAAGTCAGCAGCAGCACGGAGTATCGAGGGACTTATTTTATTTGGAATATATTAATGACTGTATACGTGAAGTTGAACATTATGATATGTGTGACGTGTCTGATACAACGAGGTGAAGCGATGTCGACTCGAGATTCATTTGGGGGTGCGTGTGACAGAGCTGCTGCAGCGGGAGCTTGATGCTGGTAGCGTATCGCACTAACTTGAGAGGCGAGAGATAGTAATTTGATTCTGCAAATCAATTTCTCATTCTTCGCTTGATGTAATTAATACACATGTCCAATTATAACGGAATTCGTTAGCTCATAAAAATGTGATTATAATAGACTGCTGTTTAAAACTCTGACCGGAATATCTCGAATATGTCCGGTGATAGAAATCTTGCAGGACACTCAGACCGGCACGAATATGTTCTAACGGAAACGCTGGTTTAGGCGCTGTTAAGGAGCTGGTTAAGGTTAGAGTTTGTCTTAGAGAATGGCAATAGACAGCCTATTTCCACGCTGCAGCGCGAGGCAATAGACAGCCTATTTCCGCGCTGCAGCTCTCTCGCGCTGCCGCGGTCACATGGGCGTAGTGGCCAATCAGAGAAACGCTAAACACAAGTTGGTTGCCTAAAATATTCACGCGGCCAGGACAGTGTTTCTAGTTCTATTCTAAAATTATATTCTATTGTATTCTAAAATGTGACTATATGGTTTTATATTAACTTAATAAATAAACAAAAACGAAAAATCTACTTATTTCAACGAACATTTCAAATTAAATAACAGATTATGCACATTAAAACGCTGAAAACAACCGAAGGAAGCAACAATAGTATTTTAATGGGGCTATTATTATTATCATTATTATTTTGCAACAAGTTAGCCCTCTCATAAATAGCACATATAAATGAATAACTAACTTGAACTAACTTAATAGGATTGAAGTGATATTTGGCTTAAAAAATTGGTCGCCTGACAAAAAAAAAAAGAAGAAAAAAAAGCCTGACGATGTGCATTGGGCCGCGGCTCTCTGATGCCTTATTTTCTGGGTCCCGGCCTGAAAAGTTTGGGAACCCCTGATGTAGAGTACAGCAAAGGGTTCCACAGTACCAAAGTAAACCCAGGAGTGATGCATTAGACGAGAGCAAAGGGTTCCACACAGTACCAAAGTAAACCCAGGAGTGATGTAGACTACAGCAAACAAAGGGTTCCACCTAGGGATGTCCGATATTATCGGCCTACCGATATTATCGGCCGATATTGGCATTAAAATGTGATATCGGAAATTATCGGTATCGGTTTTCAAAAAAAATTAATCCTATTTTTTTTACATTTATTTAACCTTTATTTACCCAGGCAAGCAAGTAAGAACTAATTCAGATTTTATTTATTGTCAAAAGTATGCATAATGTTGTGTTAATTCCATGACAAGAGATATGTAATATTAATTACCTGAAATTATTCGGTTTTTGGGGGGGGGGGAACCCTGCATATATCGGTATCGGTTGATATCGGTATCGGGAATTAAGAGTTGGACAATATCAGTAATTTCAGTATAGGTAAAAAAGCCAATATCGAACATCCCTAGTTCCACCGTACCAAAGTAAACCAAGCGGTCTCTACTAGGTGCCCCGAAATGTGGTGGTCGAACCAAATGGTTTGGATTTTTAAAAGGAACCATTCCCTCCCCAATACCAACCCATGTACTTTATGAAGTGGATCAGTCAATCAGAGTACATTCATGCTGACTAGAGTAGGCCATTGCCCTATTATAAAACAATTACAAGTACATCACTTCTGTTTATTACTGGGCAATCTGCTTGAAGGCCAGCCACACCAACTACCAAAGCCAATAGCTTACAGCCTATAACAACTCAAGATCTAATCAAGATAGCGGGCAAATGGGAAGACAAGGACACACACAGGCTCTGTTCAGAGGTGGTCTGGGCCACATATGGCCACATTCTGTTAGCAGGATGTATTGCAAGCGCGTCCTGGGAGACATTGAAGGACCGCCTAGTCAATGTCATGTCCTCTGGAGTCTTGAGAACCATTCTCTGTATAATTCTATACGGAACATGGAAGGTTAAAGTATCTGCTCCTCCCTTTCTTCCTCATGGTTGGTTCTCAAGTTGCGCAAGCTGGCTTTATCCACAATGTGCACATTATTTAAAACACCTATATAGCCTATATTAGAGCTGCCACTTTATGTTTGAAGTAAAATAAGAGTTTTTATGTCATCATTAGGGATGTCCCGAACCGATCACGTGATCGAGATCGGGGGCCAACCACATGATTTTCAGAAGATCGGGGGGGGGAAATCGAGAGTAAAAAAATATTATTTTAATCTTTTTATTTTATTCAACAAACATGACCATGTTCACGTCTTAAACTCATAGAGGCCTTAGTTTTAAATTACATATCATCATTAATTTATTTATTGTCGAACAGAGCAAAATAATTGGCCAAAACAAACACATTTCCTTTTATTTACACCGTCGCACGACAGTGACGTATGCCGAAAGCTCAGTACTGTACAAGCTCAGAACGCGTCGCTCCCGCAACATCGGCAGGTCCACCTGATGACTCGGAGCAGCTAGACAAAATGTCAGAAGTTTGGAAGCATTTAAAAATTTTAACCGAAGCCAGTCCAATAGCCAGTTGCAATGTTTGCAAGGCGGACGTTCCGCGTGGAGGAAAGAACAGAGCGGCGTTCAACACGACCAATCTAATATGTCACGTTATGTGACTAGAGTGAGCAAAGGAATGGGGGAGGCAGAGGGAGCTTTGCCAAACAGCTGTATTGATTGCAATGCCTCGCTTGAATGAAGATAACGTTCACCTGGATAACGTCAACATTCGCTTTGTGAGGAGATTATTGTCGGCATTTCAGACCAAAATGGAGCAAATCATTACGTAAGTCGAACACATGAATGTATACTAATCTGCAAACAGATTGAAACTTTTAATATTTCTCGTATGAAGCACATTCTCAGGGTGAATGTAATGTGAGCCACTGTGCTCGATGGGCTATTGAGGCAACAGAGGGGCTTGTCTCGCTTCGCCAATTTCTGACAAATGCGTCAAATTGGTTACTAATGTGAAAGATCGGATCAGGAAAGATCGGTATCGGCAGATACTCAAAATTACATGATCGAGAGTAAAAAAAATGCAATCGGGACATCCCTAGTTATCATCCTCCATTATAATGTGGACTCGCTATGCCCCTTCAGCAGCCCCATGCTTTTTCATAACGGCAAGCATCAACAAAACAATTAGCCAAATTAAAACCCTTTCCTATCCACATTGTTGCTCTGCAGGCAGTACTTTTTTAATTGCTTAAAAGCATCCCGACTTGGAGTAATATTCCAGTGTCCCATCAATCCTTCCCGCCCAAAAAACCCACCCCTCATGAATTGGTTTTATGCCTCATCATAATATGGGAGGTAGAAAGCGTCATTGATATAAAATTGCAGAGAAGCAAAAATTTGCTGTTTTAGGTCTAGCGGGGATGAAAGATTAAGAAAAATTTACTAAATCTGGTTGTTCATTTCACATATCAATGCCCACCCCACGTTCAAATAAAAAAAACGCTAATTTGTAAAATACTGTGAGGGAGCAGCACCATCACCAACTGCGGGCAGTTTGATCACACAAACACAAAGATTAAAGTCCTTCATAAACCTCGCTATTATCACTTTCCTTTACCGTTTCAGTAGCATGACCAATGGTGCTAAACGATCAAGCGTGTAAATACATTACATACAAAAAACATTATAGACTGAACATGCAGACAGCAGCTATTTTTATGTTTCACTTCACTTAGTTTTAACTTCACGTGAGAAGTTAAGAGAAAGAAGGCTCTAGACGGCCCTGCAGCAGCGAAAGCTCGACTGGAGAGAGGAGCTCAGAGGACCAGTCCAGACCAGCAAAAGTATGTTTGTGCAATGCAGCTACATTGGTCCGTCCATCAATGAACAGATAGAAAAGTAACAGGAAAGTATTACCGTCCCTTTTATTAAAAAATGTTAACCTAACGTCAACTCTGTCTGTCCAAGTAATGGATACTAATCATTGAATATGTATTAAAAACAGATGAAGAAGGACAGACACAGCGGATAAATGTAGCCGTATAATATTAAAGATCAAAGTAAGCACTCTACAGATATTGAGCGTCATTTAGCAAAATGTCCGGTGTGACCGGTAATACTGGTTGTCATGAGTTTATTAGTCATGGGAAATTACGTATCACCATGGCAACCCTAGATAATAATAATAAAGTCCATGAAGAATAACATTATGATTATCTACCATTACCCTGCCCATACCTGTACCTCCCCATGCTGCTATGACGCCCCCAAATTTCCACAAGGCAATCAATAAAGGAATATCATATCTTATCATGCCTCCATATTCATTATTGCTGTAATGTAGAGCCAAGACCTCTGAAAGCCAGTAATATTAGGCCGCATCACTGCTTCCTTGTACGTCGTTTATGTTATTGTTTTACGGACCGTAGAACGGGGGCTGGGAGGCAAGGGGGAAGAGGAATCTAGCTAACTAGATTATGGTATGTTTCAGAGGTCAATTGTTGAAAGAAGACACCTTGAGGATTCCATAGGTACAAAACCATAGAGAAAGGGCACAGGCGTGTTCAAAAAGGCATCCAATGTCATCACAGCTTTAAGCACAGAGTAGCTTGCTAGTCTGAAGGCGTATTGTTGTTTTCCACCATGAGTAGCTTGCTATAATAATAATAATAAACTTTATTTGTATAGCACCTTTTAGACAAATTGCAGCTCAAAGTGCTTCACAACAGAAAAAAAGAGGCACAAAATGAGCACATAAAGTGCAAAAAGAGCACATAAGGTTTGAAGGCTTGTTGGAAGTTCTTCCTTCCCTTACGGAATTTAAATGTCTTTAATTAAATTTCTCTATGATTCATGTTGTAACTGTTTTGAACTGATTGCACTGCACATTGTTTTATCTTGTTGTACACTCAGCAGTTCTGTAAATGAGGTGGCCTCACCTCAGAGCTCATCAGAGGATAAATAAAGGTTTCAAGGCTTATTGTTGTTGTCCATCATGAGTAAGTAGCTTGCTAGTTTGAAGGTGTATTGTTGTTTCCATCACGAGAGTAGCTTGCTAGTCTGAAGGCTTATTGTTGTTTTCCATCACGAGAGTCGCTTGCTAGTTTAATAATAATACACTTTATTTGTATAGCACCTTTCAGACAAATTGCAGCTCAAAGTGCTTCACAACCGAAAAAAGACAGGCACAAAATGTACAAAGTGCAAATAATAATTTTCACCACCTATCTTTGTGAAAGTGGCTTCTCAGCTCTGGTCCAGCTGAAGACAAAGCAGAGGAACAGATTGGACATTGAGCATGACCTCAGAGTTGCTTTGTCTACCATCACCCCAGACTTTGAGACTCTTGTCAGGAGCAAACATCCCCAGTTATCCCATTAGTTCCCCGAGATGTTAAGCTAAGAAGTCTGCTAAGAAGGATATATTATTTATTATTATTATTATTTTATTTCATTGTGTTTTTAGCCCTAGTTGCACTTTTGTTGCAACCCCAGTTATCCCATTAGTTCCCCCAAATTTACTGTCGGTCTGTTATGTTAAGCTAAGAAGTCTGCTAAGAGCCCGGAAAAGGAGCCGCGCCCACAGGAAGCAGAGATGGAAGATGTGACAGAAATAATCGTTAGATTAGTCGACTAATCGGAAAAATAATCTACAGATTAGTCGATTACCAAAATAATCGTTAGTTGCAGCCCTAGTTTGAAGGCTTATTGTTGTTTTCCATCATGAGTAGCTTGCTAGTTTGAAGGCTTATTGTTGTTTTCCATCATGAGAGTAGCTTGCTAGTTTGAAGGCTTATTGTTGTTTTCCATCATGAGAGTAGCTTGCTAGTTTGATGGCGTATTGTTGTTTTCCATCATGAGTAGCTTGCTAGTTTGAAGGCTTATTGTTGTTTTCCATCATGAGAGTAGCTTGCTAGTTTGAAAGCATATTGTTGTTATTGATGCCAAGACAAATATTTTTTAAATAGTTTATAAAACAAACAAAACAAAAACAGAAAAAAGCCAGAAGGTCCGTTTGAAAGAACAGGAAAATGGGATTATACACCTGGTAAACATCCTTAGTGAAACTAATCGTGGATGCCCAGTAGGGCTGACCTTCGAAGCTTTTTTTGGCAATCGAAGCTTCGGGGCCGAGCTTCGATTTTAATTCGAAGCTTCGAAAAAAAATTAAAAAAAATAATATTTTTTAATATTTTTTTTTTAATATTTTTTTTTATCTTATGTTGTGGGACTTGTACAGCACTTTCATAAACGTTGTTGTTTTTAAATGTGCTCTATAAATAAAGTGGGTTGGATTAATTAATTAAGTAGCCCTTTTCGTGACTGACGCATCCAACAAGGTTTCACTCGGCTGTGTGATTTAATTCAAGGTGGATCGCTGTTGTCGTTTGAACAACTTCAGATTTCATGGGAACTACCAATCCCCCAAATCAAGAATGTTTAAGATGAATGAAGTAAGATTTTGATTATTTGAAATATGGCCTGTGTAGACTAAACTATGCACAGAATTATGTCAGTCTACAAGGTCCGGATTCTACATGGTCCGGCAATGTAGACCTTGTAGACTCCACTACAGACCAATTATCAGTGAATGTTCATGCATTTTTAAGAAGGGCAACTTCCACAAAAAAACAAAGAACTCACCAAAACATCTCAGTAGCACCTTATCTAAATGTTATATTTCATATATGGAGATTCATATTTATTTATGTATTGCATGCATTTCTACATTTTATTTCCTATTTTGTTTATTCATCCCAGTATCTTTCTTTCTTATGTGTGTAATTCTACAAGGTGCGCGCACACACACACACACACACCTACACACACACACACACACACTTACATTTAGTCATTTAGCTGACGCTTTTATCCAAAGCGACTTACAAGTTCTGTACGACAAGACAGCAAGAAGGGTACAACTCTATCAGCTGAGTAACAATGTTCATCAAAGTGTTGCGTGTTACAGCGTAGGTTAGTTTATTAGGACAAGTGCATGACAGTAAAGTTAGTCACGGTTAGATTTTTTTTTTTTTTTTTTATCATTTCAGATAATGGTTGAAGAAGTGAGTCTTTAGTCGACGGCGAAAGATTGGACGGGATTCGGCTGTCCTAACTGGGATGGGTAGTTCACACACACACACACACACACACACACACACACACATCGAAGTTAAAAAAAAAACGTTGATTTTTTTTTTTTTTAACTTCGATTTTTTTTTTATGTTCGAAGCTTGTGCCATCGAATCGAACGTTCGAAGCTTCGAAGCATTTAAGACAGCCCTAATGCCCAGTGGGGTATTGAGAAGGGATGGGTGTGAGTAATCAATCACTCCAGTACTCGCCGTTTTAACTGAATACTATGGGTGGAACGGTTCACAAAATCTACGGTTCGGTTCGTATCACGGTTTTGGTGTCTGGGTTTTCGGTTCGGTTCTATATAGTTTTTTATTTAAAAAATACCATAAAATATATAGCTTAAAAATAATCCAACTTTTCAGTTATTCTCAAGGACGTAGTCATGCAAAAACTGAAAGAATGAGCCAGTTTGACATCAGGCACATTATTTTGACAGTGACGGTTAGAGCTAGGAGAGAGAGGGGAGGCATTGCTGATTTAAACATGCTTCTCATTTATTTGGTAAAAAAAAGGTTTACCTTTAATAATGTTTGGCACACAAAGACCAAACTGACTGAAAAATATAGGCAACATTTGTCAAAGTATTTAACTTAGTGCAAACAAAGAAAATAATTAAACCTTTTTCTATTTTTGTGGCCACATTATAGACAAAGGCCATGAACATAAAGTATGAATATGCTCAACCAGCACTAGACTTTATCAAAAAGGAAAAGTCAGTGTTATTTAAAATAAATAAATCATGTGTACTAAATATATATTTACTTTTTAATTGCATGAAACATTATGAAGTATTCTCTTATGCCGCTTTTCACTGCATGGTATTGGTACCTAATCGACTCGACTCGCTTTTGCTATTCGAGTATGGTAGCCGTATTTGAAGTGACGTCACACGAGGAAGTAAATAGTCAACAGTAACACAGCGTTGGAAGGAGAAGCCCTGATGATTATACTATAAACCAACAGCCAATAAATGTGAAGTTATCTTTGAACCTCTGTTGTCAAGCCTCGTCAATATACCCCCCCTTCCCCACTAATGGAACTAATGGAACACAGCGAGCTAAGTGACTCCACGGTTAGCTCGCGGCTAACGTTACGTTAGCCTAGCTTGCGGCTAACATTATAACCGAACAATACACACATGCCCCGAACCGTGGAGGTCGTATCGAACGGTGTACGGTTCAAATGCGTACCGTTCCACCCCTAATTTTTGTTTGTGCCACTGAAACAAAAAACTCACTCTGAAATCCCACGAGGCGTGAGTTTTTGCAGGAAGACAACACTGGTCAGCTATGTAGCAAAAACGTTGTTGCGTTGAAAGCTAGCTTAGCGTTATCTAGAAGATAAAAACAGCAGTTTGTGTTTGTGCATTTCCAAATTGTGCCAACAAGATTAGCGTTTATAGACTATTGATAATTATTACAAATGGTAACCGATTGTTTTGACTGACAATATACATTAACTCATTCGGGGCCAACAACGTATAAATACGTGTTTGTGCGCCAACCGTTAAGCATTGATTGATTGATTGAAAATAAGTTTATTAACAGATTGCAGAATGGGTACAGACTACAGTACAGTACAGCTCAATACATACAATTGTTAAGGGGATGCAGACCAGAGAAAGACTTTCGTCTTGTTTACATCAGGGTCCCCCATTTTCAATTCATCATATATCGGGTATATTGCTGTGCATTGTTATGTCCACGGAGCAAGACATAATAAAATCGGTAGTGTGACTCTGTACAATATATCGTTATTGCTGTTGCCATGCACTTTAAAATGCGTTCTAAAAACAGATTTCCCTAAACAATTGCTTGAGCACTAATCAAATAATTAATGAGTACTTTATCTGGGAAAACATTACTTGTGCCCATCCCTAGTATTGAGCTCTGCTGTCCCGCCCTCTCTGGAGAATTGTCACTATGGCTGTAGCCCCTGACAAATTAAGATGAGCCACCATGGGTTTTTAAGCTGGATCATAACATTATTGTAGCTAAAGAAGAAGCTATGGCCGCCTGAGAAAATTCATCCAGAACCAGAGAGCACAGCAGAGAGGAATTTAACCTCACATGTGAAAAGGAGCAGTGGACTATAGTGTATGTCATTATACAGTACAAGTACAGTACAACAAAAATAAGTTTGACATCCGATCCAACCAGAGTGCAAATATAACAGTCAAGTGCAATAGTAATATATAAATTAGTACTACTACTGAGAGTTGTAGTATTATGTACAGTTATAAAGACACTATGGTATGATGGCAGTCATACTGGCCAGCGGTATAACTAGTAAGCTAAGATAAGATATTCTTCTTCTTTATTGAGAAGGGGGGAAAAAGAAGAAAAAAATGAATATATTATCTTACTAGTAAGTAGGTAAGGGATATGTACAGATATAGATGTAGTATCTACAGATACTTCACTTGCAGTAATCTAAACACATGGACAAACTTGTAATTTATATTTCTACTCCGAGGGTGAAAGGAGGTCTGCAGTGCATAGGATGTACACAGGCCCTGAACCGCACACACAACCAGTTTCCAATGAGGACCAATAAGAGGAGCCCTTCACAATTATTCACGTTCGCTCGAACGGTAACTGTGATTTCATTGGCTCAACGGGAAGATTGACAGCTCTGAAACCCCCTGTGCTGCTTCGGTATAATACCCTCGCTTAGCCCCTCCTCCTGCTACCCCACACAATAGCTAGCGCTCGCTATAATTAATTTGCACAAAGTATGTCAATTTATGAATTATCAAAATAATAACAGTTACTAATCCGCACTAGTAAGATACTGCCACATCAATGAGCACGACGACTTGATAAACCGAATATATATGTATATATAACAACGTTAGTTAGTCGACATCTCGATGAAAATAAAAAAGTTATGATATTAAGTCATTATTACCCAATTTACACTTACCCAGTCTCCGAAGCTTCGTCTGCACGTCTTGCCGTTCCAACTCCATCGTTCGGGGATCAACTAAACAAAGAGACACGCGGTTAGAAAAACGCTCCGAATCCAAAAAAGACTCTGGTCTCCGCTGCGCGACACAAAGCTGGAGAATACGGCCAGGATAAAAAAAAAAAAAAAAAAAAAACGCCGACAATATTACGGAAACCAGACGTGAGAATAAAAACAAACGAGTTGACTTGAGCGCAGCTTACCTCGTACTCCTCCAGTTCTTCCACCAGAATCTACGAACAGAAACAACATCGCTACTGTTAGCTGTACGGTTTGCACAGTTAGCCGTCCAGACAATTGCAATACTTAACAATAATAGCGATGGATATTAAAAACAGCGTTTTACCTGTGCTGCTTTTTTACAGGGTCCAGACTGCAGAAATCTGGCAACGAGGTAATACAGTTCTGGAAATTGGAAATAGGTGCGTTAGCTTCCACACAGCCATGTTAGCTAATGTAAGCTCTGGTTGCTACTAGCTTGTGTTGCTTATTAACCTAGCTTGTTAGCTTAACGTTAACTAGATACAACATCAAACTATGTGTGCGTCCGTTTTCAGTGAAGAGAAAGGGGAACTCGGCTCTTACCAGCTTCGATTTGTGAACACTGTTCTTTTGCCATCACTTGATAAGGACGACAACATTAGATCCGCTTGTGGTTTAGCTTGCTCGTTAGCCAGCTAGCTAGCTTGCTAGGTCTGTTTAGCCGAGGTTTATCTCCTTGCAGTGAATGGCCACCTCCTTTCTCCAGTTGTAATCTGACCAATAATGTCTGCTGTTAGCGCCCCCCAGTGTCCAGGCGCGTGAAACTGTGTTCTTCAGGTTTTTGGACAATGTGTTGCCCACATTCTTGGCATTGATAATTCTGCTTGAAACTATGGATAAAGCAAACAAAGAAACAACAAATTATTTTTAGCTCACACTGTTATCATGAAATGTAATCAAGTGAAAAAAAATTCTTTTGTGAACATCTTGGTTGGGAAAACACTAATACTTAGACACTTGTATTTAACGCCTCCTAACATTAAAGGGGAACACCTCAAATAAAAACGTCTGCTCCATTGACAATGCATGGGAGACTGATTTTGTGTACCTATTTTTTATTCTAGCTTTATTCATCTATAAAAAAATATTTCCCAATGAATTGTATGTGGAGCAGCTTCAGACTTTATACTTGATGAAATCACAAGTTTGAGTTTTAGCACTCTAGATTTGGGATAGTTTTCAGTTTCACCCACACCAAGCTCTGGCAGCACATCACCCCCACCCTCCTCCACTGGCTCCTGGTCAAGTCCTATGAGAGTCGAGCGAATAGCATTTATTAAGCACAGAAATACAACATGCTACTGCTATGTTGCTTGCAGTCGACTGAAGAATTGCAGAATACATACATACACAAATGTTCTAGAACATTGGTCATGACATCATACGGTGACATCACCCATGTTCTAGAACGTTCGGCTATGACATCAAAAAAATTCCAGAATGTTCGATGTTCTAGAATGTTCGGCTATGACATCATCACAAATGTTCCAGAATGTTCGGGCGGACCTAATGTTCCTAACAATAGTTCCGTGGGTGAATTATGTACCATTACAATCACTACAGTATCTCATATAAGATCCTCAAGTCCTGTATCTTATATAATTTCCTTACCAATCCCTCCACACCCTTGCCCTCCCAATACCTATCTGGCCTCCTACACCCCCCTCAGAGGCTGTGATCTTCAGACACAGATCTGCTCTCCATCCCCACAAACTTTTGGGAACAGAGCCTCACTCAGATCTGCAGATCAGCACCTCCTGGTGGTCCCCAGGTCCAGGCTGAAAACAAGGGGTGATCGAGCCTTCGAGGTGACAGCACCAAGGCTCTGGAACGCTCTCCCCCTGGACCTGCAAACTGCCCCCTCTGAAAACTCTTTTAAAAAAACAACTAAAAACTCATTTGTTCAGACAGGCCTTTGGTCATGCATAGGCACTTTTTCTTGTCCTCACTGTTCCTATAGTTTTGTTTTTTAACTAGTGACTCATGATTTTTTAACTGCTGTCTGTTGTTGTTGTTATTTATTTCTGATTTTGTTTTGTGTTTTTTATATGAGCTGTAGTGTAAAGCACCCTGTGCATTCGTGCTGTGAAGGGTGCTATATAAATAAAAGTCATTCATTCAGCGTGGCGGCCCCCACCCTCTCCTGGCTGAGATCAGCCCTGAAAACCCACCTGTTCACGAAGGCCTATGGCCTCAAGTCGTCTCCATGTCCTTTATTGTTATTACTATTTATTTTGTCTTCTTTTGTCTGTTTTTTCTTTGTTGTCTTGTAAAGTGTCCTTGGTTTCTTGAAAGGCGCTATATAAATCTAAGCTATTATTATAGTTCATTTTCACTAATATCTCTGTACTGTCTTAGACCAGAGGAATAGCATGTATGCATTCTGAAATTGGGCATACTTCCCCTTTAACAACTCTTACTCATAATTCACAATTCCCTCTGGGTCTCTCATATTTGAACACTGACCTGGTGCAATTTGAAACATATGGCCACCAGCTCAGCACCAAACACTGGGAAGCTTTAACAGTGTTATAAAATGATAGATTAAAGAAATATATCAAAGAACAGTATAAAAGTTTAACTGACTCTTAACCACCTAAATCTGCACAGACTACAATGTATATCATGTCAGTTAGGGTACCTTGTATACTTGTTTACTTTTACTATTACTCATAGTTTATATTCAGATTAAAATTTTGTATTGGCTATATTTATTGTAACATATAATATATAACCAAGGAATAGGGCATACAGAACCTCATCTGCACCTTTGTTTACACTGATTATTTTGTCTCATATTTGTATATTCAGAGTTAATTATATTGTTTACACTGTTTATTCTTTCTCATATTTTTATATTCAGATCAAATTTCATTGCCTATATTTATGTCTCCCCCTCCCCTATGCTGCTACGACACCGAAATTTCAATAAAGGAATATTATATGTTACAATAAATAGAACTTGAATCTGAATATATACTATGAGTAAAAGTAAACAGTATACACAAGGTAGTGGTCAAATCAAATTTATTTGTAAGGCCCGACAACACGTTAATGTCCCCATGGGCCGGACACGTCTTCTTTAAACAAGACAAGAAGAAACATAACAATAAGTCAAGAACAAAACAAGAACACCATAAGGTCCAACAAATTTTAAATAAATGCAAATAAAGAAATGAATGCAAGCACTCCCAGACATACCCCACGCGAAGGTAAGGAAAAACTCACTAAAACCTAACAATAGGGAAAAAATGCTCCACAGGCAGTGTGGAGGAGAGAAACCTTAGAAGGGCCATTCAAGGGGGAATCTCCCTTCTTAGATGTCGGTGATAGTAGTGTTGCAGACTAACAGTTGGTAAGCATGCACTCATGTGTGTAGTGAAACACAGATGAGTGCATGCAATAAATAAAAATTAAAGATATAGCTGATAGCAATAGCAACTGAACATTTTGAGAGATTAAAGATAAAGCTGATAGCGAATCTATTTGAGGCACAGGGGCGACGCAAAGAGGGTCGCGTCCTCCCCGTCTTAATCACGGGACGTTCAACACTCCGGTCATCGCTCCGAGACAGCCGGAGATGGGGGGTGGCGCAGAGAGGGTCGCAACCTCCCCGACATCATCGCGGGACGTCCAGCACTCCGGTCACCACTACGAGACCGCCGGAGACAGGAGGGCATTCCTAATAGTTTTCGAGTTCTGCAGCCGTTCTCAGTCCATGCCCAGTGCCCACGGTTGTGGAGCTTGATGGCCGCCGGCACGAAGGACTGGCCAAGACGGTTAGTCGAGTGTTGTGGGGGGGGGGGGGGTCTGAGGCTGAACATGCTCCTCATCTTGGGTCTCGGTTGAGACAATCCTACGAGTTTGGTCATGACTCCATGACACTTTGTCCAATCATCATAAATCGTGATGCACTTGTTGAATAGATGTATTAAACCATGTCTGCAAATTTTCAAAATCAACTCATAGGGAGTGTCACAAAATTTGGTAAACATGCTACCACATACTAAACCAGGTTGCCTATTATTTAGTGTGTGAAGTTTGGTTTCTATTGGTGAAATTGGGTGTGGTCAATTAATGAATAACTTGTAAATAATAAGACTGGCACAATATTATTGAAAGTTGGCAGCAATGTCCGACAACATTTTAATAATACATGAAACATGTTGTGCAATTTGTCCTGAAGAGGGTCAAATTTGAAAGGTCAACATACTTTGAAAATGGACCAATTGATCCCCCTCACTACTTTTAAGGACTCTATCACAGAGTTGTTTACACACACCTGTAACTGTCACTCAGCCTTTTAACTGTAATTTGTCTGTTCTGCTTCATGTAGCCTATTACATACCTTGTATTTGGATGTTTGTTTGATGTGTGTTTAAAATGTCCTCTCGCCAGGCTGTCATTGTAAATAAGAATTAGTTCTTAATTGACCTGCCTGGTTTAATGAGGTTAAGTCAATAAAATAAATAACGTTAAAAGTTTGATTGAAAGACGGTACACATTGTCAGCTATTATGTTTCTAAAATGTTGGTTCTTGGACCATCAACATTTACAGTGTTGAATTTACTTGTTACTATCACTCTGCCCTTAGATTCATTACTGGTGACAGCCAGGTAGCGTCGATCCTCACCATTATTTCCTGTTTGATATGGTCAATTCTTCTCTGGAGCAATAATCATTGGTATTGCTCCAGATTGGCCCTGCTGGTCTCTGACAAGAACAAGTTACAGGTTGAAAAAACCCTCAGCTCGGAACTAGGCAGAATCTGCATATGGCTCGCTGATAACAAACTATCATTACACATGGGCAAAACAGAGTCCATTCTCTTCGGTTCAAATAACAAACTCAGCAAGACCGACGGCTTCTCAGTTACAGTGGGTGACAATATTGTCACAAGGAAAGATGAAATTACCTACCTGGGGTCCATCCTAGAGGCTAATCTCTCCTGTGACAAAATGGCATCCAATGTAATAAAAAAAGTCAACCAACGAACTCGATTCTTGTACCGGATCTCCTCTCTGGTAAACAAGAACACCCTGAAGACTCTGGCAGGAGCACTCATTCAGGGGTACTACGACTATGCTTGCACCTCATGGTACCAAAGCACCTCAAAGGCGCTAAAAACAAAATTACAAACATCTCAAAACAAACTGGTCAGACTACTGCTTGACCTTACTCCTAGAACCCACCTCACCCCTGCCCACTTCGACAACCTAGGATGGCTTAGAGTAGACGACAGAGTACAACAACTTGCAATGGGCCTGGTCTACAAGATACACTACACGACCAAGGTACCCATGTACATGTCAAAATACTTCCCAAAGGTCAGTGAATACCACGATCACAACACCAGAGGGAGCTCCACAAATCATGTCAAACCCAGATTCGGCTCAAATAAGGGACTAAACACGTTTCGCAATTATGCCACATCAATGTGGAACGCCCTACCCAAAGCTGTAAAGGAATGTGGATCACTACCCACTTTCAAAACCTCTCTCAAGGGACACCTACGGGAGACTGCAATTCAACACTGGCCCCTGTAAATATCCTAACCCAATCATTCCAACCCCCTCCAATGTACAGTCATTTACCTAGTATGGTTTTGTCAATAGTTCAATGTACAATTGTGTTTGTTTGTACAGTGTCTCCTCCCCCCCCCCCCCTCAATGTACAGTGTTACTTGTTTATACAGTGTGCCCAACCCGCCCCCCCCCCCCCCAACCACCTCCAATGTAAATTACCCAGTATGGTTGTCAATATCCCAATGTACCCAACCCCCCCCACCCAACCTCCAATGTACAGTTTCTACGTCAAATGTATATACTCCCTTTTCTTGACTCCTTCTGTATCACAAACAGTACTGTATTTGCAAATCTGGTATGTCATAAATGTATAGATGTAGCAGTACTGACTATCTGTATGTCATGTATGTCATATATGTCTATATGAATTGAAAATGGGGGACCCTGATGGAAACAAGACAAACGTCTTTCTCAGGTCTGCATCCCCTTAACAATTGTATGTATTGAGCCGTACTGTATTGTACCCATTCTGCAATCTGTTAAATAAAGTTTTCATTCATTCATTCATTCATTTGTTTATATACAAAGCCCATATTGGTAAGCTACCACCTTGTGTTGCAGGATAGGAGCCTTCGACTCTATCTGACTCACTCAGATGACTAGCTTGTGCTTAAGGTTCCCCAAGCTTGTTCTTAGTTTGGAAGGTCTGCCTTTTCTGTTCAATTCAATTAAAAAAACGTTATTAGTCCTGCAAGGGGCAATTTAAGGCACGAATACGGCAAACAGCTGCACTTATACACATGAGACAGAACAGGGGACAAGAGACATACATGATGATACTATTAAAGCACAAGAGATGACACTGTTTGATTGAATTGATTGATTGAAAACTTTATTAACAGATTGCAGAATGGGTACAATACAGTACAGCTCAATACACACAATTGTTAAGGGGATGCAGACCAGAGAAAGACTTTCATCTTGTTTACATCAGGGTCCCCCATTTTCAATTCATCAGGACATATATGACATACATGACATACAGATAGTCAGTACTGCTACATCTATACATTTATGACATACCAGATTTGCAAATACAGTACTGTTTGTGATACAGAAGGAGTCAAGAAAAGGGAGTATATACATTTGACGTAAAAACTGTACATTGGAGGAGGTTGGGTGGGGGGGGGGGGTTGGGTACATTGGGATATTGACAACCATACTGGGTAATTTACATTGGGGGGGGGGGGGGGGCACACTGTATAAACAAGTAAAACTGTACATTGAGGGGGGGGGGAGGAGACACTGTACAAACAAACAAAATTGTACATTGGACTATTGACAAAACCATACTAGGTAAATGACTGTACATTGGAGGGGGTTGGGTTAGGATATTTACAGGGGCCAGTGTTGAATTGCAGTCTCCCGTAGGTGTCCCTTGAGAGAGGTTTTGAAAGTGGGTAGTGATCCACATTCCTTTACAGCTTTGGGTAGGGCGTTCCACATTGATGTGGCATAATTGCGAAACGTGTTTAGTCCCTTATTTGAGCCGAATCTGGGTTTAACATGATTTGTGGAGCTCCCTCTGGTGTTGTGATCGTGGTATTCACTGACCTTTGGGAAGTATTTTGACATGTACATGGGTACCTTGGTCGTGTAGTGTATCTTGTAGACCAGGCCCATTGCAAGTTGCTGTACTCTGTCGTCTACTCTAAGCCATCCTAGGTTGTCAAAGTGGGCAGGGGTGAGGTGGGTTCTAGGAGTAAGGTCAAGCAGTAGTCTGACCAGTTTGTTTTGAGATGTTTGTAATTTTGTTTTTAGCGCCTTTGAGGTGCTTTGGTACCATGAGGTGCAAGCATAGTCGTAGTACCCCTGAATGAGTGCTCCTGCCAGAGTCTTCAGGGTATTCTTGTTTACCAGAGAGGAGATCCGGTACAAGAATCGAGTTCGTTGGTTGACTTTTTTTATTACATTGGATGCCATTTTGTCACAGGAGAGATTAGCCTCTAGGATGGAACCCAGGTAGGTAATTTCATCTTTCCTTGTGACAATATTGTCACCCACTGTAACTGAGAAGCCGTCGGTCTTGTTAGAACAGGATCCTTATATTGTTGATCTGTTAAGTCTAATAAATAAATTCGGTCAGTGCAAAAAGAAAGTGCACTTTCGTCAAACATATTTAAATCAAGGGGTCAAAAGGTGCATATTAGTGAACTGACCATTACTTGTACTGTGGCCATTCACTAGTCGAATGGCCTCTGGAACAAAACCAAACTTCCTTCTGTTTGTTTTACAGGCAGGCTGTCTAAGCACTTTCCTGATGTGTGGAGTCACTAATTATCTTATGTGCTTTCTTGAGCACTCTTAAACTGTACTAGGGATCTTTGTTTGCGATAATTCTTTAGCTTGCAGTCTGTTCTTGTCTCTTTGACAGATTGATGCTCTCACTCATGGAACATCCTTCAACTTACTTTAAAGATCAATACTCTTCCAACCTTTGCACAGCTCAAAGTCATGATCACTAATCACTGTGTCTGTCAGTCTGTAACTTTTTTTTAGCTGGTTTTCTTTGTTTTTATCTTGTTGTGTTACTACTTTTAATTTATTCATTAATAATTTGATCATCTTATCATTGCTATAGATAACATTCAGCCACTAGATGTCGCACTAAAGCACCAGCATGTAATTTATCCAATTAAGCCCCGCCCCCCTTGGTTACTGTTGCTACGTCCGACAAGCTGAGAGCCAGATACGTTCAACAAAGCCATCATGGAGGGTCTCCAGACCGTAACTGACTCATTTTGGAGCAATAACGCCACAATATGCTCCAGGTCCCGACAAAAGGGGCTACAATATGCTATGGAGGGATATATCCACAGTATCAAGATTCAGAAAGAGGGAGGCACAACAACAATAGAGGCACTACAGGTCGCAGTGCAAGAATGAAAAACCGCATGAGCTCTATGTAAAATTCGACGAGCACAATATTGTGGACCGGCTTGTTCGTGTACTGCTGGGTAAGTTCTGCTTTTGTAATATCGAGTTGTCACTGCTATTGAAATCGCTTAGCAGTCAACATTCGTTTTTTTTCTTCATTTCAGATAATGATTGAAGAAGTGCGTCTTTAGTCGACGACAACAAAGGGCTAACTTTAAGGACAGCTTTAGCTAGCTTGGATGATGTTGATCATCCTATCAAGCTAGCTAATGCTGTCCTTAACGTGTCGACTAAAGACACACTTCTCAAATCGTCTGAAATGGAAAAAAAACATGCTTTTTTCCCGACGATATTGAGATTTTGTTATATTTTGCTTCCTTAACATGTCTTATTTCAAACTAGTGGCAATAAAAATATCGAAAACACTGTCGCGTTCGTTAAATTGACCTTTTTTACTATTTTTTTTAAATATAAAGTTTGTCAATAGGGATTGTAACTGAGGGGTTACAAAACCCTGACTGTATTAAAGATTGTGATAGATTAAACCACTACTACATATTATTATTATTACTTGCCAGACAGTACAGTTATTATGGCAGACACTCAAATAGACGGCACGGTGACAAAGAGATATCATTTACAGTATTTTATTATTATGCAGAGATACAACTGATAATTACTGGGTCGCTTTTTTATGGCGAATGATATTAGAATGTCAGAGTATCAAAGTCAGTGGGAATGAATAATTCCTAGGCTAAGTATACTAGACCGGACGCTGCATGGCGTGAGATGGCAATATAGGGGGGCAAAACGAGGGTATAGCTGGAGACTGGTGATTTCCTCCCACAGAGTTGTAAGCTCCAGAGGAATGAAGAATAGACGGATACTCCGGCTGGTCACTTGAAGAAAGGGGTTCTCATACGGATCCGGTCCTTATAATCCAAGTGCTCGGTAGCAGGGTAATAGCTGTAATCCAATGCCCGATAGCAATGATGATAGCCAGCCAGCTTCGTCCTCGAAGCTAGCCCGATGTAGACCTTCAGGGTAGGTAAATCCAAACGACAATGGTATTAACGATGCTCTTCTCCACGGTACTACATTTCCACAAGTCACTATAATCCACCAACAATGGTTCTACAATATCAAAGTAGTATCTGAGGAGCTACTAGTTATCCGTAACGATACGCCGCGGTAGGTTCCAATGCTCACATGTCCAATAGTTCTGCTGCTAGGTTCACCTCGTGTTCGGATACTAATTACGTTAAGTCCACACACACTTGCTAAGGTTCACGCTAGTTACTAAACGAACAAACTGCTTGTTAATGCTGCACACAGAACGAACTGCTGTAATACGATTCACACTAAATGACGAACTCTTTACTTCACGTTAGGTTAGGTCGAACTTGACTCTGCTACTAGACGAACTGGGTTAACGTTACTGCGTTAACTGTAATGACGAACTGCTACTGTTTGCGCCTTCCACAATATATATATACTTAGAGTGCTTTCTAGGGCGCAACCGAAGCTCTTGGCCGGAATCAATGCGCTGGCCCCAGGCATGTCTCAACTTGTCCAGACTCGTCTTTGAACTTGTCTGAGGGGCGCGATTCTTGGCGCCGCCAATGTCAAGGGCGTTATCCAATGAGGAAAGCGAATAATGCTATGATTCAAACGGAGGCTTAAAGGGATATAGCTTATATATATAAATAATATACAAGTTATATAAAACAATAAAACGTAGATTCTCAGTGTTAATCTGGCCCTTCACAACAGCCGCCTCCTAATTAGTCCACACCTAATTAGTAAAGGGGCACAGATTAATATTAGTGTCCAGTCAACTTCTCCATACTTTGCTATGAGGAGTTGGAACAATCTACAAAGTCAGTGGGTCATGGTCGTCGTCAGGGGAGTCAGGGATCTCCGGCAGCTCTATCAACTTAGCCACAGGTCGGGTGTAAGTCCGCCCTTGGACAATGACTTCTGCCGCTCTGAACTTCCCATCGGCACCAGTAATCACTCCGCTCACGCGGCCGGCCGGCCACGTAGCTCGGGGTAGTGACTGGTCTATTATCATTACGACTGTATCCACTTTCAAGTTGTCCCTGTCTTTTACCCACTTCTGACGGGCTGGAAGGGATGGTAGGTAGCGTAGGAGGAAGCAGGCCCAAGACTGGTCGATCTGTGCTTGGTTGTGTCTCCACATCCTCCGTCCGTTCAGGTCGTCCTGTCTGTACACCGTCTGAGGAGGGGCCGGGTCCGGCCGCCCCATCAAGAGGTAGTTTGGGGTGATGGGTTCGAGGTCAGCTACGTCGCTTGGATCGTAGCTGAGGGGGGTGGAGTTCGGAACTCTCTCTTCTTGAGCCCACGGTTCTCTCGCAGGCATCTTCGTCCGCTTCAAGAGTGGGGTTGCGTGTGTGAACACTCCGTCGACCTTGACTCTCGTAGTCTTCTGATCTAGTAGAGCTATGGCGTACTTGTCCTCCTTGGAGCGAACTAGTTTACGTTCGTTCTTGAATGGCAGCGAGTCTAATGTCCATAGTCTCTCGACATGCTGCAAGAGGGTAGTGTCTTGGTCGCTCACCTTCGTGTACAGGCAGCGGGTGGACGTTGGTTGGCTGGCAGGTCCGTAGAGGGGGCCCTGGAGCATCCACCCCAGTCGGGTCTTAACCGCGGCTGGGCATCCTTTGGGTCCGATGTGGGCCGCCTTGGTTGGGACAATGAGGTCCGCGTGGTCGGAGCCGATGAGTAGGGTCGGTGTAGCTCCGCTGATGAGTGGTATGGGCAGTAGGCGTAGGTGGTCGTACTTCTCCATCAGCTGTGGGATGGGGTAATCGTAGCTTGACAGGCCTATGTCGTAGCTCATGAGCGCCTTGTTGATGCTGTACCGCTTCTCAGGGTGGTCGATCGCTGCTATGGTGAACGAGACGTTTTCACCTTTTATTGTCTTTAAGTCTCGACTAATGGTACAGAGGGTCATCGTCTCCTCTGGGCCCCGCAGGTCCAACTGGGTCGCGGCGGAGGCGAGGAGGAGTGTCTTCTCCGACCCGTCGTCGAGGACGGCGTAGGTGTCGAGTACCTTGTCTCCGTGGCTGAGGAGTACTCGTTCCACCTTGATGAGCACTCGGGGGCTCCCACTATACGCGGGGTCGATGTGGAGCACTTCTGTTGGTGAGTTGCCTGGTAGAGCTAATCTTGTCTTGTGGACCTTGCGCTGTGATTCGCAGTAAGCGGCGTCATGCGTGTTAGCCTTAAGCCGCTGATCCATTTCGGCGGGGGTCAGTTTCTTGTGGTCGTCACACTGTGACAGCCAGTGTCCGCCGTGGCAGTAAAAACAGGTGATCTTCCATTCCTCTTTGGCGGGGGAGTGGTGACCCGTCTGTGGTGGCACCGCCTCGGCCTGGTACATCACTGTGGTGGGCCTACTTTGGTTTCCTGGTGGGCGTTTATTGCTCTCGTGCAGGACTTCTAGGTGGGCGCCGTCACACTTGCCGCACCTTTTCTTGAGGCGGCACTCAGCTGCCATGTGGCCGCGCGAGCAGCGGAAGCAGCGGCGGTTATCTTTAAGCCACTGACTTATTTCGGCTGTAGTCAGTCCTTTGAAGGCGTTGCACTGTGACAGCCAGTGTTCACTGTCGCAGTACTGACAGGCAGCCTTCCATTTCTCCTTGGCGTGGGGGTTGGGACTCGTCTGCCGTGACACCACCTCGGCCTGGTGCATCACGGTGGTGGGCCTGCTGTTGTCTTTAAACCTTCTCGGCCCATCTTTAGTGTTAGAGCCGCCCCACGCGAAGGTGTCGATCCGTAGGCTGCTGACCTCTCTGGCTAGGAAGTCAGCAAGGTCTAGGAGTGATTGTTCTGGGCCGTGGGGGTCACGGTGATCTCTTTGCCGCCGAAAACGTTCTTGGCGGGCTGGGGGGAGCTTCTCTAATATCCGCTCCACGTTGGAGTTGGTGTACAACTCGTGCATCCCCTTCTCTCTTTGTGACCCGAGCATCCCTACCAGGGATTGTACTTTAATGGATAGGTCATCCAGGGCTCTATTGTCTTTAGCTGGGGGGAGACGTTCAATCTCCTGTATCTCTTGAATTACATAGTCCCATGTACGTCCATAATGCGCGTCGAGGGCCACCAGGGCATCAGAGTAGGGGGTCCTTGAGTTAGAATATGCCAGCGCTATGTTGTGCGCTCTGGGTACTTTAAGGTGCTTGAGGAGGATGGCATATTTGTAGGACTCGTCCTGTACTCCGGACATAATGGTCTCTAAACACATGCGCAGTTCGGTATACTGCGCTCTGTCTTCACGCGTAAAGTCTGGGAATGTGGGTGTCCCAATGTAAGATGCCATGGATGGCTGTGACACTGATGCGCGTAGGGGGAGAGGCCTCCTTGGCGAGTCTCCCCGTACGTGGGGTTGTGGGTTCGTGCTGGGTGGGAACCAGAGGCCGGGCCCCCAGGTACTGCTCCTCGGTGCTGACTGTTGATTAAACTCACCCCTGGGACGGGTTGGGGGTTCGTAACGCAGCGTCTCGGGGCTGAGGTCGGGGCTGTACTGTTCCTCCTGGTCCGAGATGGGTTTGTGCGTGTGGGCTTTATGTCCTCCCTCTTCCTCCGCTAGGCTTTGTAGTCGCTTGGTTAGTTTCTCGGCGACGTAGGCAGGTTCTTCCCGTTGGCCGGGTCCCGTGTAGATTGGTCGGGGAGGGGAAGGTGCCCTCGACCCTTGTCGTGATGATCTCCGGGAGCTCCGGGTGGAGGAGTGGGGAGTCGCCCTCTGGAGCGCTTGCTCCATCATCTGCGCCTGCAGACGGTCTCGTTCCGCCTCGCGCTGTGCATTGGCGCGGTCTCGCTCCGCCTCGCGCTGTGCATTGGCGGCGTCGCGCTGTGCATTGGCGCGGTCTCGCTCCATGGTTTCTTCAGCCTGGAGGCGCCTCTCTTCCAGTCTGATGGTCATCGCGGCGTCAGCCTGGAGGCGACTCTCTTCCAGTCTGAGGTGTTCGCGCTCGCTCTGGAGGTGGTTACGCTCACTCTCTTGTTGCGCCTGGAGGCGGTCACGCTCACCCTGGAGGCGGTCTCTTTCGGTTGAAGCTGTCAGCGTGGCGATCAAGACTTGCGCTAGCCTCTGGTCGGCCTCGCTTGGGGATGACGCTGATGATGGTGATCTGGAGTTGACAGGGCTTGGCGTTGACCTGTTCTCTTTACGCGCTCCGAGGTCCATCTCGAGGGCGCTATTTCTTATCTTCTCCCGCGCTCCGAGGTCCATCTCGGAGACGCGGTACTCTTTTCTTTGGTGCGCGCTGAGGTCCATCTCCGGGCCGCGCTCTTTATCCTCTTGCGCTCCGAGGTCCATCTCGGGTGCGCGTTCTGTACCTTCTTGCGCTCCGAGGTCCATCTCGGATGCACTGTCTTTATCTTCTGGTGCTCCGAGGTCCATCTCGGTGGTGCTGTGGTCGTTGGGCATAGTCAAGTCATGTCCCGCTTGTCCCCCCCGTGAGCTAAGTCAGTTTCGCTTAAACCAGCTTGGGTCTCTACTAGTGGGGCCGACAAGTCGATAAGGTTGGGCATACTTACGCTATTCGTTTTATCCGTGCTTAACGTCTTTTTAGATAAGCTAGGAGGTAGAACTACAGCGTAGTCCTCCAAGTGTGGAGGGGGCTGACGCTGGCGCCTAGGGCGCGCTAGTTTGGGAGAGCCATTTGGAGAGTGTCCACCGCTGGCCATATTACTATTAATATGATTAGTATTACTGATACCATCCGGCTCGAAGGACCAATTGTAACTGAGGGGTTACAAAACCCTGACTGTATTAAAGATTGTGATAGATTAAACCACTACTACATATTATTATTACTTGCCAGACAGTACAGTTATTATGGCAGACACTCAAATAGACGGCACGGTGACAAAGAGATATCATTTACAGTATTTTATTATTATGCAGAGATACAACTGATAATTACTGGGTCGCTCTTTTATGGCGAATGATATTAGAATGTCAGAGTATCAAAGTCAGTGGGAATGAATAATTCCTAGGCTAAGTATACTAGACCGGACGCTGCATGGCGTGAGATGGCAATATAGGGGGGCAAAACGAGGGTATAGCTGGAGACTGGTGATTTCCTCCCACAGAGTTGTAAGCTCCAGAAGAATGAAGAATAGACGGATACTCCGGCTGGTCACTTGAAGAAAGGGGTTCTCATACGGATCCGGTCCTTATAATCCAAGTGCTCGGTAGCAGGGTAATAGCTGTAATCCAATGCCCGATAGCAATGATGATAGCCAGCCAGCTTCGTCCTCGAAGCTAGCCCGATGTAGATCTTCAGGGTAGGTAAATCCAAACGACAATGGTATTAACGATGCTCTTCTCCACGGTACTACATTTCCACAAGTCACTATAATCCACCAACAATGGTTCTACAATATCAAAGTAGTATCTGAGGAGCTACTACTTATCCGTAACGATACGCCGCGGTAGGTTCCAATGCTCACATGTCCAATAGTTCTGCTGCTAGGTTCACCTCGTGTTCGGATACTAATTACGTTAAGTCCACACACACTTGCTAAGGTTCACGCTAGTTACTAAACGAACAAACTGCTTGTTAATGCTGCACACCGAACGAACTGCTGTAATACGATTCACACTAAATGACGAACTCTTTACTTCACGTTAGGTTAGGTCGAACTTGACTCTGCTACTAGACGAACTGGGTTAACGTTACTGCGTTAACTGTAATGACGAACTGCTACTGTTTGCGCCTTCCACAATATATATACTTAGAGTGCTTTCTAGGGCGCAACCGAAGCTCTTGGCCGGAATCAATGCGCTGGCCCCAGGCATGTCTCAACTTGTCCAGACTCGTCTTTGAACTTGTCTGAGGGGCGCGATTCTTGGCGCCGCCAATGTCAAGGGCGTTATCCAATGAGGAAAGCGAATAATGCTATGATTCAAACGGAGGCTTAAAGGGATATAGCTTATATATATAAATAATATACAAGTTATATAAAACAATAAAACTTAGATTCTCAGTGTTAATCTGGCCCTTCACAACAGGGATGTATCAGTAGTATTGCCAGTGGTAGTAGTCGTAATAGTAATCCACTATATTTTTTTATTTTCTAAAAAATAAACCAGTTTAACACAGGTAACCACTTTTGCTTAATTTCTTTGATGGCTCAAATGTATGCTCTAGTCCAGTGGTTCCCAAACCTCTCCTCGAGACACCCCAGCCGTTCCATGTATTTGTTAAATTCCACCACCAGCACACCTTGATTCAACTAATAAAGGGCTAGTTAAGTTGAATCAGGTGTGCTGGTGGTGGAATTTAACAAATTTCTCCTCGAAGCAAATTCGAGGAGAGGATTGGGAAGCACAACGTTTTGAGCACAAAGTTCATCATAGATCTAGCCTCTTTATTTTGCTCTCAAAGTGCACCAGATTGATGCATTTAACTTTAAAAAGTAAAAAATAAAAAAGGTAAAAAAATAGTCAAAGTAAACACTTGACACAAGGTGCAGTATACACAAGGTGCCCTAACAATGCATCACACATTGTAGTCTGTGCATGTTTTGGTGGTTAGAGTCACAGTACAAAATAGACTATGAAACCACGGATCAATTATGAATCATTCATTATAAGATCTCACTCAGAGAGAGAGAGAGAGAGAGAGAGAGAGAGAGAGAGAGAGAGATAATCAGGGCAGCCCATTGTCAGTGAACAACAAGCTCATCTCACTCAGAAAGAGAGAGAATGGAGGGAGAGAGATAATCAGGGCAGCCCATTGTCAGTGAACAGCGAGCTCAGCTCACTCAGAAAGAGAGAGAGAAAGAGAGAGAGAGAGAATGAGAGGGGGGGGGGGCAGGGCAGCGTGAATACTTTCGGCAACCAACATGTCCTTCCGCGTTTCTCTGATTGGCCAGCGATCGGCCATCCCTCTATGCTCGTTTTCCCCCTACGCCGAGTAGGGTATATCTGCAGAGCCACAGAGCCCAACGTCTGGTCGGGGCTTCGTGGCGTGGACGGCTTGAGGCGGGGCTTTGTGGCGTGGACAAGTCTTGTGGCATGGACAAGTCTTTGTTGGA
This sequence comes from Notolepis coatsorum, assembly GCF_963971535.1. NCBI lineage: Eukaryota > Metazoa > Chordata > Actinopteri > Aulopiformes > Paralepididae > Notolepis > Notolepis coatsorum. The sequence continues at coordinate 67,779,521 of NC_140172.1, forward strand.
GTGCGCATGTGTGTGCGTGTCTGTCTGCATGCCGAATAAAGACTTCTCAAAGTCCAGTTATTATACTGATATCGAATAATTAATTCTGCCCCCTCCCTCCCTCAGTCAGGCGTGTTGCACAGGGCATAGATTCTAGACCCTGGACTGAGACGACGGCCTATGATTTGCAGGTGAAAAGCTAATACAGTTATCCCCCATGATTTCTGCCATCATTGTTATGTTGTAAGATAACATATGTATAAAGCCCCTATTTTCTTTTCTTCATGGGCATTATTCATTAATAACTTTTATTTCATTTCTAGCACATGTTCATTCCACGACAAACAAATGGAATTGACTGTGGGATTTTTATGCTTATGGTAAGATTGTTTCATATTGGTATACATTGGTTTTACCCTTGAATATATATTAAGTCTTCTATTGAAGATGCAGAACATTACATATAACTGCTGCTGGATGCACCACGTTTTAGTGGAGTTAGGAAATTAAAAGCTCTCTTCCCCCACCCCTTTTTTCAGTACACCCTTTGCATTGTCGCCAACACCCGGTTCCAGTTCACAGAGGTCTGTATTTCCAACCAAAGTAAAGGGCCTATGTAACACATATTGCACAACTTGCAAGCAGAGATACGTGTGATTGCAATTACTTAAAATACCAGACAGACACGCACACACATGCGCACTCCAACAAAGACTTGTCCATGCCACAAGACTTGTCCACGCCACGAAGCCCCGCCTCAAGCCCGTCCACGCCACGAAGCCCCGCCCAGACGTTGGGCTCTGTGGCTCTGCAGATATATGCTATTGCCTACGCCGGTAACGCACGCATGCGCATTTTCTTTTTGACGGCACTCACACGCCAAGCGAGGCTAATCGCGGAAATGTAATGTTATGTTCGAATCCGTAGAATACATATCAAAACAACTACCAGATTCACTCAGAACGTTATTTCGCGTGACAACACAGCCCAGCTGTCAGAAACTGTACATTGAGGGGGTTTGAATCACTGTTTACACTCCCCACTTACTGTACCATGTTCTACATATAGGCGTTGGAGTATATAGTATATAGCGCGGCGTATATTGATGCAGGTAGGTATTATCTGATGCAGCTAGATATTATCAATCACTGTAGATTGAGGGGGTTTGCATCACTGTTTACACTCCCCACTTACTGTACCATGTTCTACATATAGAACCTCATCTCATGCACCGGTTTGAATCAAAGCCCTATCGAAAGTACTGAAGCTCTACTGTCTTTTTTTTTTTTTTACTTTGGCCATTCCGCTGGCTCTTTTTGCGTTTATCGCATTTTTCTCTGGTCAAGAATGACCGATAGAAACAGGTTGAATGGGGGTACAGATGGGGGGAAGACACTCTGAGAAAGTTACGGCTTTGTCCGGGAATCGAACTTGCTACCCCAGATCCGTGACGAGCACGGTTGTCCCCGGCGCCGAAATAGCGCTCGAGGTACGCGGTGAGCTACTGGAGCTCCCCCAGCTCTACTGTCTTTAACTATAAATGTTTACACTCCCCACATACTGTACCATGTTCTACATATAGGCGTTGGAGTATATAGTATATACCTCACGTTGTGTCTATTCTACTACCATTAACCATTAGTTACTAGTACAAACAATCAATAGCGAGTTATATTGATCGCGCTATGTACGATAGCCATGCTAAAACGCTAGCACAACATTAGCACCTAACCTAACAAGCTTAACACTTTCAGTGCCGGGCCGTGTTTTCCTTTTTACCCCGTTGATGCCACGGTCCACGGCCCATGTAACGTCAATATCGCCTAATCTATGTTTTAATTTATGCTATTTGTCTAATCTGCCCATCGCTTATCAAAGAATCATTTTCCAGTCAACATTGGCAAAGCAGATTGTGTTTTTATCGCTTCATTTCCTTTTTATAGCATTTTGAAAACCACTCGGTTTCGAAGAAAAAACAACACATTCCATGATAATCGCCTTTTACTGGAATATTCCAGAACGTTATCATTTGTCGGTCTATTAATTTTATGAATCGTTTTCAAATAAGCGCTAGATGGTCGATAGTATATGTGTGCGCACGCATGCTCGTGCCGTGCGCTGATAATCGCTGATATTATTTCCTCATGGCTTTTACAGTGAAACAGCCATATCACATATAGTGGAAACGCTTATATCTCCATGAAACGAGTCTGATTATCCTAACACTGATAACATAGATTCCTTACCTGACATCAGATGGTATCCAAATGGTATATTCCAATTCCTGATCACCATTCGAAAAAATCGAGTATATTGATCCAACGTGTGTACAGTATAACCCATCAGTGGATCACAACATCCTGTTAATGAAGCTTAGGGCCCTAGGCTTTAATGAGGCAGCTCAGAAATTAATCAACAATTGGTAGATATAAACGGAGTACTCTCCATTCCTCGGACAGTAGAGTGCGGGGTCCGCAAGGGAGTGTTTTGGGTCCGCTCCTCTTTCTCCTGTACATTAATGACCTGAAAGCAGCTTGCTCATGTGACCTTTTTTTATACGCGGATGACTCCGCCTTACTAGTGTCTCACAAAGACAAACAAGTGGTTGAGCAGACATTGAGTGCAGAACTAGAGAAGGTTAGCGACTGGCTAGGCTACAACAAGCTGTCCCTCCACGTGGGGAAGACTGAGTCCATTCTATTCGGGTCAAAGGTCAGGCTCAGAAAATTGCCAGGTTTTAACATTAGAATAGGAGATACTGTTCTCACAGACAAAACATCTGTGAAATATCTTGGTTGCGTCCTGGAAAACAGCTTATCAGGGGAAAGCATGGCTGACCAAGCACTTACAAAGATCAATAACAGGACTAGATACCTAGCCAGAATCTCTCATTTTTTAGATCAGTCAGCGATGAAGATTCTTGCTGGAGCACTCATACAGTGTCACTATGACTATGCGTGTGGCTCCTGGTACAACAGTGCCCCCAAAAGTCAGAAAATAAAACTACAGACATCACAAAACAAGCTAATCAGGGTAATACTAAGGCTACCTGCCCGAACCCACCTTGACCCATCTCACTTTGAGATCATGAGATGGCTTAAGGTGGAAGACAGAGTAAACCAGATAGGGATGTGCCTAGTTCACAGAATAGTGCACGGGGTAGTGCCAGTGTACTTTAACAACTACTTCAACCGAATCAGAGACACCCATGCATACCAAACTAGGCGCAGCTCAACTGACTTTGTGCCAGTCAGATTCAGGAGCTGTATGGGGAAGGAGTCATTTCTGTATTCAGCAGCTATCTATTGGAACAGTCTGCCCAGTGACCTGAAAATCGTAGACAATGCCATTAGATTCAAGTCCAGCCTGAAGACATGGCTCAAAAGGGACTATACTTGACCTAGACACTTAGCTTTAAGGCAGCCTTGCATGTTGTATGAGTCTGTTATGTATATAAATGTTAAATGGTATATGTGATGTGTTGTGATGTCACGTTTTGTATGATGCATGTAACGTGTATTTTCAATGATTCTATGTAGTTAAAGTCTCAAGTTCGTATAGTGGATCGCTACTGTACTCTGCTGGTTATACTCACACGTTTTTGTAATAAGTTTCATTCAAAGGATGGGAGGCGGAGTCAGCGCTACGGGTGAAAACAGTCTGACTGTTGCTTTATTGGAAAAACAACAGCATAAATTATCTGGTTCACAGCTTCAATTATTTCTATCTCTAAGCAGCTTGTCAGGAGAGTTTCCTCGTTATAGCATCTCTTTTCTCGTTCAGTGTTGGAGCTTTCCAGGTTCGAGTCTCAAGCTGTTTCGTCTCCGTCTCCTCTGTTTCAGTTTCGTCTGAGCGCTTCCTTCTCCGTTTCTGCATCTCTGGTTATAAAGAGGAGAAAAGACCCTTCCCCCCTTTTTCGAGCCCTTGAAACGTGATGTCACGATCTCGAGGGCTCCGGCGTTTTCCTCATTGGCTAACGCCCTGTTCTGCTGTCTGTCCCTCCATGTAAGGAGGTGGTGGACTAGGTTTTTCTGGCCGTTCTCTTGATGATACAGATTAAATCGAATTGTTTGATTAAACACTTTTACCAGCACAGCTCAACACACACAACTTTCAAGAAGATGAAGCAATTCATACATAGAAATACAGTACTGTTATATCTATACATTTATGACATACCAGTTTTGCAAATACAGTACTGCTGTTGATACAAAATGAGTCAAGAGAAGGGAATACTCATTTAATATACCAACTAATTAAGTAGTTTGTTGAGTTTACTTTGTTTAGATAATATGGTTTAATCTAACTTAGCTTTTTTACCAGTTGTTTTTAACACCCTTTTATGAATCCTTATATAAGTTCACAATGGTACATTTTAGCTTTTTTCAGTGGCCAATTTGTCTCATTCATGGTATCAAAATGTTTGCTTCTACTTGCTGCTTCTCCTATATTATCTTTTAATTTATGACTATGTTTGGTTTTTGGATTTAGCTTTTGCCCAGTTTGGTAATGCATAATCTATCTTGCCAGCTGCCTTTTTATTTCCTGAAGGGCCCAGTTGGTCTGGCTAAATCAACAGCACTCTGACCTCAACTGTATTCTAAGTTTTATGGTGTGAAGCTAGTTTCCTGTTAGTTCCTGTTTCTTTAAAGATCCTATCTCTCCCTGACAGAAGGTTTTTGACAAGGGGGGCTTTCTCACAATGGTCAGTTGCTCTCTTACCCTAAAAATAAACAAAACCCTCCTTCCTGATTACCTCAATATAGTCTGGAGGGGTCAGTTTATGACCTTAATTCAATCTACTTTGTTGGGTGTGGAGAGATTGTCAGCTAACCATCAAAGGGTCCATTCTCTACCGGCTGACCCCTGCCCTTACTTGTAAACCTATTTTTGACGAGCGAGGGTATTTTCTGCTTAACAGCTGTGACTTATTTTCTTTGAGAACCTGATCTTAAATTCATTATTTAGTACTGGATCATACATTTTTTATTCAATTAATTTACGACAATCCCTTCTCTGAGGGGTCTACCCTCATTATGTAACCAGTAAATTTCAAAATCAAAATGATATAATATTTCTATAAGATATAAACAATTTTAAAAAAATCCAAAAAATTCCAAAATTCATCATTTCACCTACCTTTTCTTCTTGCACAGTTATACACATTATCAGTTATTAATACGACATCCAGTCTAGGTCTGTTTCTTTATACAAAAAGAACATCGTACCATTATCAGCTTTTTTGTTTATGACTATACATTATCCATGTAATTAACCAAATATGTCTATTTTGTGTAATTGACTCTGCAAGAAAAGATTATTACATCACACCAATATAAGACTAACAATTCTAATAAAAACGAAGGAGACTTAAACCATAAACCATAAAAAAATTAAATTTCTCCTTCGCAAAGACCTTCTGAGGTCTATTTACTCTTAGCTGCAATTCTGCCAGTTATCCTCATCGAAACCTCTGAGGTTTATTGATAACCCTTTTTGGCCGTGGCCTTTCCGTTGCATTTGCGCTAATCGCTATCTCCTCCGGCGTCCTCTGTTTCGCTGTTGGTACTCCGCCAAAGTCCACAGAGGAAAAATCATCATTTTTCAATTCCAATTCATGATCTCCTCTGTCTGGCTCCTGCAAGAATCCTTCATTTCCCATAGAGCAGGGGTCGGGAACCTATGGCTCGCGAGCAATATATGGCTCTTCTGGTGACAGCATATGGCTCCCAGAAATGTTTGAGTAAAAAAAAATATATATATATATTTTTTTTAATACTTGTGATATTTCTTAATAATACTGTGTCATTTTAAAGTAAACAGAAATTAGTTTTGAAGATACAGCTAATAGTATCTGTAGCTGAAGATATAGCGAGCAGATCTGGCGAGGGAACACAAGTGGACAGAAATTTAAAATCTTCAACCTGAAGACCAGCTGATTCTTAAAACTTGGAACAAGCTTCCTGTGACATACCACACAATGCAGCGTGAATATTGCCATATTGACCATGTTTGGCTCTACATATGCATGTGGGCAGTCATTCTCGCATATGAGGAACATTAAGACCAACCTACGCTCACGTTTAACTGATGGAAGCCTCAACGCCTGCATGAAGCTCAATCTCACCACGTATGAACCAGATTACAAGGCCATCAGCAAAACCATGCAGCACCAGAAGTCGCATTAAAAGTAAGACATATTTAATTTATTATATGTTAAAAATACTATATGGCTCTCAATGAAATATATTTAGAAATATTTGGCTTTTATGGCTCTCCCAGTCAAAAAGGTTCCTGACCCCTGCCATAGAGGGACAATCATGTTGTCCCCTGTCTGGTTCCCCATAATCGTCTTCATTTTCCCCTTTGTCGTGCATTTCCTCCTGTTCTTGATCAATGAACAGGGGTTCGGATTCCAATTCTTGCCCATCTTGCAGGGCTTTTACGCAATGCGAAAGGTGAAACCACATTGGTGATCCTTTAACCTGTAGAGCTCTTTCCGTAGCTCTACCGGACATGGGCAGGTGTGTCGCATCTTTCAGTTGGACTATAGTGTACGCCGCCCCGGTGTCTGCCATCATCCTGACAGATTTATCATTCACCGCTACGTGCACTATTGGCTCCTCCCTTAAGTGTGACAATGACAGCTGGCACCCCCCCATTGAACTATCTGGGCCTCGTCAGAACGTCTGTTCCGGCCCCCTGGATGGATTTACTGGGCCCATGTTCTGTTGCTCATTCTGGTCTTGGGTCTGGCCTTGGTGTTGGGTCTGGTATTGGTTCGGTCCGTACCACTGATCCTGGAATCGGCCATATCCTCCTCGGCCACCTCCTCTGTTATTTCCTCGACCCCTGCTGCTGGGTCCTTGGCTTCGCAACCCTTTGTCACATGTTCGGGCGAGATGTCCGATTTCTCCACAATCCCAGCACTCAGCCGATGCCGGCCATCCAGGTGGTCCGCTTCTTTGCCGTCCATTCCCTCCTCGGGGCTGCCAGTTCGATCCCCTCTGATTCTGTTGTTGTAAGGGTGCCGGTGCTTCCTGTTTTGTGGGCTGTGCTGTTTCCTGGTTGTTCAGTTGTCCACTATTTCCCATCTCGGCTCTGGGCTGTGCGGCTTGTACCATGGCTTGGAGGTATTCTACCACCTTGATTGCCTCGACAGGCTGTTGGTACAAGAGCTTTCGCTGGCTTGCAGTTTCTTTGTCCTTGGCCTGTTGTTCCTTCTTCCTGTGCAGCTCCACTTGATGGCTCACGTTCTCCATGTATGCATCTAAGGGAAGGCTTCCCAGGCATACCACTTCATTCAGTTTTTGTCTCACTTCGCTGGAGAGGCCCTTCTGTATCTTTTCTCTAAGCATCGCCTCCCCCATTGGATTAGCTGCGGGGTCTTGGCCAGTCATGTCTCTCCAGGTGGCGTAGGCCTTTGCCACATATTCCCTGGGGGGGGTATTAGGTTCCAAGGCACCAATGTGGATCTTGTCTGGATGCATCATGGTTTGATAGGTTTCCCGCAGGACTCGCCACAGTGCTCCTCTGTGGGCGGCGAAGAGGTCCTGGTCGTGGGCTCCTGAAACTACGTACTGCACCATAGCAGCCTTGTTTAGTAGTTCTTCCATGACTGCGACTCCTACTTTGTGAGAGAGCAATCGCTTGACATCGCCGATAGCCAGCTGTTGGCCTACCATCATTTCCTCCAGCTTGGCAATCCACGGAAAAGCCCCATTCTGGAGGGAGGGCAACTTCTCCGATATTTGGGACATGTCTGAAGCATTCCATGGCTGGTACTCCAATCCCTGATGTCTTATCATTAATGGTTGCATGCTGACCGTTTGCTCTCTGGTAGCGGATCTGGTCACTCTTTTGTCTTCTGCCTTTCTCAATGCTTTGATTTCATCCCTTGCTTTATCTATTTGGTCTTCCAACGCTTGTCGTGCGGTGTTGGCCCTTCTCCAGTTTTCGGAGCTTGCTTTGTATCCCTCGGAAATGGTGTCTTTGGCCTCGTGGTAGGACTGTATCTGTGCTTCCATCTCGCGGTTTTCCTTAGTCATTCCCTGGTGCCGTCGGTTTAATTCCTCCATGGTCTCCGTCAGTCTCAGCATCTTGCTGCTTTCTTCGACGGTGGGTGCGGAAGAGTAGAGTGGGGAAGAGTAGTGTGGAGCAGCTCTTCTTCTGCTTGGTGTCGCTCCTATGGGGGCTCTCTCCCTTTTCTCCGCTTCCTCTCGTTCTCTGTCTTTTTCCTGGTACTGGTCCAGTGTTTCCCTCATCTCTAGGTCTTCCTCTGAATCTTCCAGGTGTCTGCGGCCTGAGGGGGGGGGAGAGACGACGACGGATGGGAGCTTGTCTTGACTTTCCCTGGGGATAGTCTCTTCTGTTGCTGAGATCTCTGTCGTATAGACTTTCTATTTGGTCATCCCAAGCCCTGATATCGTCGCTTCGGCGTCCCTCTCCTTCCGCCCAGAGAATGTCTTTCTGTGCGACTGTGAGCGGCACATGTATCCTTCGATGTATCTCTTCGTCTTGATATCTCTCCGCCGCCCTGGTATGAGGGAAATTGTGGGGCTGAATGCCTCGCTCCCTCCTTCTCTCCTCCTCTGGCTCGTCTGTTCCAGGCGTTAGGGTGATTGTTGTCACTGCCCGTCCCGTCTCTGTCCTACGGCCGCTATTGTTGGTTATATCATAATGGCTATCCATTTCTATCACAGGCAGGATCGGGTATATTGGTTCCCTATTCCTGCTGGCATATGGTGGGGGTGCTATAGCTACCTCAGTTCTTACCTGTTCTGCTCTCGGTAGGGGTCCTTGGGTGAGCGGGACTACCTCAGCTTCTCTTTGGGAGGTGACTATTGTCCTATTATGGGCCAGGGGAGTGGTCGGGATTGGGGCTATCTCCTCTGTCGGCAGGGCCTCCTCACTGACAGTCGAACTGCCCTTTTCCTCACTCTTCCTTCTCCCAGCTTCCTGAGCGAATTGTGCTAACGTGTTTATTTCTTGCATGCGTTTTTTTTCCCTCTTTTTGTCATTTTTCCCTCTTTTTCCTCCTCCGTCCTATATGTCCTAATTAGAGCATGCAGATCTGATATTATAGCTAAATCAAAAGAGCCCTCAATAGGCCAGGGTTTGGTGATGTGTGGCCATCTTTTATTCCATTTCAGTGATAACTCAGTAAGTTTTGCCAAATAATAAGGATTGTCCTGTGTGTAAGGATTACTTTTAGCAAGCACTTGTATCGGGTTATCCTCCCTCCAACCAATTAGGGTAGTCGCATCTTTATTTGCCTCAGTTTTCATTTTCCTATATGCGTTTCTTCTTCTTATGTACTAGAGTTTTTAATTCCTCTTTCTGTTTCCTATTTTAAGAAATCTTTTTCTCTGGTTCTCTTTTTCAAAAATGGCAGCAGGCAAGAAAGTGGTCTTTGTATTCCCTGTCTAAATGTAGGTGTCTATTCTTTTATGACTATCTCCTGCTTGAACAACCGCTAACGGTACTTGTAGCCCTGTCTATTCTCTTCTTTCCCTTTTCACTGGTGATCTGTAGTCTTACCTGACTTGCGGTGCCCTTGTTGCCTGGCAGAACTGCTGAAAAACAGAGCACAAAATACAACAGTTCTCTTTAATTTTCAACTGGAATCTCACTTTACTCCGTCTTTTCAGTATGAATATATTTTCTATCTAAAATTCATACCACATCTAATTTTTGAGAGATTTTTTACCAACAGTATGAATAATCCTTTAACTTAATTCATACAATTCTTCAAAAATTTGAGAGATATTGTGATTGACAGTGGTGTTTGCGTCTTCGGTGTCTACTCCCTTATTTCCGCTTTTTTGTTGATTCCTCTTTTGTCGAATCTCGGCTTTCTGATGTTTCCCGCGTGGTCCCACTCCAATATTCTGTTTCACCTCGAAAATCACAAACAGTTTAGATTAGTGTCTCAACCCTGATTACACATTTCATTCATTCTTCTGTTTCCATTTCTCAATACTACTTCCCCCCAGTGGACATTTGTCTTATTAAGACACGTGTCCACTAACACCGTCCATCAGCACCTCCTGACACCACTCCCTGCACGCCGCGAGGCCCCACCCTCTGTTTTCTGAAGCGTCCATTACAGACTCCCCACAGAGGACAGGATAACCTCACCACAGGTACAAGGTAGTTAATGCCCAGGCACCCCGCCTCGTCTCCCAGTCTATTAACCCCAGGAAACCCAGTGCCCTGCTAAACGATCATGCATAACCGTACAGACTCAGCACCAGACCCCAGGGACCTAATAACTCTCATCACATTCTTTCCCTGTGTACCTACTATGGAAACAAAATTCATCCATACATCACAAACATTACTTTTACAATATCCCCAGGCACGTCCCCTATTACCATACCCCTCTGTACACCCCATCCACCACTCATCGACCCAGACTGTCCAGCAGTCCAGATCACAAAATGGTAGCCAGGGCGTACTCGTGGTATCTTGGCACCAACGGAACGCCCACCTCCGCTCGGCTCCCTGCCTCATCCTCCTCTACCGCCATCATCTTTGTCATAACAGGTGCAGCCGAGCGGAGTGACTCCTCCACCGCCGGGCCGGCTGCGCAGAGAGTCCTAATCAGACACCCAAAGCATGCTTTAATCACCGACACACACACAACCAATATTACAAATATCACCACTGCATAGAGAAGGTACTTAATTATCACCCAACCTATATACCCCATTTGCTCCTGACCCCAATCTTCCCACAAACTCTCTCGAGAGTCATGGAGATCCCTTGTAATGTTCCTCAAATGTGCTATCACGTCTGGCATCCCTATCTCATCATTGGCGGGCACATAAGTGCAGCATTCCTGACCAATCAACGCACACGTACCCCCCGAAGCCGCCAACAAAAAATCCATAGCCGCTCTTGTCTGCATCTCCATCAGCCTCAATGACCGCATCTCCTCATTCTCTAGGCTAAACCCCTTTGTCGTCGTGGCCGCCATATCCTCAAATATCGCAGCCAAACGATCAATCTTCTTCATATTCGCATATGTCCCATATGAGGGAATCGCCACCCTGAAAAAATGGTCCGCATCCCGTCTCCCCCTTGTCTTGGGAAACGCTGGCAACACATCAGATACCCTCATAGCCGGCACCAAATATCCAAATATCTCCCTTTCCAACCCGCTGGCAACGCTGCATACGCATTTACACCACAAATCTAATACGTACCTGGGGGAGCCCATGCAGCCACCTTTGCAGCCCCCAGGCTCACCCCACCTACACAATTCCCCAACGTGCCCACATACTTACCATTCCCGCCGTCCTCACATCTTGTAAACTCCTCCGGCCTAACTGCCACCGGAATAGGCCCAACATCCAACGTAGCCTGCCCCTTCTCACCCCCTAGCAACCGCCCCGTCCTACGATAAGCCTCCATCCTCACCTCACTCACTCCCTTACATAGGAAAGGCAAATTATACCCCTTCATCACAGAGTTATGACACTCAGTGACTGGGTGGGCCATAAGCGGTAAACCGGCTGCAGCAGATTCCGGTGCTAGGCCGCACACATAACAATCAGTCCTATTCGCACTCTTCGCCACCTCCCTTGCTATTTTTATAAACATATTTGTGTGAGGTTCTTGCAATGCCCGCTTGTCCACGTCTATATTTACCAGTTCCGGTGCCTGGGGCCAAAAATACAGCAAAACTCCCGCCGTACATAACATGAAAGCTGTTACCAGAGTGCACATCACTAAAGCGCACTCCGCATGCCTAGACAAACCAAACATCCTTGGACCGGCCTGCCCTCCTCTGCGTTATCCCTGCTTCCCTCCTCCTGCCACGCGTTTCCTACTTTCCCTGCAACGCCCCACAAACAACAATTAACAACACCCCTTACAACAACACGTTCACCATATAATACACAACCACGTCCCACCCCACCCCTAACCAACCCTCCAATATTATCTAATAGGAGAGCGGAAGAGAGGTGGTGGGAGGGTGTTGCCGGGCCGGGGAGGGGGATGCACACGCAAGGAGTGACAGTGAGGGAGGGAATATCTGGGAGGGGCTCGGGAGGGAGGGAGCAAATACGAGTCTCTAGGGGAGAGGAGTCCAGGGAAGACTAGAGTATGCCAGACTAGACAGGAAGGGAGGAATTTAAGGAGAAAAAGCCTAGGGAGGGAGTGAATGTCTAGAGAGGGAGTGAACAACTAGGGAGGGAGTGACGTTCCTAGGAAAGGAGCTAGGAAAGGAGGGGAGGGAGGGAGGAAAAGAGACTTAGACGAGGGGGGCCGAAACAACAATACTATACATACAATAACACGAAAACATAGCTCATCTCTAAAGGGAGGTAGGCGGCGTCCCCTAACCCTCCGATTTTGGCAGAGACCGCCAGCCAAATCTGTCATGGTTTTCCACCAGGGTCTCAAAGGCAGCCTCCGCTTCCTTTTGGCTAAAAGATACCCCATTTGCCTCTTCTACCCTTCTAACCATGTGACTCTGACCCATCACTAGGCTAGTGGCAAACTGCCTCACGACAGCCTCCATGGTATACGCGCTAGACCAACCACGCGGCGTCAACAGCTCCATACATATGACCCCACCCTTACTCACGTAACCATGCTCTAATCGCGGGGCGAGTACCCGCATGAAAGGCGGAGAGAATGGGAAACTTTCAGGGAAAGAGACACTCAGCAATATGAACTCCGTCTTCGTCTCCTTCATGTCCTGCCACAACAGAGAGTCCACATCAACTTGAAATAACCGAACTTCCCAGTTGAAGAGATTATCCTCAACCAACTCCACCGTAATAAAACCGCCGCCCAGTCGTCTGATCTCCTGAAGCTCCCTCATAAGTCTCCTTGACCGGACCAGGTCACCCCGAGTCCCTGGTGATGATGCAGATGGCGCATTGGTTCCCCTCAATCTCGCGATTGCCCTCGCGAACCAGCCCTGTGGTGCAGACCGCTGTTCCACCGTCTGGCCTTTCACAATCTTTCACTGGTCAGATTAGTCATGCATTAGTCAACCTTAACAGTTTAATTAATCCCCATGTTCAACATTCTTATTTGTTAGTATTCTAGCCCATGTTCACAATGCCCCTGACCCCAGCCTGGATCCCCCTAAGAGGGACCTAGCAATATGGAAAGAAAGCCAGGGCAGAGCGAGAGAGAGAGAGCACCTTCAGGAAAACAGCGCGTGGGGGGGGGGGGGGCTTCCAAGAAAAGAGGAAAGGTCCTCTATGAAACAGAGAGGGATGTGGAGGGCAGGTAATCCCCACTAAAGCAACTCACCTAGTGGGAGGGAGGGAAAGAGTACTATAATGGCGCGGGGGTTACACTATGGTAGAGAGGGAAAGAGTTGTACCATAATGGGGGGGGCACACACCATGGAAGAGATGGAAGGACCACTAAGAGATGGGAGGAAAGGGGGCTCGGGAGGGAGGGGGACGCGGGAGGGAGAGAAAGAGAGGGAGGGATGGAGGAAGGGAGAGGGGAGAGAGAAAGGGAGGGAGAGGGAGGTGAGGGAGGGGGGTATGGGAGGGAGGGGGGCGAGGGCGAGAGAGAAAGGGAGGGAGGGATGGAGGAAGGGAGAGGGGAGAGAGAAAGGGAGGGAGAGGGAGGTGAGGGAGGGGGGTATGGGAGGGAGGGGGGCGAGAGAGAAAGGGAGGGAGGGATGTAGGAATGAGAGGGAGGTGAGGGAGGGGGGTATGGGAGGGAGGGAGGGGGGTGAGGGAGGGCCGGCACAAGCGAGGGGACCATGGTACAGCAGAGGTGTATCAACTTCAAAGACAACACAGCCCCCTGCTGTATCCCTTCGCACATCACCTCTATTGCACCACAGTACTCCCAACGTCCTGCAGAAGGCGCCCTCACCCTCCTAATAACAAGTGCGTCATCACGCAGCCACTCCCTCCCTTGACGTCAACCGACGTGCTCCCTCAACATGAACCCCAATTCCCAGAATCCCCTGTAACGACTCGTAGTCCGCCCTTAAAGATGGCTTCTCACGAGACGTCGCCACAGGAGCTTACGTCCTGTTTATAAACACGAGGTCCCGTTGTCAGCCAGAATAGCTTCACGCGAGGCTTCGTTACGGGATTTACATCTTTGTTTACAAAAAATATCCATTTTTACCATTCGTCCATAACCACTAATTCAACTCATTTACACACATTTTCTCACATCACCACAGTTACTCTCATACTTTCATCCAGCAACATAATCATCTTTAGCACTGGTTAGCCTTGTGTAGCATGTAGCATCGTTCGGTAGCCATTAGCCACCTGATACGATGCTACAAGCTCCGCCAGCTCCCAGCATTGCCCATTAGCTTGCAGCCTAGCTTAGCATGTATTAGCCTTTCCCAGCATAGCATTAGCTCACGGGTTCCAACGGCAACCTATTACGGTCACCGCAGCAAATATAGCAACCCGCGATGTTAACGTTATGATGACGCAACCCCTTTTATACCTGCGATTCAATGTATGTGTCCTCCTACATTTCTAACCAATATATATATACATTCTTACACAGGTCTCCATTAGCCTCGCTACTAAACAGTGCTTTATATACATCTCCTAACCGCTTCTAAGTGCCTTCCTTAAACCGAACATAAGCGCAGTTTCTTTAACCAATTTCTCCCACAAGTGCTCTATATTCCAAGATCATGTGTTTTCACCCCGCTATACCCCACTTCTTCTCTCCATCTTCATATTGCTCTGTGGAGAGTATTTGTAGGCCACTTGTCGGCATTTCGCGAAGGTCTGTGCCGCCAATCCGTGCTCACCGTTCTGACCACAAACCCCACTCCTACGATTACATCTCTCCTCCAAGAGCCGATACCTCCCTAGATTCAATCAAAAGGTGAATCTTAAGCAGATGATGTCGGATCACGTCCTAGACAAATTCGCGTGGAATGTCTTCCATCGTTCGTCTGCCTTGCGCGCCGAGTCTAAGAGAGAAGCTTTGCTAAGCGGACTGGCATGAAAATACCCTCCTGGTTGGCGCGATCTGAACTAAACACAAACCCAGTCTAATCCTTCCTTTACCGGAGGCCACATTATCTTGACTGACAGGATGGTTCCGTAAACCCATAACGATTTCCACGCTTCATTCACCCAATCGTCGCAGAGCTTGGACGGAGTTTAAATGAACGAATTGTGGTACCATTATAACCATTCCCCCAATCAACCATGTAGCCCCTAGACTATTCAATTGTTTATAGCGTTTTGTTGCTTATAAACTCTTCGCCCTTCATTCCACATCCGTGTTTGTCCACTCTGATCACCCCTCTCCTTTTCTACCCTCAAGCATCTAATAACATTGCCGACCGAGACCAGTCCAATCTTGTGAGAATTGGAACCAAATCTCCGTCGTTACAACATAATCAGTACACTCTATTCCAACCCCGTTCCATCGCCGCCCGATCCTAAGCCATTCCAGACACATCTTCCTCTCAACTCACCGTTAAAACTCTGCTGGTTTGTCGTTCGTTGTAGACGGTGTAGTCAGGCGTCGTTGCTCTGCTTTGAGAGATCTTGAAGTCCCGTAGGATGGTGGATAGGATCGGATGTTCAGCCCAGTAGTCACGGCGCCAGAATAACGTGTATTTTCAATGATTCTATGTAGCTAAAGTCTCAAGTTCGTATAGTGGATCGCTACTGTACTCTGCTGGTTGTACTCACACGTTTTTGTAATACGTTTCATTCAAAGGATGGGAGGCGGAGTCAGCGCTACGGGTGAAAACAGTCTGACTGTTGCTTTATTGGAAAAACAACAGCATAAATTATCTGGTTCACAGCTTCAATTATTTCTATCTCTAAGCAGCTTGTCAGGAGAGTTTCCTCGTTATAGCATCTCTTTTCTCGTTCAGTGTTGGAGCTTTCCAGGTTCGAGTCTCAAGCTGTTTTGTCTCCGTCTCCTCTGTTTCAGTTTCGTCTGAGCGCTTCCTTCTCCGTTTCTGCATCTCTGGTTATAAAGAGGAGAAAAGACCCTTCCCCCCTTTTTCGAGCCCTTGAAACGTGATGTCACGATCTCGAGGGCTCCGGCGTTTTCCTCATTGGCTAACGCCCTGTTCTGCTGTCTGTCCCTCCATGTAAGGAGGTGGTGGACTAGGTTTTTCTGGCCGTTCTCTTGATGATACGGATTAAATCGAATTGTTTGATTAAACACTTTTACCAGCACAGCTCAACACACACAACTTTCAAGAAGATGAAGCAATTCATACATAGAAATACAGTACTGTTATATCTATACATTTATGACATACCAGTTTTGCAAATACAGTACTGCTGTTGATACAAAATGAGTCAAGAGAAGGGAATACTCATTTAATATACCAACTAATTAAGTAGTTTGTTGAGTTTACTTTGTTTAGATAATATGGTTTAATCTAACTTAGCTTTTTTACCAGTTGTTTTTAACACCCTTTTATGAATCCTTATATAAGTTCACAATGGTACATTTTAGCTTTTCTCAGTGGCCAATTTGTCTCATTCATGGTATCAAAATGTTTGCTTCTACTTGCTGCTTCTCCTATATTATCTTTTAATTTATGACTATGTTTGGTTTTTGGATTTAGCTTTTGCCCAGTTTGGTAATGCATAATCTATCTTGCCAGCTGCCTTTTTATTTCCTGAAGGGCCCAGTTGGTCTGGCTAAATCAACAGCACTCTGACCTCAACTGTATTCTAAGTTTTATGGTGTGAAGCTAGTTTCCTGTTAGTTCCTGTTTCTTTAAAGATCCTATCTCTCCCTGACAGAAGGTTTTTGACAAGGGGGGCTTTCTCACAATGGTCAGTTGCTCTCTTACCCTAAAAATAAACAAAACCCTCCTTCCTGATTACCTCAATATAGTCTGGAGGGGTCAGTTTATGACCTTAATTCAATCTACTTTGTTGGGTGTGGAGAGATTGTCAGCTAACCATCAAAGGGTCCATTCTCTACCGGCTGACCCCTGCCCTTACTTGTAAACCTATTTTTGACGAGCGAGGGTATTTTCTGCTTAACAGCTGTGACTTATTTTCTTTGAGAACCTGATCTTAAATTCATTATTTAGTACTGGATCATACATTTTTTATTCAATTAATTTACGACACATGTATTAAGCATCACACTCCCCCACCCCCCTACAAGGACCACAATGGAAATAAGCTCTGAGCTTTTTTGTGTTTCATCCTTGGCAGTATATCCTGACTGTGCTCTTCTGTCACATGTTTATTTTTTATATTGTCAAATAAAGTCATTAATTCATGATCGCCGCGGCTCAGAGGCTCCAGAATGAACTCTGGTAACTCCGGCTGCATGGGTGAGAAGTAAAATGTGGACTGGAATATTTTTTTCCCCCATCCATTTTCATTGAGTCCATTCCAAAAGGGTGATTTACCATCTGGGAGAAGATAGGGGGCGCTTTTTTCACATCTGATCGCCGGCGGCCCCTGGATCTCCAACGGTAGGCTTGCGTGATGCAATATGATTTCAGATCGCTAATAAAAAAAAATAATAATAATCCGAGAAAAGCCGTGACGTGGCTTTCAACGTCACGATCGTAAACCCGAGATTAGCCATGAGTGGCGCTCAAAGCAAGTCAGCGATCTTTTTGTGAGACTAAACTCTCCGCTCTGTGGCAAATTGTGTTGATGTCGGTTTTGTTTCATCAATAAATGAGGCAGAATACACAGTGACTGTATCCTTTTTTGTTTATTGCACTTGTTCCTGCTGCAAATGAAATCCAATGCGAGACATTAAAGATGGCGGCTTTCTGTTTTTGTGGAGAGCCTCCAATGAGTGACGCGTCTCTCTTCTGACCAATCAGTGGTCTGCAGTGTTTCACGTGACTTTTCTTGCGTAGAGCGCTGGTATTCACGAAGGAGAGCGCTGGCCAACGCTGGCCAATCAGAGAAACACGGAAGAACATGTTGTGTGATGCCCACTAGAAGTGGTATCACGTTAATATCTTTAGATTATGTGTCAAAACAGTGTGAACATATTGGTACAGGATTACCTCCATCAGAAACAAGGTAGAACAGTCATTTATATGTAATGGGAGACATTAACATAATTTGGTCAATAGGTGGCAGTATAGGACTGGTGTTTAGTGGCTTCGCCTTCCAGGGAACCGTACTTTGTGCTTAGGGACGCACGAGGCGACCTCAGTCTCACAACCAGGAGGACCCAGAGTCAGTAACATTGTGTCTGCACCTTCCTTTGTCAAATGACTAACTACAACCTGTTTCATAGGTGGGTAATATACTACAAAACACACATAAAGGTTAACAAGGATACATGCAAGTGTAACGGAGGTACCGCAGTATATCCACAGTCACGGGTACAAGTAGTGACGTGGCTGTGGATGGTAAGCGGTACTGCAAGTAAACTCACTCCCCAGAGGCATCCAGACCCGGAAGCAAGCAGTGAATTCACTTCTTGCTTAGTGGTCTGTGATGCCGCCCGCGGCGCCGGCGTCCGGGGTTCAACTCCCACTCAGGGCGATCCCTTAACAGGGGTCGAATCGACTTTAAAACACAACGCAGACAAGATCAGACCGGCTACATGTGGTGCCGTTAGACCCGGATGCCCTGGGTGGAGTGAGTTTAGTGGGGTGAGTGTAACGGAGGTACCGCAGTATATCCACAGTCACGGGTACAAGTAGTGACGTGGCTGTGGATGGTAAGCGGTACTGCAAGTAAACTCACTCCCCAGAGGCATCCAGACCCGGAAGCAAGCAGTGAATTCACTTCTTGCTTAGTGGTCTGTGATGCCGCCCGCGACGCCGGCGTCCGGGGTTCAACTCCCACTCAGGGCGATCCCTTAACAGGGGTCGAATCGACTAAAAACACAACGCAGACAAGATCACACCGGCCACACAATGTCGAGGGTTCAAATGAAGTAACTATTGTCGATGTTTGAGTCAAGTTTAAGAAGTTTAAGACGACAAGTAACGTGGTTGAGAAGCAGACCGTCTATTGATGGCGCCATGTCTCGTGGTACATTTAAATAGAGTGTTGGAATACAATTGTCCATTTAATCACTAACGTGTCGGAGTTAAGTATCTCCAAGGGGATTATAAAGGTTTATGTTTTGAAATACATACTGTTTTGGGTTGAATTTCTGTGTAGTAAATGTGTATATTGTGTACAAGACGGTTAGAGGGAAATTACTTTAGCTTACACTACCTGGGAGGTGGCTAAACACCGGAGCGGTACCACATGCTCTCTCTCTCTCTCTCTCTCTCTCTCTCTCTCTCTCTCTCTCTCTCTCTCTCTCTCTCTCTCTCTCTATCTCTATCTCTATTGCGCCCTCTGTTAAATTTAAATATAAATCTATTCCCTTGAGTTATACCATGGTCACGGTTTAGCAAATTCCTAGTAGGATTGAGAACGGCCCGATACATATATAGATATATAAATGCACTTTCATTGCACATTTGAGTTTCAATAGAACTTGAACCGGAACACAAATATGGGTAACACTGAGGTGTTGAGGTATTTCTGTATACTAGAGAATAGTGGATATGACTGATGATAAATGACTGATGATAAATGTAACACTTATTGGTGATTTAAGGAATTGTTTGACAGACAATGAGAATGACAGTGTTGTTTAAAAGAAGACATACGATGGTCTCTTCCAACATGCCTAGACATGTCTAGACAGAGGTTAACAGGAGAATGTTTCTCTTCTCACGTGCTTATACTTAAGACGCCAAATATGTATAAAAACATAAGTAATTACAATGTACAGTATATAATACTGGATAACTACATTTAAAAGGAAAATGCTATTGAAGTGAACCAGGGTATCCTAAAAGGGTAGAATGTGTGTTGCAATGATGAATATGCTTTTGAATTAATAACAAGAATGGGATTATAATTGAATGTATTAAAGTAATGTAACTAATTGAACTGAATGATTATACAATGATGATACAATGATGATACAATGATTGATTGATTATTCTGTGGAATAAATAAACGTTGTTGAAAGACAACCGGGAGGACCCAGAGTCAGTAACATCGTGTCTGCACCTTCCTTTGTCAAATGACTAACTACAACCTGTTTCATAGGTTGAACATATATCTGCTATCAGGTGCCATATCCTGGTACCTGTAACAGTTTATTGGAGGCTCGTCCGGGATCAGCGCCAACTGATGGATGGGAGCTGATCCAGAGATCTTGACACCTGGACCAACCGCGACCCGATGAACCAGGAACCAACGCCCGGTGTAAAGGTTGCCGAATGAGGGATTGATCTGCGCAGTATCGACAGCAGTGAAGTGCCTCATCTGATGCCAGACGACAACAAGAGCTGCGTCCACTACTCTACCTGACGAGAAGGAAGACCGGTGTCGTGTAGAGGAGATCCACCCACCACGGAAAGTCGCCACAGTGATCCTGAACTGAGAGCCAAGTGCGAGGAATCGGGAAGCAGCCATGGGAGACAGCGAGAGGAAAAGCTTGGTGTGGGACATCAAGAAGAGCCTGCTCACTCTACCTGCGGATGAACTGTTTCGCATTGCCGAGGCATTGGAACTGATAACAGGACTGGAGATGTCTGACCGAACCCACCTTACCGTAGATGACGCGGAGGGGTGCTTCAACTTTATCAATGACTACCTGTACAGTAAGGTTTTACTGGAGTTAGAGGATACGGGGTTGTCTTATTTATTACAGATAAAAGATGTGACTGATGGGCTTATTCAGAATGAGGTGGTGGGTCCAGAAGAGGGTAAAACCGAGGGCCTACGGTCCACCAGTCAAAGTGATGCAGTACCAGTCGACCCCATTAGCGTCTTTTATGATGCAAGTGAAACAATTGAGAGTGTGCCCACTTCAAAAGTAAGCAACCAGGTTTTACAGCGCCTGCCAAGTGTGCTACCACCCACAGCTCAGGCTGTGCCATTGAATGAGAGTGTACCAGACACCGAAAGTAAACAGGAAACCCCTGGTGTGTCGCCAGATAAACTAATATCTTTAAGAGAACTGTCGTACCTTCACCGCAGGGAGTTTAAGCTCCAGGGAGGTCAGATAGGAGACCAGGGATCAGACATTAGTTACAACAGTGTCTGCAAACAGATCGACGAAGGTCTGAAGGAGCAATTCAGCGATGCAGAGGTTGTTAGAGCAGTCTTGAGAGTGATCAAAGCTGGCAGCTTTAAGGATATGTTAATGGTAAAAGACGATTTGACTATCGATGAGCTGAAGGGTTTTCTCCATTCTCACCTCGGTGAACAAAGTAATACCGAGTTGTTTCAAGAACTCATGTGTACAAAGCAAAAGGATAGTGAAACACCACAGCAGTTTTTGTATAGTCATAGGACTCAAGCAGAAGATTTTACTAGCATCAAAATATGCTGCTACTGACGTTAAGTACAACGAACGCACCGTTCAGGATGTCTTTCTCCACACTGTATATCAAGGTTTAGGACACAAACATGATGACATTCGTAGGGAACTCAAACCCTTACTTGAAGACAGAGTACCTGATGAGGCCATTCTCAGACAGATGAAAAAGGTCATGAGCGATGAGAGTGAAAGACAGTGACGGTTAGGGCCTACCAATCGCAATAGACCCCCCCATGTACATAGTGCAGGTGCTGAGGTGAAGGGAGCACAGTGTCCCCCCCCCCACTAGGGAAGAAAATACAGGAAAGAAACTTAAACTAGACCCGATCCAGCAGTTAACAGAGAAAGTAGAGAAACTTACCAATCTAGTGGATCTCCTGCAACAACAGCCCCAGGTCAGAACAGGGAGGATAAATAGGCAGAGGGACAGACCATATGGCTGTAGCAAATGTGTAGCACAGAATTTACCTAATTGCCCTCACTGTTTCCATTGTGGCGAAGAAGGCCATAGAGCGTTAGGCTGCCAAAAGAGACCACCACGTCAGGGAAACTGGGGCCGGTCACTGCAAGAGGACAACCATTGACCGGTTCCCCTTTACTGTCCCAAACTGACAACTGTCGTATTAGTGAGCCTGAGAAGGAAAGAGTAAGAGAGGAGAAGACTGCACCTAGAACAGGAACCAAGATGGTAAACCAGATACAGAAGCACACAGACCCCCCTGATTTACCAAACACCAAGAGTGAATGCCTCGCCAAGCTTGTAGGGAGAAGAGCTCTCACCCATTGTAACCTAAACGGTTTAGCAGTCCAAGCCCTGCTTGATACAGGGGCCCAAGTAAGCATGATTGACAGAACTTGGAAGAATAGATACTTACCTGACATGCCAGTCAGACCCCTTAGCGAAATCATCGAAGAAGAAGAGGAGTTGAAAGTCTACGCGGTAAACGGTGAGGTCCTCCTATTTGATGGTTGGGTGGCCCTTACAGTGAACTTAAAGGGGAATGAAGATCCTAACCTGTCAATCACTGTGCCTTTCCATGTAAGCAGCCTTGTTCTTGAGAGACCCCTACTGGGTTTTAATGTGCTGGAAGTGATGATACAGGAACAACCTGGAAGACTGATCCCAACTCTCACCAGCCTGCTCTGTAACGCCATGGTGATAACAGCCGAGAAGGCAGAACTCCTGGTGAGTTATATCCAGACTGACAGACCCCCTGTGCAGGTTGGTCGCCTACGAACAGGTAAACAAGCCACTGTCATCCCCGCCGGTCAAGTGGCCTGGGTCAAGTGCCAAATTCCCCCCCACGTGGAACTGTCTGACCCCACCTTCCTGTTTGAACCAGATGACAGCAGTTTAGCGCTGGCAGAACTGGATGTTGGAGAAGGCCTGCTGCAAGCGCAAAACCCCAGGAAGCCGTATGTCACCGTGCCTGTGGGAAACAACACAAGGCATACCGTCACTCTCTCCAGGAAGACAGCTCTGGGCAGCATCCATTGTGTTGGGAAAGTCATCACGACAGACTCCCCACGGCTAACCCCCATCCCAACCTACTCACCTGAAATCTCCCAGCCCACGGTACCCCCCAACCGTGCTGCTACAACGTCAGCTGTGCCCAGCTCCATCCTGTTCAAACCCCCCGTCGATCTCAGTCACCTCGACGACGAACAACAGACAATAGTCAACAGGATGCTTTGTGAAGAGGCTGGGTCCTTTGCACAAGACAGTAGTGACATTGGGTGCATCCCGAGCCTGCAGATGACAATTGCTCTCCATGATACTGTCCCGGTCCAGAAGACGTACTCATCAGTACCAAAGCCACTGTTTAAAGAAGTAAAAGAGTACATACAGGAACTGTTAATGAAAGGTTGGATAGTCAAGTCAAAGTCTCCATATTCTGCCCCAGTAGTCTGCGTCAGAAAGAAGGACGGCAGTCTAAGGCTATGCATCGACTACCGCCTCCTGAACAAAAAGACTGTGCCCGATCGTCATCCATTACCTAGAATACAAGACCTGACTGACACGCTTGGAGGCTATACCTGGTTTAGTATCCTAGACCAAGGGAAAGCCTACCACCAAGGCTTCGTCGCCGAGGGTTCACGACCCTTCACTGCCTTCATCACTCTGTGGGGTCTTTACGAGTGGGTGCGCATCCCATTTGGACTCTCGAATGCCCCTGCAACGTTCCAACGGAGCATGGAGGAGATGCTAGGTCCCCTCAGGGACGAATGCTGTATCCCGTATCTTGACGACGTACTCTGTTACGCAAAGACATTTGAAGAACATGTAGAGACCCTCCGCAAGGTTCTCCAAGCCCTTCAACGTCACAGAGTGAAATTGAGACCTGAGAAGTGTGACCTCTTCAAGCAAGAAGTCAGATACGTGGGTCGCCTTGTGTCAGCCGAAGGGGTCAAGATAGACCCACGAGACATTGAAGCCGTGAAAGCCCTGTCAAGTAAGACACCCAGAACTGTCTGCGAAGTGAGGAAAATAACAGGATTCCTGGGATATTTCCGTTCATACATTCAGGATTTTTCCCGAATTGCCAGACCCATCTACGAGCTACTCCAAATCAAGCCAGGAAAGACCCCAGCCCCAGCGCGGAGTAAGAACATCAGACGCCCCCAGTTGCCCTCCAGAGAGCCCATAGAGTGGACCACGGAACAGCAGAGAGCACTTGAACAACTGATTGACCTTCTCACAAACCCCCCTGTCTTGGCATATCCCGATTTCAACCTACCCTTCAGGTTGCACACGGATGTCTCCGACCAAGGCCTGGGAGCTGTTCTGTATCAACATCAAGATGGAAAACTGAGAGTCATCGGGTACGGAGAGATAAGAAAGGACCTGCACAGAAGAGCTCTCCAATGAAGCAGTACGAGCAACGTGGGAAGGAAGCCAAGCGGCTGAAAGGAAAGACGTGGCATGGGTTGCGGCGCTTAACATCGCGTCCCCAGACTCAAACCAGCAGTCTCACCCACACCTACAAACAATCAGTCACGATGAACTGGTGAAGGCCCAAAAAGAGGACCAAGCCATCAACACGATCAGGGAATTGAAAGAGTCGAACACGAAATTGTCAGACGACGTACAAAGAACCGTAAGCGCAGCAACCCGAAAGCTACTTCATGAATGGAGCAGATTACATATTGAAAATGATCTCCTTTAGAGAAAGACCAATCAATACCAACAGTTGGTCCTCCCTGTAAAGTACAGAACACTTGCCCTGAAACATCTACATAATGAGATGGGTCATGTTGGAACGGAAAGAGTGATCCACCTCGCAAGAGAAAGATTCTACTGGCCTTTCATGTCCAGAGAGATTGAAGAATATGTGACCCGAAGATGTCCTTGTATCAAGTCTAAGAAGCCGGTCACACATGTCCGAGCTCCCATGGGTAGCATTACCTCCAACTTCCCATTAGAACTTGTGTGTATCGACTATCTACATCTGGAAACCAGTCGTGGAGGGTATGAATATATCCTAGTGGTGATCGACCATTTCACTAGGTTCGCCCAGGCGTACCCCACCAAGAACAAGAGTGGGAAAACAGCTGCAGAGCGTATCTTTAATGACTTTATACCCAAATTCGGTTATCCCTCGAAATTACATCACGACCAGGGTCGAGAATTTGAGAATAAACTGTTCCAAGCACTGCAACGGCTGTCTGGGGTCGGCCACTCTAGAACATCACCCTACCATCCACAGAGCAACCCAGCGGAGCGGCTCAATCGGACCATACTACAGATGTTGAGGACATTGACTGAAAATGAGAAATTGCGGTGGAAGGACCACCTCCCGCATGTGTTACACGCGTACAACTGTACCAAACATGAATCAACAGGTTACTCACCCTTTTTCCTCCTCTACGGTCGTCATCCACACCTCCCCGTTGACCTGTTGTTTGGGTTAACGAAGAAAGAGGAACGGTACTCACCCAGAGGATACGCGGAGCAATGGGCTGAGAAGATGTCTGAAGCCTATCGGATTGCTTGTGAATATAGCAAAAAGTCCAGTGCAAGAGGAAAAGTAGCTTATGACAAGAAAACAAAAGGAGTAGTACTGCAGTCAGGAGACAGAGTTCTGGTAAGAAACCTCAGTCAGCGTGGAGGACCAGGCAAGTTGAGATCATACTGGGAGAAGGCGATCTACGTGGTCAAAAGCCAGCTCGCTGAGAGTCCAGTATACATTGTCTGCCCTGAACATGGAGACCAGAAAAAGACCAGAACACTACACCGAAATCTCTTACTGCTGGTAAATGATTTGCCCCTGGAAATGACTCCACCGCCAGCCAGAACTGTCCCTGCGAAGAAAACGAATGACAGACCAAGACAAGGAAGAATGTCAGACACACAAAGACGAGTAGAGACAAGGGACAGCACTGACAGTGATTCGGATGATGACAGTGACAGAGGATACTGGCTAAGGATTCCTGTTGAAAGGACAGAGGAAAGATCACTTGGACACCGTGAACGACGACCTGAAGTCATGCCAGGCCTGTGCCCTGAGAGTGAAGACGACGGGGGAGGAAACACGAATGGAAACTTGCCTGTCTTGGCCAGACCGGAGGGAGATGTTAGTGAATCAGGGGAAGAAGAAGAAAGGGAGACCCCCCGAGCTCACTCTCCAATACCCCAACCCCATCCCCGAGCTCACTCTCCAATATCCCAACCCCACTCCCAAGCTCACTCTCCAATACCCCAACCTCACTCCCAAGCTCACTCTCCAATAGCCCAACCCCACTCCCAAGCTCACTCCCCCATAGCCCAGCTCAATCTCCGAACCCCTCCACTCTCGCCGGTAGAACAGGTCCAGTCAGAGGTTAGGAGGTCTGCCCGTGACAGAAGGCCTAGACAATGTCTCACGTATGATATGCTAGGTGAACCGTCAGTGCAGAACAAGGTGACCGTGAATTCAGTAGTACAGTGGCCACCACAGTCCACTACCACATCCATTGATACCCTACGTAATGCCATGGTTGCATCCAATTTTTTACAGCCTTCCACAACATGCCCAGTATGCTTACCGTCCAACCGACACCCACGGTCCACCCATGGGGAGTTTGTTAGGGGTTCACGCCTGAGGGTGATATTGGATGGTTGTGTTTGGTGATTTTCGGAAATGTCAGGAGCCATTTTTTTAAGGTCAGGGAGTGTGTGATGCCCACTAGAAGTGGTATCACGTTAATATCTTTAGATTATGTGTCAAAACAGTGTGAACATATTGGTACAGGATTACCTCCATCAGAAACAAGGTAGAACAGTCATTTATATGTAATGGGAGACATTAACATAATTTGGTCAATAGGTGGCAGTATAGGACTGGTGTTTAGTGGCTTCGCCTTCCAGGGAACCGTACTTTGTGCTTAGGGACGCACGAGGCGACCTCAGTCTCACAACCGGGAGGTGGGTAATATACAAAACAGGACACTTGAAAAAGGCCACAGGCCGAAACGTTGTGTTCAAGTACATTAAAACTTGGGAAAACTATATACGGTGTGCAGACTTTTTTTCCACAAACATTACAGATCTATTTCGAGTCTAGCACCCGTGACTACATTTGGGATGTGCGTGAGTCTTTTCTACCATAGTAATATACAAAACACACATAAAGGTTAACAAGGATACATGCAATGTCGAGGGTTCAAATGAAGTAACTATTGTCGATGTTTGAGTCAAGTTTAAGAAGTTTAAGACGACAGGTAACGTGGTTGAGAAGCAGACCGTCTATTGATGGTGCCATGTCTCGTGGTACATTTAAATAGAGTGTTGGAATACAGTTGTCCATTTAATCACTAACGTGTCAGAGTTAAGTATCTCCAAGGGGATTATAAAGGTTTATGTTTTGAAATACATACTGTTTTGGGTTGAATTGCTGTGTAGTAAATGTGTATATTGTGTACAAGACGGTTAGAGGGAAATTACTTTAGCTTACACTACCTGGGAGGTGGCTAAACACCGGAGCGGTACCACATGCTCTCTCTCTCTCTCTCTCTCTCTCTCTCTCTCTCTCTCTCTCTCTCTCTCTCTCTCTCTCTCTCTCTCTCTCTATCTCTATTGCGCCCTCCGTTAAATGTAAATATAAATCTATTCCCTTGAGTTAAACGCATGGTCACGGTTTAGCAAATTCCTAGTAGGGTTGAGAACGGCCCGATACATATATAGATATATAAATGCACTTTCATTGCACATTTGAGTTTCAGTATGGGTAACACTGAGGTGTTGAGGTATTTCTGTATACTAGAGAATAGTGGATATGACTGATGATAAATCACTGATGATAAAGGTAACACTTATTGGTGATTTAAGGAATTGTTTGACAGACAATGAGAATGACAGTGTTGTTTAAAAGAAGACATACGATGGTCTCTTCCAACATGCCTAGACATGTCTAGACAGAGGTTAACAGGAGAATGTTTCTCTTCTCACGTGCTTATACTTAAGACGCCAAATATGTATAAAGACATAAGTAATTACAATGTACAGTATATAATACTGGATAACTACATTTAAAAGGAAAATGCTATTGAAGTGAACCAGGGTATCCTAAAAGGGTAGAATGTGTGTTGCAATGATGAATATGCTTTTGAATTAATAACAAGAATGTATTAAAGTAATGTAACTAATTGAACTGAATGATTATACAATGATGATACAATGATGATACAATGATGATACAATGATGATATAAATAAATAAATAAACGTTGTTGAAAGACAACCGGGAGGACCCAGAGTCAGTAACATCGTGTCTGCACCTTCCTTTGTCAAATGACTAACTACAACCTGTTTCATAGGTTGAACATATATCTGCTATCAGGTGCCATATCCTGGTACCTGTAACAGTTGCCCAAAGTATTCATGCGGCAGGGCAGCCCATTGTCAGTGAACAGCAAGCTCAGCTCACCCAGAGAGAGAGATAATGGAGAGAGAGAGAATGGAGTGAGAGAGAAGGGAGAGAGAGAATGGAGTGAGAGAGAGAATGGAGTAAGAGAGAGAATGGAGAGATGTCAGACTGCTGCGTCTTCTGAGTTTTGCTCAGCTAAGAGTTTGAGGTCATGCCTCCATGGCTGGTAAACAACAATGATGTCTGACTTATGAGTGCAAGTGATTATAAAAACAAAAAAGACAAGTAATTGTTTCAATTAAAATGTTCTTTTGCTGCACTCTTTGCACAGCCGTTGTGATGATTCTGCAGAGCTGAGTGAGGCGCGCGAGGCAGCACAGAATCAGAGTAGACAACAGCATTGATTCAAATGACAGTGCTTCCATTCCGAGCGATGGACAAATAAAAATTTGGCCAAAACACTTTCTGTATTTATTTATGTAATATAAACATACTCTTTAGATTGGAATAGTTTGGAGTTTAAGGACTACACTTTCTTTCACTGTCTATTTTGTATAGTACTTCACAATACATCAGACACGGCCAAGGACAAAGGCAGGCTGCAGCGTGTCATTCACTCTGCTGAGAAGGTGATCGGCTGCACTCTGCTATCTCTCCAGGACCTGTACGCCTCCAGAACCCTGAAGCATGCAGGTAAGATTGTGGCCGACCCCTACCACCCCGGTCACAATCTGTTTGAGACACTCCTCTGGCAGGAGGCTGCGGTCCATCAGGGCCAAAACCTCACGCCACAAGAACAGTTTCTTCTGCAGTGAGCTTCATCAACAAGGCTCGGGACCCTCACTGACACCCCCCACTGTGTTACATTAACACACCCCTACTGGACTATATACTTGTATATACAATCAAAACATACTTTTTGCACAAGAACTGCCCAATTGCACAGCCCGGCTAAGTATCCCATCCTACTGTATTGTTATTTTTATTCTAATTAGTGTATATACTTGACCACATCTTGCACATCTTGTGGCCTATTTTTATTTGTATCTTTACTTATAATTATACTGTATTCTAGTGTGCTTATATTTAGTTTATATCTCATTTTATTTTATTCCACCTCTTTATTTTACAGTTGTACAGCCCTGGCCTATTTTTATTTCATAATTATATTATATTATATTGTGCTTCTATCTTAATCTAGTTCATATTTCATTTTATTTTATTCCACCTTTTTATTTTATTATCTGTCTGTTATTGTCTGTCCGTTAACACTTTCTCTGCCACGCTTATATCCATCAATGTTTGATCTCTCCCACCACTTTAAGTCTATGGAGATGTTCACCTACTTTGCAGGGCTATAACTTTTTAAATTGTATTGCTAAATTGACATTACTATGGCCCATTCAACATCGATTATCTATCGTTCAGGATGTAGGAACGTTTTACTTTTTCATTCACACATTCATACGAAAATACCGTCTAGAGTATAAATATGTTTTTATCGTTTTCTGCAGTAATTCCTAGAATGTGAGATATAGGCACAAATGCATATATTAGATTATCAAATGCCGTTTGATACCGATCGACGCTATATTAAAAATTTCAACTGTACATGGTCCTAAACGTTATGACTGATCATGCGCGGGTGAACGGAGGGGGGGGGGGGGGGGGGGTCGTTTATAATTCCGTGATCGTCGTTAAATGATTTATGTAGTATGGGTGATATATAGATCAGAGCAGTTTGTATGGTTAATAATAAAGAAAAACGCTGACACTCACGGCAGCTTCCTCGTAGCGTTGGGCGATGAGAGTGGAGCAAACAGATACCAGTTATGTGATGTGGATCGAGGCGATCCAGTTCCGGTTTGTATAATACTAATATACGCCCAAATCATGTGGATTATTGAGTTATGGAAACGATCCATATCCACGGTGTGTGGCTTGAGTCCCGCGACGATAAACGAGTGGCCGGACGGAATTAGGGGACGGACCGAGCAACAAAGGGGATATCCGGTTTGGCAACTCGCCGATCAGCCACCAGGTGGCAGTATTGAAGCGTTGCAGAGTTGTGCTGAGTCCCGCAGCATCAGACAATCCTCTGTGATTGAAATATGAATACCATGGCGAAAATATGAAATATGATCAGAATAACGTCGTACACCGTGATCTGGCAGAATTCGCATGAACTTGAAACCCGCCTTAAGCCGCTTTCGGCGGGGAATGTGTTAATGTCTGTCCGTTAATGTCGCACCGAAAACTACCAAATCAAATACCTTGTATGTGAAAACTACTTGGCAATAAAGACCTTTCTGATTCTGATTCTGATCGCATTCTAGAAAATAGGCTCAGCACCCAATCTCTACATGCTGCTGCTGCCATGTTATGTGGCCTGGAGGGGAGAGAACAGATGGTGGAGGTGAACGTTACACTGTCCCCCCCCTCCCAGTGAGCTGTGGTGTTCCACAAGGAAGCATACTAGGACCTTTACTGTTCCTAATTTATGCAAATCTCATGTCATCAGCTTGTGACTGCAACTTGTTCCCGTTTGCGGACGACTCGGCCCTGCTGGTCTCCGACAGGGACAAGTTGCAGGTCGAAAAAGCCCTCAGCTCTGAACTCGGCAGAATCTGCACCTGGCTCGCTGATAACAAACTATCATTACACCTGGGTAAAATGGAATCCCTTCTCTTTGGATCAAATAGCAAACTCAGCAAGGCCAACGGCTTCTCAGTTACAGTGGGTGACAATATTGTCACAAGGAAAGATGAAATTACCTACCTGGGTTCCATCCTACAGGCAACCAACGAACATGATTTTTGTACAGGATCTCCTGTCTGGTAAATAAGAATACCTTGAAGACTCTAACAGGAGCACTCATTCAAGGGTACTACGACTAGGCTTGCACCTCATGGTACCAAAGCACCTCAAAGGCACTAAAAACAAGACTACAAACATCACAAAACAAACTGGTCAGACTACTGCTTGGCCTTACTCCTAAAACCCACCTTACCCTTGCCCATTTTGACAATCTAGGATGGCTTAGAGTAGACGACAGAGTACAGCAACTTGCAATGGGCCTGGTCTACAAGATACACTACACCACTAAGATACCCATGTACCTGTCGAAATACTTCCTAAAGGTCAGTGAAGTCCACGACCACTACACCAGAGGAAGCTCAACAAATCATGTTAAACCCAGATTCGGCTCAAACAAGGGACTAAACACGTTTCGCAATTATGCCACATCAATGTGCAATGCCCTACCCAAAGCTGTAAAGGAATGTGAATCCCTACCCACATTCAAAACTGCTCTTAAAGAGCACCTACGGGAGGCTGCAATTCGAAACTGGCCACCATAAATGCCCAAAACCCCCACCACCTCCTAATAGACAGTCTCCTCCCCACCGCATGTATATATTCCCTCCCCGCCGTATGGATATTTCTCTCCCACCCACCCACCCCCTCCTAAAGTACAGTCCCCTCCCCATCATATGTATATACTCTGTCAGGATCTAGGGGTAACAGTACTGTATATTTGAATACCGTTTATGTCACAAATGTATCAGTACTAAATACCTATATGTCCCTATGCCATAAATGTCATGTATGTTGTGTATGTCATAAATGTCTATATGAATTGAAAATGGGGGACCCTGATGGAAACAAGACAAACGTCTTTTTCAGGTCTGCATCCCCTTAACAATTGTGTGTATTGAGCCCTACTGTATTGTACCCATTCTGCAATCTGTTAAATAAAGTTTTCATTCATTCATTCATTCATTCATTCATTCATTCATTCATTCATTCATTCATTCATTCATTCATTCATTCATTCATTCATTCATTCACTTCTATTCTGCATCGAACATTGTATATACTGAACACTGTGACTTCTATTTTTACTTCTATTACATGCTATACTATTTTATTTCATACTTATCTTGTCTAGCACAGTCTCTGGAGTGTAACAGTAAGAAGCATTTTGTATAAAAGTATTCTGTACTTCTGTATGACAACTATTAAAGAAACTTGAAACTTGAAACTTGAGTTCCACAAATCACGTTCAACCCAGATTCGGCACAAACAAGGGACTAAACACGTTTAGCAATTGTGCCACAATAATGTGGAACGCCCTACCCACAGCCGTAAAGGAATGTGAATCGCTACCCTCGTTCAAAACCGCTCTCAAAGAGTACCTACGGGTGGCTGCAATTAGAAACTGGCCCCGGTAAAGTACAGTTTCTTCCCCTTCGGATGTATATTTCCTTATGATCTCTTTTTCTTACCGTATATTTGTATGTCTTGTATGTCATAAATGTCTTGATGAATTGAAAATGGAGCACCCTTATGTAAACAAGACAAAAGTATTTTTCTGGTCTTCATCCTCTTAGCAGTTGTTAGTATTGAGCTGTACTGTATTGTACCCATTCTGCAATCTGTTAATAAAGTTTTCAATCAATCAATCAATGCACTGCCACCCGATACTTGGACGTGTCACGACAAACATCGCTATCCTGCCAGCCATCTTGTGGCCTAACGGGGTAAAAATATGATATTTTAAATCATGCAGTATGCCTTTTTGCTGTCTGTCAGTGGATGAGCTAGCAGGCCAGGCACAGGAAGAAAAGATGGTGCCAGCAACATTGAGGAGGAAAAGTAGGGTGATGAGAAACAGCCCTGGGCTTGAAAATGTCTGACTCTTAATTAAACCACCATAACCTGCACGGACTACAACGTATGATTTATATCATACCAGTTAGGGTACCTTGTGTATACTGCACCATGTGTATACTTTTAACTTTTACTCTTTCAAAATAAATGTATCGATAAGATAAGATATATTCCTTTATTGATCCCCTTTGGGAAATTCAGGCATCATAGCAGCATGGGGGAGGGGAGGTACAGGTAATAAAAAGCAGTGTAAACAATATAACAAATCAATATGCTTAACATAACATAATTAACTCTAGACATGTGCATAATGGTCAACAAGGTGCGAGATGAGGGTATTTATGCCCTCTCAGTTATATTTGCCCTACAATAATGGTTACAATATATAATCTAAATCTAATCTAATTATAGTCTGAAAAAAACTAAATGCTAAATATATGCAATATATACTCTAATAATCCAATCATCTAAATCTAATCTAATATATAATCTAAAAATGCTAAATGCTACAACGCTAAATGCTAAATATATGATCTGATGAAGTATACAGTATTCACATAAGGTGCGGTATGCATAAGGTAGTATATTGTCCTTTTAGGTTCCTAGTAGTTGGATGTCTGGCAGCAGTCCCTGCCCACTGTTGTGGAGCCTGATGGCCGCTGGTATGAAGGACTGGCCGAGGCGGTTAGTTGAGTGTCGGGGGGTTTGAGTCTGTGACTGAACGTGCTTCTCATCTTGACTAGCTTGTCGTAGAGGGGGTGGGAGGGATTCTCCAGGATAGCAGCCAGCTTCCTTCTCATCCCCCTCTCTGCCACCACCTCTAGTCTGACCAGCTCGACTCCCACCACGGAGCTAGCCTTCCTCACCAGCTTGTTCAGTTAGGAATCAATAAAGGAATATCTTATCTTATCTTAAGATAAGGGCGGAAAAGTGGGGCACCATGTCTACCATGTTGCTGCACTGTTTT
Source organism: Notolepis coatsorum (assembly GCF_963971535.1). NCBI lineage: Eukaryota > Metazoa > Chordata > Actinopteri > Aulopiformes > Paralepididae > Notolepis > Notolepis coatsorum. Next base: position 67,813,312 of record NC_140172.1, read on the forward strand.
TGTTCTGAGTGTTTTCTTCCTCCACTGTGGCTCTGAATCAACCCAAGAGTCAAACCATACAATCAACTAAATGAATAGAAAGGATGGAACACAGACCTATAATTTCTTGAAATGAAATGAACCGTCTTTGCAAGTGAAAAGAAAGCCTACAAGATGATTGACCTGCTGTGTACTTTAAGTGTCTGGTTTTAAAGTGGGTTGGTTTAGAGTAGAATACATCTTTACTTTTGTATGGTTTTGTATGGGGGGGCAATTTATCTTGCAGCCAGAAGATAAAAGGTACAGATATATATAATAGATATAAAAAAGAATCCATGTACATTCAGTGACATGTGATTAACACAGACTTATCCAACTTACCGTCTACCATCTGCATTTCCGGTGACGTTTTCTCCAATGCACAAATGTAATATAGAGGATCACAACCTTTCATCCATTGAAGTTTAACTGATCTTGTCAGTTTGAGAAAGACATTCTGAGACCCAGACCTTGAGGGCCTGTTAAAAATAACAACAACAACAACAACAACAACAACAACAACAACAACAACAACAACAACAACAACAACAACAACAACAACAACAACAACAACAACAACAACAACAACAGTTAACTCTGTATGATAGCATGTACAATAATGCTGTATATACATACATATATATTTATTCTTACCATACATAATATATACACATCTGTCTGTACATGTCCCTTACCTACTCTTACTAGTTATACCACTGCCGCTGGCCAGTATGACTTATTACCATAGTGTCTTTATACCTATACATATTAATACCACATCTCTGTACATACATCTGATATTACTCAGTAGTACTAATTTATATATTTTATACCTAGTTTAATCACCTGTACATTACTATTGCACTATACTGTTACATTTGCACTCTGGTTGGATGCCAAACTTTCGTTGTACTGCTGTATAATGACAATACATCTGAATCTAATCTAATCTAATCTAATGAGCAAATACGTATAAAATCAGATGTTCAGTAAATTTAAATCTAAAGCAATGAAGAATCACATGCAACCTCATTCACATCTTCCTACGGGTCTGAGATGACAAGCACATAGAAATAACCAAAAGCAACCGAGAGAAATTAACAGATGAATGAATGTTCTGAAATTCCTCAATTTGACATAAATGGCTGTTGAAATATCACATATATGTCAGTTATTTTCTATTATTTATTTGTTTGTTATGTTTCTTTTGTTTGTTTGCTTGTTTTTGTTTGTGTTTTTGTGTAAATTGTATTTCAATTATTTATTTCTTCCCTTGTATTGAACATGCCATTGAACACAATTTATTTAAATTAATTCATTCTTTCCCTCTATCTATGCCTACCCCAGATCCAAGAGGGAAAAACATTACAAACTGGGCAGTACATTATAAGCAGTGTTCTTGGCTCCAAAAAGTATAGCTAATTGATTAATCAAAGCCACAATTCATCTGTGACAGCCATCATCGGCGGGAAGCAATTCTTGAACAAATTGTTTAGGCTTGTTAATCTGAAGACTTCAAACCCTTCAGATAGCCTATAGCAGCTAGCTTACCACAAAATTTGAATGGAAGCAGATATGGACCAGCTAGCCTATAGCTGTTGGCCAAAAACACCTTTACCGGATAGTTTTACTGAACACACAGAGAGGAAATTGGTATCTTCTTGTCCGACTCCAGAGAAGACAGTAAGTGCATTTCCCATAATGTTGCCATGTTGCCATGCCATTTTATTTTTATATTAAAGAATATCAAACGGTAGTCATGATGGCAGTAATAAAGGAAATGTCGGAATAATAACATCATCAGGGGGCAGGAAAATGCTAGTGTTGTGACGTCTCAAATCCACTTTCTTGCCGAAGGCTGTCATTGTCTTTTAACGGTGCCAAAACAGTCATTGCACAACGCACATCATTATTGCACACATGACACACCATAATGAGTGATTTCAGTTCACAAATGGTAGGGTTCAGTTCATTGTCCGATGTAAAGTATCTTAGACGCAAGGTTTAAACCACACTTTCTACCATCTTTCGTACAGGGTTCAAGGAAATAATTTACCAAAAAAACTGACAAATATGTGCATTAGGATTACACTCTGCAAAGTCCAATGTCATAAATGACAGAGGGCTGATTGATGCACACAAAGGGCAGGTTATTGTGGGTATACTATTATGTTTATGTTTTATTAGGATCCCCATTAGCTGTCAAAGGAATGACCACTAGTCTTCCTGGGGTCTTCACATGAAAATAATATAACAATACAAATACAGAATGTATACAGAGTTAATCAAAACCAGGTATGGCCTTCAACTGTCAGTTGAACACATATCACTGGATACAGTTGTGGGAAAAGCCCCACGCTTTCCAGCGTGCTGTCAACAATGCTAACAGAATAGATCTGTCAACAATGCTAACAGAATAGATCTGTCAACAATGCTAACAAAATAGATCTGTTAACAATGCTAACAAAATAGATCTGTCAACAATGCTAACAAAATAGATCTGTCAACAATGCTAACAAAATAGACCTGTCAACAATGCTAACAGAATAGATCTGTCAACAATGCTAACAGAATAGATCTGTCAACAATGCTAACAAAATAGATCTGTCAACAATGCTAACAGAATAGATCTGTTAACAATGCTAACAGAATAGCTCTGTCAACAATGCTAACAGAATAGATCTGTCAACAATGCTAAAAAAAATACATCTGTCAACAATGCTAACAGAATAGATCTGTCAACAATGCTAACAAAATAGATCTGTCAACAATGCCAACAAAATAGATCTGTCAACAATGCTAACAAAATAGATCTGTCAACAATGCTAACAAAATAGATCTGTTAACAATGCTAACAAAATAGATCTGTCAACAATGCTAACAAAATAGATCTGTCAACAATGCTAACAAAATAGACCTGTCAACAATGCTAACAGAATAGATCTGTCAACAATGCTAACAGAATAGATATGTCAACAATGCTAACAAAATAGATCTGTCAACAATGCTAACAGAATAGATCTGTTAACAATGCTAACAGAATAGCTCTGTCAACAATGCTAACAGAATAGATCTGTCAACAATGCTAAAAAAAATACATCTGTCAACAATGCTAACAGAATAGATCTGTCAACAATGCTAACAAAATAGATCTGTCAACAATGCTAAAAAAAATACATCTGTCAACAATGCTAACAGAATAGATCTGTTAACAATGCTAACAGAATAGCTCTGTCAACAATGCTAACAGAATAGATCTGTCAACAATGCTAAAAAAAATACATCTGTCAACAATGCTAACAGAATAGATCTGTCAACAATGCTAACAAAATAGATCTGTCAACAATGCCAACAAAATAGATCTGTCAACAATGCTAACAAAATAGATCTGTCAACAATGCTAACAAAATAGATCTGTTAACAATGCTAACAAAATAGATCTGTCAACAATGCTAACAAAATAGATCTGTCAACAATGCTAACAAAATAGACCTGTCAACAATGCTAACAGAATAGATCTGTCAACAATGCTAACAGAATAGATATGTCAACAATGCTAACAAAATAGATCTGTCAACAATGCTAACAGAATAGATCTGTTAACAATGCTAACAGAATAGCTCTGTCAACAATGCTAACAGAATAGATCTGTCAACAATGCTAAAAAAAAAACATCTGTCAACAATGCTAACAGAATAGATCTGTCAACAATGCTAACAAAATAGATCTGTCAACAATGCCAACAAAATAGATCTGTCAACAATGCTAACAAAATAGATCTGTCAACAATGCTAACAGAATAGATCTGTCAACAATGCTAACAAAATAGATCTGTCAACAATGCTAACAGAATAGATCTGTCAACAATGCTAACAGAATAGATCTGTCAACAATTCTAACTAAATAGATCTGTCAACAATGCTAACAGAATAGATCTGTCAACAATGCTAACAAAATAGCTCTGTCAACAATGCTAACAGAATAGATCTGTCAACAATGCTAACAAAATAGATCTGTCAACAATGCTAACAGAATAGATCTGTCAACAATGCTAACAGAATAGATCTATCAACAATGCTAACAGAATAGATCTGTCAACAATTCTAACTAAATAGATCTGTCAACAATGCTAACAGAATAGATCTGTTAACAATGCTAACAGAATAGCTCTGTCAACAATGCTAACAGAATAGATCTGTCAACAATGCTAAAAAGAATACATCTGTCAACAATGCTAACAGAATAGATCTGTGAACAATGCTAACAGAATAGATCTGTCAACAATGCTAACAGAATAGATCTGTCAACAATGCTAACATAATAGATCTGTCAACAATGCTAACAGAATAGATCTCACACAAGCATAAACCACATCACTCTGCACATATACAACATATATAATGAGAGTGCGTGAAATCAAGAAGTAATGACTACGTTCACACAGCAGGCGAGAGTGGCCCGAATCAGATTATTTTGCTCATAGATATAGGTCAGATTTATTTGCAATGTGACCTCAGTCTGAACAGTCATGTCAGAATTAATGTGACTTTTATATTGACATTCATCACAATTCTGCACTGGCGAGAGTCACTCACTGAATGCAAACATGGAAGACAGCTGTGATGGAGGTGGTCAGTGGAGGGACAGTGAGGTGTTTACGATATTATTTGGGGTGATACTTCTGCCAAAATCAATTTGCGCATGTGGGTTAGTTCAGAAGTGGGACCAGTTCACACTGGAATCTGATATTGGCCACATAAAAAAAAATTATAATAATGTGAACAGCCAAAAATCTGATCTGAGCAATGAATCAGAATTGAGCACCAATGTTTGCAGTGTGAACGTAGCCCATGTTACCATCCCTACAACCCCCTGTGGCACAAACAATAACAAAAAAGAACGACAACCCTACATTGTTACATGTAGCAATAGCCCTAGCAGGGACATCACACAGAGATACAGATGTTGATGTTTACAGTACAAAACTTCAATTCCTCCATTTCAAGTTGCAAATTCTTTACACATTTATTTATTTATTTTTACCATTTTTACCAACGGTCTAGACAAGAATATTTGCGACCCTTACCTACTGCAGTAAACTCTATGCCTGTAACCAGTTGAACCAGAACCCATCCCAGTCTGCTTAAATAACCCACATTACTTTAAGCCCTTATGTCCGACCGGGCTAATTTCACGACATAAATAGATTAATACAGTCCGTATTATTATTATTATACATTTTTTTATCCTCTTTTTCTCCACCTGATTTTTCTGTGCTTTTTCCTCCCATCCCAATTTAGTCATTATGCCAATTCCCCTCTCCCCTACCTGGTCGTTGTGCGCATGTGCCCCCTACTGGTCGGTCAAGGGAGCCCTGAGGTCTACCACATGCTTCCTCCGAGGCTCCGACACATGCGGAGACAGCCAGCGGCTCTCTTTTCACCTGACAGCGCGGACTTTCATTGGTGAAGTGTAACGCATGGGAGGTCACGCTGCCTTCACCACTTCCTGTCTTTTGCTGTGCAGGTGCCCTGACCTGACCTGTAGGAGTCGCTGTCCACAACGCCAGATTACCACCCACGATTCCCTCCCGCTAACTCAGCCAAACGAGTTAGTATGACGGCTGGCCCAAGCCGGAGGCAATGCTGACACCTGGATTCGAGACCGGAGTCTCCGCTGCGCCACCCAGCCGACACAGTCCGTATTAATTAATGTTGCGTTTCTTTTTCTGAATTTTTTTAGTATCACAAACAGTACTGTATTTGAAAATCTGGTATGTCATAAATGTATAGATGTAGCAGTACAGTCTATCTGTATGTCGTGTGTGTCATATGATGAATTGAAAATGGGGGACCCTGATGGAAACAAGACGAAAGTCTTTCTCAGGTCTGCATCCTCTTAACAATTGTATGTATTGAGCTGTACTGTACTGTACCCATTCTGCAATCTGTTAATAAACTTTTCAATCAATCAATCTACAGAGAAAAATGAGATAGAAAAAAAGCCAATGCGATTTTGTGTTTTTCCTCAATATCTCTGCAATGCCTGCGAGTTACCAGTAACCCTATTTGTCATACCATGACAATTCACGACAACTTTTAAAACGGATCAATTTATATGTATAAATCGCATTCAGGAAATTGGGCGTCAGTGAAGGCATGCTCTCCGTGGAGGAATGGCAGGAGGGGACAGTGGAGGCGCAGAGCAAACGGCTGTTCACCAACCAACACATTTACACATTCCTGCATCACACTTTGTATTGTTTTATCCACAGAAGATTTGCAAACCTTTTGTTCCAGAGACAAAAGCCACAGAGTGGGCAATCAAGAGACACTGGCTAAGTTGATTTGACACCCTCGGTCCGCCTCGGTGCATCAGTCTACTCTCTCCCCTGAGCTCTGAGCTTTATCCGGTTGCGTCGCTGTTATTCTTCTTCGGGTCGCAACGGTCTGACTTCCTGTGATAACGGTCTAATCTACACTGCTGCCACCTGTCGTCACGGAGGAGAATTGCAGCCATTTTGTAAAAATTAATAAGTACAAAATACGTGCCAATCCGTGAACCGCGAACAGCGCGTGAAGAGGGTCAAAAAAACAGGAGAATCCCGGGAAAAATGGTAGGGTTGACAGCTATGCGTTGAACGTGAACCTGAGAGGACGTATCGTTGAGGAGCCCCGTCGTGGAGCACACGGGTAAATGTAATTGGACTCAAGTATATTTCGTGTTATGATAGAAATATAAGCGTTAGTAGCGTGTTGAACATCCGAACGGAACAACCCTAGTGATACAGCGGGTTATACTAGAAGTAAGCGGTATATTGAAGTGGCTAATGCTAACTGTATCCCCTCCAGCGAGGTACCCACGGCAAGCGTCGCCTGAAGAGAGCTGGTGGTTAGAGGCACCGTGCGCTGGCTGCATGTTCGTTAGCAGGAGGGCCTTCTCAGACCCACAGAGTAGCTTCAGTTAAGGTAGCCTTCAGATTAGCACACGCGCCAACCCAGCTCGCCTACCAGCAGCTTGTCAGCACCGGCAGCTCAGCAGACCAGCAGCAGGCTTCGGTTCGACGGAGCAGAGGACGCCGCCTCTCCAACAGAGGTCGCCACAACACAGCACGCGCCTCCAACCTGCTACTGCCCCCCTGCCTACCACAGCTTGCTGGCTCTTGTGACGAGAGCGTGCGATGCCATCTTACCACCCGGACGAGTGGTGGTGAGGGCGGGGCCGCCATCTTGGCTAAGTACAGTGGCACTTCGGTGGCCAATATACCATATTGTACATTGCACAGTGTGTCGCGGCCTACGGGCGAAGATAATGGTTGCTAACCACCGTGTATAGGGGTACCCCCACAAACATTTCATGCCGGCATTAGTTAGGACTTTTGTTTGGTAAAGTGGGCCCACATTTTCATTTCATTTTGAGTGTAATAACGTGTATGTTCATTCATATTGATTTCCCATCCAGTTAACCCTTTTCTTCTTGGGGGTAACGTAACGCTGCCATATATGTAAAGCCTTAGAGAGGTATTGTAGTAACTTCCTAGCTTTAACTCCTACTCTGCGTTGTGATTTAAACCTTACAAAGCTTCTTAGAAGAACTACTCTTTCCAAATGCAGATAACCAATGTTTAATCTGGTTTCTGCTTACCCTGAGAGAGCACACGGCGCGGCCGTTGAAATGAAGCGAAGTCGGAGCAGTTTGAAAAAGGATCCGTTTTTTAATGAAAAAAGGATTTCAATCAGATTACAAATCAAATATTTGAAAGAATGGTGCAATGAATTCTACCGGGAGCAGTCGCTATGCCGAAGGTCAGTAGAATTCAGTCTAAACGTTCAATATCTAAAAAGCTTGTAGCTGCTCGTTGTTCGTTCTTCAAAGATGTTTTTGCTGCGTCCGTCTCTCTGCTGCAGGGTCCTCAATATCTAGTGGAGAAAAAGGGTGTGTTTGTTGCTTCCTGGGTCTGTGGGTTGTTTTTTGTGTCTCTCCTGGCGAGGAGTTTTGGTTATCTCCAATTTAGGCTCCGCCTCTAATTTTACGGCAAGCGGGCGTTTCCAAAACTCGCCTCGAGCGTTTCTATTGGAGAACACTTATTCTCAGCTCTCATTGGCTAACTCACTACCGTGACGTTTTGAACTAATTTAGGTCCCGGAGTGGCTTCAAATGGTCTTTTCTTTGATCAACTGCTGCTTTGTTTTAGCAGAGACAATCTGGCGTCTCTCAAGGCAGTTTCTTTGTATTCAATTTGTTTGGACCATTTGCCTAGGGCCCTGGGTTGTAAAATCACCCATGTTTATTGACTTTCCCAGGAAGATCAAACGAGACACTATCTCTCACTCAATCAGCATCTGCCTGCTTCAACACCCCTTTTAGGAAGTCTTGAGCCAAGCAGCTGCGTTATCAAATCAGCGATGTGTCTCGTTTCTTTTGTTTATAGAGGTAGAGGAGCAAGGGAAAATAGTGAATGTATTTTACCTGTTGGTGTTTTTGCCATTCTGCTTTGTTGTACATATACACAGTTTGCTTTCTGACGGAAATCTACCACAGTTCCCCGGTTTGGGGATTAATGATCCCCAATATACTTGTTAGTATTTTCTCAAACAAACTGTTTACAATTACCTTAACCTTACTGTTTAGCCTAATTTCCTCAGAGCCAAACCTTTCCAGAATCCTTCTGACTAATTTTCCATATTTGTTAGTATCAATTGCTTTCAACACCCACATTAGCTCCCTCCTCCACTGACCGACTATGAATCCATTTTTGTTTACACAGTTCTCTATTCACTCACACCGTTTAACAATTTCCACTCATTTGCCGGTTATACACAATGTATCAGTTATATCAATTTCACTTCAGTCTAGGTCCGTCCCTTTATACAAAAAGATGATCGTACCAATTACCAGGTTTAGACTATACTTATGTGTTTTTTAACCAAATGTGTCTGTTTTGTGCAATTCACTCTGAAAGAAAAGACCTTACATTGCATTTACTATCTAAACATTTCTAAAAAAGGAGAGAGCTCAGCTAATGAAAAATGAAAAATTAATATGTACACGCCCTCTCCAAGGCCTATCAGTTACACTATCCCTTCTTTCGCCTATGTATACCGTTTAGGCTTCTGGATGACTCGTTTTGGTCGAGTATCTTGTTCCGGGCTTGTGCTAAGCACTGGTTCCTCCGGTTCTTCTGGTACCTTCTCCAAGTCCACAGAGGAGAAATTATTATGTTCCAATTCATAATCTTCTCCTCTGTCTGGTTCCTGTAAAAAACCTTCATCTTCTACTGGTGGCCAATCGTGGCCCCCTCGGTCTGGCTCGCCATAATCATCCGGGTCTTCCCCATCGTTTGGGGTTAGCGCCGCCTTCACTTCGCCTTCGTGTAACGGTTGCGACGCCCCGGTTTTACCGTCAAGGTCTTGTGGTTCAGGTTCCCATTCTTGGTCCGTATTGATTGCTTTTACACAATGAGTAACGTGAAACCACATAGGCGATCCTTGAATTTGTAAAGCCCTCTCGGTGGCTCGAACGACTTTGTATGGCCCTTCTCGTCTCGCGCCAAACCACTTGCGTCTAAATACTTTTACATAAACGTAGTCGCCTGGTATGATTTGAGGTGTAGTCTGCCTATTCACCTCCTCCCCGGTTTCATGCTCCTGTCTACTGGAGACATGAACCAGAATACTTTTGTGTATCTTTGACATGTATTTTACGTACTCACGCATGTCGTTGTCCAGGATGTCCAAACTCGGACCTTTGCCTGTCGCGCGCAAACCTGGTACTACCATGCAGCGACCTAACATAATTTCGTGCGGTGTCAGACGCAGACCGCGAACCTCGCTTGACCGGCATGCAAACAGTGCTAGAGGGAGAGCGTTCAACCAATTCAGTCCTGTGTGTTGACAGATCTTTACCAGCTTGTTTTTTTAGCGTCCCGTTCATGCGTTCCACCATCCCCTGGCTCTGCGGATGATAAACGGCCCCCAATCGCTGTTGTATGCCTAAGGCCTTTACTGCTAACTCGTTTTTGACCGTTTTCTTCTGGTTGTACCTTGTGCTAACCACAGCCTCTTCTTTGTTGTGTGCAGGTCTCGGTACTGCTCCGATTTTCCACAGAAGGAAACGATTTTCCCTCTGTCCTTTTTTGCATTTTGGATTATTATTTACAAAACACATAATAGATTGGAAACATTTATTTTCGCAGATACATTCTCTACTGTTCTGCATTTTGACAATACATTTTTCTCCAAATCATTTATCTATGTATTTTACAGCTTCTTACGTTAGCATTCAATCAAATCACCTTTGTCTCATTTCTTTTTTGTGCTGTACTGTTTTACTAGATCAAATATCTCAAGCTCAACACAACTATCTACACCCTTAAAAGTGGAATATTCATTATTTCACTATCAATACCTTGTTTCCCGACAGCTCCTCGGTCCGGACAGCCAGCTCTAGACGAGGCCAATCACCAACAGAACCTATGTGCATGGTCAACAAACCACAGTCCCTTTAAACACACATCACACACACTCCGCCAGCTTTCAACAAGCCGGTGCAGAGCCTCCCATAAGTCAATCATCAAATTCACATGTCTGCACCCTACATGAACACTATCTGGCCAATTTGCGACCAAAAACCTACAGAGCTTTCTATAGACAGAGAAATATGTTTCCCCAACACTTACCATAACCCAACATGTGACACAACCCCCCAGATTCTACATCTGGACTCTTAATGAGCGGAAAACAAACCATGAACCAGCTCCCGTCCATTCTCAGTTTCCAGCTCATTATATCAGACTTCCTACCAGTCTCGTTGTGTCACCACCACCTGCTATCCCTGACCGGCGAGAGATCCCTCCCAGCCAGCCAGTTCCTAAAAAATATAGTCAAACAAAAACAAAGAAAATTGTAAATAAACAAAAAAATTGTGAGTGCCTAAATGCTACACACTCATCCAACAGAATTACCTATCATCTAGAGGCATAAATACCCCCGCAACAAAATTAAATAGTCCTTTGTTTCCAACTCTGTCTAACATTAAATGTTCCATTGTTCCTGTCTAAAACCATTAATTTTGTTAGTTTGATTAGCCCATGCAATATTCAGTTACGTCATCCCTCTATAGCCCCAACTTACCCTGGTTAGTCTTCCAAACCATTTTAGTAACTTGCACACCTAATCAAACCTTATCTATGTATCCTCATCTCTATCCTTATTCTAATCAGTCTCATTCTCTACCGACTGAGCTAGCCGGGCCATTGTTCGCATTCTGGTCTTGGACTCGGGGTTGACCTTGGTCTTGCCAAGTTCTTTCCTGGTCTCCCCCTCTGGCTTGACAGTCCTGTCCACACTCCCGTGAGATATGACCAGTCTCCCCACACGTCCAACACACCACCTTCCGCACCGGGAATCCATTCGGATTCCGGCCTCTGCCTCCACCTTTTGGTCGTGGTTGCCACCCTTTGTCACATGACCGAGCGAGATGGCCGATCTCCCCACAATGCCAGCACACAGCCGCCGCCAGCCTCCCAGGCGGTCCCAGTTTACCACGACCCCCGCAGTCTCTCGGCTGGCATCCCACAGTCCTCGCCAGGTCCACCCCTCTCCTGTCCTCTGGTCGCATGTCCTGTTGCCTGGAGGAGAGAGGGGCATACCTGTCCTTTTCTGCTGCCTCTCCTCGGCCCTTCCCTTGTTGGGAGGGGCCTAGAAACTCACCCCTCCTGCGGTTTTGTTCACCCTGTCGCGGCCCAGTTCCCTGTCCGGGCAACGGAGCACAGGGCACTCTTTGATCACGGCGGCCTAGGTCAGACGCCCGAAGCATGATCTCAACAGCTGTCGCTTCTAGTAGCGCAGCCTTTCTTGCCAGTTCTCGTCCCAATCTCTGAGTCTCGTGTGCTGTGGGATGCCAGGCTTGACCGATCTCCAGCTGTGTCTTCATCAGATCTCGATGAACTGCCTCGTGTTGTTCGAACGCTGTCACAAACGCTCTCTGTTGTCTATAGGATGCTGCCTCTTCCCCCATCTCAGCACTGGCGGTTTGACTTCCCATCGCTGGGCTGGGCCGATGTTGAAGTAGCTGTCGATGGACAGCACAGGGTTGGTTCTGTTCCGGACGGCTTTGGGGAACAGCCTGTGGCAGCAGCTCTGCAGAAAGGTCTCCAGCAGGAACTGGGCCGGGGCGGCGAGGAGGGTCTGCTCGCTGTCTGGAGCACACACGTACTGGAACGGGCTGATGGGGGAGGGGTTCTCCATCACCATGTGTTTGGGTTTGACCACAAAGTCGTTGTGTCCTCCGAATGGAATGTGTTTCTTCTCGCCTCTCATCTTGGCTTCGGTGCTGAGGGCAGGGTGGACATGGGAAACGGGTGGGCTGTAGAAGCTGTTCGTGTATTCCATACCTGCTGTCGGTCTCAGTTCCAGCCATCCGGCCAGAGTGGACTTCGCGGGACCGCTGTAACAACGCCGCCCTCCTCAGTCTCTTTTTCTGTACCTTGGTTAAACTGCAGTCGCCTGCAATGGACACTCCAGCTTGAATCGGTTCTGGTTGGAGTAACACCGTTGTCACTGGTTCACTCCCCTGTATTGGAACCAAAGTCAACATTTCAAGTCCTTCTGTCGTACTGGTCACATGAGAGAAGTCCATATTCCAATTCCAATCAATCAGATCATCACTGGTAAAGTCTATCTGGGAAATGTCTGCAGAGGCTCTCGGCCTTCTCCCCCCAATGGCCTGATCACTAAGGCCCTTTTCCATATTGTTGTTGTTGTTATTCTATTGTTAATAATATTGCATTTACCGCTCCAGTTGTTCCTATCAATGTTCCACTAAGGTGAACTTCCTATGTTACTGTCATTCATTCCACTTCAAACACTCCTGCAATTACCGTTTGAAAAAACAAGTTTCTCTGTCTTTCACTATTTCCACTTACTTGAGTTAAAACACTCACACTGTCAAATTTCTACTGTGCAGACAAGGATTGATAACTGGCTTATCATTCATACTTATACAAGGCTCATTACAGCCGTTTCCCCAGATGGTTATGGAAATCGTTCAGAGCTCCTGTCCAGTCGAGCACCTGTACAGAAAGAAAGCAAAAACATCCAGACTTAATACAGTGGCATTTCCCTGTTATTTCCACTATTCGTTATGCATTGGAAATGTCGGGCAACACTATACTAAAATATTTAGCAAGACACAGTGTGATCTGTTTGAAAATAACGATATAACGATACAGCTTATCTCGTTCGATCTCTGTCAACACACTGGGTTCCTATTTTTTGTTGAATCTCCGCTCTCCTTTACTTCCGCTTGATCCTGCTCCAATTCTGATACTCCTCGGAAAACCAAAACATCTTGATTAATATAGTTACATTCATTTTTCACATTCTTTTCCATTATTTAGTACCACACCCCCCAGGGGACACCTGTCACCCAGACACGTGTCCCCCAGAGGTAACCTAAAGAATGCCACAGACGCCGCGCCACGCACGCCGTGAGGTGTCAACCCTGTTTACTGAAGAGACCCTGACAGCCCCTCCACAGTGGTCTAAACCCACCTCACCACAGGTACACAGCAGTCAGCATCCCGGCAACCTCTCCCGTCCTTCAGGCCAGTATCCCCAGAGTCCAGTGCCCTGCCGGACGGCCATGCATAGCCGACCAGACCCAACATCGAACCCCGGGCACACCGCCCCACATCATACAGCCACTCCAAACGTACCTACTATGGGGAAAAAAAAACACAATTGTACACACAACCCTATCCCGTCAACTGCAACGCACGGCCGCCCAGGAACGTCCCCCGCCTCACACCCACACGCACGCCCCGGCCCTCCCACTCCCCAACCCTGAATGTCCACCACCCAGATCAGAGAATAGTCGCCAGCGCGGACGCCGGGCACCACGGCTTTATCGGAACGCCCACACCTACCCTGCCACCCTCCGCGCCATCCTTTATCACCATCATCGCATACGCAGGTGCAACCGAGCGGTGTGGGTCCCCAGACGCAGAACCAGCCGCGCCGAGAGTCCTGAACACGTACGTCACACACACCCTGATAACATTCACACAAACTACTATAACCGCAAACATCACCACAGCACACAGCAAATACTTAGCAATTGTCCATCCTATATAACCCAACCAACTTTGACCCCAGCCCTCCCATGAGTCCTCCCGCGTGGGCTGCATCTCCCTAGTAATATTCTTCAAATGCTCTATAACCTCCTGTATGCCGCCTATGTCATTTTCGGGGATAAATTTGCAGCATTCCTGACCAATCAATGCACACGTGCCTCCTGAACTCGCCAACAGGAAGTCCAAACCCGTCCTTGACTGCAGCTCCATCAGTCTTAAGGACCGTAACTCTTGAGCCTCCAGGGCCATACCTCTCGCGGTCGTAGCCGTCATATCCTCAAACACGCGAGCTAGATGGTCCAGTTCACCCATGTTTGCATACGTCCCCCACCAGGGAAACGCCACCCTGAAAAAATGGTCCGCATCCATCATCCTCCTCCTCCTTGACTTGGGAATCGTCGGCAAAACATCTGACACCCTCATAGCTGGCACCAAATACCCCAACGCACACCTACCCCTCCACTTAATAGGCAACGCCGCGTACGCATACTCACCACAAATCCAAAACGCCCCCCCTAGGGGCCGGCGCCTCCGAATCCTTACCCCATACTCCACTCTCACCCAGGCAGCCGTCCAGATATCCCACGTCCTTACCACCAGACTTCCCCTCCACGCACATCTCAAACCCAGCCGCCCTAAACGCCACCGGAATGGGGCTAGTGTCCTTCAGACCCCCAAAACCTATCGCCTTATTCGACCCCAACCCCCGGCCCAAATACCTCAACATCTTATCATGACCCACCCCGTCGCATGGGCCGGAGAGAGGCACGTCCCTCAACTCGTTGGCATGACACTTCGTTAAGGGGTGCGCAATCAAAGGAAGACCTGCGTCGGCCGCCAGCGGGGCCAAGCCACACACATAACAATCCGACCTATTCGCTGCCTTAGCCACAGTCCTCGCCATCCCCAAAAACAGATTACCGCGACGGTCTGGCTGCGACCTCCTACCCACTATCACCACCTCTGGCTGTTCAGGTCGCAGATATGGATCATACATTATAGTACCGATCAACACACACAACCAAATCATTGCCACGGCACACCCCCGAAGCACCCGCCTACTACTGTCACTCAAACCAGGAACCATGTTTGTCTGTTCCTTCCTCTTCTTCTTTCCTCTGTCA